>NC_092635.1:47574051-48202885 GCF_039555335.1 Amphiura filiformis
CTGGATTTATTCATAAAAGTGTTACACAAGATCAGCATTTTATGGCATAACATAATCCATGATAATAAAAGTGTCCAACTCGCCAAGGTCCTGACCATCTAAAAGAACATAGTGATATGTAAGGACAAAGTTGCTTGCCCAAATCCTAGTATAAACATAAATAGTAATTGTTGGTATTTAGTTCCTGCACACACCTGCCAGTTGACCAGGCCAACGCTTTTGGACCTTTAAGCAGTGTTTGCAAGTATTTGGTGAAAATTGACTGAAAAAGAATATAAATTACAAATGCAACGCTAGTTTTAAGGTATTAAAAAAAAGGGTCAAAATAATGTTTGTCCACATGTAAGCCTATGAGATTAACCATCTGTGGTGAAATTTCGAACTTGCGTGAATAAGAAATGATACTCACAAACACATCATAGTCATCTTGCAAGAATCAAGATAATTCACTTAATTTGCGGCGTTTTGAATAGAGATGAATTTATGAGAAAAAATTCTCGCAAAAAAACAACAAACAATTTTAATATGTTTCAGATTGATTTTTGCAACGACTCTTCTAAAGTTATTCCGGCTGTGCAGGCCCTATGTCGTTGTTGAAATTACCAAGAGTTCCGCTTATTGCATTAGGGCTACATGCATGTATAAAATCATTTTCTTTTAATTTATTTTATGGTGAAGGAAATCTGAGTGTGAGTATTGTTAGCGGTTTCATTTTACCTTGAATTTATTGTAAGTGCAGAATTCACTTATACCCGCTAATCATGCTTTCATTATCATACTATGCCTGTATTTTGACATAAAACATGCATATAAGTATTTTAGAAAAGCAAATAAAATAGCGTTGTAACAAAAATCATGCCCCTAAACATAAAAGGTCTTGTGAATATTAACAGCTTGCAGTGATGCGATAAGTTATATCAGGCGTAATGACGTGCGAGACATCACGAAGTGGAGAGTTTTTGATAACACATTTCTGTCTCTTTCAATTAGAATTACATATGTATCGTCACTGGGCGGGAAAAACCTCATATGTACTTTTTGCCCTTGAACATGGATGAAGCAAACCATTCAATATTAAGTCTACACCTACAAGGCTTTATCCATTTTCAAGGGCCAAAAAGTAAATATGAGGTGTTTCCTGCATGTACTTGTTGCCCTTAAACATGGATGAAGCAACCTCTTCAATATAAAGTCTACAATGCAATTTTGTTATCAACATCCCTACAAGGCTTTATCCATGTTCAAGGGCCAAGAGTACATAATGTTTCTCCCGCCCAGTGATGGTATGCTCTTAGCTGCATTTTAAAGCAGTATTTTAGATTAACAAGCCACGTAAATCCATCTGGAAATTGCAACGTGCCTGTGTACCATTACGTCCGTGGGGAGAAACGATTGATGTACATGTACAGGGTGTCCCAAAAAAGAGGCCCCTCATTGCGCCCTCTTTTTCTCCTATTTCTGAAAAGTTGAGTAAATATATTTTGGTATGTAAAGAAACCTGTATCGTTAGCTTTAATAAACCGAAACAATTATTTCAATCGGTTGACAACTTTTGAAGATATGCCCTTTTGAATAAAAGTACCGGTTTTTCACTCTGTCCACGGATAGTAAACAGAGTGGATGGGATGGCTCATGCTGTGGAGTGGCCTGCACGATCACCAGACCTCACACCACTTGATTTTTTTCCTTTGTGGCAAAATCCAAGATCTTCGCAAACGTATTACTGAATGCATTCGCAAGTATCCGGTGCACAAGGATGGTACGCAACGCAATTGATGCAACGAGGACCAGGGCTGAAACCTGTATTCGCCAAGGAGGCAACCAGGTAAAGGGCAGAGCAGCACAGTAAACACACTTCAGAAGAACCAAAGACAAACCAAACAGCCTTTTAAGACAAAAAAAAAAAAAAAAAAGAGAAATGACTTATGTTGTAAATAAAAAAAAGAAAGCAAGAAACAACAAAGTAAGAAAGAAAGAAACATAATAAAACAAAGTAATTGCAAGTAAAGCAAAAGAAGTCCCATTCGGCATCCATTTTACCCACAAATTAATGACACTATTAACAAAATCCATTGCCCATAAACCCACCGGTAAAGCCCATTCCATAAATAAAGTTATTTTATAAAGTTATCATTGAGGAATGTTTGATATACATGCATGGTATGTGTACTCCTTTTCAATCTTTGAAGTAGCCAAACCTTCTCCGTGGACAGAGTAAAAAACGGGTACATTTCTTGAAAAGAGCATACATGTATCTTCAAAAGTCGTGAGCTGATTGAAATAATTGTTTCGGTTTATTAAACCTAACGATTAAAGGTTTCGTTACATACCAAAATATATTTAATCAACTTTTCAGAAACATGATGCAGCAGCCATAGGTTTACGCGTGTATCGAGATATCGGGTCTGGTATCTCGCAACATAGGGTTGATTCAAACACAAAAGAGGAATCAAATAATTTATTGAAGTGATTTATTTTCCACGATCAACTTCTCTCATCCTCTGAAACAAAAAACAAAGATTAATTTTCAAATAGCATGGCGGTTTTCCAGTATCTTTTGTATTTTATGGTATCAAAACAATCTGAAACAAAGGTAACCAGTATACAGTACCCTTTAAAAAATTATTTTATGGAAGTTAAAGTGAAAGATGACAAAACAGAGGAGAAAATACGCAGTATTTGGTGTTTTCACACTGTGGGCATGTGGGAAACGCACGTGTTGTTTGTTTACATCTGAGACCCCTATATCGATTAGGTGACATCATCAGAAAAAGGTCTACAATGCTAATTAGCGCTGAAAGAATGAAAACCGCGCTATTACCGCTAATTAGCGTCCTAGCGCGCAATTATCAGATGAACGCTAACAGGTGCTAATATTCAAATAACGTTTGCGCGCTATTTGAAATTTATTTGCTAATTGCGCTAGTGAAGACAGAAATAATAATAGCGCTCATTAGTGTGACTAGCGCTATTAGCACCCATTAGCGGATCATTTGCAAAATTGTTAAAATTCACATTTTCTCTACATTAAGGCGGTATTAGCGCTAATAGCGCGCTCATTAGCGTGATTTGCGCTAGCATTAATAGCGTGTGGTGTACTAATAACGTAATTAGCGCTAATGGCGCTTATTAGCGTGACTAGCGCTATTAGCACCCATTAGCATATCACTAAAGTGTTAACAATTAACATTGTCTCTACATTGTAAACGCTATTAGCGCTAATTAGCGTTAATAGCGATCATTAGCGTGATGTGCGCTATTAGCGCTAATAGCGTGTGGTGTATTTATAATGTCATCCAGTAGAGACAGTCCGTCACCATTAAGGTTTAAGGTTTCTCCTGAGACTCCCATACGACGACTAAACACTCCAGGGGGGAAATCTAATCGCCCCGCATGAAAGCAATGATTAACCTTGAGGTTGACGGGTTGTCTCTACTGGATGACAGGCTGTCGATAACGTTAGGTCAATTTGTTATCAGCATCCCATCACCCACTAGAGACAGCCTGTCGCCATGAAGGTTTCTCCTTGGCTCCAGTATCAACAAAAACATCAAGGCCGCAGGGCCGGCAGGCCCGAGACTCCCATACGACGACTAAACACTCCAAGTGGGCCCCAATATAATGGCCCCGCAGGGCATGAAAGCAATGATTAACCTTGAGGTTGACGTGCTGTCTCTACTGGATGACGGGCTGTCGATAACGTTATGTCATTTTGTTATTAACATCCCATCACCCAGTAGAGACAACCCCGTCATCATTAAGGTTTCTCCTGAAGCTCCAGTATCAACAAAAACATCAAGCAGGCCCAAGCGGGAGACTCCCATACGACGACTAAAGACTCCAAGTGGGACCCCAATATAATGGCCCCATGGCGAATGAAAGCAATGATTAACTTGAGGTTGACGTGCTGTCTCTACTTGATGACGGGCTGTTGATAACGCTATGCAATTTTGTTATCAACATCCCATCACCCACTAGAGACAGCCCGTCACAATTAAGGTTTCTCCTTGGCTCCAGTATCAACATCAAGGCCGGAGATTCCCATACGACGACTAACCACTCTAAGTGGGACTCCAATCGAATGGTCCCGCTGGTCATGAAAGCAATGAATAACCTTGAGGTTGACGGGTTGTTTCTAAAACCATAGTGATAAAACCTTGGGTAACCTTAATGTATCGACTTGGAAATGTAATCTTAACTTATAAAAAATATTAGCAAATGACGTGCTAATAGGTGATATTAGCGCTAATAGCGTTCTTGGTGCTATCATATGCTATTAGCCCTAATAGCGCGTCTTCTCTAGACTTGGAGTATTTTACATTTTAGCACAATTGCAAAGTACGTGCTAACAGGTGATATTAGCACTAATAGCGTTCTTGGTACTATCATATTATGCTATTAGCGCTAATTGCGCATCCCCTTAGTATTTTCTTATTAGCATAACTAGCAAAAACTATTCGTTATTAGCGCTAGTAGCGCTAATTGCGCCCCCTATTTTCATATTAGCATCACTAGCAAAATAACTGTTAACTATTCGTTATTAGCACCACAAGCGCTACTAGTGCTAATTACGCGTCCCTTTAGTATTTTCTTATTAGCATCACTAGCAAAATAACTGTTAACTATTCTTTATTGGCGCTAGTAGCGCTAATAGCGTGATTTGGTAATGCTTTGCTAATGAAAAAAAAATGTTCTGGTTATTATCGCAACTAATGCATTTTCCTATAAGCACTGCAATTAGCGCAAATTCCCATAGCCTTATACACTAACATAACGCTAATATTATATAATAACACTAATAGCAAAATTGCAATAATTGCGCTATTTTTGACCAATATTTCCAGACTAGGTTCCCTGCCTTGCAAACCGACGCGATGTCCTGAGCACAGAGCACGTCACGCACGAAATTAAAATCGATTGTGTATTAATAGGCTCCTCGTATTGTCTGTGTGCGCTTGAGCATGTTGAGAATTCAACAATATTACAAGAAATAGTGGTAGCTCTATTATAATACACATTAATGCTTTGTAAAGCGAATTCCGAATATACGGTACGTTTTCTGTCTTTATATTGTTAATTCTATACCCGATATGTTGAAGTTATGTACATAGCTTCATATTTCAAAATTGCTACTTGACCATCTGTGGCCGAGCGGTCTAGCACATCGGAACCATACACTGACATTTAGTTCAATAACCAGGTTAGTGCGGGATCGAGGACCACCTTTGCCAAGTGTGATTTTTTGACAATTTTATTTTAGGGCAATGGGGCTAGGCGAAGTTATGTGTGGCGTATAGAGGAGTGGTGGCTGGGGTGACTAGAAGTTCTCTAGGTGCTAGCGCCTCAAACGACGAACAGGTTACGAATAGTCTCGCCTATATTATGAGATAAACAAAGTATAGCAATGTATGGATTACATTCGATATACACGTGTCACTAATTGCCAATTTCCTTTAGCGTAGCCTACTGCTAACCGGCCAGTGCGTATAATTTTGCGTAAGGTCCTAAGCATGCGCTTGACGTCTCGCGTGCATACGCGATGGTTAACGCTTAAAGGAGTTCCTTGGAAAAGATTATCATAATTCAATGTGGCAAGTAATTAAAGTAAAGAACATTGAACGCTACTTCGGAGTGTTGGTACAGATTTTCTAAAAATGAATAAATCTGAGTTGAGCTTCAACCAGGAAATACGAGTTCTCGTGAATGAAGTTAATCACGTCTTTATGACCAAGGAAATACCATGCCAAAGGAATACCAGACCAGAGAGTAAAACATCATGGTGCTGATGAAGAACGTTTTGTTGTCTTTAGGCCTATATGTGCTGATTTTAACCCTGATAATATGTATGTATATTCCGTCCAGCTTTTCTCCAAAAGCAATGCCCCGTAATAGGTAGGTAGTACGTACGTAAACTTTTTTTAACATCACTTACGAAGTCTAGGAAATTAGTATCATGTTGGGTTGTTTTTCGTCAAAGAAATATTTTCGGCGGTCCCAGCCGCACATCCCCACCCAATCCACAATCGTAAACCCCCGGACAAAGCATCATCAATAAATATAAATGGGAGGGGGCGAGGAGGAAAGAGAGCAGAGGGAGAGACGGAAAGACTAGAAAGAGAAGAACTCGAGAGGAGAGAGAAGGGACCGGGGAGGGCGGAGAGACTGCTCATTCGGAGGGGGGAGAGGAAGCAAAATAGGGAGATAGACATTGATTCGAGGAAGGGCGACACTGCGGCCCTGTACATGCCCGTAGCCAGGATTTATTGGGGTGCGACTGGCTCATAAGGGAACATTTGTGATTTAAGGGCTTATTTTAACGTTTTTACAGAAAAAAGTGCACCTTATCATTCGGATTGGTATTTTGTCATATCAAGATAACAACATCAAAGACGAGAGGGCGCTAGGTGTTCCATAATCTTGCATCTCCAGCTTTTATTGACACAGGCATCCACCTCTATTGAAATAAGCTGATTGGTACTTCAAAGTAAACAATGAAGTCAGGTTACACATGTTTTTTGGCCAAACAAACAAAACAAGAGACACGTGTCGTGTTTAATCTCAAAACAAGCTTTCTTTGTATTTGTTGCTTCTTTTGTACAGACCATTTACAGGAGAAACGCCTTCACAACAAACCAAGAACTTCGATGGCCAAGTGGCTCTTATCAGGCACATGGGTTCAGCTTACTCCTCTATTAACACAACCCAACCAAAAGAACCAACGCGTGTCTTAACGGATCAAATTCTAGCAAATAAACGAAACGTCGAAATGATAACGAAACACATTGAAACAAGTACAAGTCAATATCATTATGGTAGTTGGAATGGAGACGAAGGAGCAAATAAGCAAAGCGCAAATAAATCAACAAACGACATTGCGAGACAACAGAAAGTTTATAACAAAGAAGAGTCTGATGCTAATGGTGCAGACAGTCAAGAACATAATAAAAATCAGAACGAAGTGGAAAGAGACTTAAATGCAATCAGTGCAAAAAAGAGGCAGCATATCAGTTACCCATGGAATAAACAAAGAAACTAATAATATACTCAGTACTAGAAATGACAATTCTAACAAAAATTGCAAGCCTCTCACTAAAATTGTATTTCTAAAACTCATAAAACTGGCAGTACTACAATGGCTTCCATATTTGAAAGGTTTGGATATCGCCGAAATTTGATGTTTGCTCTTCCAAAATTAAAGCATGTGTTTGCAACAAATAGTTTCTTCTCTAGAAAGGGCGTGTTTGCTAGGTTTCATCTACACTTCGACATACTTGACAATCATGCCGTGTACTATCGGCCAGAGATGGAAAAAACAGTGCCTAATGCAACCTATATCACAATTTTACGTGACCCCGTAACCCAACTAGAATCAACTTTTGGTTATTTTGAAATGGCTGAAGGGATGGGAATAAGCAAACATCCTAATCCGTTTGAAATGTTCATGCAAAAGCCGCATTTCTATTATGACACGACGAAGTACACCATGAAAACGCGTAGCAGAAATGGTCAACTTTATGATTTGGGTTTTATCAATACAAAACTTTTCGACAATACAAGTGCAATTCTTAAGAAAATTGATTCCCTTGATAAGGATTTTGATTTAGTCTTAATCACTGAATACTTCGATGAATCATTGATATTGAAGAAAAAACAACTCTGTTGGAGTTTTGATGATATTATATATATATCCAACGGAATACGCAGTAAAAGTCATCGATATACAATTTCTGACAAGTTGAAATCGAAAATACGTCAGTGGAACGCCGGTGATGTTTTACTTTATAATCATTTTAACAGAACTTTGTGGCAGAAAATCAAAGATTACGGACCAACTTTTCAAGTGGATTTAGAAGAATTTAGACGTTTAGAAAAAGAAGCCTTAAATAGATGTGTAGACACAAAGTCACTTGACAGACATGATAAAAGAGAAGATAAGTTTATACTTAATCCAGAGCATTCCGGAAATTACTGCCAGGATTTGTTACGCGCAGATGTGCCTTACACCGCTTTACTAAAGAAGAAGATGATAGAAATTATAATGAAAGACAAAGATAAAGACAATTTATCGCGTCTGACGTCACCTGTCAATCAAACTCGAGCACGGTTTGTTTAAAAGTGTCGTGATGATGACTTGCTGAACGCGGATTTATAACCGGGCGCCTTATTGTTAATTTTGCACCTTTCGACATGCAAACCATCTCAAAAGTTAGGTCTTTATAGTAGGAAACTTTCTTTGGTGAAGGCACCATGTCGACACTGCCTAGAAAAGCTGCATTTTGCCTTGTAAAAGTACGTAATTTTTCGCCATTTGCTGCTATTCCTTTTCTCCGATTAGCACCAGATAGATCGGTCTTCCTTTTACGCGCTGATTAACCTGTGTAAACCAATCAAGGATCGTAATTGACAGTGACATCAGACGCGATAAATTGTTTTTATCTCTGTCTTTAATTATAGCATTCGTGCTACCGCTGTAGATAGGAATTCTCTTCGTCGTATAGCCAAAACCAAGAAAAGAACAGACAGAAGAGAAAAACTAGTAGGCCGATGAGCTCAAATATGATGAACGGGTGATGATAGGAATAAATGAATTTTCAATGTGTAAGAATTATGTTTTTTTGCGATTTTGTTAAACATCATTTTGTGTAGTATAGAAATACTACATGGTTTGAAGGAAATAGGGGAAACTATTTTTCCCAAGGTACTGGCTACATGCCTGCCACCCCGAACCCGAAGGGTGGGGTGTGGTAGGCCTGTAGCCAGTACCGAGGGAAAAATAGTGAAAAATAGTGACCCTATTTTCTGAAAATACCACTTTTGTTTTATTACCCCTCATACATATTTCATAACATTTACTTAGAAAATAGGCGCTAGGCTCACTTACGTTGGAAAAGCTTAATTCATGCATGCATGCATACCATCCATTTTCATGCCTAGTTGAGTTAAGCTTCGGATCTCCACACGCGATTCCCTTCTCCGTGCAGTAGGCCTATGTCTTGAACAGCACAAGCGTTCACGGCTTTACGAATCATGTGTTTCGAGCATCCTATTAGCATGTTTCAGAGATGCCAGTCAGTGATGTCAAAAAATCCTGAAATGGCAAAAAATGTACATTGCTTATACATTTGTAAGTCATCCTAAGTCAGTTTGAAATCTTGCAAATTGGGTTCGGGTCCTTTTTTCTGTTTAAATGATGCACCAAATGTCTTCAATTGGACTTTAATTTTGCAAAATTTTCCCTCACAGGGGGAACATCCCCCTCAGACACCACCAAGTATAGTGAATCCAACACATTTTGGCGAAAGAATAAGTTTATAGTACAACAAATTTTACCATTTTGAAGCTAAACTGTTGAAATATGGTGCAAAAGTGGAATAACTTCTCGCTAAGCGCGCAAAAATGTGCACTTTTCGGGCTAAATGACCAAATATGAGGTTAATTTGGTCAGAAACCTACATACAGGCGTCAACATTGGTGGATGATTGTATGGACCACCCCCTGGCAAAATATTGGGGAGATTCCCCCGGATCTACGCCTATGCCTCTAAAACACACATATGTGACGTGTCATGTCAAAAGGAGACACTTTTGGGCAGGTTATCAATTTTGAGGTTTTTACATGTTGTAAATAAAGAGATACTTTGCTCCACAACGCCTTTTCCCCAATAACATCAGACATTCCTAAGCGAAGATATTGAGTTCGTAAGTTATAGTATTATAAAATTGAAAATTGAGATATCGGCCTTTAAAAATATTATTGACAATGTTGCGAGTAGGAATTACCTTGAAAAATGTCTCAAAAAATACAAGATGCCAGTTTAATATATTCCGGTCTGAAACTATCAGACAATATTGTAAACATTAATAACATCACAAATTCGTAACAAACCCAAATTGTGAAAAAATCACCCCCGGGCAGATATTTGGCTATTTCTCCATTTACGATCCTGCCCAAAAGTGTCCCCTTTTGACATGACACGTCACATATTGTTAAAAATGTCTTCAAAAATAATATTATAAAAATACCCCTTAGGCAATGTTTTTGACTCCTTCAGAGGAAAAATTCACAATTGAAAGGGTCAACAAAATTTGAAAATACCCCTTCAGCAAAATGCTTAAAGAAAACCCCGGAGGGGGTTCTCCCTGGTTGAAGGTATACGGGGATGTGCCACGATTTTGGGGTACCTTTTCAGCGATTTTGGTATATCAATGGGTGGGTTTTAAGTGGAGACCAATGCGCCCAATTGGGCGGATTTTGGCAAAAGTGCCCTTAAAAGCGCCCAAATAGGGCAAATTTTGGTGATTTTTGGGTGCTTTTTGTTGAAAATTGGTATATTGATGGGTAGCAATAACAGCATCAAGTAGGTATATTGAAAGTCAGCATCCGAAAGTCTGCGTGGCACATCCCCGTACAAAAATTTTCGAAGACCCCCCCCCCGGAAGAAATCCCTGGTCGTTAACGATGCCATACGCGCAGCAAAAGCTGTTCATTATTCAGACAAACTTAATAACTGTAGTGTCAAGGACATGTAGTGTCAAGGACCGTAAATGAGCTCCTTAATAACACCAATAAAGCTCTCCCTGATACTGACTGTCCAGAAAATCTTGCCAATGAATTTGGCAAACATTTTGTTCAGAAGGTAACAAACATACGTAACGAGGTGGATGGCTTGGTGTCCAACTGTAATACAAGCTGCAAGTCATGTATGAAGTCAGACCCAGTTACATGTTTGTTCCCTGAATTTAAGTGTGTTACTAATGAAGAATTACTTGAGATCATTAAGAAGTGTCCAAATAAGTCCCGTGCACTTGACCCAATGTCTACCTGGCTGGTTCAGCAGCACATAGATGTCTTACTTCCTATTTTATGTAGAATTGTAAATGCATCATTGCTCTCTGGTGTTTTCCCGGATAATCTCCATAAAGCCATTGTTATTCCTGTTCTAAAAAAGTCCATTCTCAATCTTAATGTGCTTAGTAACTATCCCCAGTGGCAAATTTACAATTTACTTCGAAGGTGTTGGAAAAGTGTGCTTCCTCTCAATTAATTGAACACACCAAAGCCCATAGTCTATCTGAGCCTTTGCAGTCAGCTTACAGGAGTCAGCAGAGTACAGACTCTGCTTTAGCCTGCGTCCATAATGACTTCTTGCGCGCCCTTGATGATTAAAAAGATGCTTGATTTATCAGCAGCATTTGATACGGTTGACCATAGGATTATGCTGCAAAGGCTTCAAGATGATTTTGGTGCAACTGGTTCAGCTCATTGTTGGTATAGTTCTTATCTTGAAAATAGTCCATGTCAAGTTTTTGTTTCTGATGCATATATTCAGAATACCTTCACATGGAATATGGCCTTCCACAAGGTTCACTTACAGGACCTTTGGGTTTTGTTTACTATACCCATGTTGTTGGTAGAATATTACGGTATCATGATGTAAAATATCACATTTATGCTGATGATATTCAAATATATCTCACCCCTGATCCCAGCATTCCTGGTGATGTCCAATGTGCCCTTTTTAAACTTTGTTGCTGACATTCAGCGTTGGATGATTGAAAACAAACTCAGGTTGAACCAAGACAAGACGGAGTTTTTCATCGCTTCTTCTCTGCATCATCAGAAGAGAATGGAAAGCATCAGTCTTCTTCTGGATGGTGTTGAGATATTTCCGTCTATGTCTGTTTGGAACCTTGGGGTTGTTTTCGATCATCATATGTGTATGTCTGATCATGTAACTCAATTATGTAAGTCTATCAACTGGCTGATAAGAAACATCTACAGAATTTGCCCATACATTGATTATGATACTTGCCATAATACTGTTAGAGCTGTTTTTATATCACGTAAGTGAAATAATGTCGCTAGTTGAAAATACAAAAAATAAAAGCATTTTAACAAGTTCGTTTGTTGATAGGTGTGGAGCACTGAAAATCACCAAGTTCTTGAATTCATCAAGAACCACTTATTCCCATTTTACATATCAACATTATTTCTCTAATGCGTTAGCAACATGTATCCAAAATTTCAACGAAATCCGTTAATAGTAAGCTTTCCAAAATGAAGTGAATTTAAAACATCGGTGATGTACCACCTTTTGGCTTCTACCTGTAAAAGCATGTAAGCTACATTGATTCCGATGCCACCAATAGAACAAGAAGATTTGCCCCTTCATTTTGCATACTACTTTGTCAAATTTAAATGCCATGGCCTACTTTGAGTTTTAAAAAAATACCACAAGGTTTCGTGAAACCTACGTTACCCCCATCGCATACCTTATTTGGTTACAAACACTGAAATTGAACCAAAGTGTCCTTAATTATACGGTTTATCATGCAAGACCGTATGGTTTAGAAATGTAACATACGTTACCATAAGGTGCAAGATTAAAATAAAAAAGTGACTATAAACTGTTGAGCAAATTATAGCCGCAGGTGTACTCGATCAAATTTATTAAAATTATATCGTTCAGTGACGTTCACGCATTTCCAACACACTTGTTGGGTATTTTGAAGTTAAAATTTAACGTACGTGACCGAAACATACGTTACCATTAATTTTAACACCCTATTAAAATCGACTAAAACCGCGCCCGATTGCTCGTGTATTGTTTTCTTATAACGCCACCATGCATTATAAGTACTTAGCATTATAAGAATATTGACAAACGAGTGATTTTGAAAATGTGACATTCATCTTTTTACTGTCTTTAAACAACCCTTAGTAGCGTAAGTTACCCATAGAAATAACATTGGCATTATTGAAATTGATGTCAAAATAAAAGTTCACAAGATCTAAGATCATCATATTTTCCAGAATGAAACTTAGAAGGACTACCTTTGATTTATGAATAAAAAGGAGTAGTTTCGAGATACTTTATTTTTGCCGATTTTTCAGTTCCATGCACTGCCGATTTATCGATTTGACCCTTTAGTGATAAAGTAAGTAATAATAGTTTGTTATCATTGTTCTTGGGTGTAAACAAATACTATCGAGTCATTTATCTTAGATAACCAAATGTTTATTTCTCATAACCTTCGAATTGGCTCGAAATGAGCTAGTATAAACGGCCTTTACCATGGGCACTGCCTTGTCTCTGAATTCTCCTGATAGAGTAAAATTAAAGAAGCCTTGTATATCAATAACATAAATTGTAAAACAAACTTTTGTAATGCAAGAAATTGCTAAATAGTATAAAAAAGGATCCCTTCTGGGCCCAAAATGCTCAAAGTCACTATGCATTTTACGCTTACTTATGAATTTCAAAAGGTCATGGGTTACCCGTAGGTCACAGGAAAAAGCTGTAATTATTATTTTATCCAAAAATCCATCTTAATAAATTGATATACTTTCCACGGTACAAAAATCTTTCAAATAATTTTTTATTTTTTATAAACAACTCCCATGTAAGAAAATTTTTGTGGTCACAACTGCACAAAAAAACACCAAAATCAAATCAAATGTCTTGAATTAAGTGATGATTTGTATAAATTTATTATGAATGTTTCTTTACCTAGGTAACGCATCATTTTAGGTCAAGGTCAATAGGCCTCGATGGAAATGGACCCATTTTGGGAATTTTTTTGGTAATAACTCAACAACGGTTATGCCATAGTCGATTTTTGATAAATAAAAATATGTTATTAATCATGATGAACGCATTCAGTTGAACTCGAAATTATACTGAAATTTATTAAATCAAATGTACATGCCTTATATTTTACCCCGGAATTTTACCTTAAAAGTTTTTTGATCCCCTCTATTAAGGACTGAATTATTTTTGATCCCCCTTTTTTAGGACCCAGAATTTTTTTGATCTCCCCCATATTTTCCACCCCCCCCCACCAAAGTATTTATGAACACTCCCTAAGACCTAAAAATCATAAGCCTAGCGAAAAACATATCCATATCTATTGACGGCAGTGGTGATTTTCAGCAAACCCAGTCGAGAATTCTTCCTAATCTGTCTCACCTGTCTGCAAAAGGAGTTTAATTTTCGGAAATCGAGGACTGTTAAATGTTAAACAAGAAATGTCTTTAAAAAGACAACGCCATGGATGAAGATCATGTTTCATAATTTTGCATTGCAAGTACTTGGAAAGCTAGTAAATTTGAATGTTTGGCACAACTAACCGGGTGCGAAATATTGGCATTTATTGGTAAATACCACCAATGACATACTGGGAAATACTCAAAATTTTCATGTCGAAAGCTGAATTGGAAAATGTGTGCTAAATTGGTCTACATTTAATTCATACTTGTAACAAACGGCTCAATTGAAATCACATCCTCTGAGTTTTACAACAATCCAACAATCTATATTCAGATAACCTTAAGAATGTTTGCTGCTTAATTAAGGGATTTCATATCAACCACATTTCATGACAATCCAATTATCTATTATCAGTAACTGTTAACCTTGATATTGAAGCATGGTAATTAATTTTAGATATATTTATTCGCAATGTATAGTTTACTGGTAGTTACAATCACATCATAAGGCCACTAACAGTCAATTTTGAGTTTCCGTCACATAATTTCTGAAAACAAGTGAGGTAACTTTTTCATTATTCATTATTTTTCTGCCTTTCGTTATATGACTAACACGAATGTAAAATGTGTTGTTATTTGCCACTCATTCACTTGAAGATGGATGTTTAGCCCTAATGAGATTCATTCAAAAGTATATTAAAAATAGTCACAATAATGAATTCAAGTGAGGGTCAGAAAATGAAGTGAGGGCGGTGACAGGAAACTCAAAATCGACTTTCACTGGCCTAATCAAAAAGACTGATTACTCAATCCCAGGGATTCCCGGTTGCTCTACACGTACCAAAAATGTATAAAACCAAAGCCACTATCTACCCCAATTACTGGTATCCCCCCCTCGACGACTAGTGTCACTCCCAACATCAATTAGTGTTGGTAGTAGTGCACTATTTATACCCAGCTCTGGTCAGATCAGGGAATGGTCAGATAATGCTCATTATTATTGTTTAATTAGTGGTCACACTTTACTTGTCAATGCTTGTTGACAGCTTATCAGTAGTCAGATCAGCAGGGGTGCAGTATCCTTTTTCATAGAGCAAAATTGTTCAAAATGTTCTAAAACCTTATTTTTGAACGGATTTTAATCGTTAACAAAGCAAAATGTATGTTTAATATATTAATTATTTCATTAATAGCAATTTCCTAAATTTCCATCCATAAATAACCACAGGGCATTATCTGTTTACAAAATAAGTGTTTATTTTCAATTAGCCATCTTATCAGTAAAACTGATAGGAGGCCAAATTATAGTCAAATCAATTAGCCATCTTATCAGTAAAACTGATAGGAGGCCAAAATATAGAAAAAAAACAGATTCTTTGTCTGGTAGTCCCGGCAACCCAGTCTATATGTGGCTCAGTTGTAAACATACACAACACAAACTGACTGTGAAGGAGCCTATATGCACGTAAACAACTTTCTAGTACATGTATAATAAAATCCGCTTTTGAGTATAATAAAGAAAGTCATGCATTGGCAACATGAAGGAAATACCTATTGCTAACTTGGTAAAATGCATACTCGTAGCCCAATCTTGTACATCATAGCACCCAGTTTGGGTTTGTAGTTTCGAAATGTTGCAATTAAACATTAGTTCTTTCAAATATGAAACGCTAAAACACAAATCTAGAACAAACAATCATTATATTTAGAAAGATATAGCAAACTTTCCATGATAGAGATTGGATCCAAGACAAAGTACACCCAACTTAGGTGACAATTCGGAATTAAGCCATGGCTGGAAAAAATTATAATTATTTGATATCAGAAGGACATTCCACAAATTCAGAATGCAATTTAATGTGTCTGATGTGCTCTCAGGTCCCACAAAAAATACTGTGCAAACATTGCTATTCGATCCCTTAATAGTGTAAATTGCTTATTGTCACCATGATCGTGCACTTCTGAATAAAAGCAAGTCAGCATAAACCTTCCTGGGGAGGGGGGCAGGTAAATGGCGAGTTAAGAATGGGCGAGTTAGATGAAATCGAGTTAGATTGGCGAGTTACCCCCTGCAGAGATTAATGAGTGACCCCTGCTGAGAATACAACAAGTCCCATTGGCGAGTTAAGATTTACAACAAGTCCTGCTTGTTCGGCGAGTTACGACAAGTCCCATAAGCGAATTAAGATTTTCACGGCAAGTCCCATAAGCGAGTTAAGATTTTTACGGCAAGTCCCATAAGCGAGTTAAGATTTTTACGGCAAGTCCCGCCGGCGAGTTAGGATTTTTACGGCAAGTCCCGCCGGCGAGTTACGATAAGTCCCATTGGCGAGTTATGATTTCAAATACCAAATGCTTTATATATATTTAATTCTCACCATCTGTTGTTGTCTGCCATTTTTAGGCTAATTATCACATGCTGGGTAATTAATGTTCAGGGCACCTATGTTCAGGGTAATGTATTGGGTAACCTTTGAGCAAATAATAATTTTAAGCAGGAACCACTTGTCAGAGAGGCCCAGCAATGTAAGAAATATATCAATTAACAGATCTGCAAGTATGGTGAGAGTACATGGATATCTATTATAATATTACAAGATAAAACATTACTTTCTGAATTGAAGACCTCACAGGAAAAACCTACATCAAGTCCTACATGTAACTCGCCAATGGGACTTGATGGTGTTGCTGTAACTCGCCGGTGGGACTTGACGGCATTGCTGTAACTCGCTTACAGGACTTGATGGTGTTGTCGTAACTCGCTTGCAGGATTTGACGGTGTTGTCGTAACTCGCTTGCAGGACTTGATGGTGTTGTCGTAACTCGCCGGTGGAACTTGTTGGTGTTGTCGTAACTCGCCTTTAGCTTACTTCATGGGGGGTAATTGACAAAAAACCTAATCTCTGTGGGGGTAACTCGCCTTTTTAACTCGCTTTTCTTTAACTCGCCTTTTTTTAACTCGCCTTTTTTTAACTCGCCTAGTTACAGCTCCCTCCTTGGGGTGTATATGACAATTTTACATGCCTTCCCTGATGCCATTTGAGGTACAAATTACCGAACAGGGTGCAACTTGCTAGACTTGAGTCAAGTCCTCGTTTAAGGAGTTTAGGGTTCAGGGTTGGGGTAGGGCAGTCTTGTAATAAGACTAGTAGACTTGCACCATATTCGGCAATCGCTCTATAGTGTAGTCAATAACTGCTTATTGTCACCATGATCGTGCACTTCTGGATAAAAGCAAGGAATTGGGGATAAACCTTCCTTGGGGTGTATACATGACAATTTTACAAGGGGTGCCTAAAAATTGATAATAACATCATTAGCCACACCCCCTTTTTAGGGATAGAAAAAATCAACTTGCTCCGATCAATGTAACTCAAATTCTTCTTCAGCACACACCAAGATTGGTGCTTTTATCCAAAAGTGCGCGGTTAATACAGTTATTGACCCCACTATAATGAATTGGGACTAATTGGCTTGCGAGATGAAAGTTCGAACTTTCATTTTGTAACTGGCGAGGCAAGTCTTGTATTTTTTCACTTTACACACAAAAAAAAATCCTCGTAAAACCCCAAAGTTATTTTAAGAGATCAAAAATAATAGATAACCATAACAACGAAACAATAATCTGTAATGAAGTTCTATTTGACTTTTATAGATTTTTACCATCTCTTCGGTCTTCATTTCACTAAATTTATAAAAAAGTAAGAAGAAAAAAAATGTAAAAAAAAATATAGCGTATATAAAATTTAAATACGTACCGGTACTTTTAAAAGAGATTAAATTATGCCGCGATTAGGCACCACGAATCATATATGTTCATAATTCCTTTATTACATCGGATGCTATAGCTTTTTTTGTTTGAAACACCTAGCACTCGGGTTTTTCCACCCAGGTAACCAGATGTCCCAGCACGTGCATTAAACCAGCGTTATTTTATTTTGATTCTAGCAACACTTAATAGAAATTTGTCAGTATGGTGCACTGCGGCGCAACTGATTTTAATAGCCAATCACAAAAAATGACGTCGCGGATCTCCTTATTTGCATATAGCTGTCATTCTCCAATTGGCTCGTCTAAATTCAAGAGTTTTTATTCGTCTAGTTATTTATATAAATAAAAAAACATGCGCTGAACTAATTTAGTTTTCCGAGTGGTGGTTAGTTCGGGCAGTAGTTGGAAACAATATCGGTGATTATTCCGGTGTTCAAATTCAGGTAAGACCTTTATTTTATGCCAACCTCGAATTGAAATCGATATTCTTCATACAGTAGTTGATTTAAAACAACAGTCACAAGACTTACTATTTGCAGAGCTGTGGTAGCTTGCGACCTGCATCTACAGGTCTTCTTTAGCCACTGAAGAGATTATTCCACTTGACTTGCCTCTTGCAGAGAGTTGATATTCTTGAGAGGGCACTCTATTCACGTGGTTTCTTTTCCAACGCTAAAAGATCACGAATTTTGGTGGTTTGCAAATGAAAAGTGTCCGCACTATCGATTGATTACGTAACTGTTATGAATAATGTATTAGGTTTTCAATGCAATCGCCTCGACCCATCAATACATATTATCTGTATTTATCAAAGTACTTGGAATAGCAATCTGGTGAGTTCACTGAACTACGCCCTAATACTGATGGAGTTTTAATGGCGTTTAATGGCGCTAATCCTCTCCATACACAGATGAACAAATACAATAGGAGAAGGTCAACACACATGACCTCCTATATGACATGTTATATGAGATGTACAACAACCTGAATATCATAAAGATCAGTGTTCGTTTGTGCATATGAACTGCATATTTACAATACTAAATATTAGTCGTTATATATTATGCCAAATATTGGTATTATGACAACACGGTATATGCATTGTATATAAAACAACTATTAGATCCTGCTATCATGGCGTCAGGTCATTGGTTCATCATATCCCGTATGTTTCTTAAAATTCATTCATATTTGAGACAAATTTCTGTTCCCATTTTATAGGCGTACAGGTGGATCCGGTTTTTTTTGTCATTTTCATTTCTTTTTGATGAAAGAATTAAGGTTTTCCACTGCACGGAGGCCACTATGTGATACTAATTTAATGCTATATTTATAAATTGAATACGTGTTCCCGATTGGCTCTATAGCGATTTCACAGAAAAGGTATTTCTAGTACAATGCAGCGTCGGACTCTAGCTGAGAGCGTAGTAGCCTAAGTCATGGACTCCAAGAAAGGCTCTCCATACACAAATGAACAAACACAAAGGAAGGTAGTCTCCTCCGTGACCAGCTTGATTTCGATGGAGCGAAAACAAATTGGCTGCAGAGGAGACGGGTAATTTTGCCATGCAAATGAGGTGAGTGTCATCCCCCTGCCTCTTGACTACCAGATATTGATTGGTTTTGGTCAAGTGACAAAATCTTGTTGTAAACAACTGGAAGATATTCTTCATGTATATTAAAATGTCAACCCAAACTTGATCGTTTACCTTATGGGGGTCCAAAGCCTGGGTTCGCGGGTGAAATGCATATACAAGTAGCCGCGTATCAAGTCTTGTGTATTCCTTGCGTGTATTCCTTCCTTGTTGCGTGACATTTTTAGTGTTCAAGGCATCACACGCCAATTAATCTTAGACTTGTGCACATGGCGCAAGTTGGAGAGGATAAATTTGTTCACATTTGCGCAATGAACATAATGCGAAAACAACCAAATTCGATGAACTAATTTTTTAATGTTATGAAGACTTTAAGGGGGTACTACACCCCTGTGGAAAATTTGTGACTATTTTTGCATTTTTCTCAAAAAAATAACACACTGGTAACAAAAGTTATGTATATTATTTGGGCAAGGGATCCAATTACTACACTGAAATTTCAGTAACTCAAGACAAGCGGTTCAGCATATATGATAGGAAATGAGGTACATCCTAGCGGTACCTTATTTCTTATCATAAATAAAGAACCGCTTGTCTTGGGTCACTGAAATTCCAGTGTAGTAATTGGATTCCTTGCCCCTACTGTATAATACACATAACTTTTGTTACCAGTATGTTATTAGTTTTTGAGAAAAATGCAAAAATAGACACAAATTTATCGAGGGGTGTAGTACCCCCTTAAGCAACATTTTGATATTTTTACCGTACTGTAGAAGCCTGTAGTAAAATTTGTGGAAAAAAACATTATTTGGATTTGATTTTGCTTAAAATATGACTCCGAACTCCCCCTTTATTTTATTTATTCATTTTATTTTATTGATTTCAGATTTGTTATCAGCACCTATATGAAAATACTAAGTAAGTATCAAAATATAATGGAATTCTGATTATGAACGAATTCTACCTCGCTTGGGCCCCATTGACATGATTAACGCTTAAAATGGGGAGTAGGCCTATACTTGTAAATTACGAAATGTGTTGAAATAAGATTTTGCACCTTAAATATCAAGGAAAAGCAAACAAAAATATCAACATAAACAAAACAAGCACAAGTTGTAAAAAGTTGGCAAGTTTGCGAATGGCAGATTCCCTCTGGAATCCAAACCAGGTTCCCGCCCCCCTCTTTACTCCTCTTAAACTTTAAAAAGACCAAAACCTGAAAAGGGATAGCAAACTTGCAAAAAAGTTGCATTAAATACCATAGTCCCAAACACTAATGGTCTATACAAGTCAAAAATAAATGAAATAAATTGTCAAATGACTTGAAATTGGCTCATGCAAATACAACGGCTCTTTTAAACTGGTAGATTCTAAAATCAGAACTTTTCAGTATTGACGTGCCATTATAATATGTTGCAAAAAAAAAAATAAGCATACGTATACTTTACTGTTACTGTCACTAATATAATTATATAGGCCTAAACCTTTTCATAACCATTTACTAGTATTTTGATGTAATAACATAATATCAGTATAATTTCGAGTTCAACTGAATGCGTTCATAATGATTAAATAACATATTTTTTATTAGATGAGCTTTGTTTCAAAACCCCTTACATCCACTTGAGCAATTTGAGAAAACATAAAAAATCATCAAAAAATCACTGATATAAGGGGTTTGCAACAAAAGCAGTTTTTGACGGGATGCTCATCCTACCCAGGCATCCCTCCAAAAACTGCTTTTGTTGCAGACCCCATTATACCAATGATTTGTTTGATGATTTGTTAATGTTTTCTCAAAATTTCTGAAGTGGATGTATTAAAAGGGGTTTTGAAACTAAGCTCTTCATTTATCAAAAATCTACTATGGCATAGTCTACCCTGTCCCACGTGTAGTTTACGGCATTTCATAATATCTGTACGGCAATTCATTTATTCTCAATTTGTTATTATGATGTTGTATGATGCAAGATATTCATTCTGATTGTATTTAATATTGTTTGTGCAATTTGACCGATGTGTGAAAAAAGATGGAAAATAAAATTTGAATAATAAAAAACCCAAAAAACAAATGACTTGAAAGTGGCTCGTTTAAACCGCGATCTCTGAGAAACATCTCAAAAATAAATATCCAATGTGAAAATTCGTAAATGTCAATCTAACCCATTATGACGGATTGGTACATCCGCAGAAACTATTGCCTGTTAAATAAAATAATACAAACAAGTAACTTACTTCACTAACTTAAAGAAAGCTTTCCTCCCATGACACAGATAGGTCCTGGAGATGTCTATTCCAGTTACTATATATATCTGAGATATAATGTCGTCTTGTAACCAGCTCCTGTTCACCCCCTTTCAACTATTTCTTTTTGGGTCTAGATCAAATTTTGCTCGCATACTGCAGTTACTGTCCGTTTTCCTATACACAATACACAGTGCTCTCACCATTGACGCGAGACCTCTACAAATAGTGTATGTTAGAAGTATAGGCAATTGCCTAGTTAACGTCACTGTGTGAAAAATAACCGGCCAATATTTAAAGTACTCTTCTGAAATTCTAGAAAATATAGTTTTGTAACATGTCCTAAATTTTTAGCTAATTTAGGTGTTTGGAAATATTCGCACTTTGGTGTTTTAGGAAGGATATGTAAACGACAGATAACACCAAAAATATGAAGAAATGATTTCCAAACCTTGTTACGGTTCACAGTCATTATGTTTCTAATTTTCAAGAATGCTGGTTAACAATATGCACACTATTGTCTAATTTCGTGAACAAAGGCCCACACAGTATTGCTACCTTGCGTTTTCTTTATAATCGTTCACCCAACTGAAACTATAATACCTGCTCATTGCTCATTGCACAGGTAAAACAGAAACATGTGCAGCGTGGATTTAATCAGAGAAGATCTGATGTAACATAGTTGAGCTGTTTTCAATGAGTGTTATCTTGGTTTAATAGCTTTTAATGGGGTTTAAGTCCTGCAAAGGTCGTGGTGAATTGTACAGTGACTGTAGACATGACTGCATCATGGTCGTATATGTAAGATAACGGTTCGAAACAGACATTAGAGTCACGTGGTAGCATGACCAACAAGTTAAAAAAAAACGACTGATAAAGAAGAATAAACAGATTATATTTACACGGAACAAAACGCTATTGTTCTATGATATTTTTCGCTGGGTACAAAATATATCTAAAACCATGCTAAATCTTATTTACTGTCCAAAGTGTCATATTTTAATAACTCATTATTTCAAAAGTTACACCAATCTTACAGTCAATCCGATTGTTTGATAATAAACAAACATTCTTGCTTAATTTCACGCGGTATTTCATAGCCAAAATTAGTGGCAAATCATAGCTAATCATACTGATATCCACAATCTTTCGACACTGCTACAGCCAAACATGGCTGTCACTGTCGCACTACTTTTTCAGAGTCACTTTCAAATATACCCTAGCATTTTCCTGGATACCCTACATACAAATTCTGGATCCCATTCGCCAACAAATCAAGTTTTTCACAATTCTTTTGTTCTTTCCGGACCACAGCATACATTCATATTAATAAATACTCCATTTTCACAACTCGTTATATCGGGACGTCCCTGTGGCGAAGCGGTTAAGGTCATGGACTTCTAATCCAGTTATGAATTTTTGCTCAAGATCAAGTTCGAAACTTCCCACCACTTTTAAAAAAAATGTTTTATTAACCAATTTATTGTCATAAATCAAGAATAACACCATTTCGAACATCCATTGCTATTGTGATATTATATTTTTTTCATCAAACAAACATTGATTTTTTATTCACATTTAGGCCTAGGCCTAGGCCTAAGGCCTACTTTCACGATCCAGATGCTTTCACCATGCCTGCCTATCATGACATCTTCGTCATTTAAAACACATTTATCAGTGTCTCTGTTCAGACCTCAGACTGAAATTATATTTGGAATAAATATTATAAATTGTCACAAATTAAAATCACAAACCACGAAAGCTCGCCAACAACTGCCGCTGAATATTGATATTGAGAACCACAAACCGCAAAATTTGGATATCCAACTAGATTGCCCCGTAAGGCTACAAAGAATCACACACCACGGAATATGGATATCCAACAAGCTTAAACTATAACCGATAGAGGGCAGGGCTTGAAGGGAAATTAAATCACAAACCGCGAAAGATCGCCGACAACCGCCGCTTAATAGAGATATCCAACTAGAACCACAAACCGCGAAATTTGGATATCCAACCAGATTTCCCGCAGGCCTATCGATTATAAAGAACCACAAACCGCGAAATATGGATATCTAACAAATTAAGACTTCAAACCGCGAAAGATCGCCAACAACTGCCGCTCAATATTGATATCAAACTAGATTGCCCCGCAGGGCTATAAAGAACCACAAACCGTGAAATTTGGATATGCAGCTATTGCCCCACAGTGCTTCAAAGAACCACAAACAACCATAATGCTTGATATCCAACAAGCTTAAACTATAAATTAGCTCCCGATAGAGGGCAGGGCCTGATGAGGGAAATTAAAACCACAAACCACAAAAGATCGCCGATAACCGCCGCTTAATAGGGATATCCAACTAGACAAAGAACCACAAACCGCGAAATGTGGATATCCAACTAGATTGCCCGCAGGCCTATAGATTAAAAAGAACCACAAAACCGCGAAATATGGATACCCGACAGATTAAGACCACAAACTGCGAAAGATCAACAACAACTACCGCTCAATATTGATATCCAACTAGATTGCCTCGCAGGGCTATAAAGAACCACAAACGGCGAAATTTGGATATCCAACTAGATAGCCCCACAGGGCTACAAAGAATCACACACCACGAAATATGGATATCCAACAAGCTTAAACTATAAACTAGCTCCCGATAGAGGGCAGGGCTTGATAGGGGAAATTAAAATCACAAACCGCGAAAGATCGCCGACAACCGCCGCTTAATAGGGATATGTATCCAATTAGTTTGCCCCGCAGGACTACAAAGAACCACAAACCGCGAAATTTGGATATCCAAGCAGATTGCCCGCAGGCCTATCTATTATAAAGAACCACAAACCGCGAAATTTGGATATGCAACAATTGCCCCACAGGGCTTCAAAGAACCACAAACCACGAAATATATGGATATCCAACAAGCTTAAACTATAAATTAGCTCCCGATAGAGGGTAGGGCTTGATGAGGGAAATTAAAACCACAAACCACGAAAGATCGGCGATAACCACAGCTCAATAGGGATATCCAACTAGATTGCCCGCAGGGCTACAAAGAACCACAAACCGCGAAATTGCCATATCTGAGTTTACGTCTCTTATCTGGGGTTAAGGCGCCTTATCTTGGGTTTAGATGTCTTATCTGAGGTTTACGACCCTTATCTGGGGTTAACAACCCTTATCTAGAGTTAAGGAACCTTATGTGGTATTTAGATGCCTTATCTTAGGTTTATGTTCCTCATTTAGGGTCAAAGCGCCTTATTTGGGGTTTGGACTGCTTTATCGGTGGTCTACGTCCCTTATCTGGGGTTACGGCGCATTATCTGGGGTTTAGATGCCTTATCTGGGTTTAGACTGCGATATGCTAAGGTTAAGGCATCTTAGCCACAGGAAAGGAACGTAAACCCAGGATAAGGCCGTCTAAACCACAGGTAAGGCGCCTTATCCCTAGATAAGGGATGTAAACCCAAGATAAGGCAGTTTAAACACCATATAAGGGACATGAACCCCAGATAAGGTGGAAATAACACACTTATGCTTCTGCTCTCATTCAAAAATCACATTTACGCTCTACCAAATAGGGGCCATCTTGGATTCTGGGCAAAAATTATGTTATAACGTCAAATTAATGTCAGATTCGGATTTCTTGGGGTCGACTTACTGGAAAAAGTGTCTTTGTACACGATTTTAGGTAATCTGGTTCAAAACTTATTTTTTCAAGATGGCGCCGGCAGCCACCATCTTGGATTTCTAGGTAAATATGAGTTCGCAATGTCAAAGTAATGTCAAATTTGAAATCCTTGTGGTCGACTTATCCAAAAAGTGTCTTTGTACACGATTTTAGGTCCTCTTGTTCAAAACTAAATTTTTCAAGATGGTGCCGGCCACCATCTTGGATTTCTGGGTGAAAATGATGCCGTAATGTCAAACTAATGTCAGAATCGGAATCCGAAAAAGTGTCTTTGTACATGATTATAGGTGCTCTGGTTCAAAACTTAAATTTTCAAAATGGTGGCGGCGGCCATTTTGGATTTTGGCCTCTAGCGAAAAATGCCGGGATTTTCGCGAGGGACATGGTGGCTATTTTTTTCTAAATGGTCCATAGAAGTCGAATCAATCGTCAAACCTTACTAGCCAGAGAGTGGTCACCAAATTGAACTTTTTCACCTAACTACCGTAAACGTTCGCCTAATGGCGCTTTTGGATTCTTAGAAATGTGAGAGCGCCATCCTTGAAAAATCTCAACAGCATTTAAGGATACGTGTATGTTAAATTGAGCAACCTGGACATAATGCCTCAGAAAAAATATCGTGACATGACCCAATACTTTAGGTCACTAGGTTAGTTTGTTTTTTTATCTTTTGACATAGTATGTCAGGCAAAATGCCTTTTATTCACATTAAATACACTATAAATATTATAACAACAAAAGTTATTGCACTGCACATAATCCATAAATAATAGTAGATGTTATAAAACAAATTTACATACATGTATATAATAAGAAAATCAAAGAAATAATTTAAGCAAAATGACAGAGCCAAGAACAGACTCGGAAGTCATCCAAGTAACTGTTCATCTGCGATCAACTAGCTAAAGTCATCGCAGACCAAACCTCTCATACGAAGTTCCTGCCTAAAGAGGAACAGAAGACAAGGATGATCCCGTATCTGTATTTGCCAATGCACATTTTGCCAACACATATAACATAATTGATATATTTTGACCGATCACTGGTAATGTCATTATGATAATTAAATAAAACATTTTCAACAGAAAGCCTAAAGTTTTTACCAAGCCTTTGTGTAATAACCCTGTTAGCAAATTCCCAAATAGGAATGGTCTTATTACAATGAAAAAGAAGTGCTCTGGATGATCAACAGCATTACAGGAATTGCACAAATTGGTATCTTCTTTCCCCATTTTACATAATAAAACTTTTGTAGGATAAATGTTATGAATAATTTTCCAATTAAGTGAAATAAGTCTGGCCTCACTGGTACAACATGGTATTGAACCCCAAATCTTTTCCCAATCAAAATTATAATTGGGGAATCTTCTACACCAATAGTTCATACAAATTGGTGGAACATAAATCTTATCAACCATGGCATGTCTAAAAACTTTGAAGAACAGGCTTCTATAGGGACTGCATTAAAGACAATTGATTCAGTCCTAATTTGGTCTAGAATTGGTGCATTCTTCCAATCATTCGGCAGAGCATTGCAAAGAGCGAAGTACTGAAAAAGAATGTTGCCAGTGCGTGGAATGCGGTGCCTAAAATACTCAAGTGAGTAGATTGAACCATCATCATCAAAAAGATCTTTTATAAAAATAAAGCCAGCTTCAATCCAGTCTCTATAGAAAAGTGTTTTCTTGTTAACAGTTACAGCATCATTGTTCCAAATGATTTGATTGTAGTAATCAGATATGTCAGCTTTATTTGAAGTACATTTAGTATTGAACCAGACTTTAAACATGTTGTTATAAAAAACAGGAAAGGTGTCAATAACATTCTTGCATACAGTGTTGATTTGGTTGAAGCTACAATTACAATTAAACACATTCATACCCAAACCAAACTTGTTGACATAGTAAAGTGGAATGTTCTTCCAGCAAGCAGGACTAGAATTGTTTAGTTTTTTGATCCAAGACATCTTTAAGGGCTGGGGTAGCGACGTTGGTCAGGGTAGCCCCTGTCGAAAAGTAAAGATGACCTACACTCATTATCATGTGTGATAACTACCATGGGTCAATACATGCCATGTATACTCTTTTTTTTTAACTTTTATATCTGGTCAGATTTTTGGGGCAAATTAGTGAAAAAGCGGTTTTTTGCACATTTTTCATTAAAGAGAAATGTCAGAAACAATCGCTGTTGGACAGTTGTTATGCATACATACACACAAAATTTCAGTATGGTTTTAGCATCTGCGAATTTTCCATTTAAATATTACAGTTGAATTTGTCTTCCCATTTTAGTGTTTTCTGTCGGTTTTATGTATGTACTCGCATTAAGAATCATTTTTCACAATGGCATGCTCAAAATTTTGTTTTCACTGTCGGCATTTCGTGCAAACATTATGCACATTACAACCGAATTTTATTCAAGTCACTCTCCGTGTATATTTTGGTTGCTACCGAAGTTTGCAAGTGATAAAAACAACTGGTACAAGGGACAACTTGGACTTATTTAGTTCTTCGTAAATCTTCTTCGTAATTATTTGGGTGACAAATGTCGGTTTTTGGGGTCCATTTGGTAATTCACATTTTCTTACTCACCGTGCTGCACCTATGAAACTTGACGCACATTTCTTCTACTTTAGCATACTGCCATAACGTCCCATTTTGGAACTAATCTTTATTGAAAATTACCAAACATTTCCTTTGAACTTGCACGATTTCGGCACACCATCCATTTTAATAGCTGACTAGCCTGAGTCCCTCGGCCCGACCTCGAAACAATTCAAAAACACCTGCAAGCACAACCCGATGACCATGCGTAAGCAGTTGAAGGACTGGTGGATCAAACCTAAACAGCTGATCATGTACCTGACCGGTCACATGCTTGGTCAGCTGATCCAATTTGCAATTTAGTCTCGTAGTCTCATATACACTGTTTGTACCCGTACAAATCAACTGAAGAAAAAGTGCATTGTAAAATCGAATGTCTGTGTGAAATTTATATACTGTAACGAGGTTGGATCAGCTGTTGGTTTGTTTACTTCTGCTCCGATCAGATATCAGATGAGATGTTCGTTCAGTGAAAATTATAAACTTCTATGCAGTATGTCATCATGATGTGAAGTGACATGATATTTTACCTTTTTTGAACCTAGTATAAACCACGTCACGGCACGGCATGCATGTTGTTATATTGTAAGCTTTCTAAAATTAGTAAACTGCAACTTCCTGGTTTTGTAATTGTATATCGATTCAGACATGTGCATGACTCATTTCACATGCCCTGTATAGTGTATTGGATATTGCATGAGTGTCAACATTTTGCAACAAACAAGGCTTCACAGTTAAAGCCATATTATAACATTTTCATACAAAATAGATTAGCATTTCTTGGCCATAAAATGTTACTTTTACTGTCAGATATGTGGCCATCCACCACGAAGTGCCACGGCTCTAGATCATGTTCTGTTTATTGCAGATTTTGAAAGAATTCACTTTCAGCTTTAAAATGACACCTCAACCAGCTTCATCTGACATCTGGAAGTGATGTTATGGTTCATCAAAGGTCAAATTCCTACTATATTTTACATAGAAATCCATATACTGTTTTTGATTGTATCTCAAAATGGAAAATGCTGACTTTACGACCAGTTTGTGGTGGATGGGCACATATATCCCCTTTTATTTTTGATCCGCACAACTCACGACAAAGCAAAGAAAATTTAAATTTACTTCCAGCGATATGTCACCAATACGCTCCACTCGCTTCGGTCATGTTATGGTACGACCCTTTGTGTAGATCACCATCCCGAACACCGTGTACGTACTATGTGTAATGACCATCGTGTATGCGTTCGACTAATAATTCCATCGTAATAATAAAATACGCCGCTTCCATCGTTTTATTCAAAATCTTGGATTTTTGACAAAACTACACAGCACCTAGAGTCTTGATTTTTGCAGGGTATATTGGTTTAAGGGGGTACTACACCCCTGGCCAATTTTGTGCCTATTTTTGCATTTTTCTCAAAAATAATAGCGCATTGGTGAGAAGTAAGATGTATATTATAGGGTCAAGGACTACAACTACTGCACTGAAAATTCAGCAACTCAAGACAAGTAGTTATTGATTTATTGATCAAATACTGGTTTCCCTCATTTTTGACTGTAACTCCACAACTGTTGTCTGTGCAGAAATAAAATTTACAGTGCAATAGTTGTACTCCTTGCCCCTATAATATACATATCTTACTTGTCACCAATGCGCTATAATTTTGAGAAAAATGCAAAAATAGGCACAAAATTGGGCAGGGTGTAGTAAATTTCCTTAATAAAGTACAATATAATCGTGTAAAAACAAATTTTAAAAAATCAGCGAGGGCGCCATTCTCAGTAAATGTTATAATTTGTCTTTAAAGGAGGATTTCGTGATCCTAGCATTTGACATTTTTCAGTATATATCCACGAAAAAAAATTCAGTTGATTCGGATTTATTTGCGAGTTATGCATGATTATGTGAATTACACTGTTCCATAGGCCACTGTTGTAATTTCGTTCTGGTATACCAGATGGAAAATCAAATGTGACGATATTTTTGTTAAACTAATTAATCTGCCAGAAATTTTTGGTACATAAACATTATGTAGCCAGAGGTTTCCAGTGGTATAAAAATCTCAACTTTTTGGAAACAAGTGGGGGATGAGGCTGTGGATCACGACATGCCCTGAAACAATTAGATACTCCATCTGCATTGGTCATCCACCCTGCATGTCCGCAATGTCAATATAGGCCTATAGGACACATGGATGTGGGACGGGGATCTCAGCATGTTGTCATTGGCAACTCCATGTCTGAGCCATACGCACTTCAATTCGCCTACCACAGGGATCGTGTTGGGGCCGCAGTGGTTTATGATCTTTGCTCATCCATTTGCTGACATAGTCAGAAGGCACTATCTGCAATTTTATCTTTACGCAGATAACACTCAAGATTTATTTTGCCTACAAACCATGTGATTCTTCTAAAAGTATTTCTCAATTTTTAAGCTGGCATTGAGGAAATCAGACTGTGGATGTGTGAAAACTTTCTTCAACTTAATGGCACCAAAATAACATTTCTCATTATCAGCTCAAAGCATCAGAAATCTAAATTTCCATCATTAATAATAATATCATCGGTGATTCACAAATTCCACCTTCTTGTGATGCACGCAATCTGCATGGGTGCTGGGATCTGGGTGTCATCTTTGACTCTGACATGTCTCATAAATTGCAAGTTTTGTCGTCTCTCAAAGCTGATTATTACAAGACACTGAAGCCAATGCTTGAATAGCCCATGGGATACCAGTACCACTAGCCAAGCCAGAATGAAACAAATCCTATCATAGTACTTTTGCTCCAACAAGGAAACCTCTTCACAAATGTGCTATGTACAAGTAGACATGGGATCGGGCATGGGATACCATTCCTGGCGCACCTGTAAAAAATTGGTGGTGTGTATTTCTCTAAACTTTTAACACTTTGACGAAGGCTTCATCAATCATTCACAACTTTATTCAATGCCTTTTTACTAGATGTAAGATTACAAAGGGTGAATGGTCCCTGTAGAAAATTCTTATCTATAAGGCACTGCTTATTGCTTTTAGACACTCAAATATTGGGCACACAGTATTGGGCATAATCACATACGTATGTATTCAGATACTCTAACACCTCCATAGTTTTATTTTCAAGTAAGAGAGTTAATTCCAAGTGCCCAATAATAATCTCATGAATGTTCACATGCAGATTTTTAAAGGTCTGCAGCTGCTATCTGCAAATATAATTTTGTAATTTGAAATGTTTGAGCATGAGTTTTGTTTGCTTAGTAAGAGTGGGATTAAAAGTTAAACATGACCTAAACAAAAATGTCTGAAATTATTGTATTGCTGTATGTGCTATCTCCTTTTCATAGCCCAGCTATAGAACACCAACAGGGTATTTTATAACCACTCCTAAGAAAACACATGCACATGCTGCAGAAATGATGCTCCTTTATATTATCAATCATTGGGATTGCCTTTTAACCCATGCTACTCTATTTGTCTCAATATTTGAGTGCAAATTGTGAGTGCAAACACCACTCTGACCCTCCTTAAATGTATTGTTTGAGTTCATTTTATCACGTCAATGAATTAACATCATTGTTATCAGACGTGTAGCTGTAGGTTATCGGAACAGCACACCACTCCACGCCATACATAAATTCTCCCAGTCACATTTCCCCAATATGAAATTTTTTTAAAGTAAAATTTTAATTTTAATTCTTTTAAAGTTTGGCAGAAGCGGGGTTCGAACTCACGGCTCACCGCTTTGGCTAGTATCACGTAAGCCTATACCATACGTCCAGCGCCTTAGACCGCTCGACCACGAAGAACTTGATAGTGTCATCGTGAAAATTTATACCTATAATATTAATAAATCGCAACTTCATTACTGCATCATATTTTGGATTTTTATCTGCTTAAAACATTAATGTGTATTATAATAAAGCTACCATTATTTATATTGTTGAATTCTCAAGCGCATAGAGACAACTAATACGAGGGTCCTATGAATAGGCCTACATACACAATACATAAAATCGATTTTGATATCGGCCATGTGCGCTGCTGTGCATGTGGTGTCCCGCAGTGGCGGAAGTTGTATTACGGTGCATCCGAACTCCATTTTGAAGCAAATGATTTTGACAAGGCATTGGATTGTTCCAGTTTGCATCCTAAATCCACATTAGACCCCTAATTTTATTTACAAAATCAAAAGATTAGATTATCATAACAACAAAACGGTAATCTTTTGTCGGGTCTAATGTGAAAATTACATTAAAATACAGTTTTTACAGAATTAATTTTCACTTAATTCCAAAAAAAAAAGGCGATATAAGATTGAAATAAATTCTCTACCTTCTATACTAGATCAATTGTGACGCAAGTTGTTATCAAAATTGTTGTGATAGATGTACAGTTAATATTCATATTATCCATTACCTATCTGATGGTACAGTTTTTACACAGAAAATATTTATTTGAAAAACCTGCCACTCGGCTTTTTCCGGAAAGGTCACATGGTCGCCGTGACCTGTGCAATAATTACAATTAAAATTTTTCTTATTCCAACAGCAAGCGTTTCTAGAATATATTATGGCGAAATGTGGTGTATCGGAACAGTGGGGGCACAGCCTTTGCAATGCAACCGGCTATGGGAGGGGATACCAAATTTTCCCCCAGGAAATTTACCTTTCTAACCAGGATATGAGTTACAAACATGCCACTAGCAACATGCATTTAACACTAGGTCTTAGGTAAAGTTTGGGTGTGTAAAATTCAAAAACCTGGGTGTGTAAATTTAAGATTTGTGTACAAAGTATAGACCACGCGTGGGCAAAAACTGGGTGTGTATTTTCAAATTTAAACACAGTCTTCCTACATGGCTGGCTGCATAGTTCATACATGTAAGCCCTTGATTTGATTCAACATTTATATATCAATAGTCCATCACCACACTAGGTACACACAAAATTGTGATTTTTTTTTGACTTAAAATAATTTTGACTTGGACACTCGAGTCACTCGTGTACCGACGATCTGTGATGTACGTACTGATGGTCCATGATTAGGGAGGAGCACTGGAATTGTTACAATGGACCATATGGAACAGAATAGTTACTGGTTATACAATAAATATTGATTGATCTATATTAGGAAACAGTGAATTCCATTACCCCCAAGTTTCACTGTAGAATACAGGCATACAATTTTCCCTTGGACATCAGTTGTGGGAAATTTACCTAGGCCCAAACTCTCCAGACCACCTTGGGGCAATAGTCTGTACAATAATATTTCTATCATGAGCAACTAATAGATTGTATTTGTACTATAATCAGGCCTGGAAACAATGGGGAATTCAGGAATCGCATTCCTAAGGAATTTGGTAATCTAGAGAGAAACTGTGCTTTTTTTTGGATAAAAAAATACATATATAATGGTGGGAAATCCTGATATTTTGGAGGGAAATATTTTTTTTCCAGGCCTGTGTATAATGCCGCTAACCTCTTGGTCATTTGGGTACATAGCATAAACTGGGAATAATACAATGAAGACACTTGATCACAACCTTGAACTTATCATAATCTTTTAATATAATTCATCACCATTTGTAATAAATATACATTTGTTGAACATGATTACTGATATTTTTAAAATTACTGACATTATTTCTGTACATATCATATCCTTATGAACATGGCAGAGTGCCAAATGACAGTTCATCATAATATAAATTGTCCCCCTTTAACATGTGAATTACAATTGGAAACAGATTCCTGTAAGGCCAAAAAAAAAATTATGGGCCCGAACGACCCAGATTTTCCATTTTGGGAGGATATTTTTTATTTGGGCGCCAAAATTTATTGATTTTCACTGACAATTTTTGAAAGTATTCAGAACATTTTCAAAATATGTTTGCCAAAGAAATAGAACAAATTAATTCTTGCCAAATGTTCCAAGCTTTTGGTGATATTTGGGTCATTTTAGCCTCTTGGAAAAGCAGTGCTAGACACTGAATGTTGTATGAAATAAATAAAGCTTTAAAAAAATATAGGCCTAATTAATGAATTAATTAACAAAAATAAAAATCCTGACCAAACCTTTCATACTTGAGAAGTCCATCCACCAGTAAAACATGAGGTTTTTTCATCCCTAATGGTTACATGTTTGTAAAGGGACACACCATTTGATACTCAGGGGGGGGGGGGGTAGGAAGTTGGAGTCGGGGGAAGAAAAACTTCCTACCCCCACCCTGAGAATCTAATGGTGCGTCCCTAATGTACATATCCCATGAGTAGGGGTTCTCAGATAATGCTTGGTACACATGCCCTTTCCAGAAACCTATTCAAGATTATAAGACAGTTTGATTCTGATAACCCTTAGGAGTCATCACGGGACTAGCATGGATACCAAAACAAAATCCAATTTGCCAGCAAAGTGGTTACATTTTTGGTAACTGGATCACACACCTTTTGGAATTGGTAGTACATGCCATAGACTTTGTGTTTTGATAATTTCGATCGTGGTGCAGAACTCAAAAGTGTGATCCAGTTGGCATAGTGATAATCGGATTACACATCACTTCGCTTGACACCATTTTAAAGAGACTGTTTCCTTATATATCGGGGAAAAATATCATTTTATGTCTCAAAGCTTGCACAGATCTAGAAATCAAGTGAAGAGTGCTATTCCCCCTCAACTCAAACTAATCAGAATAAGTTTTTGATTAGTTTGGGTTGGGGGGGGGGAAATAGCAAAATATTTTCGATAATTGAAAGTGTCATTTTAGAAGTTCACAACATATTTTCCAACAAATGCTTCAAACATTTTGACCTACGTTTTTGTGAAAAGAAATGCGCACTGCAAGATGAATGTGGCAGCTTTGAGTGTGTGGCAGCTTTGAGACATACTTCTTTTAAGCCTTAACTTACATCACATGTAGGTAATTTACTCTACTTCAAAAGGGATATTTGATGGCTACAAAACATAAAAGTTTGATCTTAAAAGTGGATGGTCTATGGAAACTGAACATCCCTTGGTGAACAAGACTCATATTCAATAAGGAGTCTTGTCAAGAACCACTGCAGTCCCACCCAAACCTTTTCTAGCTGACAGCCTAATGTTAATAACCCAAATAGAAACTCTCTCTGATTAATACCCAGGGGGCCACTCAAGTTCCACAGTGTACACATCCATTACCAAAGATTTTCAAAACATACCCTTTAAAAACAGGATTTTTCCTTTTGAGCAAAATACACCCCTTAACAGGAATTTAACTCGGTTGTGCAACAAATTTTCCCCCTAAACCAGTGAGATTGTACCTGAAAGATACCCTTAGTAGTATTTGTTCGTAAAGATATCACCCTTACAGGTTTATGATAAAATAAACCCTTGTACATGTTTTTGTTTATAATTTTCTAATATTTATGTTAGGGTTATGTTCCTTATGCAAAACATGCCATGGAAACTCGCTTTGTGAATAGCGGGATCATTAAAATTCGCATCTTTCTGGGCACTTGTGTATATTTTGAAACTGCAGTTGCTCCTGTGAATTAATATAAGAGCTAAAACTGTTTGTTTGTATTATTTCTTCTTTAAACTGGGACACAATTACATGTAATCAGTTAAATACCACAATAAATCATCTGTTCATCCTTGAGGTCACCTAAAATACTGTAAAATACATGTATGGGCTTCTCACTGATACTAGTACCAAAATCTCCAATCTGAATGAAGAAAAAGAGGGCCATTAAACTGATTACAGACACATTATCTCAATTATCAGTTATCACTTGCTTGTTCATGTAATATGAAAACTATCAACATTTGGTTTAAATTGGATTTGCAGAGACCAAAGGCTGTGAATGTGATACATACCCAATACCATACACCTGTGAGCATTGCTATATTGTTTCATACTGCATACAGGAACAAACAAGGGATATACTCATTTTTATAGTAGATATAGCTTTACTGATCATCATTGATAAAATATGCCAACATTACAAAACAGCAAAGTTGGAATTAAACTTACTGTCAATCAAACTCAGAAACAGTTTATGATTTGTCATCATATAGTTTAGTGTTTCACTTTCACACATATAAGTTCATCTTCAAAGTTAGGTTTTATGCACAAATCAATTGTAGTCCCGGGGATACCGGGGACCTACCCGGGGATGTGATTTTGGAAACTGTTACAAACATGTTACAGTCCCGGCTTAGTCCCCGCAGGGCGGGGCACTATTTCTGTGTACATCCTGGGGTACATCCCAGGCCAAGTCCCCGCCCCTAGCCCCAGGCACCATGTTCGAAGTCCCCACGAGTGTTTCCCCCGCATACGACCCGGCACGGTTGTGAGTACTCTTCTATTACGTCCCGGTACACTCCCGTGTAGATCCCGCCTGTTTCAGAGGCATTACATCCCCAGTACACTCCCCCACTATGTCCTCGCACTGCGGGACACATTGAGCTGTTACATCCCGGCCAAGTCCCGGCTCGGACCTCGCTATTGCCAGGCCCCTGGAGGGCCAGGACTACAATTGATTTGTGCATTAGTAACTAGAAACTTCTTTTGCTTGGGTGAAGTGTCTGTAATTCCATTTCTCCAGGCACCAGATGAATCAACCTCACTTTGGTCTGTTTTTAAACCTTATCAAAGGCTGTGGTGAGTTTAATGATCGTCACATGCCAAATAGTTGATTAATTTCTGACTTCTATTATAAATACATGTTTGTTGAAGCTCCTAAAATAAAATGGTTAATTCAAACCACGCAATACACACACAAAATGCCCTTGTCAGCATGCTACACGCACAGAGGAGCATGCACTGTGCTGAGTATGCTCTGTGCAATACAAAAATACACTCATTAATATGGCAATTACTTGACTATCAACAATAGCATTGATATAACTACTAATGATAATACAGAATGCCTACAAAAGGGATATATACAAGGTATAACAAAATAAGTTTACCATTAACTTTTGGTTGTTAAGTTGACCAGGTGTGTAGCCAGATATATGTGGCTGCTAAGGGCTGTTATTTTCTTCGGGCAGGGAGGGGTCATGATTATGTTGGTGACCAGAGTCAATTTTATGAACCCCCTCCATCGTGGGCTGAACATTTTGTGGCACCCCCCCTAATTTTAGGCAGAATATTTTTATGACCACCCTTCTGCACGCATACCAGAAACAAATTTTCCCAAAAAAGTCAAGAAATGTGTGCTTGATGGAAAGGTGACCACAGTACGGAAACATTTGTCATTGTAACTAAAGATGGTGCAAAATGTGTGGTGGAGAGTGTAAATATGCATGTAGGGCAGTCCGGCACCCAAAATGTTTAATAGTCACATGCCCTTACACTCGGTTTCAGAGAAGTATGGCAGCTTGCTCAGATTGATGCGAGCACCCGTTAATGAGGGACATAATGCAGAGCTTTGTTTGTGCCAACCAACGTTTTGATGCGTAATTGGCCAATCAGATTACCACATCTGTTATTATGATTGTCAGATGATTGAATCAGCTAATCAGAACCCTACTTCTGTGTTTACACCGTGCACACTCTGAAAATGTAAACAAGTGCTGTTCTTCTTTCACAGAAACTGTAGTAATTTTATAACCTTCCTATTTTTGGTATCTCCCTATTTTTGGTGTAAACAAATTTGACCCTCACTATTCTTTGGTATACAATTTTTATGACCCCAAGTATATTCATGAACCTTTCTGAAGAAAATGACAGCCCATAAATTCACAAAACAGTCGCCTTTAATGTAAAGGTCATTCAGCATGTTTAAGCCAACCTGAAGCATTCAACCTTGTTCACCTCAACCACTTATATTGTCATTATTGGAGGTCAAGCTTCACCTCAGCTTACTTTCACCTTTTGCTCACAAATGTAAAGTCAACTTTCACTTTATAAAACATGCATCAAAAGGTTTTCCATTGTCTCACTATTCATGCGTTCAATTTGTCACCACCATCAGTTCACAATGATGCCTGATGAAAGCAAAAGCCAAGTTTAACCTTGATCATATGAATGCTTTTAATAGTTCAAGCTGCTCCTAGTAGCTCATTTGACAAATCCAAACTTAATCATTGTAAAGCGGTATCCAAGAAGAAGAAGAAGAAAGTGGTGAAGCTTGGTGTGGCTTTAGGAAAGTAGCTCCAAGTTTTGTGGGATAGCAACCCCTGTAAATGTATTCCTTATTTTTAAGATGCCGGCTTTTGTAACAGTATCCACATCCAGTTTTGAAGCAAGTGTGAAGTGTGCGTGCTGTGGACAGAACAAAAATATACTGATTATTATTGACATATACCTCTGTGAAATTCCTAAAACACTATTTCCAAATCAATGTGTAAATTGTCAACAAGAAATCAAGGGCTCAGCAACACAACATCTTAACTCAAAATAGCATACCTGCCAACCCTAAGACCTCACAAATAGGGACAAATGTGAGAAAAAAATCTGAAATAGGGACATTCCTGAATTTTCTATACCTTACTGCAGTCATATTTTTGCAAAAATAGGGACACTTGGTAAAATTGCTCTCTTTTATGCTATTTGTTTCTGTAAAAATAGGGACAGTCCCTATTAAATAGGGACAGTTGGCAGGTGTGAAATAACTAGTTTGAGTGTACTGTGTAAATACAAACCATGATGTACATATGATTTTGTGTCCATTAAAAGTAGGCACTGACAGCTTAATTTTCATATCATTATCAAAATCTCATTTTCACCACAAATGGAGTTAAGATACTGTGGCGCTTTTAATTGGGGGTGCCACCCAGCCCCACCTTTCCTGGTTCCGGAAAACTGATTTTGCTTCTAGTTATTTGTATTAACTGCAATCCACAAAATTACCAAGTGTTAATTATGGTATTTACCTATATAATTCCACGTTTTACCCCTGTCCGTATGTACACCATGCTTGCACTCATCGTGAACTTGGGATGTAATATTTTGCACACAAGAGAAAAAAGCTATATCCCAGTAAGGGCCAAAATTTATCTCAGTTTTGATAAGCAACCATAGCAATCAGAGACATGCAGTGGCATAGCTAGGGGGCAGGGGTGACACATGCCCTGGGCGCCAGGTTTTGAAATGATGATAGATTAAAAAAGGTGTTGATGAAAATATAAACTTTCTCAAATTACATAAACCAAATGAAATACCGGTACCTGTTATTAATGTTTCTTTTTGTAGTGTATCTATTGAGGTACAAGCTGTGAAAAGTTTGTATCCTTGCCCTGGGCACCACAACCCCATACATGTAGCTACACCACTGGACATGCAACATAAAAAGAAATATATACTGGAATAACTGTTCTTACCTACAATGGCTTTCTAGTGTCAGTGGTGTGTGCCATTCATGGTCTTGTTTGATCACATCTAAACCTGTTCTGCCCCACTGTAAAAATCATCCATTCTACATAGTTTTGCAAACTATCTATGTCTTCTCCATATCCAGTATACTTGGAAACACATTGACCACTGCCATATGCCTGGAGTAAGCTCTGCCATCTGGAAGTAGTAAAACAATTCTGTATAATTATAACACTTACTGCCAAAATTGTGGGCTGTCATTTTCTTCGGAAGGGGGGACTCAAATATACGGGGGTCAAAAATTGTAGCCTTTTTAGGGGGGTAAGGTGTATTGGTAGTGGTGGTCATAAAATTTTGTTGCCGAGATAGAGGGGGTCGCAATTGTATTGATGCCGACTTTTTGTAAATGTGGGGCCCCCATTTCCAAAGAAAATGACAGGCCCCTAAAAGATTGAATGGAAGTTTAAAATGTTCCTAAAATTAATTTAGCTGCCAAGGTCATACAAGTAGCCCACTGTATTCACCATAATTAGTTCCCCTCCCCTAATAACCACACCTAAAGAAACTTTTGAATGACAACCGTACAACTAAATTGATCAAATGTGTGAATAAAATCACCTTCTAAACAGTGGTGGCACTAGGGGGGACATAGGGCACTTTCCCCAAAATATATTTTTCTTGCCCCTCCCTCCACTTTTAACTCCAATATTCCAAACATTTTCCACTTTTTGTGGTAATTTTGTGCAAACTTTGTTGATTTTGATTTAATAGTGATTTGATTTGGATGAATTGTATATTGTAGAGCAAATTGCCTAGTTTGAAATAGTTGAAGTGCAATTTTAACAACATTTTTTATGTGATCGCCTGTCGTGATCAGCTGTGTTTACTTCTGAACATCCATTGCTTTACACTGTGTCATGCTTCATCATTTGATTGCCATGAGTAACTTGCAATGGATCGCTATTATCACAATGGTAATTTTTTCCCAGGATTTCATTTGGCTGTTCCATCCCCAAGGTTCTAATTCTGTAAAGGTTCATCCCTCAGAGGGTCCCTCCTTTCCTCAAGCACTGTTGGAAAAGACCGAAAACTACTAACAATGCTAATTTTACACCCCCCCCCCCCATCAATTCATGAAAATGTTATTCTCTCAGTCGATGTTGTTCCATCCAGTGCTCTACCCCATTTCTCAGTCTGTCAAAAGGACACCTTGTGAAATCCCTATTGGTTTGTACAGGGCCTTTCAGTTCAATTTTCTCCATGTAAAAAGCTCCAATTTGCTCAAATTGTAAATATTAGGAATTTATTCCCTGATATTAGAAATCAAACTGTTTGAATTGTTTTACCAAGAGGTACTACATGTAGTTATTTTGTGACATGTTTTGTGATTCCCCCATTGGGTACAAATATAGTTATCCATGTCCAACTTAGTTTCGTCAGCACAGACTGTATTATCATACTGACATTTTTTTATAGAATACCGATACTCTACTAGTCTTCACTATTAGCTGGACTATAAGCAGGCATGAAACACGTAGCGGAAGAGCATCGGACAAAGTGTCATAACAATGCAAAAACTGTCCCACAATGCATTGCAAACTTCCAATGCTGATTGGGCTTAGTAAAATGTACACAATAAATTCCCACTGTAGCACGATAGACACCCATATGATAAAGGCCCGGATCAAGGCCTGACGGTGGGATATTTCTCACTTAGATCCATTCTTCCCATTGGTTGCTTAATTGGCGATATTTAGCTGTTCCATCTCACCCCTCGGACACGAAGGGGCGATGACCTTAGTCTTTCAGCTTACATGAATGGGAATTAAACCAGATTTTCCCTTGTTTTCCCAATTTCTCCATTCAGTGATTTGCTCATCCGGACGATCGTAAAAAATCTTAATTCAGATTTTGGTACCTTAGTTAATTGTCATAGATAAAAATGTAAACATAGCCTGCGAGTGGTTCAGCCGAAAGCCATGTATTTTAAGACAATATATATACATTTTACACGGATCTGTAATTCTAAATTATAGCGACATGTATTTGAATGGGGCTTCCACAGCCTTCCAGCAATGCCGTTTTCTTCATTTTTTGCCAAATTTGTCATTTCAAAAATACCACATGATAAGGGGGCTGGCATTTTCTTCGGAAGGGGGGGTCCCAAATATGTCGGTGACCAGAGTCAATTTTTTATGACCCGCTTATCGCTGAACAAATTTTTTTATGACCCCCCCTATCGCTGGGTCAAAAATTTTATGACCCCCACCTTCCAACTACACAGACTCAAGAAAAATTATTTGTCGCTGGAACTATGACACAGAGAAAGTGTGCGGAGCCCGTTCGAAGAAAATGCCAGCCCCTAATTTGAATGACTTATCCTTGACTTTTAAGCAATTTATAAATCATTTTCATTTTTGTAAACGCTCGGATCACTGAATGGGTCTTTAACAACATTTCCCTCTCCTGGTTCAACAACAAAAATTTGTGTTCCCCCTCAAGATCCCAAAAAAATTTTGGGTACCTCGATCCTCAAAATTACCATCCCCCCTGTCGTAAATAACGATCGCTCCCTATAAGTAGGTATGAGAGGCAAACCTTAGTTAACACATTTGCTTGTCAGCCAAATTCGCCTAGACCAGGGCCCAAACACAATAGATATTTACTTAGAAATGTAAAAGAACAGCTAGGTCAAGGAAACCTACATAAATATGTTGTCTATACTTCACTTGACCCAAATGATTTTTATGGTGATGAGACACTCACACATGTAATTTTAGAGGGATTTTGATAGCAGTTCCACATAGAAAAGCTGCTATCATCATGAGACTAAGATCTAGAAACACCACAGAAATGCTGTTTTGTTAGCTGAATCCCCGGCAGAATCTTTTTGATGAAAGTCAATCTTTGACAATATGTAACTTTGCTACGGAAAGTCCGAAAGTGCTATGACAAAAAGGTCAGTTTGATGGCAAATTTTAATTCACCTTTCATACCTACTACATCATACATGTATAATTAGCATGCTATGATGCTATAAATACATGTACTATAAGTTATAGCAGTGCCGTGCATTATTACGCTGACTTTCAGTATTCGGCGGAGGAGGACGATTTCGACCTCCTGGTTTGTTTACAAACAGAGAGGTAGACAAAAACCGCTCCGCTTGTCCAAACACTCAAGTATCAGAAGGATGGTCCACAATATAGCGTGATTCACGTAACCTGAATAGGGATAAAAGCTGTCACGTAGAACCATGTGCTTCTATTGTCCAATTTGCCATCAAGATTTCATATGGAAACAGTTCAGACCCAGTACACGATCATGTCAGAAATTAATATTTTGTTCTGGGTCTGATTATTCGGACTAAAGTTATAGGTATGCTAGGTGAATTCAAATTTGCCATCAAACTGCATCATTTTATATATCAAATTAAAGCCCTTGAGTAAACAAAGCCAAAACTGAAACCCTTTTTTCATAGCACTTTCCGTAGCAAAATTACATCTTGTCAAAGATTGACTTTCATCAAAAAGATTCAGCTAGCAAAAATTCCCCAAAACAGCATTTCGGGGGTGTTTCTAGATCTTAGTCATGGAAGTCTTATGCTGGTTTCATACTACCCTGCCGCTTGCCGCTGAGCGGCGTGGCGCACGCGCATTGCAGACACACGGACACAATAAAGGCTTGTCATTGGTTGAAACGTCCTGCGGCAAGCGGCAGGAAAGTATGCTGGAGGTTTTAGTCTCATTTATAGCAGCTTTTTTTAATGGAACTGCTATCAAAATCCCTCTAAAATTCCATGTGCGATTGTCTTATCACCATAAGTATAGCACTGTATAGAAAAACATATTTATGTAGGTTTCCTCCTCGGCCAGTTGTTTTAAATTTCTATGTAAATTTGCATTGACATTTTCGGCGAATTTGGCTGACTAGCAATGTGTAGGTTTGCCTGGGATACCTACTATAAGCTTAACTGAAAACACGTCACACTTTGATATTTGTAGAAGTACTTACTTCAAAAGGATATAGGCCTAGCTGCTAAAGACGCCTCTTTCTTTCTCCGTGATCGAAAAGTAATATTGGTGGATGAATTTCACTAGAATTTAGACAGAATAGCCGATCATGCGATGATGCTTTACGGGTATCAGTACGTACAGCTGAGCCACAGCTGAATTTTTGCTTGTAGTCTCTACATCAGCGACAAGCAGAGGGAGCATGAGGGAGCGTAACCAAACTGGTTGCAGAGGAGACTATGTATAGAAAGCCAATGCTGCCATAAATTTCGTTTTAATTGAAAGAGATGAAATTCCCCTCAAATTCGCATTTCAAAAAGGAAATTTATAATTTTATCTGGCTGACCTGATAGTTTATGATCCACTTAAACAAAATAAGGCAAAAAAATTTTTTGGAAAAATTATTGGAGGGGTCTTGGACCTAGCCCATTCTACTTCCCTTAAAGCATTGAAAAACATCTCAACCTGAAATATGTTTATACCACCTCTTTCATAATCTGCAATAATGGTGTTCCGCTTCACCGCTTCCACTCTATTCCAAATAAATTTAAAAAACATAGTGTTTAATTTCTTTACAACTCTCTCAGGAAGGTCTACAACTGGAGCAATGTATGAAAGTTGTGAAGCCAACAATGTTTTCACGATCAAGTTTCTACCAACCATTGATAGGCCTCGCATCTTCCATGCACGGATTGAACACTCGATCTTATTCATTTTATCCTCCCAATTACAAGCCAAATGATTTATTGAGATACTTGGGGAGAAATACACACCAAGGATTTTAACAGTGTTATTTGGCGCTAATTTCCAGTTAACATTTCCGATGCCGAAATTATTATTTTTCAAGGACCCAATCCATACGGCATCACTTTTGGCATGATTTACTGAAAGACCAGATAATCTTGAAAAGTTATCAAATACATCCATAACCGTTTTAACACATTCAGGGTCTTTTACAAAAATGGTAGTATCATCTGCAAAAGTAGAGATGCGAATTTCTTTACGCTCATAGTTCTCAAATGGTAAAGTAATACCCTGGATTTGCTTGGATTGACGAATTTTACAAGCGAGCAACTCCACACTAAGGACGAAGATCAAAGGCGAAATCGGACAACCCTGACGTACGCCACAATTTACATCAAAGGAACTTGAGATGTGACCATTATTAATAATACAATTAGTGGTATTGGAAAAAATAACTGAAATCCATTTTCTGAACATTGAACCAAAATTCAATTTTCTGAGCGCATAAAATATAAAGTCACGTTCTATACTGTCGAATGCTTTTTTTTTTTTTTACACATCATAACACCAGGTAAATTATTATTATCAACATATCTTAAAACATCTTCAATAAGGCGGATATTTTCGTGTATACTTCTACCCTTAACAAAACCATTCTGATCAGTATTCACAACAGACTGAAGAATGTTTTTAATACGAGCAGCCAATGCTTTAGTGGCTATCTTATAATCAATATTCAACAAAGCAATTGGACGCCAGTTATTAAGGGAATCCTGGGAAGCCCTTTACCTTTATGAATGAGGGAAATTATGCCACGATTCTGACAGGTGGTAAGTGACCCAGAAAGATACGCATCATTAAGCGCCGTAACAACAATGGGACCACTCTTTGGCCAAAAGTGCTGATAGAACTCTACCGTGAGACCATCATAGCCAGGGATTTTATTTTTAGCCATAGAATTGAGCGCGCCTACACATTCTTCTGCTGTCAAGATACCCTCACAGCTTTCACTCTGTTCATTAGTCAGAGTAGGAAAAATTGAAACTAGAAAAAACTCATCCAATTCTATTTCAGACACATCAACTTTGCTTTTAAACAAATCAGAAAAATAGACAACCTCTTCATTTAAAATAACAGATTGATCAGTTGTCATCACACCATTACTACACTGAAGTTTGTTGATTGACTTCTTAGAAGCATTTTTTTTCTCCAAATTCAGAAAATATTTAGTACATTTCTCACCTTCTTCAATCCATTTCTCTTTAGATCTTATTTGTAACCCTTTCATAAAATGACTGTACATAACTTCATACTCCAGTTTACAAGCATTATACTGCAATTTCAGGTTCTCATCATCCGTCTGATTGATGCAATTTTCATAAAGCTTTTGTAGTTTACATTCAATTTGCTTTAGCGCACTCATCCTCTGCTTTTGTGAGCCTTTTGCAAAATCAATTGTAAAACACCGGATTTTAGTTTTACATAAGTCCCAGAAATGTTTAGGGGACAATACATCACCATAATCAACAACACATTCATCAATAAGTTTGTTAATGCCATGGTCGTAATCAGAATTTTGTAACCATGTATTGTTCAGTTTCCAATAACCATTACCTTTCACAATATCATTGTGACAAATAGTTAAAAATACAGCTAAATGGTCTGATCTAGGTGCAGATATGATATCAATTTTTCTCACTGTGTGCTCAATAGCATTAGGAATAAACCAATAGTCAAGTGTGCACTTAACTGGAGGAGATTTTTGTGCCCAGGTGAATCTTTTTTATCACCATTTCTTAGCCTCCAAATATCATTTAACTCATAATCATCCAACATTGTTTTAATAATATCAGAACAAGCACGATTTGGAATATTACCACCTATTTTGTCTAACAGTGGGTTCAGGACAGTGTTGAAATCACCACCCAAAATTGTGTGACCCCCTACACTGTATTTATCAATAATATTGCGCACATGCTCAAAGAATAATTTTCTATCTGGAATATCATTAGGTGCATACACATTCCACAAATTGTAATTGACATCATTAATAGAAAGTTTTATACCAAGTATTCTACCTTCATTATCAGCATAGATTTTTTCAACATCAGTTGGTAAATCAAATTTATTAGAAATACCAATCAAAATACCTTTACTATGATTTGTACCTGTACTACTATAAAAGGTACCATTGTATTCTTTTTCCCAGGTATCAATATCATTTTGACAGCAATAGACTTCCTGTAGAAAACAGACATCACATTGTTTGGTGTTCAACCAGTGAAAAATGGTCTTGCGTTTTTTCTGGTTTCGCAAACCACGAACATTAAATGTAACAAGATTAAACATGATAAATGCATAAAAATATTGAGTTCATCAGTAAAAAACAAACATTCAAACATAATATTGTGAAAAACTACTGTACAGAGGAGTTTCCTGGTTCTGTGCAGGCACTTTCCTGAATTTTACTTGAACTAGGAACCCCCTTATCCTCCTGCGATAACCGTTCGCGCCTGTCTCTTTTATCCGGTTGTTTAGAGTCTGCTGATGCCGGAGACAGGTTTTTACGTTTATTTGAGGCAAGCGTTTGCGAGGCCGTAGGCCTACCGTAGTCTTTCATTGAGGATTGCCTCGTTTTATTTGATATACCAGCTGTGGTATTAGGAGGAGGGTTCTTTTTATTTACCGGTACTTTTGATTTCTTTTTACCACCTTTCTTCTTAGGTTTAGTATTTTGCTCAGACAACGATGGGAAATCATCTTCATTTTCCTCGCTTACAACATCAAAGTTCAGTAGGGCCTTTACCTTGTTCAAAAGTTCTGGCGATTTACTGCTATCATGCTGCAGACAGTGGTCGATCAGCTCTTGCGCTAACGCTGAAGCTTCTGCTACTTTGTCGCCTTTACCAGCAGGTCTTGTTGCTTTTGGAGTTTGCAGGTCTTGATCTTGATCAACAGCACCGCTACATTCAAAACTCTTGTGTCCATAATTGGAACATTTGAAACATTTAGGACCCTTTGCCAGGTCTGGACATCGCTGCTTCACATGACCTACAACACCACAATGGTAACATTTTGGCTTGGGCTTCACAGGGCACGATGATATGGTGTGACCTGTACCATGGCAATATCTGCAATTGGCCTTGGTTTGTCCATTATAATATAGGACAACTTCTACATCAGTCAAAGATTTTGGATCTAATGGATCTGGTATCGCCATCTTTGAATATCTGGGTTGTTCTTCAAGTATCTTGCTAACAAAACAGTATCTATGTCCAGTTAACAGGTGTGCAAATTCATTGTTATCACCTTTTTCTTTACTCTTATGGCGAAAGATAGGGCTAGCGAGGGTAGCAAAACCACCAACCCAACTTTCAACCTCAGCATCAGGAACATTCTGTGGAATGCCGTGAATACTTAGTCTTATATTGTTAGCTTTCTTGGGGTGTGCAGACTGGGCGGCAGAAAAATCTGATATTTGAAGTGATTTCTCTTTCAATTCCACACTGCCAGCAGCTAATACACGGGCTTTGGCTTGAATAGATCTGAGGTTGACAATCCAAAACGGCTGTGCACCTGACATGTATTGCACCCCTAAAATGTCTTTAGCACTTAAGAAACCACCTTCTTCTGTATTAGCGGCGGCAAGTATAGCCGAAGCTACCTCGCATTCACTCACACGTATAAAGCGTGGTATATTGATACGCACCCATAGTTTAATGTCTTTTATCAAGTCAGCTGTGTCACTGTTCGTTGTACTTACGGTCGGCGCCATATTTAAATTGACAGTATAGCGATGACACCACACACGATAAAATCCCAAAATATCTCGTAAATCCTTGACTTGGAAAAGTAAACACAATGTTCACTGAACTCTATACTAGGTTAGGTGCTAGAGCAGCAAATGTTTTGGGGTTTCTTCAGGTATTCTTTCTCAAAGTGCCATTGGACTTAATTTGTAAATCAATTCATACGTTATACCTAACTCATTTTGGTAAATCTTTTTATAACATTGTAATTTCTTCATACTTTTTAATATTCTTAAGTTCAAAATTACACCCTTCTATTGCCTGACCCGTTAGCTCAGTCGGTAGAGGGTGCGCCTTGAATGATGAATGGTACTTGTTCGAATCTTGATTTCTGCCCCCACTTTCATGTGAAGAAGGGTCAAGAAATGTTTTTGGATTTTGTCCCCATTTTACGAACGAATATTGTGAATTTTTTTTTTATTTAATTTTAATTTTCTTATTTTTTTTTAGATAAATAGGCACTTCGAACAAACGGCAACAAAAACCGCTGACAAAATTTGCTCCACCTGCTACCTATCAATGCGTGATATATTCCACTACATTTAACAGTTAAATGACCTTTGAAAAGTAGAACGGCCTCAATGTTTCAAATTGTGTAACTGCATTACTTTATTCATTTATACATTATAAATGATCAGCTATTTTTTTTTCTTAAAAGGATCGAACCCAAGTAGATCAGACCATTGATCATATAACTAGCAGACCACGAAGTAGTTACGTAACTCCGTGATGGTATCGGAACCAAGTACTGTTTGTAGCTGTTTGTATGGCGATCATTACGATCACGCTAATTTGGTATGCCTTTTTTGTGTACTGATTGTTTCGATCGTGGTTCATTACTTATAGCGCGTGATTCCGTTGACATAGTAACATTACGTAACTTCGATACCGGGTTTCGATACTGAATAGTTGTTGAGTGCACATAATATGGAAAGCCATTGGGGTATTGTGTGCCTTCCAAAGCGCCTTATAACATGTTATCATTGTGTTGTGGAATCCTAGCCAGTATTCAATGATAGCTATAGAGGCCTTGCGTTTATCGATTGGCTCCAAACAAAGGATTTGAACCGGTTTCTTTACCGTAATCATGGCGCAGTGCAGTCCATTCAATCAAATGTTGTCATCAACCTATTTGATCGTAGTGCATTTTGTTATGTGTGTGAGACGAACTGTCGCGGTAGATGCAATCATGCTTTTGTTGAATGCATTTGAGTAGTCCGCCATATTTACGATATGATACGTCATATGCACACCCTCTATTCAGTTGGTCGTTGTATGATTTTGTTCGTTCACTCATTCAAATTTTATTTATATCATTTGAAGACTGAGCCTATTATGATAGATCCTCTGTGGAACAGTTTCAAACAAATATAGCTAGGGATTATTTGGGCAGAGGTTATCTTTTGAATCCTCTTAGAGGGCTATCATTTTTTTCGGAAGGGGGGTCCCAAATTTACAAAAAGTCTGCGTCAATAAAATTGCGCACCCCCTATTTCGGCAACAAAAATTTTATGATCCCAAACCCCAAAATTGTATTGAATTGGTCATAAAACATTTTATGACCCCCTCCTATTATTCTTTCCAAGACTTTATGACCCCCGTATATTTGGGACCCCCCTTTCGAATAAAATGATATACCTCTTATGACCACTGATGCATAGGCAAGGACACTCGCCCGAATTGAAAGACTTGTCGCACGCGACAGTTCGTCTCACACACATAACAAATGCCTATACAATCAAATAGGTTCATTACAACATTTGATTGAATGGATTGAGTTGCTCTAAAATGAAACGATAAAAACAAAGAATCATGAAAAAAGACACATACAAGATAAAATAATAAAATTATATAAACAATGTTAAAGATAAAATCAAGAAAATAGAGAATAAAATTTCCTCAAATCAGAAAAAAACAAACATTGACAGACATCATAATCTGTCAGAAATTACAGCATGAGATTCGAACCATCAATCCTCTCCACAAGTTCTCTTTATCCTCGCACTATAGTCTAATGCTCTGCTCACTGGGCCACAACGTATCAGGTGAATGATTACCGCATTATCATGAACAAGTTTGTTCGATCTTGTTCATAATTGTATGTGTCGATAGGTTTCCCCCTTTAACTACACGTACCCTTAATGATCAGTGATAATAGTCGGCTTTTACAGGGATGGCGCTCTCTCATTTCCATGTACTCTATAGCGCCATTAGGCGAACGTTTACGGTATATCGCATCTGCACATTAAAGATACATAACACTTCTGGAAATGTTTTAGATTTATATAAATATGATAAAGTTTAAATCAGTACCTTTTACAAATGGGACCAAGTTGCAAAAAGTGAGCCGAGGTGGGTTTTTTTAAACTTGATGATTTCTTTACGTTGTCAACGTTTTGTTGGTAGATAGACCATTACCAGATATAACGGGCGTGCGGTGCTGTTTATGACCCATGTGAGATCCCGATAGAAACGGCAAAGCAACGAACATTCTCCCCGGGACATTCTCACCCTTTATGCGCCTGTCACACTACACAGAATAGGTCTTCAATACAAGAAACGGATGGTATTTTAGTAAATCCGTTGTTGTTCGTCAATGATCGTTTTATGTTCTTTTTATGTTCTTCTATCATCCGCCAAATGCGTTTCGTGTTAGGCGATGTTCGTTAAGTCCGTCGGCAAGTTTGAAACGGAGTGTACCGAATACACATGTTCGGTATTTATCCGATGTGTGTTCGTATGGTGCTGCATATTGCCGGAGTTTGTTCGCTCTCCTTTCGTTCATGTTCGTTCTTTGTTCGTTGCACTCGGCCCGTGTTCGTTGCAAATACGTTCCTGTGAGGCCTTCACCACCGGATAGCATATTTTTGCATTCGGTGATGCACGTTGACCCAGACCGTGTTAGTGTCACACTACACCGGATCGGTCTTCCGTATAAGAAACGGATGGTATTTTAGCAAATCCGTTAGTGTTCGTTAATGTTCGTTTTATGTTCTTCATATGTCCTGCTATTATCCGCCAAATGCGTTTCGTGTTAGGTGATGTTTGTTTAGTCCGTCGGCAATACGTTTCAAGTTTTGTACCTATTATCTAATAGGTCTGTCACACTACGACGGACAGGATCAACGTACATCACCGAATACAAAAATATTTTATTCGGTGGAAAAATCACCAGTCCGGCAGAAGATTCGGTGGGATTTTGGGTCCGATTCCCGTTCGTCTCTCTATGCGTTGTGGCCGCTAATAATCCTGCAGGCGTCTTATATTCGATCGTTCAACGTCCGACAAATGACCGGATTTGGGGTTCAACGTCCGACAAATGTCCGGATTTGGGGGTCCGATTCCCGTTCGTCTCTCTATGCGTTGTGGCCGCTAATAATCCTGCAGGCGTTTTATATTCAATCGTTCAACGTCCGACAAATGACCGGCGAATCCGTGGCATGTGGCACCAACAGAGACGTCCACCCTATCAGAAAAGTGGGGGAGGAGAGGGTGTTTGAGAGGGTTTTTGACCCCTTAGAGGCAGTGACGTATAGCAAGCACCTTTTCAGAGAGTGAACAAAGTGGGGAAAGACAACTTTTAAGGGGGAAAACTGTCACGAAAATGGTCAAATATTGGCTAATAAGTACAAAAGGGCTACAAATCTGATATATCAGGGCAACCAGCGTCCGGGGGCAATAGAGGTGAGAAACCTTTGGACAATGAAGGCCCAATTGAAGCCATTTGTCATTTTTTGGATCAATTTAGCACTATTATTGTGTACTATTTTAGTTTGAAACAGCCGCAAATTGGTGAAACGAAAGCCTAATTGAAGCCATTGAAAAGTTTTCACCATTATTTTATAATATAAACAATTGTTTTAAAAATAACACGTGGATGTCCATAGCAGAAGCAAAAAGGAAGACTTGTCCATTTTTCAAAATAATTTACATTATTAGGCCTAGGCCTATTGTGTAAAAATTTAGTTTTAAAAATGGAAGAGTGATAGGGGCGAGGGAGAGAACAAGGGGAACCTATTCATCGAAAGTATGACACATGAAATGCTATTAAGATAAGAAACACCAGATGGCTCACTATTGTTTGAACTGAATCAAGCCTAAAGTATGTCAGACATGGGAAGGGTGAGGCAGAATCATAGTGAAAATGCATTGTGCAACACATGTCAACCAGACAGTTCGTTTTCAAAACATATTTTAGAACCCCGATTAAAAATTCATTTTTAGGCCTATACCATGATTACAATTAGTATTAATATTATTCATCTAACTACTCTTCACATGACTGTGTTGAAATATGAATATAATTCAGAGTATGTACTCTTTTTACGGTATAACAGATAATATAATTATATTATCCTAGAACTACGAAGGACAGGTTGCACAACCCCTAATGTTTTTCATCCGTCATAAAAAAACGCCCAAACAACCTAAGCTAATCGTAGATCTATCCTTTGCGATCAGATACAATATTTAGCCCAGCGCCTTACCCGGGGTAAGGCAGGCTATCAAATATGACCATAGAGGGGGGAAGCCATTGGTATATGCAGTAAAATGCATGATATTCATTTCACTCTTGTAAAATTATTCCAAGAGCTACTGAGTTTTTATTTGTTAGTTAGGTTGAAATAGTCATTTCATTTTATATTTAGGAGAGAAAGAAAATTTGGTGAATATCGCATGTTGGTAGAATTTATAGCCGAAAGTCAAGTTTGCCTATACTTTTGTATATAGCCAGAATTTGCATGGGCGTTTTCACATTATGACGTCATAGCAAGATAAAGTTTGTACTTATTTTGGTATCAGCATTTATAACAGCTGCGTTACTTTTTGTGCAGACTTTATAACAGCATAATACGTTTATAATTGAAAATCAAGCTAGGGGTTGCAACAAATATGGCTCAGTAGTAGGGTTATACCATGACACACTTTAAAAACAAACGTGTAGGTAAAAACAACAGATGTTGCTAAGTCTCTATTCGCTTCCATTAGCATGACTTTGTTCAGAACACACAGTTATTATCATGATTCAAGTATTATCGACATTAAGTTTTCCATTCGCAGAGCTATGCGGAATATTATTTAGATGGCTTCCAATATAAAGTATTGCAAGATAAGGTACTAGACGATAAAGTTACGGCACCGGGAACTGGTTCCCGATTATTGTCTAGCATGCGATCTCATTAGTTTACATCTGGAGAACCATCTAAATACTATTCCGCATGCGGTGAGCATTGGAAACTTAATCTCGATATTTCCAAACCTATTGTTTGCCAATTAATGAGGCACATGTTACCATCTCTTTCTGCGTCGGCATGGCTTTTTGTGATACTCAATTATATTTGCCAGTTAATGGGTTAAATGTTACTAAATGTTGCATCTGTATCATAGTATTGTTTCCCGCTCCTTTGTCAGCATAGAAGACTGTCACGACAATATGTTTTTTTCCCAGCTCATTTGGCTTGACTGCAACAGTCAATTTGTGAATCCTGTATTCACTTGATATACCGTATGTGACGTGTCATGTCAAAAGGAGGCACTTTTGGGCAGGTTATCAATTTTGAAAAACGAATAAAAGACGTATAAAGTTGTTCTCTAAAACCAAGTTTTCTCAGCAATTAAATATCGCAGTGCAAGAAATGTTGGTGCGTTGGATGTAGATTTACATTATTTTTGTGTGTTTATACACTTTTTTAGAGTCCGTTTGCAAATTCTTTGTTTATATCCCTTTTACACACCATGCAAATGAGACCAAAAACGCATTCCATGCTATTTTTTTTCCAAATGTGTGCCCCGTATAAAACCACACCGAGTGATTGCTTTCTCCTTTTTTGTATTGTGCTACAAACCGATCAAAGAAATAATGCCACCATTAATTAGAACTAATTATATCCTTCATTAATATATTCTCGTTCATTAATTGGTTAAACGAGTATCATGTGACCAAAAATAGTTTTGCTATTTTGCAAAGCAGTCAAAAAGCCGACTCAAAGTACTATCTCCCCGGGATATATTTTTTGTTATATACCTCATATATAGATTCCTGTCATCTGATTGGTTAAAAGTGCAGTCATTGAATTAGCTATGCCCTCCTTTTAAAGAATTACGTAAAAACTGAACTATTCCCCGGGCAATCGTCTTTTAAAAAGACTTTTCCCCGGGCATAGTCATTTTCACATCATCGGTGTGCGTCCCGATCAAACTCTACGCGCGCGATGGTGTGTTCGCATTACGCACGCGGCGCCAACGCGCTACCTGCCAGTTGCGGTGACGCGACAGGTTTATAGGCAATAGGCCTTTTAACCAATCAGATGACAAAATCTATATTAATGAGGTATATAAAACAAATATTGACTGCTTTATTCGGATCATGGTTAACATTATAGGCCCGCGGTGATCTCAAAACCATGCTATGACCCTCGGCTGCGCCTCGGGTCATAGCATGGTTTTGAGATCACCTTGGGCCTATAATTTTAACCATGCCCCTCATAGCAGTCAATATTTGTATACTATACTCCCTCTGAGCGCGTATGACCTCATAGCCGCGTCGCAGTTCCCAGTGGTCGGTGCAACTCGCCACATACGTGGGATATCGCAACCGGTTCTGGGGTATTAATGTGTAGCAAGTCATGTTGTTTTGCGAAGCACACAAGCAGCAGCACAGAAGTGCAGCTAAAATACGGCAGTTTCATGACATAAGCTGAGTTACATCAGGAACAATATCCTAATATTGACGGCGAAATAACAGAGAACATGGTTAATCGTTTCACGGCGGTGTTGTAGAGGTTACAACATTACACCGGTAAGCTTTATAGCCACTCAACTGTGTGCGTGCTTTGTGCATGTAGGCCTAACATGTATTCAATCAAAACAAAGCACGAGAAGCCTAGCCTAGCCTTGATAATGCTAGGGCTTAACCTATAAGCCTACATTTATGCCTAGGCCTATGTCTATGATAAAGGCCTTTCTAATATTTTAACCAATTAATGAACAAATAATATATAAAGGATATAAAACAAATATTTACTGCTCTAAATTCTGGATCTGGTGGAATCTATTGGTTCCCTCGGTGAACTGGAGACCGTGAGCCTACTATTTCCCTCGACCTGGCGGTCTCGGGAAATAGTAAGCTCACGGTCTCCAGTTCTCCTCGGGGACCAATTTATTCCACCAGATCCCCCATGAGCAGTAAATATTTGCATAATATAGTATTGATTCAATTTTAGAAGCTCGGTTTGGGGAAAATTTTTGGAGATATTGCATGAGAAAAAACTGGTTTGTAAAATTATCGATATCTTGATTAATTTAGACATCTGAATATCCACATTATTTTTCAACATTCTGCCAATTACTATCACATTTGATTTTCACTCCAAATTGAAGGTAGTATTGCAAAAAACGAGTTTTTTCTCCATCAGTTCGTCCAAAATTTCAGTGTCGACATGCGTGTTTATTCTAAGAGCCATTATGCGGACGCGATTGTAATCACGTCGGAATTGGATAGGATTGTTCGGAATTGGTTTTATATCTATCCAAGAGATGGATATAAAGGTGTGTTAATACCACAGTAAACCTGACTACCTGTCCCCCCTCTTTTCTGAGAAATTGAAAAGACATCTCTATTGTCATATCTTTTACCTAGTCCATCTTTGAGAAATTGAAAATGGACCTTTCCTTTTTATAGAGATTTTTTTTAAATTTTCCATCCGATCGAATATGTTTTGGTGAAGGCATTTCTGCACACTGTATCTCCTGTCATAACATAGTGAAGTTAATAGCAATCTGTTAGAGTTTGTCTAGGGTTGTTGAGTTGAAATCGCTAATGTGTTATATCAGGGACCGTGTATGGTTCCCGGGGTATGGTTAGATACTGTAAAAATATCGTTTATTTCTGACTGAATTCTTGAAATAAAACTGAACAAGTTTTATTCTCTGATCATTGGAATAAGATACTGCATCTGCCATGCTATGGCTCGGCCTACTCGAATGCCCCGCCAAATGAACGGTTGCTGTGACGGAGATAGAGCCTCGAGTTGGAAAGATGTACATAGATTATGTTATAAAATTACATTTATATTATTTTGTTAATATTAACCTTTTTGGTGACCCGGTATATTTGACTTCATTACTTTGTGTGAGAACTGACATGTGTTTTTTCGAATTGAATTAAATTGAAATGAAAAATCCTTAGCAGAGTTGAAATAGAATAATAGGAAGCTGCTGTCCAGATGCGGTATTTCATTGTTATCTTGGTTTAGAAATGGAGCCTGAAAGAGACGCGATCAATGATTTAAGTGCCTTCACTCAGTGGCGACACCAGGAAATTTTTTTTGGGGGGGCATTGGTAAGGCAAAGTGAATTTCAGGGAGAGGGGCAAAATCAACCAATTTTGCGCAAAATTACCACAAAAAGTGGAAATGTACGTACATTTAGGGTTTTTGCCTCAAAAGTGGGGGCAAACTGGTGGGCAAGAAAAAAATGGGGCAAATGCCCCCCTTGCCTCCCACCGTAGCGCCGCCACTGTCTTCACTGCCCTACTTACTTTGTGCAAGAAGTACCAATTTCAGGATTTATAACCCTGCTGACATTTGATCCAATAACATGAAATTTAAAGTGAATTTCATGCTTTCGAGTAGAAGATGGGAGATTTATGCAGTTATCGAAGTAATAAATAATTAGTAACAGCATTAACACTCAACATAACAACAACAACACAAATAATACATAATGGCAATTGCAAAATCTCTTTTCAAGACTGACTGGTTAATTCCCTATAAAATTTTGGAATGCTTTTCAGTGGCCTAGCAGCCTTTTAGTGTAAGGGGGCAAGTTTTCGTTCCCATTTGTCAATTGTTTGTCCCATTTTAGTCATTTGTATGACACTGTACTCTTTGCCATCCCCATCCCTTAACCCGTTCTGAGCCTTTTGTGATTTACTGTACTGAACGCTTTTGTTACATCTCATTTGGACTGCAACAACTCTCTTTTGTATGGTTTACCTAACAATCTCCTGTCATCACTTCAGAGAATTCAAAATTCTGCCGCAAGTCTCATTACATGTACTAAGCCCTATGAACATATCTCTCCTATTTTAGACGAACTTCATTGGTTGACTGTTAAAAAAAGAATTCATTTCAAGATCCTGCTGCTAACAATGGACATGCACCCAACTACATCTGCAACCTCATACCATTATCCACTAAACAGCTCTCTCCGTTTCGCTCACCAGCTCGCTTTAAAACCCGAACCGCTTGTCAAAACATCTTCCTATGGCGACCGGGCCTTTGCAGTAGTGGCACCCTTCCTCTAGAACAATATCCCTTTCGTTTCCATCCGTTCTGCTGTCTCCACTGATCAATTCAAAACCAAGCTCAAAACTTTCTTGTTCAATTAATTACCTAGCTGGGGGTTTACACCCCAGCTAGGTACTGTAATGTCTCCGATTCTTACCTAGCTGGGGTTTACACCCCCAGCTAGGTATTCTAATGCTATCCGATTCTGCTTTCTTCTGGCAACAAAAACTAGGTAATTTCAAAATGCTTCTCCTCCTACATGTTACACCCTACAATTACGTAACTTGCACATATGTATCGCCTATATCCAGTGCCCATATGGTGCAAACAGAATTGGGATCAAAGGTCATTAAAGGGGAATTTATGTATATAACCAAATATCTTCAAAATGCTTCTTCTGCCACATATTAATGTGTTGTGGCATCGTATGAACAACACGTATCATATCAGCGCTCCCGATATTCATACATCTTCGTGTCACCTTAGGCGTAAATTCATGGATATTTCATCGCTAAATGTTGTCTAAAACGTGACAATAGTTGGCTCAACCAATTACAGAGTATTTGTTATCGTAGTGAGAGGATATTTGATGGGATCTAGCGTGTTTTTGGACTAAAAATTTCCACTGATGCTGAACGTAATAGTGCAGTGGTACGGCGGGAATTTTGTATGCTGGTGATTACTGCATGGGCCATTGAACGCCTTGTATACCAGTGCAACCTTGGATATACCAGTACAGCATACCACAGTATCATCAATAAAGCACGTATATCGTCGTTCAAAAGGTGAGATCGTTTCTAATTTTATGATTTGCACCAACTTGGTTGCCTCTACCAAAGTATACCAGGGGCTAGCAGGGAGTGTCACTGTTTTCCTGTTGTCCGAAGAGGTGACCTACGGAGCCAAAATTCTCCAAACAAAGCACGATTTCAACAGATCTAACAGGTGAGATCGTTTCATTTTTTTTTCTTCTGTGTACTACTACAAACTCGGGGACCAGATGAAATGGAAGGGAACCGATCATTGACTCGTGGTGTCATCACTGTCATCGCGCTGATAATTCTCATAACAAGTGAAAATAACTCAAGCTATGGAAACTTCAACATTTATGACTCTAGTACCAAGTTTGATAATCAAACCGACATTTCATATTGTAGACCATTAAGTGAAAAATACTTGTGTTACGATTTACCCATACTATGTCATAGTAGTATAATCAGTAATGGTGTTCATCAAGAGGTTTTATGCATAGATCAGCACAAATTACAGCAACAGGTGCCATTGTTGACTACTGTCAACCAATCATGGATAGATTGCAAACCATCCTTGAGTATAGTATCCATAATAATTCCTCGAGTTCACCCCAGATCCAGTTTAGTGAATTGGGACGTAGCTGGCTCAAGAAGCCTATCCAAGCGTGTGTACTTACTTCTATATCTCATCATTTCTGGGGATATCCATTGTAATCCCGGCCCCAACATTATGTGTCCAACATGTAATGGGGAAATCAAAAGTGACCAAATATCGCTGAAATGCCAAGAATGTGAAAAAATGTTTCATGCAAATTGTGAAGGGTTTGGTCAAATTGAACAAATTAGACCAGGTCAAATGATTTACTGGGAATGCCCGAGATGTTGCCTGCCTAATATATGCAACTCGCTATTCTCTGATTCAGATGTTGAGCTATCCAATGAGTTTACCCTCCTGGAATCATTGGATGAATCTGATATCTTTAATCCAGAAGGATTAGTAACATCAACCCCAAAAGGTTCAAAGAAGTTGTCTTATATGAAGCGTGACAAAATGATAACCAAAATCATGTTAAAAGAAACCCTTGCAAAATAAAGGTCATGATAGTGAATTGTCGCAGCCTCAAGAGCGAGCGCAAGCAACATGACCTACTGGACCTAATAGAATCCCACAAACCTGATGTTATATGCGGTCAGGAATCCCACATCGATAGCTCATTTGCAGATGGAGAAATTTTCCCTGCAGAATATAATATGTCTAGGAAAGACAGAGATATTCATGGGGGTGGCGTCTTTGTTGCCGTTTCAAACAGATTGATATCAACCACTGAATACTCACTTAATTCAAAGTGCGAAGTGATGTGGTGTAAAATATGCATTGCTGGTAATAAGCCCCTGTATGTTGGTTCATATTATAGACCTACAAATGATAAGCAAGAACCACTGCAGGAGTTGAATACATCTCTCAGTAAAATATCACAGAATGGCTCTCTTCCTAATGTTATATTAGGTGGAGATTTCAACTTACCTAGTATAAAGTGGGATAACAATACAATCCAAGCAAACCCACAGTATGGATACAAGGTAAATAGATTGTTACTTGACATAGTTGAAGATCATGGTCTTCAACAACATGTCAATAAACCAACACGCCTGAACAACATCCTGGATTTACTTCTAACCACCAACCCTGATCTCGTTGAAGAGATACAGGTGTTTCCAGGAATGAGTGATCATAGCGTGGTTACAGGTGTTGTCAATGTCAAGGCTAAAGTTAACAAACATCCACCCCGGAAAGTATACCTTTTTCGGAAAATGAACGTTGAAGAGATGAAAAAGGAATCCAAGGCTTTTCAGGAAAATGTCATCCAAAAAAACGAATTAGGAAATAATCCCAACCTGGCAAGCGCCAGCTGGAATGATTTTAAGACCAAAGTCAATGATATGGTGCAAAAACATGTGCCTCAAAAAACAATCAGGCAAAAATGGGACGTCCCATGGATGACTCCCGAGATCAAAAGGCTAATACGCAAGAAAACCCGCGTTTACAAAGTCTATAAAAAATACAATAGTGAATCGAAGTGGGAACAATTCAAACAGCTTAGAAAGTCTGTTCAGAAAAGTATGCAAAAAGCCAAAAATGATTACTTCATGTGTTTGCTTGATGACGGTACAAAAACTATAGGCAATGATGAAGTAAACCCAACAACTGGTAAGAAATTTTGGACGCACGTGAAATCTGTTAAAAGAGATGGATGTGGAGTGGCCACACTTAGTGTGGATGGCGAGGAAATTTCTTCAGCAAAGGGAAAGGCAAAAGCTCTAAACCAGCAGTATGAAAGTGTGTTTACTTCAGAAAATCTTGAGCAAATTCCACGTATGGAAGGGAAACCATTTCCCGACATAGATCCTTTGACAATAGATCAGGACGGAGTAAAAAGCTCCTGCAAGAAATAAATACTAGAAAAGCAAGTGGACCAGATGGCATACCTTCACATGTGCTAAAAGAGCTAAGTGAAGAGCTGGCCCCTGTCATATGTTATATCTTCCAGCAGTCACTTGACACAGGTGACCTGCCGGAAGACTGGCTCACAGCCAATATAACTGCCATATATAAAAAGGGGGAGAAAAGTAAACCGGCAAACTACCGCCCAGTATCTTTAACCTCTGTTACCTGTAAACTCATTGAACATATTATTTTCCGTCACATTATGTCTCATGTTGAAAAGCATCATATTTTGTCCACTTTTCAGCATGGTTTCAGATCTGGTCATTCATGTGAATCGCAACTACTCATCACAATCGAAGATCTTGCTCATAACTTAGACCAAAAGCACCAAACTGACCTCCAAATATTAGATTTCCAGAAAGCATTCGATGTTGTACCCCACCAGAGGCTGTTGCAGAAGTTAGATTTTTATGGAGTGCGCGGCAGCCTCCTGACATGGATTAACAAATGGTTGACAACAAGAACGCAAAGAGTTGTGGTGGACGGTGAAACATCGGACCCAGCAAAAGTTAAATCAGGAGTTCCCCAAGGAACGGTATTGGGCCCTTTAATGTTCCTCCTATATATTAATGATATTGCAGACCACATCGATAGTTCAACAAAAATACGATTGTTCGCTGACGACTGTCTTCTATACAGAGTCATTCACACATCCCAAGATACAGATATTCTGCAGAAGGACTTAACATCTCTTTGTAATTGGGCTGAAAAATGGCAAATGCGCTTCAATACCGCTAAATGTAAGACACTCAGAATCACAACCAAGAAAAATCCCCTCATTACTACATATACGATGTGTAATGATGAACTGAATATGTCTCTCACCATCCCTACCTTGGAGTAAACATTTCGCATAATTTAAAATGGAGCATCCACATTAACAACATCATAGCTAAGGCAAATAAAGCCCTCTGGTTCCTGCGTAGAAATCTTTGGAGATGTCCGCAGAAGGTAAAGGAACAGCTATACTTCATGCTTGTAAGACCCCATCTAGAATATGCCTGTGCTGTATGGGACCCTTTTACATCATCGGATATCCATCGTCTTGAGATGATACAGCACAGAGCAGCACGCTTTGTCACAAAGAACTACAACAGAACAGAGGGCTCCATGACACAAATCCTCAATAAATTGCAATGGCCTACACTGGAACAAAGAAGAAAACAAGCCCGGCTTACCACCATGTTTAAAATACAACATGAATCGCTTGCAATTCCAAAACCAGACTACGTCCAACGTCAGGTTGATAACAACACTAGGCAATACCATCCAGCTAAGTACAGAGTTATGAGAACCAGAATCAACAGTTACAAATTCAGTTTTGGCCCCGTACAATAGTTCAATGGAATGATCTCTCACCAAACACTCTCAACATCACCAATATTTCAGCTTTCAAAACAGCTTTAAGTAACAACTAATTTTTTGTTTGTAAGATTATTAGTGTCTATATGTTTATGTGTTTTTTCATTCAATGCCACCACACTGTTTCTCAATTAGATATTGCTTCGGCAACTTTTTTGAGTATATGATAGATGTAGATATTACATAGTACAATGGCGTTACTTACACATGTGCATCGGCTTTACCCAGTGCCCATACCTTGCACACAGAATTGGGGTCAAAGGTCATTAAGGGGGTAAAATCTTACAATTGCATTATCTGGACATCTGTAAGGAGTATGGGACTCAAACTCAATACAATAAATCTCATGACCAGTGGAACATTTTGCGGGGGTCAGGTCAAAGGTCATGCAGAGGTCAAATTTTAGAAACGCATTTCCTGGACATCTGTAAGGGGTACGGGGCTCAATCTTGGTGACAACAAACTTAATGATCAGGGGAACATGTTGGAACACTTTGCAGCGGTCAGGTCAAAGGTTATCTGGGGTCAAATCATTATAACTTCATTTTCTGGATATCTGCAAGGGGTGTGGGGCTCAAACTCAGTGACAACAAATCTCATGACCAGGGGAACATTTTGCAGGGGTCAGGTCAAAGGTCCTGTAGAGGTCAAATTTTCTAAATGCATTTTCTGGACATCTGTTAGGGGTACAGGGCTCAAACTCCACAACATTACATACAACATTACATACAAGGCATTTATAGGGCGCCATTTCATAAAGACCACGGCGCCAAGATGGAACACAAAATATTTGAAAGGCAAAATAAAACAGCAAAACTGAAACAAAGCCACCAGATTATTGTGGGAACAGGAAGGTTTTGAGGCCTTTCTTGAAACTTGGCAGAGAAGCAGCAGTACGAAGTTCAGATGGAAGTGAGTTCCAGAGTGCAGGTGCGGTGAGAGAAAAACTCTTGTCGAAAGCTGATTGCAGGCCTTTAGGGTTGAATTTTGGTACAGAGAGACGTGGAGTGTCTGTTGCAGAACGCCATTGTACTATGTAATATGTGGCAGAAGAAGCATTTTGAAGATATTTGGTTATATACAGAAAATGCCCCTTTAATGACCTTTGATCCCAATTCTGTTTGCACCATATGGGCACTGGATATAGGCGATACATACAGGGTGTCCCAGAAAAAATTACCGAGTGAATAAAATTGAACGTAAGTCGAGAACTAGACATCAAAATCAAATAATTTAAAATGTAGCCCATAGCTTATTTTATTGTGCATCACATACGAAAATTTTGTTTGATTCGGTTGAATGGTTGCGAAGAAATTAACGATTACATAATGCATGCATAAATGCAGTTCATTCCAAGTTTGATAAACAGCCGCTTTTTTCATGCTCACCGCTTCCTAAAGGTTGTATTTTTCATTAAATTGGTCCACGTTATCTATTTTATAATCCGACGATGTTATGTTATTCACGTTTTCACTGAAGATGAATAGTTTGTCCGAGAAAACTTTGATTTCTGCAATTGGTAGCTTTCTATTCAACTTTCATTCTTTAGGTTGTGCAAATATGTTATATTTTAACTTTCCAAAGAACATTTGAGCCAAGAATGACAATCAGAGGATGATTTTTAAAGCACTTCCCAGCAAGTCTTGCGGTTAGCACAGCTGTGTGAGTGAACATGACACCACTGCCCGCCCACTACATACACACGTGCATGGTTAAATTTGAATTTGGACAGATATATTTACAATAAAAACACCTTCTAAAGGTTGGTCGATTTCACATTTTATGTTATCTACAGAAGGTATGAATTATCCTTCGTGCATACATCACTTTAGATCTGAAATCGACCAAGTATTAATGACACACGGGCAATTCTAAAACAACATCTTTTGCACAGAGTTCAATGGGATTTGAAAAGTAAAGTGGCAGTTGAAACTCTAGTGATAACACTTTTACAGTGCATGATGGGGCTTCCTTAAATCATCCTCTGAATGACAATGAACAAGTGCTTACAGCTTTACGTGTGATTTTTGATACCATGTAACATTAATGTTGAAGTTTAAAATATTCAAACTTTGCATTACAATTTCTTGGAAAAAAAAAAAAAACATAAATGTGTGTGAGAAAAAGCCAGATGGAATTCTTTATGCAACATTTATATCAACATTAACGAAAACGGATTTTTACAAGTACGGAGCATCATCTTACATGCAAGCTTTCATTTGCAATGTCGTGTAGGTTTTCAAATTTGAACAAAACCTAATTAAATGTTTTGTAAGAAACAGATTATAAAAGAATGAAAAGGATTTGACGTTACAAAATATGAAACCCATTGACAGTTAACCACTATTGTGCATTTGTGTTGAATGATCTTTCTTTCAAACTTGGAATGAAGTGAATTGACGCATGCGTTATGTAATCGCTCATTTCTTCGCAATCAGTCGACCGATTCCAGTAAAATTAGCGTATAAGATGCAGAATAAGATGGGCTACACGCTGATTGTTAGATTTTTGGATTTTGATGTCTATTTCTCGACTTACGTCCAAATTCATTTGCCCGGTAATTTTATCTGGGACACCCTGTATGTGCAAGTTACGTAATTGTAGGGTGTAACATGTAGGAGGAGAAGCATTTTGAAATTACCTAGTTTTTGTTGCCAGAAGAAAGCAGAATCGGATAGCATTAGAATACCTAGCTGGGGGGTGTAAACCCCCCAGCTAGGTAAGAATCGGAGAGCATTACAGTACCTAGCTGGGGGTGTAAACCCCCCAGCTAGGTAATTAATTGAACAAGAAAGTTTTGAGCTTGGTTTTGAATTGATCAGTGGAGACAGCAGAACGGATGGAAACGAAAGGGATATTGTTCTAGAGGAAGGTGCCACTACTGCAAAGGCCCGGTCGCCATAGGAAGATGTTTTGACAAGCGGTTCGGGTTTTAAAGCGAGCTGGTGAGCGAAACGGAGAGAGCTGTTTAGTGGATAATGGTATGAGGTTGCAGATGTAGTTGGGTGCATGTCCATTGTTAGCAGCAGGATCTTGAAATGAATTCTTTTTTTAACAGTCAACCAATGAAGTTCGTCTAAAATAGGAGAGATATGTTCATAGGGCTTAGTACATGTAATGAGACTTGCGGCAGAATTTGGAATTCTCTGAAGTGATGACAGGAGATTGTTAGGTAAACCATACAAAAGAGAGTTGTTGCAGTCCAAATGAGATGTAACAAAAGCGTTCAGTACAGTAAATCACAAAAGGCTCAGAACGGGTTAAGGGATGGGGATGGCAAAGAGTACAGTGTCATACAAATGACTAAAATGGGACAAACAATTGACAAATGGGAACGAAAACTTGCCCCCTTACACTAAAAGGCTGCTAGGCCACTGAAAAGCATTCCAAAATTTTATAGGGAATTAACCAGTCAGTCTTGAAAAGAGATTTTGCAATTGCCATTATGTATTATTTGTGTTGTTGTTGTTATGTTGAGTGTTAATGCTGTTACTAATTATTTATTACTTCAATAACTGCATAAATCTCCCATCTTCTACTCGAAAGCATGAAATTCACTTTAAATTTCATGTTATTGGATCAAATGTCAGCAGGGTTATAAATCCTGAAATTGGTACTTCTCGCACAAAGTAAGTAGGGCAGTGAAGACAGTGGCGGCGCTACGGTGGGAGGCAAGGGGGGCATTTGCCCCATTTTTTTCTTGCCCACCAGTTTGCCCCCACTTTTGAGGCAAAAACCCTAAATGTACGTACATTTCCACTTTTTGTGGTAATTTTGCGCAAAATTGGTTGATTTTGCCCCTCTCCCTGAAATTCACTTTGCCTTACCAATGCCCCCCCAAAAAAAATTCCTGGTGTCGCCACTGAGTGAAGGCACTTAAATCATTGATCGCGTCTCTTTCAGGCTCCATTTCTAAACCAAGATAACAATGAAATACCGCATCTGGACAGCAGCTTCCTATTATTCTATTTCAACTCTGCTAAGGATTTTTCATTTCAATTTAATTCAATTCGAAAAAAACACATGTCAGTTCTCACACAAAGTAATGAAGTCAAATATACCGGGTCACCAAAAAAAGGTTAATATTAACAAAATAATATAAATGTAATTTTATAACATAATCTATGTACATCTTTCCAACTCGAGGCTCTATCTCCGTCACAGCAACCGTTCATTTGGCGGGGCATTCGAGTAGGCCGAGCCATAGCATGGCAGATGCAGTATTTTATTCCAATGATCAGAGAATAAAACTTGTTCAGTTTTATTTCAAGAATTCAGTCAGAAATAAACGATATTTTTACAGTATCTAACCATACCCCGGGAACCATACACGGTCCCTGATATAACACATTAGCGATTTCAACTCAACAACCCTAGACAAACTCTAACAGATTGCTATTAACTTCACTATGTTATGACAGGAGATACAGTGTGCAGAAATGCCTTCACCAAAACATATTCGATCGGATGGAAAATTAAAAAAAAATCTCTATAAAAAGGAAAGGTCCATTTTCAATTTCTCAAAGATGGACTAGGTAAAAGATATGACAATAGAGATGTCTTTTTCAATTTCTCAGAAAAGAGGGGGGACAGGTAGTCAGGTTTACTGTGGTATTAACACACCTTTATATCCATCTCTTGGATAGATATAAAACCAATTCCGAACAATCCTATCCAATTCCGACGTGATTACAATCGCGTCCGCATAATGGCTCTTAGAATAAACACGCATGTCGACACTGAAATTTTGGACGAACTGATGGAGAAAAAACTCGTTTTTTGCAATACTACCTTCAATTTGGAGTGAAAATCAAATGTGATAGTAATTGGCAGAATGTTGAAAAATAATGTGGATATTCAGATGTCTAAATTAATCAAGATATCGATAATTTTACAAACCAGTTTTTTCTCATGCAATTTCTCCAAAATTTTTCCCCAAACCGAGCTTCTAAAATTGAATCAATACTATATTATGCAAATATTTACTGCTCATGGGGGATCTGGTGGAATATATTGGTCCCCGAGGAGAACTGGAGACCGTGAGCTTACTATTTCCCGAGACCGCCAGGTCGAGGGAAATAGTAGGCTCACGGTCTCCAGTTCACCGAGGGAACCAATAGATTCCACCAGATCCAGAATTTAGAGCAGTAAATATTTGTTTTATATCCTTTATATATTATTTGTTCATTAATTGGTTAAAATATTAGAAAGGCCTTTATCATAGACATAGGCCTAGGCATAAATGTAGGCTTATAGGTTAAGCCCTAGCATTATCAAGGCTAGGCTAGGCTTGTCGTGCTTTGTTTTGATTGAATACATGTTAGGCCTACATGCACAAAGCACGCACACAGTTGAGTGGCTATAAAGCTTACCGGTGTAATGTTGTAACCTCTACAACACCGCCGTGAAACGATTAACCATGTTCTCTGTTATTTCGCCGTCAATATTAGGATATTGTTCCTGATGTAACTCAGCTTATGTCATGAAACTGCCGTATTTTAGCTGCACTTCTGTGCTGCTGCTTGTGTGCTTCGCAAAACAACATGACTTGCTACACATTAATACCCCAGAACCGGTTGCGATATCCCACGTATGTGGCGAGTTGCACCGACCACTGGGAACTGCGACGCGGCTATGAGGTCATACGCGCTCAGAGGGAGTATAGTATACAAATATTGACTGCTATGAGGGGCATGGTTAAAATTATAGGCCCAAGGTGATCTCAAAACCATGCTATGACCCGAGGGTCATAGCATGGTTTTGAGATCACCGCGGGCCTATAATGTTAACCATGATCCGAATAAAGCAGTCAATATTTGTTTTATATACCTCATTAATATAGATTTTTGTCATCTGATTGGTTAAAAGGCCTATTGCCTATAAACCTGTCGCGTCACCGCAACTGGCAGGTAGCGCGTTGGCGCCGCGTGCGTAATGCGAACACACCATCGCGCGCGTAGAGTTTGATCGGGACGCACACCGATGATGTGAAAATGACTATGCCCGGGAAATAAGTCTTTTTAAAAGACTATTGCCCGGGGAATAGTTCAGTTTTTACGTAATTCTTTAAAAGGAGGGCATAGCTAATTCAATGACTGCACTTTTAACCAATCAGATGACAGGAATCTATATATGAGGTATATAACAAAAAATATATCCCGGGGAGATAGTACTTTGAGTCGGCTTTTTGACTGCTTTGCAAAATAGCAAAACTATTTTTGGTCACATGATACTCGTTTAACCAATTAATGAACGAGAATATATTAATGAAGGATATAATTAGTTCTAATAAATGGTGGCATTATTTCTTTGATCGGTTTGTAGCACAATACAAAAAAGGAGAAAGCAATCACTCGGTGTGGTTTTATACGGGGCACACATTTGGAAAAAAAATAGCATGGAATGCGTTTTTGGTCTCATTTGCATGGTGTGTAAAAGGGATATAAACAAAGAATTTGCAAACGGACTCTAAAAAGTGTATAAACACACAAAAATAATGTAAATCTACATCCAACGCACCAACATTTCTTGCACTGCGATATTTAATTGCTGAGAAAACTTGGTTTTAGAGAACAACTTTATACGTCTTTTATTCGTTTTTCAAAATTGATAACCTGCCCAAAAGTGCCTCCTTTTGACATGACACGTCACATACGGTATATCAAGTGAATACAGGATTCACAAATTGACTGTTGCAGTCAAGCCAAATGAGCTGGGAAAAAAACATATTGTCGTGACAGTCTTCTATGCTGACAAAGGAGCGGGAAACAATACTATGATACAGATGCAACATTTAGTAACATTTAACCCATTAACTGGCAAATATAATTGAGTATCACAAAAAGCCATGCCGACGCAGAAAGAGATGGTAACATGTGCCTCATTAATTGGCAAACAATAGGTTTGGAAATATCGAGATTAAGTTTCCAATGCTCACCGCATGCGGAATAGTATTTAGATGGTTCTCCAGATGTAAACTAATGAGATCGCATGCTAGACAATAAATCGGGAACCAGTTCCCGGTGCCGTAACTTTATCGTCTAGTACCTTATCTTGCAATACTTTATATTGGAAGCCATCTAAATAATATTCCGCATAGCTCTGCGAATGGAAAACTTAATGTCGATAATACTTGAATCATGATAATAACTGTGTGTTCTGAACAAAGTCATGCTAATGGAAGCGAATAGAGACTTAGCAACATCTGTTGTTTTTACCTACACGTTTGTTTTTAAAGTGTGTCATGGTATAACCCTACTACTGAGCCATATTTGTTGCAACCCCTAGCTTGATTTTCAATTATAAACGTATTATGCTGTTATAAAGTCTGCACAAAAAGTAACGCAGCTGTTATAAATGCTGATACCAAAATAAGTACAAACTTTATCTTGCTATGACGTCATAATGTGAAAACGCCCATGCAAATTCTGGCTATATACAAAAGTATAGGCAAACTTGACTTTCGGCTATAAATTCTACCAACATGCGATATTCACCAAATTTTCTTTCTCTCCTAAATATAAAATGAAATGACTATTTCAACCTAACTAACAAATAAAAAGTCAGTAGCTCTTGGAATAATTTTACAAGAGTGAAATGAATATCATGCATTTTACTGCATATACCAATGGCTTCCCCCTCTATGGTCATATTTGATAGCCTGCCTTACCCCGGGTAAGGCGCTGGGCTAAATATTGTATCTGATCGCAGGGATAGGACAATAGGCTATTCCAGTTGAAAACGGAAGACAAAGACATGACCTTAATCTTATATTCAGGATTCCGAATTTCAAATGGGATTACCTGAAAGAGTGAATTCATTTAAAATCTGCACCCCATGGGTCGGAGATTAATGTCTTCCGGGATGTTTCAATTGGGGTAGCCCAATGCGAAGGGATGCTAGAGTTCAGAATGAATGCATATTTGCCAACAAAAGATCTGTACCGTTGTAACAGCTATACCCGGGGGTGCCACTCATATACCATTGCATGTTGTCATCACTGACCAGACACTTTTATTTTTCACCCAAAACACTGACATGCCCAAGGGCTGAAAGGTAACCCTTACCACTGACCTGCTATGAAAAAAAGGATACCCAAATCACTGACCACAGCCATGGTGCAAACAAAGGTACCCATATCACTGACCTTACAGACCCGGTAAGAAGTTGTTTACAATCAGGAACGAAAACAGCGGCTGACGTCAAATGCTGGACTTTGATTTTTCATGAACCCAAAACGCCGACATATCTATTGTAAAAAGGTACCCTTTTTCCAGAAAACACCAAAATTGAGACCCTTTTCGCGTCCCGCGCGGGACGTGGCCTATGCTTAAAAAGATACCCTTTTACCGCGAAATTTTGGTCGGTGATGACTTCATTGACGGTTCAACTGGCACCCCCGGGCAGCTATAACGAACGTTTTGAATTATGGCAATTGACCGCCCCAGTTTTGAGTGATTTAATGATTACATTAAATTTAATAATTTCATTTATTACCCATTACTGGAGTTACACATAAACTATATTGAACGATCATGATAATATTTGCACCATGGAACGAATATTAAATTTTTTTGTCAAATTCTTATATTTCAAGAAGGACACCGCCATTTAAAAAATTCAAACAGTATTTCAAACATGCTAACAAATTCTGTCATTCTTAATTCAGGCATTACAAAACCCAAAATTAAATAATTGTCCGATGGTAAAATATTTCAGGGACATCAAAATCTAAGGAAACTAGACAACAAAGAACAGCGAACATTGCGTATAACGTGAAATTTAATAAAATCCATAACCATGTTACAATGCTGACATTTAACAAAATGATAAGAGATTAAAAGAAAAATAAGTTTCGAGGGTTCAGTACCACAAGCTGACAATATATTAGAGCTGCGGCCACAACAAAACAATGCAGGCCAAATTCGCCATACCTCTATCTTGCAGAGGTAAAGTAGTTTTCGCCCTGGACGCACGGTGTTGTAGCAGCTGTTTCGTTCGCGTATCTTTGCAGCTTATACAGCGTGCATGTGAGTTAGCTAGCGCTTTAAGCGAACACAGGTGATTTGAAGCTGGGCCCAACGAAATACGCACTGACGTCACTGCCATATCAGGGTGAAAAATAGTATAGTGGCGACAAATCGCATGATGAAATTGGCCGACGTTTTGCTTGGTTTTCATGGTTTTTGCTATTTTTTTGCTTAATTTACAAAATAAATTCTGCCAAAAAATAAAATAAATCTGGTTCTAAATATTTACATATAAGCTCGGAATGTTGCGTCTGACGACAAAACTTCGTGATTGGCCTGCGCAGTGCGGCGAATATCGTCTTATTGACTCGATTTCAGATTCTGTTACCTCTCTTCTGTCTCCATAACCTTGTTTTGAATTTTTGAGTATTTATTATGAGAATACCATGAATTAATCAATGTCAATCACTCATGATTCATTCATATCCTGGTCAATTCTTGCTCGTTTTTCACGAACAGGGTGTCAAATGAGAAAGCAAAGTCCAATTAACAAAATGTTTATTTCAGAATAATCCAAAATTATCAGGTTGTAGAACAGCAAGGATGACTATAACTGACGAGTTTCTTTTTGTTTAACTTGCAAACGCAAAATCGGAATCAACTGAAATTTTGGGAGTAAGCTTTTTTCGTAGATATCTACTGAAAAATGTCATAAAAAGAGGATACTAGGATCACGAAATCCTCCTTTAAGTACAGACATTATCCACATAATGTCATTATGAAGTAATAATTTGAGTGCGCCTTAGCGAAACAGGAAAAGCCTAGAAAAATTATAAACAAAATAAAGACAAAAATAATAGTGCTTTCAAATCTTAGAAATATACGATTTCCACCGGATTTGTTTTCCTATTATATGACAGGCAATGAATATAATGTATGTCAAGTTTACAGTCCATATCCGCAGAAAAATAAGCAATTTCTGCAAAAAATCCTAAATCAATGATGCATGAGTACTATGATTTATACGTATTTAAATCCGCATGCAAATTAAAAACGCAGCGGTTGGGACTTTTTGGATTTATCATAAAGTTAGTTATATCAATTATTGTTTTAGAAGATAAAAATACTATAAATTTATACATATTCTCTTCTATGATTATACATTTCAAATTATTGATCATAAATGTTGCATAATTTTAGAAAGACCGATGGAATGGTACCAAGGTACAACATTTTCAAACTCTGTCCAATTATTTGCGATATAATGTACCTGCAGGACAAAAACAACCCAATAGTTGATGCTTTGGCTTTAGACAATCCCTCATTTCAAATATATAGTTTTGGTTTCTCTATTGTTCAGAAACCAAAAATCAAGGGATTAAAATGTGGAGATGAACTGGTATGCAATCATAACACTATTGTGCTGGGAGGACACAAGAGGGTATATATAATCAAAAGTATAATGGCCTATAACCATACGTATATAATAGCCTATTGTGCTAACATTTTCATTATCGATATCTATCAACGCGGGCGACTTTTGCCGTAGGTGGCACACTTCCATGACACCATAAAATTACACCCGAGTTCCGAGATTCGTTTGATAAGTTATGCATAGACATGGTTGAGACATAAAGGATGGATTATACGAGACCTAGGCCTACATGTAGAAATCATGTCCATATATTGAGGGGGGGGGGTGTTTTGTTTATTTGTCTGAAATATAAACGATGCATGATGATGTAGATGATTTGATTATGAATTAGATTATTCCCCGGAAAGCACAACCCATACCTCTTACCTATGTTCCCTCCGCCACCTATATATAACCTCCTCCCTCCCCCTCCCCACACTCGATATCGACTCTTCCCTATTATTCCACTCCACTCTTGAGCCCCCCTCTCCCCCGCCTTCCCTTCCCACTTCCAATGCTCTCTCCCCTCTGTTTCTCTTTCTCCCTTACCCTTACCCCCTCCCCCCTCACACACACACCCCCACACACATACCCTCTTTCCCTGGCGATCTCTTCTATCTCTCTCTCTATTCTCCAATAAATAAATTGAATAAAAGTTGGTTTAAACCAGCTTTCTATGATATTGATCTTCCGTCATGCGACATGCACATAAATAGAGTTGTGTATAATAGTGTTTATATCAATGAAGTCATAATCTGTCAAGTGGCTATTGTAATGTCTGTGGAAATATTTCGATGGTCTATATATTTTCACAGTGAAATCAGCTTAGGCTAATTCGTAGTCTCAAGTCAATGCTTTCAAACTAAATCAATGCTTTCAAATGTAGACTGCTTTGTTCGACTTCTCTGCTCGTGAATATTGCACTGCGAAATTTAAACATTTCTTTTGTATACTTAGATCAGGTAACTCGAAAATCCTGTAATTTTATTCGTCACACCACTTATAAGAAACTGAAACCAAAACCGAAACTACCTGTCACAAATGTTTAGTTTTAAACAAAAGGTAGAAACAATGAGTTCGATATCTTGTGATTCAAGTGGTTAGGCAGGACAATAGGAAACCACGTGACCAAAACCAAAACCAAAACTAAAACTCAATATTTGAAATGAGGCAATCTCATCTCAGAAATTATTATTTTCACCAGACACTCTCGTACTCCTTATTTTTGTAGTTTTTGTGATACCGAGCCCTCAAAACAAAACGGTTATTTTACGTGATAGCAGAGCAGTTATGGTAATCGTTAATTCGATTAACGATTACCATAACTGCACTCTGTTTTTGAAAGGGTTTGCAGAGAAAATAATTATACGTATTTTGATTAAGATATGGCTATTATTACATAATATCTATTTTCTTTTTCAATTCACCTTTTCGGCGTATTGACGCCTTTAATATTTCTGGTTTCAGACTTTCTATATTTACAACATGAAGCCCGAGAAGCTGGAAAGCTCATGCTTGCCACGATCGCTATGAGGAATAGTGCCCTTACGGCCTTTAAATTGCAACTTCACTTCCTCCCCAGCCTCACACTGCAGCAGTGAAGTGTTACTCGAAATACGGATTTTTTTAGAATTATATGTGGAAATAACCACGCGATCATTTTTCGTCAATGAATAAACAGGGTTATTGTTTCCTTTGGGCTTCATGCTGATCTGAAAAGCAAAGAAGTAAAGGCCCGAGACCGGACAGGTAAATGTGCTAGTTGTGGTGTCGAAAGCGTTGCCGATGTTGGTTTCTGTCTGCAAGAACACAAACGAAAAAGGCATTGTTAAATGTAATCTAGGGCACACGAAATACACTGTACGCTTACGTAAATACGTTATTTGTTTAGGGGTAAATATTAAAGAAACGGCCAGCTTGTATCTGATTATAATCAAACGCTTTCTTCTTTCTTCGGGAAATATTATCTGATGTTTATGGCATTTTTGCTTGCAGGGTGTAAAACAAAATCGTATACGGCATTTTGTTTAGAAATAGAAGGGGTCAATTTATAAAGTGCCAGTTTCTGTGCTTGTCACAGACAATTTGCGTTTCGGTGTCATTTTAGCTGAAATGATTGGTCAGTCAATTGGATGTATTTCAAAATTGTTGGTATAGAGATAGTTAGCATCCGAAAGTCTGCGTGGCACATCCCCGTAATTTTTTTCGAAGACCCCTCGGGTTATAATATAGTTTGATGACAAAACAAATCCAAGGATTAATAGTTTATGGTAATTGTGATAAAACTATGCACGCATTGAATGACAGAATGAATGAATGAATGAATGTGAATGAATGAATGAATGAATGAATGAATGAATGAATGAATGAATGAACGAACGAATTAGTGAATGCATGGCTGAATGCAGAATAATATATAAATGAAACAATGACATTATTTGTTAAATCTACATACCAGGCTTTTGGTGTTGGTGGTTATGCGCTTGGCGTTGACGCAGTTAGGCCTATTAGCGAGAGAAAATTCATATGAAAGTAAAGTTAGATTGAATAAGCCCAATCGCTATTGTAACTTCCGGGTGTTTTTTTTTTTTGACGCTTTGACCTATCGGGTGAAATTGCTGTAATTATTATTAAATTATTTATTATTGTCATAATATTATCTTTAAAAATATTTAATTAATTTATTCAATAATAATGTTTTTTTTTTTTGTTTTTATTCTTATAAAACATTTTAGATTATATTTTGTATGCACAAAAAACCAAATTTTCTGAATTTTCCCGTTAGGTCAAAGGACAAAGTGTCCCAAAACTGCAAAAACTGCAAAAACTGTCCTACAATGATTTGCAAACTTCCAATGCTGATTGGGCTTATTGACATCTAAAGATTAACATTTTAATTGAGACCGTAAGCATGGTGAGTTAATGGATTTCTCCCTCACAACAGGGTTCAAATATTAGAACTTGCCCGGTGCAAATAGCAAGCAGTGTGACGTATATTGAGGTTATTTATTCGCATAGGGCACTACGCCAAACTAACAGGCCTCAACTCACTTTTACAGAAAATCGTTATCACTACAGGGTGTCTCAATAAAAATAGGCCCTGTGGATCGGGGGACATAACTTAAAATATCAGCAGTAAAATTAAAACTTTCTTGCAGGTTCAAAATCCGTGAAGTGTCTTCTACATATTGGTGCATAAATCATCAAAATCCGTTCACTGGTCACTGAGATAATTGGGAAACTACAAATATACTAATTTTTGGACCTTTCCAATGGGACAATACACATTAACAATAATGTGCTGCATTGTAGTTTAGAATGGAAGAAATTAATGAAGTTAATGGTTGACTAAGTATTGTTGGTCGAAGCAGACAGAAAGATCGATTTTCATTATCTAAATCAAAATATTATTGAAAAATAACACCTGGATGTTTTGCAAAACTTCATACTTTGAAAACTTGCTTGATTTATTGTCAATAAATATTAAGTCCAGTTGACTAGATTTTAATTTAAATCAACTTGATATTTTATATACCTTGATGACTGAGAATATACACAAATATAGTGATTTATTGTTGTTAAAGAGTTTTACAAAAGTGATGCTGTTTCATCCCTTTTTACAACGTAACTCGAAAACCACAGGACCTACAAAAGTATATCTGTAACTATCAATGCAATTTTTAACAAAGGTCACTCCCATTTGCAATATGATGTGAACTACCAAATCGCAATAGTTTGAAATAGTGTCAAACATCAACTCACAGTGTTGCTAGGTAGGGGATAACTTGCCTGATCAGTAACTATGCCTCTTTTCTGTTATTTATGTTGTTTATAAATTTTTGTTTATTTCACCATCAATACTATCACCTGGATATTTCATTTCGAGGGAACCAATTTCTTTTGAATCAAATATTTCAGCCACTTCAATATAAAGTTCAGCCCTACTCTTGCATGGTTGACAAAATATGTATGTATATCACCGGGCTGATTGCATTGTCACAAATCCTGAGGACAAGGAGGAGGAGAGGTCGCATATCAACGCTGTGCTTGGACCTTTGACAGAGCTGTTAAGCCAAACAAAGACAAGAAAGACACAGAAAAAGTTAATCGTGAGACGAACACTGAGACAAAGGGACAAGTGGTTTTGCCGTATATAAAGGTACATCCGAGGCGCTTAGAAGAACTTTTGGCACCTACGGCATAAGAGCGAGCTTCAAGCCTACCCAAACGCTAAGACAACTGCTTGTCTCCCCAAAAGACAAAACCGAGAAGAAGGACATAGCGGGGCCGGTTTATTTCATTCCATGCCAAGGACAAACCCGTAAGGGTCAGTGTTCCGAATCTTATATCGGCGAGACGGAAAGATCCCTTCGCACCAGATTTTTGGAATACCGTCGACCCCAGCTCCACCTCGTGGGTTTCCCAACACATCCACATCGAGTCTCCCGGCCATCACATAGACTTGGACAAAGTTCAAATTCTGGACAAGAAACCCAGATATTTTGAGCGTGGTGTGAAGGAGGCCATCGATATCAGAGTGAACCAGTCTTCGCTGAACAGAGACGGGCCGATACAAGCTACGACCCGATTTTGGGGTCAAGTGTCCGAAAGGTCGCTGACCTCTGAATTGGGTTGCCAGTCTGCTGTTGAAAGTCGAAGTGACGACTGAAAATTCCAGGTACGCAAATGTTTATGTTGTGATCAAAGGTTTAAACCACTAAATTATGTATGTATAATAATAAGTACATTAAGTACATACCATTACATTTATGAAGTTTACTGCGAGGATGGTTAAATATCAAAAATATAAAGTTTTAATAATTTGCCATAAAATGTGTGTTATATCTCGAATTTCAAAAAAATAATAAAATATTTGATATCAGAAGGATATTCCTCGTATTCAGAATGCAATTCGATATGTCTGATGTATTCTCAGGTCCCACACAAAATACTGTGCAAACGTTGCTATCCGAGCCCTTAACCCAAAGAGAAACGTGTGAAAAACATTCTTTGGGAGATTGATTGATTGATTTTGAACTCCTACTCAGCAACACTTGGCGTTTCCTTTTATTTCTTTTATAATAAACCACATATTATTGTTAATGTGTATTACCCCCATTGGAATGGTCCAAAAATGTGTCTATTTGTGACCCGTTACAGCGAAAGGTACCTTATGTCGGCTGCTACAAGTGTCTCTTTTTCCCAATGTTGGCAGAAAATATCAAACAATAATGACAATCTGAAGTGGCGGTCATTTCAAATCATCTACAAGTCAACGAGGTTCAGGAATGTCTTCTCATTGTTAGTGGGTGGCTACATACCTATACAAATACAATACAATGCTTTTGTAACCCACCACTCACGCCACTTGAACAGGGATTAGCCATATCAAATAAAGACTAGAGCTGTATAACAAACAGTTCTATAGACAGGTACAAGCTTATTATCCTCTACAACAATAGGATTAATGATTGGTTTAGAATGCATTTGTTACTAGCAAAATAAGGCATATGTAGCTCCCGACTTAAGGTACCTTTTGCTGTAACGGGTCACATTTGTACAAACTTAATGCAAATGAGCCAAATGAGCAGACCCTCTCAAGGGTCTGCTCTGTGATACCACACTGATCATACTGATCTTAATGTTATTACAGCGAGGCCCACATACAATGTTCAACACAAAGTGAACGATGTTATAACTTGGAGTGCTAACAAACCAACACCGCCAAATTCGACTGACGTGTGTACAACGTGGGATGCTATGAGGAAATTGAATACTCGTTGTATGATCATGCATGTGTGTTTATGGTTCGGATAGCGGTTACTTAGCAACTCTCGTTCCGCCTTGGGTTTATTGAATACACTCTATATAAAGTCATCAATATGTCGTTTCCAGTCCTTGGCTGAACCATTGGGTTCAGCTATTAATTTTTAAATAATTCTGTTACCCCATAGCATAAAAAAACTAGTATTTTGATAATTAAAATAGCTGGATGCGGTATGCAGCTGACTGGGGTGGTTACGGGTCGTTAAAACCACTAGAACCACAACAGCGTTGATGCCAGAAGGGCGGAGGGTGCGTAGCTTAGCTATCCAAAATGATTCGCGTCTGCGTATGATGTGTTCTTTGTGTGTGTGGATGGTTTCGATACCCATGAGTGAGATGTCAGAAAGAGAGTGGTTAGTGGTGTTGAAGTGATCAACAATGGGGATATTTTTCTTCCTGTGTTTGATGTCTGACCCCTAAGTACCCATTCCCTTGCTCCATTTTCCTTGGTTAGCACAGCCTCGTCAGTTCATTCATCTGTTGCATCTCACCGTTTTCATGGTTATTGTTATTCTGATTTCTTTTATCATTTCACGCATCATCGTGCACATCTTTTTGCTTCACTCCCAAACTCACAGACTCACATCAATACATGTAATCACATATACAGGCCAGCTTTTTGGTAAGTGGATATTTATATCCATTAATTAATATTTTTTCAGGCGTATAATTAAGGTTTGTTTCGTATAGTTTCTTTGTAAATTAATCTTATTAAATGGTATCACTGTTTCTGGGCATGTTTTGTATTTTTTCTATTTTTTTCAGCACCACCGATGAAGCCCTAGGGCGAAAGCTTTGGTAAATAAAATCAGTAATTTGTTGATGTAGTGCTACGCCAGACATAGACTTTAAGCATCATATTCCGAGGCGCGGAAGTACACCAAATTGGTGTCGTATGACCGTGAGGCTTTGACATTCTTTTGTGGCGAGTGACATGTCTTTCAATTCACGCCGAGTGTCCTTGACAGGGTTGACTATGCTTCAGTGGTCATGAAAGAATTCAAAAGATAACCTCTGCCCCTATAATCCCGAGCTATTGTCTGAAACTGCACCTCGGAAGATGTATGGTAACAACTCAGTCCTCAAATGATAGTCATATAACGACCAAAAGATAAGTGACTGACTATCATTGAGGACTGAGTTCCGCAGTCTAGTGCTACGCACCAGACTTTTTCCAATTTCTTTCCAATATACATTATTCTTCACGAATGGGTCACCAGGAAAGTAAAAGCATCCCCACCCAAATATATATATATATGTGTGTGCTATATGCACGAATGGAAATACCCATCCGATCGTCTACCCAGGGTAACTTTACCCCGGGTAACCTTACCCTGGGTAGACAATGTGATAGGGACTTTAATATAGAGTTACGATGTATGCACACCATACGGCTGTTCTTATACAGCTCTATAGAGCATTCTAACTTGGGTGATCACAAAATACGTCGCCTATTGGATGTAACAAAACGAAAATCATAGTGTCAACATAGGGTGACCGTTGAAGATATTTTGTCAACTTCAGGTTGTTACTTCAGTGTGCGTGTCAACCTGGTGTAGTCGGGATGTATACTTTAATACACATGTAAGATGAATAGTTGAACATGTAAGATGAATATAAATTTAGTTCAGTGAAGTGATGCTTATTGGGAAAGTTCTATATATGTAGATTAAGCGCTCAATAATGTAATATTGTCACCAAATGTATATTGTCAACAACCAGAAATTTATGTCTTTTCCTTGATTGAAACAAAACCAAAATCGCAGTATCTACCCGGGGTTATCGTTAAGGACCTTTTATTAACTTCTGATTGTTATTTTACATCTACATGGCCACGCTATTTGGATTAAACAATAAGAAATGAACTTCGAATCTTGCAGCAGTTGCATTCAACCATTCGGCGAATCACATAAACACGTGCGCGCTGTTGTATTTACAGTGTTCCCTCCCTTCGATAATTCTGATGCTATGTAATAGCAGTGGATTCATTTCACTGTGCACATAGCGTTAAACGTACAAAAGATGTGTAATGTTCATAGGCGAATAATTTTCATAGACATTACACGTTGGCAAGAAGTCATACGTCATATACCTTGTCTGTTATAGTAGGCATGTCACAGTGGCTGCACAATACTTCTGCCACACTGTGCATGCAAGCATAACAGTAAATTGAAAAGCGCGCGCATGAAAGTTGTTCAATTTTGGCAAACATCGATGCCGAAAAATTAATTTCCTCATATGTGCTATTTATCACAATTGTTTGAATTTTTGATATATGGTGTGTGAAACCTTTCTGTGACTACCATCGGTTTAAAAAAATAAATATTGCTTCGTTTAAGAGCTACTACCTGTTTTTATGGATTTTGAAGATCCCTCATAAATCAATAAATATAGGCCTTTTGAAAAATCAAGATCTACCACCATTTAGCTGAAATACTAATCTTTCTAAGCATGTAAATTATTTCCGTCGACAACGAATGGCACACTTGAGGAAAACGATTTGAAACAAAACATTTTTAAGTGAGTTTAAAGGGAGTAATATTCCAAACCACAATAGCTCTAAGCCATTGTGTGTGTCCGAGGCCACACCATTTTTGTATACGCGCTATAATAGAGGGGCTGTTCCTTTTACCGTTTCTCTTCCCATGTTAATCCAGATAACAAAATGTTAATTTAAAGTCTCATTGCAAATAAATTTTTATTTTTACTTTTCGGATTTGGCTTTGAGCAATGGTGACACATACCATATTTACAGAAAAAACGAAAATATTATTCCAGACACCGTCAAAATGTCAAAGTTTGTATTTTTTGTATTATATTAAAGTAATTAACTGCAGATTCTTTACTCAACATCATAACAGGTTCATACTTGACAAATTCATGATAAATGCAAAGACTTTCATTAAATATCGAAAAAAACCAAAATTACTCATGCCTAATTTACATAATAATATCATGAATAGGGCCTACATAATTAGCTGTAATAAGCTAATTTGCATAATTGATTACTTTTTGTGTATTTTTTTGTTATCAATTGAAAGAGCTTTGTATACATATGTTTGTGAAAAAAACCGCACTCTGATATCATGTACGGTTTTCTTTTGGCATCAATTTTGCATATTAATTAGCTGAACTTAGTCATTTTTTCAACTTTTATTTGTCTGCAGATTGGCCGGAATTGCTAAAATAGTAAATTTGGTTAATTTATTATAATTATTCAATGATAGATTTTTTAATTTTGTTTTCTTTGACGAAGTTAAAAAAGATAGGCAATTAACCTGTGATACTTAAATTAACGTTGCTTTTTCAAGCAAGTGTCCAAATAAACCTTCAAAATCTCGAAATGTGCCAATTTTGTCATTATAGCAATTTGTGGCAGATTTGCATCCCATTTATGAGCATCTTAAAATTGACACTACGTCACAATGCATTGACCGATTTCAATTCGGTTTTTTGATTTTTGATGTTTCAATAAAGGTCATTCATGTAGAAACATTAAATAACGTGTTTCTGCTGCCCTTATTTTTGAGGTGATATACCTAGTTATAGTAACAGCACACGGATATATATCCAGATTTTACCAAAGTAATATAGAGTCTACCCAGGGTAAGGTTACCCTGGGTAACCTTACCCTGGGTAGACGATGGGATGGGTATTTCCATTCGTGCATATATATATGCATATATATATATATATATATATATATATATTCTAGTTTTTGGCGGGGAATTCAGTAAAGGTATAAGATAAAGTCAATAAATTACTTGTTTTTTCACAGATATAACCATTATCTGAAGTGGAACAATCTTCATCATTCCATCCCCCTGTACTCATTGTGATGCAATCTTCTTCGCCCAACTGGTTCGGCTCGCCGTCTTGCCAATTACTGAAACAAAGAAAATATAATATAAATTATGTAGATAACCCAATGAGCCGATTTCTGATTACTGTCTAGTCCAACTTAACAGCACACGGTCTATACAGATATGGTATTTGTACTTATTATTTATTTACTTATTATTATTCATTTATTTTGGTGTCACTTTTGCTTACAAAAACAAAATCTCCGATTGACCCTTTAACCCTTGCCAAAAGTGTTGCAAAAGATATAGCAAAAACACCTAATTATGCAAGAATCAAGAGAAGCAGCTTAACTCAATGCGTTTTTAATAAGAATGAACTTTGATTTTTATTGTCTCAAATAAATGTATGAGAACCGTTATGAGAATCGATTTGTTGTCTCTCCTAATGCGCAAACCTATGTCGTTATGGTAATTACCAAGAATAGGCCTATTGTGTTAGGCCTAGAAGCACTTATAAATCATTTCATTTCTTTTAATTTCTCTTATGGTGTTAAATTAAATTGGTGATGGAAATTTGATTTGTGAGTACTGTTAGTGGGTTTACTTAAAGGGAAATAATACCGTGATTTTCATCAGTTCCCTTCTTTTTTTTTCTTGCAAATTTATGAAGTACATAAATATGTTCATCACCTCATGTCCTGAACTTATAAAATATCTCTACATACAAAGTGCTTTTAAACCATTTTAGTAAGTCATTTTAGCCCTATATATTTTTTGTTTACTGTATCCTAGTAACTCAGATGTGTGTTCCATAACAAACCATAATTTATTCTATTCAACATGTTCAAGTAGAGTACATGAATAGAATACATTAAATCCTTTGTTATACTCTCTATAGAAAATCTAGTGGTGCATGCAAAATAACAGTTAATATTAACACTGAATAAATTAAATAAACAGTCACACAATGGATGCATAGTCATTAGTCAATTTAATACTATAATGTGTTGTTAGGAGAAGAAAAGGCTATTAGGTCACCGTATGTCAGGTTATAGGTCAATTGGTTCAGGTCAAATTTAAGCATCCATTTTAAATACACATGTGAGAGTCTGTGATATCATAATGAGGCATAATTTTGATATTCTGTCTTTAACTGGATATATATCGAGAAGTGCAAGGTGGATATATTAATATACCTTGGGATGTAAATGGTGAGTATAATTTAGAAGCCTAGTTGAGATGGATTTCACAAATAAATATAAAATCACAAAAGTTAAGCTTACGGAAAACTACCCAATATGGTGGTATAGGTGACAAGAAATACAATTTTTTCAACATTGCTGTAGTATGGTTGTGGTAACCTGTTACCTATGGCTTAATTAAGTTTCAGTGAAATAATGTCGCAATTTAAAAATACAAAATATAGCTCAACATTGAAAATAGAAGCATTTTAACCAGTTCCTTTTTTGATAGGTGTGGAGCACCAAGTTCATTAAGTCATAAAAGAAATCAGGAACCACTTCTTCCCATTTTACATATCAACTTTGTTTCCCTAATGTGTTAGCAACACTTATCCAAAATTTTAACGAAATCCGTTGATAGTAAGCTTTCCAAAATGAAGTGAATTTAAAACATCAGTGATGTACCACCTTTTGGCTTCTACCTTTAAAAGCATGTAAGCTACTACATTGATACCGACGCCACCAATAAAACGAGAAGATTTGCCCTTCATTTTGCATACCACTTTGTCCAATTTTTTTTGTAATTTCTTCACAAAATGCAAAAAAAAAAATGCAAAAAAATTCAATGGGTGTAGTACCCCTTAAGTTGAATAATAAGTGCAGAACACAAGATATCGCTATGGCGTAATTATATCAGAGCGCCGTCGCAAAATTGGGAAATCACAGGAAGTTATACACAATATAGGCCAATATTATTATTTCTACTCTAAAATCATTGATTTCAACCGGAGTTTTCACTAAATATTACGGGGATGACTAATTATAACTTATATTCCAAGTTTAGAATCTATAGCCTTAGGACAACCAGTTACTTTTACTTAAGGGTACTTGCCCATCAGTTTCATTCAGGGGCGTGTTTGAAAAACGGCACAGCGCATTAGTAAAAAGAATAAAAAATGCTAAAATTTTCACCGGGGTTCGAACCACCGCCAATTGCACTATGAATGCTGAAGATGCCTACTGTGCCACGGTGACTGTGGTTAACATTCGGCGATTTTCAAAGATATACATATCAACACGTTTCTAGTGTATTGAAAATCAGATTTTGGTAGGAATACGGTCATAGAAAGACATATGACTCTACTTGTCTGTTTGTTTTTCATTTAATACAAATTAATTTTGATGAATTGAACTGGTACGACTCTTAGCACTCGTGATAAACGACGATTAATTTAGTAATAATAAAATGAAAACGCTGGGTCATTCACGACGTCATTTGTAATTCATGTCAAAACCTGGGAGGACCACACACATCCGTGTTGCATGTATACGTGCGCAATCGATACTCAATGATCCAGACAATAGCGTTTGAATATACCGCCCTGCTTGACACATCTTGTCACTTGCGGGAAGATATAAATTTACTATAGGCCTACCCTAATAGCTTACAATAGATACCCCACCGTAAATAGCTCTCTTGATTACCTCGCTGTGCTAGTTTATACACGTAGTGTACGCACTTTTAAACCATATTTTGTTCAAAAATGATAGGAAGGGACTGTTTTCAGCTAAAATGTTGGTTATCAGCAGATTCTTAATGATACCGGAAGTGTTGCAGAAAGGTAAGCGTACTCTTTATTTATTCAAAATATCACATATCAATGAATTTAAATTGGAAATCCAAAAAGGAAATGTCAGGTCAAAATTCTCACCTTAGAATTATTGTGAAATAAAATCAAACCAAATTTAGGCTCCGCAAACAACGTCCAATTATTCCCATTGGTGTTTGCTACACGTGCATATAATAAATTATGATTTGGGGCTAATTTGAGAAGAGTTAATGCCTCGAGTTTCAAAATACACCGAGTGATGTGTTTTGATCAAAAACATCGACAATTGAAGACTATGTAAAAACAAATCAAGAATTTTCTGGGATAATTGCAACTAAGTATAATGAAAGTTATGATCTAAGCTACCAGATGCATCATTAATTTCCTGACTATGATATTTAGTTGTGGGAAAAGATTACTTTAATGTTTTGGCGGGATTATTTCCCGCCAAAAAGTTCAACCAAAAAGAGCATGTAGCCTTAAAAGCCCCAAATCAAGGATGAGTGCTATAGTTTACATGTTGAATGCGGATTCGTCCCCGCATACAACTCCTTTAGCAGCGGTGGACACTTTTGGGATTTAGCATAAAGCCGAATAGCTGTTTTGAGGGATATATCGATTGTTTCAGAACATGAAATAACTGGTACACATTCACTTCTATAATATACATTTCAAACAAGTGCTCACGAATGTTCTAAATTTTTAAGAACAGCAATATTCGGCACTCTGCCGTGTTCATAACGATATTAATGCCCCGTAAACTGGGTATTGATTATCGGATTATCATGAGACTTGAGTGCCAAAATATTCAGGGTTATGTCAAGGTCATCTAAGTTCAACTGAGTATAGATTGTTGGCCTGTAATCAAACGTGGTGGATGTAATAACCATTGAAAGCTACAAATGTCCGAGGTCATGCCAAGGTCAACTGAGTATAGACTGTTGGATTGTCGTAAAACTTGATGGATTGAGCATTTTGGTGCAATGAATTTCATGTATTTAGCACACATTTTGAAGTAAATTTACAACTTTAACATGAAACATCTTGAGTATTTTACGGTATTCCCCTTGAAAATATTTCCAACCCGGTAAATAATTACATACACACAACAAGTTAGCACACAGTGATAGAATGATCCACTCACGTATAAAGAAGGTCTTTTCCACCAGTGCGGGCAAATGTAGTGTCTACCCAAACGAACGTCCCTTCACTCTCAGCATCCGTTAGACCAATCCAGTGTCCTCCCGAAGAAATGAGTTTCCGGCGAAGAAAATCCTTTCATAACAACAAACGCAGAAAACCAATATATTATTTTTCAGTCAAAAAAGTCGTTTGTAAACTCAGCATGAAGTTCATCTGTATTGGTCAATTCCATGTAGGAAATTCAATCTCTTGATCATACAATACAAAAATGCAGACCATACACGATTAATTTGATTGATTGGGGACCCTAGATGCAGGGCTGAATACAAATAATATTTTTCTTCAATATTATTGAAGATATCTTGTGTACGGTGCACAATGGAAGATGATGGTTTGATATTGATCAATCAAAATGAACGTATATGGATCGCATTACCCCGGGGTGAAGAACTATAATATATCTACAGCGATGAGGCCACACATCACCCTCAGAAAGCAACTGGTCCACCCAAAAGATAAGCGAGACCCTCTCAACACCACTCAGGCAGTGTATAAAATCCCCTGCAAGAACTGTAACTTGTCTTATCGATAATTAGAGTCACGCGGTAGCCGTGACCAGCAAGTTTTTTTTTTTTAAAGACTGTTAAAGAAGACTAATAAACAGATGCTCCCGCGAGACTATATTTACACCTAACATTAAAACACTTGACTTCTATTGTTCTATGATATTTTTCGCTGCAGCAAGTTTTAAAAAAAAGACTGTTAAAGAAGACTAATAAACAGATGCTCCCGCGAGACTATATTTACACCTAACATTAAAACACTTGACTTCTATTGTTCTATGATATTTTCGCTGGATACAAAGTGTATCTAAAACCATGTTTAATGTTATTTAGAGTCCCAAATGTAATATCTTGACAACTCATTAATTCAAAAAGGACACCAATCCTTCAGTCAACCATTGTTTGATAATAAAAAAACACTTTTGCTTCATTTCACGCGGTATTTCATAGCGAAAATTAGTGGAAAATAATTTCGGGGCGCGCATTTATTCCACTTTTACACCATACTTCATCAGTTTATCTTCAAAATAGCAACATTTTCGTGCGCTTCGCGCGCATTTGTACCATAAACTTATTATGTCGCCAAAAGGGGCTGGATTCAATATAGTTAAAGAATTTTTCCAACCCCATCCCCCAATGTCAAAAAGAAATCTACTCCACTGGATATAATGCAATTATGTCTAGCCCCTTTTCGATCTAACTCGAAACCCGAATGACTCCATGGAAAACGTCAAATTTGTTCTTTCATTCGAATAAGCCATGGACGAAGAAAAATGTCTATTATTGACCGGGATTTGAACGTGGGACCAACCCCAGGGTATCTAGACCAGCACTCTTACCACCTAAACCAATAAATCGAAGCGTCATAGCACTTCCCTGGTTATATATGCGCAAAGTTCCAAATTTTATCGCTCGCGCTTCTCTAGCAACAAGCATTAAGGGTAGACGAGGTATTGTTGGTCGAAGCAACCCAAAAATCTATTTTCATTATATAAATCAATATATTATTCATCAGGATCGGTAGAGTAAACTAGTAAACCAGAGTTCGTAGTATCTGATCCAAGAAAATGCACTTACTTTCAACAACCACTGTTGTCTTTGTCAACACTTGATGAGAGTGACTGCAATCTACTGACAACCAACGCTAGAGGGATTTCCAGCGTGATTTGTTGGGTTGCCAGTTGGTTTTCCTTTTGGGGATTTTTTAGATCCCTGTTGCAGGATCTCCTCAAAGACGAAGTAAACAATGAAATTCCCGCGGAAACTGAGTTGGGACAAAGAACGTACGTAAATACTAAACAACGTCACCTACAGAAGTTAAAGATCTTGACTGAAAAATCCGCCGCGAGCAACAAAAATTCCGTCGATTCTACCATTGATTTGTCAGGTACACAGCTCAAGAAATGGGTAATAAATCTTTCAAAGTACAAATTAAACACAGCCGAAACCAGTGTTTTGTCTAAGGGACTTAATTATGCCATATCGCCACCAGAAATATGCGCGGAGGAATTTGTACTAGCAACAGAACTGGCATGTAAACACCTACCGCTGGCCGATGGAATCCAACTGCGAGCAAAAATAGCGAGCACGTTAAAGTCATCTAAAGTGCCTGAACAAAATATCACAAAAGATGAACGCAAACCTATCAAAGATCTGGAAAAAGCGGAAGATATCACCATCGTTCCAGCAGATAAAGGGAAATCCACGATGGTTTTAGGATAAGGTAGAATATGAAGAAAAGGTTACGACTCAAAAGTACAAGCGAAAACTCGTCTCCGTGTTATCCAGCCTAAAGAAGGAAGGTAAGATCAGTGAACTAAAGTACAAACAACTGTATCCTACGGCTGAAAATGTACCTAGGTTATACTGTACGCCCAAAATTCACAAACCAAACACTCCGTTGCGCCCCATTGTTGATTACACGGCGACGATTGGATACAGTACTTCAAGATGGCTGGCGGACATTTTGGGTGGTTTAGTCGGTAAAACGCAACACCATGAATTCGCAGCATCTATCGGAGGAGCTTGGAAAGGTTATTATCGAAGAAGAGGATATTCTCAACTCTCATGATGTGGTCAGTCTTTTCACCAACACTCCTATTGACCAAGTTTTAGACATCGTAAAAAACAGACTTGAGAAAGAGAATGTACTTCGGGTGTATAACAAAGAGACAGGGTTCAAGTTGACCAGTGATGATGTTGTCCAACTGCTTGATTTCATCTTAACGACCACGTATTTTACATTCAGAGGAAAATCTATCGCTAGCTTTTTGGTACAGCCATGGGCAGTCCTGTTTCGCCGATAGCAGCTAACATATTTATGGAAGCGTTGGAGCAACAGGCGATTGCCACGGCTCCTCTCGATTGTAGACCAAAGTTGTGGCTTCGTTATGTGGATGATGTGTTGGAGGTAATAAACAAAGGCAACGTTCAGCAGTTGACTGACCACATCAATCAGGTCGACAAGTCTGGTTCTATCAAATTTACAAGAAACGCAAGGTTCTCTACCATTTCTGGATACTCTGATTGTTAGGAAGGATGACGGTACTGTCAAGCTTATGGTCTATCACAAACCAACGCACACCGACCAATATTTGAATTACCAGTCTTACCACCCTCTGCATCAAAAACTAGGGGTCATACGATCTTTGTACTACAGAAAGGACACCATAGTGACAGAAGAGGCGGATAAAGAGGAAGAAGAAAAGAAAGTTCAGAAAGCCCTCCAAACGTGTGGCTATTGGACATTTGAAAAGGTGAAAGATCAAATGCAAAGTGTTAAACCAAAGAAGGTGACAAAAAAGACAGCTGAAAACAGCAAGAGTAAAGGTATGGTTGTTCTAATCTAGGCAGTGTACAAAATCCCCTGCAAGAACTGTAGCCTATCGTACATTGGAGAAACGGGTTGAAAATTCGGTACGCGGTTAAAGGAACACAAAAGTGAAGTGGAGAAAGTCAGCAGCACCGTGGTCACTAGAGCAGAGAGGAAAGAGTCCTTAACTACTACGCACAAGTGTCATTGGGTGGGGGGAAGCTGAGGTCATTGGCACAGAGCAAGATAGATATAAGCGCTGGATCAAAGGAGCTGTGGAAATTAGAAAGAGGGGGCGTACAACTATGAAAGAGACCAGGGGCAGTACCAGCTTACTCACATTTTTGACGAGTTCCTGCAACAGGGATCTAAAAAATCCCCAAAAGGAAAACCAACTGGCAACCCAACAAATCACGCTGGAAATCCGTCTAGCGTTGGTTGTCAGTAGATTGCAGTCACTCCTCATCAAGTGTTGACAAAGACAACAGTGGTTGTTGAAACGTACACAGTAAGTGCATTTTATAAGTGCATGATCAGATACTACGAACTCTGGTTTACTAGTAAATCAATATATTATTAAGAAATAACACTTTGATGTTTTGCAAAAGTTCGTTCTACAAATCATTTGCTTTAAAACTTGCTTGATTTATTTGTTGTTAGCGACAAAAGTGTTGTTGTTTCAGCCCTCTTCTACACATTCGTCACTCGCTATGAAATGATCAATGCAATTTTTGTCAAAGCTCACTAACATTTGAGTATATGAATACAAAACCCACCCAAGTCCATACGTTGGCCAAATTGAGTTAAGCATGGGAAATAGTTGCTATACATAGGCCTGTCATATACTGCGCCAATAAAGTATCCTTACACTTGGAAAAATAATCACAATTTCAAAACTGAACAATATTGGCGTAAATTTCTTATTTTAATAGATGCACTATCTAATCCTGCACATTGTGACACCACATTGAATCCAATGTGACATCAAGAAGTAAAGTTACAAGCAATTGAATAGACGAAGGTCCAGTTTTAAAAGTGACAAACTGGCCTATATAAGGCAAGAAAAGATTCCAACAAGCGCAACAAAGAGACAACACAGTTTCTTCAATGAAGCGTTATTTAAAACAGTTTTTATTTCAGTTTTTACTTCTCTGTACTTTTCATAACTTTCATTTTATTTGTCAGTTCTTTTGTTTCAGTTTTCTTTTGTACCTTTTGTTTTAAATTAAAGCCAAACGCATAAATTAGTCATTCACCACTCTCAAACCAGATTTGTGGTCTGTGGAGTTTTGAATAGGCCAGTACGCAGTTTGTCACTTTTGAAACTGGACCTTCGTCTAATCAAATGCTTGTAACTTTTCTTCTTGAAGCCACATTGGATTCAATGTGGTGTCATAATGTGCAGGATTAGATAGTGCATCTATTAAAAAAACAAATTTACTCCAATATTGTTCAGTTTGGAAATTGTGATTATTTTTCCAAGTGTAAGGATACTTTATTGGCACGGTATATGTATTAAAGAACAACTCAAATCCATCATCTGTGTCTATTGAGCATGTGAGAAATAGCATGTATGAAAGAACCACCCAATTCCGTGATTTGAGTCTTGTAACACATTGATTGAAATCCAGTAGGTATAAAAGTCCACTTGTAACACATTCATTGCTGGAGAGTGACTTTTGAAAAAAAAATGGGTTTAATAAAGGAACGTGTGTGGTTTATATTACATGGCAAAATGCTTATCAACATTATATATACCCGTGTGCTTTATTTTGTATTATCTTACTAGTGGTAATCTCATTCCAAAGTTTTCAGTTTCGCCAATATAGGCTTCTTTGCACTGTCCGGTACCGGTGACAGTTTTGCCCTGGCAAGGATGTAGTATACCGGACCTGTAATGTCCTTCTTATCTGTCTTGTCCTTGGGTGACACGAGGATTTGTCTAAGTGTGCGGGTCGGTTTGAAGAAAACGCTAACACCGTAGTTGCTAAAAGTCCTTCTAATGGCTTCAGAAGTGCCTTTGATATAGGGGAGAACTACGTGACCTTTATTGGCGAAACTGAACGCTCTCTGAAAACACGTTTCAATGAACACAGGAGACCCAGTAGTACAGCATCAGAGGTCTCAAACCACATTCATTCCAAAGTTGTTGTCTTTGTATAATGATTCAAAAAACCACCCAAGTCCAAAATTTAACATGAACACTACAAAGTCCCTGAAATGCTAATCGTCATACTTTATACAGTTAAATCCACTCAAACTTACCATATTGACCAGGTAAATCTAACTTAAAAAATTCAAATGATACACAGGTTTTTCTCTCAAAATCACTTCCCATGGACTTGGGTGGGTTTTGTATTCATGTATTCATTTGCAAGATGCTGTCAGAGCAGGCTTACTGGCTACTACATTTTTTGGAGGAGGGACTTTGAACTTGTAAACCCTTTATTAACTTTCATCTTACAAGGTTTAATAAAGGCTCTGCAATAATTCGAGCCCATAGGGAGGGTAAAATTGGGGATTGTTTAACAAGTAAAGGGGGGGGACAAATACCTTTTGGCAGGACGAAATGAAGGGGAGTTTTTTCGGCACACATTTTGAAGCACCTTTTTAAATAAAACGCTTTAAAAAGGCTTAAAAAAACAGTACAGAAACTTTCCAATATGAAAAATGTTCTGCTCGCTGCGCTCGCATATCTAAGCAAAAAAAATTGATGGTTTACAAATTGAGGTCCAAAAAAAAAAAAAAAAAAAAAACGGGGGCGGGGCCAAATTTTTAGATAGGTCAAGAGGGCAAGCAATGTTTAGCAGGCCAAGAGGGGGCAAGCTATTTTGGCACGCCGTTTTGAAATTTTACCCCTAACACCTCCTCCGGGCGTATAATTATTACACAGCCTTAGAGTACATAAATTGCGAAGCCACGAAATGGTCTTGACTATTAAAGCTAGCGTTTTATGGGTGGGTCCCTACCAATATACTTTCTCACATAATCTTCTTCTATTTAAGCAGGTATTTAGATATATTCTTACATTTTCTGCTTGGTTATTTATAACGACAAGATCGCCTCCCTTTGCCTGACACGTCGTCCTTGCATAATCCCAAGACTGGACAGATGGTGCTTGTATATAATAACATTTCCCATTATATTCCTTCCATCCCCAATCACAGGCTAATGAAATTAAGAAAAAAAAACCAATATTGTCAAGGGTAGTACAATCTTTTTTCATCGTATTTATGAAATTGGATTTACTACACACTCAGTACAAAGTTCCGAACAATCGCATTGATCTCTAGGCCTCAACGAAGAACAGGTGATTAATTGTGTTTTCAACTGATTGAGAGTCCCAGGTCAAAGAATAAACAAAGCAAGCAAACAAAATAACTATAACGCCGTTTAATTTGGGAGATATTGCTTTACTGCTATCATGCAGGGGGCAACAGTTGTTATTTCAATCATTGTCACGAAGTGGCACTTATGAGGAGCTCTTGGGTGTTATGTGGGTGTATTGTAATTCGTGTTCTAAGGGAATGCCACCTCGTCCAGTATGTTATAATGCAACCACAGGCCCAAAACAGATTTTAAATAGTCCATTTTAATATGATATGAGCATAATCTAGCAATTTATTTGTTGTTACAAACTGTATACGCAGTAAAAAAACATTTTTTAAATATTTTTGTTTATCTGATGAGTTGAAGTAAATTGATAAACTGAAATAAAAGGGATATTTACCAGATTGGACTATAGCGATCCCTGATAAGCCAATGATGCATATAAGCGAGAGAGAATTCATCTGAAAGAAACATTAAATTGAATTATGAATTGACATCTTATAAAGACTAACATCTTAATTTGTGACCGTGATTTATCTGGATATCCGATTTATCACCACATGATTAATTATTCATATAGAGCACTAACAGGCCCAGTTCCATTTTTCAGAAGACACACTATAATTTTTAGATTCCATATTATATTGAAACGTTGGGGAAAGGTTAAAGATTTGTCAACCATTGTCTGAAATATGTCTAATTGAAGAACGAATTAAAAAAGACTACTTTGCGTCTGGGGTCAGGGCAACGGCCCGGCGTGATTGGTTGCTGGCCTGCGCAGAACGGCATTTTTGGTCTTTTTTAATTCGGTCCTCAATTATAACAATATTAAGATTGTGATGAAATTTCCCCGTCGAGCCATGATTAAAGAAGGAAATAGGGAAAGTGATCCCACCCGGGAATTAAACCCAGGACCTCTGTTTACGAGACCAGCGCCTTAACCACTTGGCCACGGGACTGAGCTTCATGATTAGGCAGACTGTGAATTCAACCTATAAGCAGTCACTCAACCTAGCCTTCTTCGTGCAAGTCATCCCATAGTGCTTGAACAAGCGTAGATAGAGACGTCCACACTAGAGAGGAACTAGAGAGCGCCGCATCCTCGTGAGAAAGTGGAACAAAATTGATCAAGAAGAAATAAAACACCTCGTCAGAAGCATGCGACATCGCATATAACAGCGTTTTCGAACAGTGATGAAGGACACACTAAGTATTGAAGGATAAACTGATGCGTTTGACGTGACTGAGAGCAAAGAATGAATCCATGAAAATAAGAGTAGCATGAGATTGAAATAAACAAATGAGTGACGAAAATGTTTCTGTTTCTGTTCATAGTGTAAATCTTTCCTGGAAATATGCTGTTTATTTATTAATTCAAATTTATTGTCCCCAAATATTTTTAACATCACCAATCATCATCTTTTATTAGATTTAGAATGGATGCTAGATTTTTTTACGTCAGAAGTTCATAAAAGTGTCTTTATTAAGTAAGCCTCTTCCTCTGTTTGTATGATTATATTAGGCTGGCGGGTAAGCATCATTAATTGATCTCGTACACTGGTGTGTAATGTGTTGTTTGTACTGTTCACCCTTGACTGCTCATATCCATAAGTACCAGACTTGAGTCCTGTTTATCAGGGACAGTCTGTGTAGCTCAGTGGTTAGAGCGCTCGCCCGACAAGCGAGAGGTCTGGGGTTCAAGTCCCCGCACAGGCAGGTATGTCCGGAGTTTTTTCTCTGATGTATCTGCCTATGCATGTTATGTTTCCATTTGTAAATTCATGTTTAAATGTGCTAGTGTGCGATGCGTAATTCTTCTTTCCCCTGTATATTGATATATTAAGAATAACGATTAAGCATCAATAATTTGATCTCGTGCGCTAGTTGTAATGTTTGAATGTTTCCATGTTCCAGTGTATGATGCGTAAGCCTCTTCCTCTGTTTGTATGATTATATTAGGCTGGCGGGTAAGCATCATTAATTGATCTCGTACACTGGTGTGTAATGTGTTGTTTGTACTGTTCACCCTTGACTGCTCATATCCATAAGTACCAGACTTGAGTCCTGTTTATCAGGGACAGTCTGTGTAGCTCAGTGGTTAGAGCGCTCGCCCGACAAGCGAGAGGTCTGGGGTTCAAGTCCCCGCACAGGCAGGTATGTCCGGAGTTTTTTCTCTGATGTATCTGCCTATGCATGTTATGTTTCCATTTGTAAATTCATGTTTAAATGTGCTAGTGTGCGATGCGTAATTGTTCTTTGTCTTGTATATTGATATATTAAGAATAACGATTAAGCATCAATAATTTGATCTCGTGCGCTAGTTGTAATGTTTGAATGTTTCCATGTTCCAGTGTATGATGCGTAAGCCTCTTCCTCTGTTTGTATGATTATATTAGGCTGGCGGGTAAGCATCATTAATTGATCTCGTACACTGGTGTGTAATGTGTTGTTTGTACTGTTCACCCTTGACTGCTCATATCCATAAGTACCAGACTTGAGTCCTGTTTATCAGGGACAGTCTGTGTAGCTCAGTGGTTAGAGCGCTCGCCCGACAAGCGAGAGGTCTGGGGTTCAAGTCCCCGCACAGGCAGGTATGTCCGGAGTTTTTTCTCTGATGTATCTGCCTATGCATGTTATGTTTCCATTTGTAAATTCATGTTTAAATGTGCTAGTGTGCGATGCGTAATTCTTCTTTCCCTGTATATTGATATATTAAGAATAACGATTAAGCATCAATAATTTGATCTCGTGCGCTAGTTGTAATGTTTGAATGTTTCCATGTTCCAGTGTATGATGCGTAAGCCTCTTCCTCTGTTTGTATGATTATATTAGGCTGGCGGGTAAGCATCATTAATTGATCTCGTACACTGGTGTGTAATGTGTTGTTTGTACTGTTCACCCTTGACTGCTCATATCCATAAGTACCAGACTTGAGTCCTGTTTATCAGGGACAGTCTGTGTAGCTCAGTGGTTAGAGCGCTCGCCCGACAAGCGAGAGGTCTGGGGTTCAAGTCCCCGCACAGGCAGGTATGTCCGGAGTTTTTTCTCTGATGTATCTGCCTATGCATGTTATGTTTCCATTTGTAAATTCATGTTTAAATGTGCTAGTGTGCGATGCGTAATTCTTCTTTCCCCTGTATATTGATATATTAAGAATAACGATTAAGCATCAATAATTTGATCTCGTGCGCTAGTTGTAATGTTTGAATGTTTCCATGTTCCAGTGTATGATGCGTAAGCCTCTTCCTCTGTTTGTATGATTATATTAGGCTGGCGGGTAAGCATCATTAATTGATCTCGTACACTGGTGTGTAATGTGTTGTTTGTACTGTTCACCCTTGACTGCTCATATCCATAAGTACCAGACTTGAGTCCTGTTTATCAGGGACAGTCTGTGTAGCTCAGTGGTTAGAGCGCTCGCCCGACAAGCGAGAGGTCTGGGGTTCAAGTCCCCGCACAGGCAGGTATGTCCGGAGTTTTTCTCTGATGTATCTGCCTATGCATGTTATGTTTCCATTTGTAAATTCATGTTTAAATGTGCTAGTGTGCGATGCGTAATTCTTCTTTCCTCTGTATATTGATATATTAAGAATAACGATTAAGCATCAATAATTTGATCTCGTGCGCTAGTTGTAATGTTTGAATGTTTCCATGTTCCAGTGTATGATGCGTAAGCCTCTTCCTCTGTTTGTATGATTATATTAGGCTGGCGGGTAAGCATCATTAATTGATCTCGTACACTGGTGTGTAATGTGTTGTTTGTACTGTTCACCCTTGACTGCTCATATCCATAAGTACCAGACTTGAGTCCTGTTTATCAGGGACAGTCTGTGTAGCTCAGTGGTTAGAGCGCTCGCCCGACAAGCGAGAGGTCTGGGGTTCAAGTCCCCGCACAGGCAGGTATGTCCGGAGTTTTTTCTCTGATGTATCTGCCTATGCATGTTATGTTTCCATTTGTAAATTCATGTTTAAATGTGCTAGTGTGCGATGCGTAATTCTTCTTTCCCTGTATATTGATATATTAAGAATAACGATTAAGCATCAATAATTTGATCTCGTGCGCTAGTTGTAATGTTTGAATGTTTCCATGTTCCAGTGTATGATGCGTAAGCCTCTTCCTCTGTTTGTATGATTATATTAGGCTGGCGGGTAAGCATCATTAATTGATCTCGTACACTGGTGTGTAATGTGTTGTTTGTACTGTTCACCCTTGACTGCTCATATCCATAAGTACCAGACTTGAGTCCTGTTTATCAGGGACAGTCTGTGTAGCTCAGTGGTTAGAGCGCTCGCCCGACAAGCGAGAGGTCTGGGGTTCAAGTCCCCGCACAGGCAGGTATGTCCGGAGTTTTTTCTCTGATGTATCTGCCTATGCATGTTATGTTTCCATTTGTAAATTCATGTTTAAATGTGCTAGTGTGCGATGCGTAATTCTTCTTTCCCTGTATATTGATATATTAAGAATAACGATTAAGCATCAATAATTTGATCTCGTGCGCTAGTTGTAATGTTTGAATGTTTCCATGTTCCAGTGTATGATGCGTAAGCCTCTTCCTCTGTTTGTATGATTATATTAGGCTGGCGGGTAAGCATCATTAATTGATCTCGTACACTGGTGTGTAATGTGTTGTTTGTACTGTTCACCCTTGACTGCTCATATCCATAAGTACCAGACTTGAGTCCTGTTTATCAGGGACAGTCTGTGTAGCTCAGTGGTTAGAGCGCTCGCCCGACAAGCGAGAGGTCTGGGGTTCAAGTCCCCGCACAGGCAGGTATGTCCGGAGTTTTTTCTCTGATGTATCTGCCTATGCATGTTATGTTTCCATTTGTAAATTCATGTTTAAATGTGCTAGTGTGCGATGCGTAATTCTTCTTGCCCCTGTATATTGATATATTAAGAATAACGATTAAGCATCAATAATTTGATCTCGTGCGCTAGTTGTAATGTTTGAATGTTTCCATGTTCCAGTGTATGATGCGTAAGCCTCTTCCTCTGTTTGTATGATTATATTAGGCTGGCGGGTAAGCATCATTAATTGATCTCGTACACTGGTGTGTAATGTGTTGTTTGTACTGTTCACCCTTGACTGCTCATATCCATAAGTACCAGACTTGAGTCCTGTTTATCAGGGACAGTCTGTGTAGCTCAGTGGTTAGAGCGCTCGCCCGACAAGCGAGAGGTCTGGGGTTCAAGTCCCCGCACAGGCAGGTATGTCCGGAGTTTTTTCTCTGATGTATCTGCCTATGCATGTTATGTTTCCATTTGTAAATTCATGTTTAAATGTGCTAGTGTGCGATGCGTAATTCTTCTTTCCCTGTATATTGATATATTAAGAATAACGATTAAGCATCAATAATTTGATCTCGTGCGCTAGTTGTAATGTTTGAATGTTTCCATGTTCCAGTGTATGATGCGTAAGCCTCTTCCTCTGTTTGTATGATTATATTAGGCTGGCGGGTAAGCATCATTAATTGATCTCGTACACTGGTGTGTAATGTGTTGTTTGTACTGTTCACCCTTGACTGCTCATATCCATAAGTACCAGACTTGAGTCCTGTTTATCAGGGACAGTCTGTGTAGCTCAGTGGTTAGAGCGCTCGCCCGACAAGCGAGAGGTCTGGGGTTCAAGTCCCCGCACAGGCAGGTATGTCCGGAGTTTTTTTCTCTGGTATATCTGCCTATGCATGTTATGTTTCCATTTGTAAATTCATGTTTAAATGTGCTAGTGTGCGATGCGTAATTCTTCTTTCCCCTGTATATTGATATATTAAGAATAACGATTAAGCATCAATAATTTGATCTCGTGCGCTAGTTGTAATGTTTGAATGTTTCCATGTTCCAGTGTATGATGCGTAAGCCTCTTCCTCTGTTTGTATGATTATATTAGGCTGGCGGGTAAGCATCATTAATTGATCTCGTACACTGGTGTGTAATGTGTTGTTTGTACTGTCCACCCTTGACTGCTCATATCCATAAGTACCAGACTTGAGTCCTGTTTATCAGGGACAGTCTGTGTAGCTCAGTGGTTAGAGCGCTCGCCCGACAAGCGAGAGGTCTGGGGTTCAAGTCCCCGCACAGGCAGGTATGTCCGGAGTTTTTTCTCTGATGTATCTGCCTATGCATGTTATGTTTCCATTTGTAAATTCATGTTTAAATGTGCTAGTGTGCGATGCGTAATTCTTCTTTCCCCTGTCTTTATTATATAAAACACAATGCTTTCATATTTAAAATTTACAACTGAAAAGAACTGAAATGAAAAAAAAGTTTAAGAGGTTTCTGAGTATCAAGATATCTTTGATTTTTTTTTTTTTTGCTATTTTTGTTAAAAAAAAAGAGCCAGAAAAACAAACCAGAAACAATTTACAATCAGCAGTTCAGGCTAATGATTTTCCCCTAACCCGTCTGCGTTTAGATTTTCGGCCGCGTTTGAGATGCCAAAATCCCTATCTACTAGGGAGGGTTATGCGATGGCTATTTAACAAGCACATTCAAAGCCTGATTTTATGGAAACGTAATATTAATAGTTTTCACTTTTCTTTTTTACTACTTCACATCCTGATGACTTTCCAAGCCTTTTCAAAGCTTAAGTGAAATACATTTAAAAAAAAAGAAAGAAAACAAATCTTCCAAAAAATATTGCAAACGGAAATAAATTGTTTTAAAAATCCTTCACCTCTGCTCCAATTTTGAAACTTGGTCCCACTTTAAAAATCGACATCAAATGACATTAAATTCAAACAACCAATATAGGGTAGTTTGAATTTTAAAAATTTTGGATTTGCTGTATTATCAAGAAAAAACAATGCTTATAGGCATACTTGTTATACATTTTCAATTATTAATCATCAAATTAATATTATCATAGGCGCTATAAAATAAAACATGAAAGAACAAGCAAATGAAAGAATTAAACGAATAAACGAGTTGAATGTTATCAGCATCTCCTCTGCAAACTCTGGCCCGCATTCTCCACAAATTAGATTGAATGTTTATACATGACACTTCTGGATACAGAATGCAAATGTTTTCAGCGGATAATGATAAATATCAGTAATTACCTTTTCCGAATTGCGCCAAGTTCCAAAAAGGGAGAAGAAAGATTGATTTCACATGTACAAGTACGTATATTCTATGTTCGTTTATATTTCATCAAGTTTAAGGACACGGTACACACGATGTAATGTTGGTCGAAACAGCCAAAAATAGTTCATTCCACAAATTATATACCTTAAAAACTTGCTTTCAGCCCTCTTTGCAACATAACTCAAGAACCACATGACCTACAAAAGTATAACTGTGATATTTGAATTCTTCTACACACTCGCTATGAACTGATCAATCCAATTTTTGTCAAAGCTCACTACCATTCGCAAGATGCTGTTAACTACCAAATCGCAACAGTTTAAAATAGTTGCTAACCTTAATTCGTGCAAAGCAGCAAATGCACATGCCATAGTTCAAATTTCATCACCATGATCACAAATTTTAAAACGAACATTTGATGGATATGAATAACACTTAAATTGCAAATGAATATTAAACATTTCAAAATAATGCAATTTGCACTTACCGTAACCAAGGGTTGAGTCGATTCAATGCTTCGTCGAAACCAAAAACGTTTGATCTGTTATAGCTGGTTGTGTTGATAGCTTCAAGTGACTGATTTTACTGAAATGCAGTGATATTTATGCAGAAATGAAGCCGACAATTATAATCACATTTTCGACAGCACTTCATTTTTGACCAATAAGATTGGTCGTTCTTTCCCAACAAAAAGTCTACAAGGAACAAATCACAGTATTGGTCGGGGTTCCACCATTTATTTGGAGAGACGCACACTGCAATCTACGTGGCACACTTCGGACGAGTTCATTTTTCTTACGGGTTGATGCATGATTTGCTTGTATTTGCAACATTTTGAGGAACAATGTTCATGTTATAAAAATAGCAAATGGAATTTTGTTCTCGTGTATGAAATATGATAATAAATGCGTATCACTTGTTGCCCGAAAAATTGTACTGAGATTTGTCGAATGATCGTACTTGATGCGCACTCCCCTCCGCGGGGGCTCGTGCATTAGACGCATCTCACTACGCGTGCATTATTTTGTACACTTTCAAATCCAAAAAGTGAAACTCATTAACTAAACTCACGAATAAACAAGAAACAAAATATTATATTAAACAGAAAAAAGAAGAAGTGTATTCCTGCTTAAAGCCCTATTGTAACATTTGGTGAGGAGGACGCCCTCATATTTGTCAAATTCTGTTTTTGACACGATTGTAATGTACTTTATTATACTAACATACCCTGCAACAATCAAGACTTTAGGTGTCTAAATTTTGTCTAAATTAAATAGGGCGCAGGAACCGTCGTTTAATTAATACACAATAATTAATAATTATTCGAACGTATACGCGATGTTCATAACACGTACGTGGCATGTGGGACGGTCATAGACACATCAAAGGACCGTGCCGTATCACGACTGACGGATTGGCACGCATTGGCGACATTGGCGCTGATAGTAAATTCCAATTTTCCTTGTTTTACCTCACTTGTTCGGCTCAATATAAAAAGGGGATAAATATATCTGACAGTAAAAGCTATGATTTTATGGCAAAGAAAAACTAATCCGTTTTTTTAAGGAAAATAACAATAAAATTATGGCTTTTTTAATTAAGGTCAAACTCAAACAGTACCAGCTGACCAGCAGGGGAGCTTAGGATGGATCTAAAAAGATTTAAAAATGTGTACACAACAAAGGAAAGTACATTTAAAAACAGTTTAATTAGGCAACAAAATGCAAACTCAAACAGTACCAACTGACCTAGTCATCGAAAGTCCCGTCGAAAGTATGAAAGTATGATCAATAAAATGCTATTAAGATAAGTAAAACCAGATGGCACACTATTGTTTGAACTAAATAGAGCATAAAGTATGTCAGAAATGGCAAGGGTGAGGCAGAATAGTGATTTGTTTTCTGCAACACATGTCAACCAGCCAGTTCGTTTTCAAAACACATTTTAGAGCCCGACTAAAAAAAGTTACGGATTACTTACTTGGTATTTATGCCGAAGCTTTTAATTGAAAATTTGTTAGACGATAAAGTTACGGCACCGTGGACTGGTTCCCAATTTATCATCTGTTATGCGATCTCACTTGTTTACATCTGGAGAACCCTCTAAATACCTCTCCGCATAGCGGTGAGCATTGGAAACTTAAAGACCCCTTCAGTGATCTCAGCGCAAGTGTAAAAGTGTATTTTTGAAATGAAAAATTTGGCAAACAACGAAGAAAACAGCAGTATTGACGAAGTTGAAGTCCCATACATGTAGCTAATTTATATACTGACAGTATATAAATTACAGATTGCATTTAAATGCCTTGTTCTGTTTTAAATACACGGCTTTCGGCCGAACCACTAGCAAGCTATGTTAGCACATCTATGACAATGACAAAGGTATCAAAATCTGAATTTTGATGATTTCTAGGATCGTTTGGATGAGCAAATCATCAGTATACTATTTAGAGAATAAACGATAGGAATTTTTATTTTGCCTATCCTCTACCGTATGATAGACGACAGGCAGGTCCAATATTTTGAGTAGTGGAAGCCGGCGCAGCCGGTATCCACTACGATAAAAATATTGGACCTGCCTGTCGTCTATCATAGGTAGAGGATAGGCAAAATAAAAATTCCTATCGTTTATTCTCATTCTTAGTCAGTTAAATATTATTTTAATAACTGTAAACAATTTTTTTAAAGCAAAAACTAAGTTACCGTCATAAAAACTCCCTCATTATAAAATGAACGAAACTTGTTTACAACTTCACGTATTCTGTTGCGCGTACTGCTAGCGCGTCGCGTATTCCGCACTAGTCTACGCATTACAGCGCAATACATACGCGCACCTCTACAAGCGTGTAAGGCATTATCAAGACGCATGATGACGTGGGGTCGTCTACGGCCTGATAAACGGCACCCGAAATCTTGCGATTGTCCAATCAAAAATGTGTCTACAAACTAGACCACTTCCACTGACTAAGAATGATGTATCCGATGTTTCTTGCTAATGTCTCGTTGATAACATTGCATCTGATTTGCCTAAAAAATGCCACATGACGAGCTGTTGACAGCACAGAACTGTCCAATTGCCCTGATTGCCTAATACCAAGATGTCCAAATGGATTTTATGTTGCATCGCCTGTCATTGATGGAAAAGACATATTTGAAGATAGCAAACAAATTCGTCAAAACAAGAACCTGGACACAAGAGCATTGAAACCTTTATTGTTATTAAGTAATTCTTAATTGAAATAGTTGCACCTGCTTGAACAATTTTTAACTTTCCTTAACAACTGGTACCATTTCAAACAAATTTAATAATTGAAGGGGTGGGTGTAATATAGTCCTAACCCCACCTTTTTTTCAACTGACTTGTTACTGGTGTCAAAACAGTTGGTAAAGCTGGTGTTTAGTTAATTCTCAACAAAAATCATCTGATCATTGCGCTTATCAACACTATGTGTTATATAATCAGGAATATGAATGATTATCTAAGATATAGCATGTACAATCAGGTTTCAGTGCAGTTTCCCAGATCATCTAGAAACACTGAAAGCTGGAATCACTGAGAACATGTTTTTTACATCCCAAACCTTTAGATTTGTCATTTTCTTATAAGAAATATCCAATTTATTTAGGGTTTCCAGGGTCTAGAAAGAAGGTACAAAAACAACAATATTAGTACATGATCTATTGTGCAACATAGTGTTAACCCTCAAACTACAAGTGACTGGTTTCAAATTAATAATTACACAAATAATTCCAGCAACTCACATTATCTGTTGCAAAACTCATGTACTTTATGCTGCTGTACTTAATGCATCTGATTTCACAACCATGTGGTCCAAAACTGGGTTCTCTTAAAACCAGTAACATGTGTTTTTGGAGGGTTTGACTATTTTACACCATCCCCTTCAATTTTCAAATGGAATTGTTTGTGAAGTGCAGTATGCCCCTCACCACACTTATGTATCCCCACTTTTTCTTCTTTATCACACATTTAATAATCCCTGAAATCCACACTCCCTGTGTTCATGTCTTCTTCATTTGAAATTCACACTCAATGTGTGGAAGTTCATGTCTTATTTAAGTTCATGTCTTCTTTGGAGTGTGTCTGGATTTCAACTGTAATAGCCAGCCTGTTAAGGGCTCGGAGGCACACCTTTCAATGGCCTTCGCACAATATTTTTGGGGACCTCAGAGCACATGCAGCCAAAAGCTAGTGCTTTATATTAACGGTTTTTTAGGACAGATGTTTCAAATGGAGAAATCAATATATCAAATGTTCAGTAGATCTGGAAAATATTTTCTGCCATGTTGGCAGAGTTGTAACCCGCACGTTCTGTTCCGTTTCCATGGCAACGGTTATGCTATCAAAGCACGGTCATGTTTTCCCCAAAAATGATACCTTTTAACTAGCTATTCAAGTTCTTTTAAACTAAATGGAGTAGAAAAAAACTTCATATCTGGTGTGCAGATCACATGACACATGGATATTTAATATCTATGAACAAAATCGTCATTAAAAATCATTTACATCGAAGTGTTTTTAAAAATATTAAAGTTATGCGGGAAACAATACTATGATACAGATGCAACATTTGTAACAATTAACCCATTAACTGGCAAATATAATTGTGTGCCATACAAAGCCACAAAGACTCATGCCGACGCAGATAGAGATGGTAACATGTGCACTATTAATTGGAAAATAATATGTTTGGAAAGTAGCGAGATTAAGTTTCCAATGCTCACCGCTATGTGGAGTAGTATTTAGATGGTTCTCCAGATGTAAACTAGTGAGATCGCACGCTAGACAATAAATCGGGAACCAGTTCCCGGTGTCGTAACTTTATCGTCTAGTACCTTATCTTACTTTACTTTACATTGAAAGCCATCTAAATAATATTCCGCATAGCTCTGCGAATGGAAAACTTAATGTCGATAATAATCATGATAAAACCAGATGGCACACTATTGTTTGAACTGAATAAAGCATAAAGTCAGACATGGCAGAAGGGTGAGGCAGAATCATAGTTATGCATTGTGCAACACATGTCAACCAGACAGTTTTTTTCAAAATACATTTTAGAACCCCAACTAAAAAGGTTACGGATTATACTTACTTGGTATTTATGCTGAAGCTTTTAATTGAAAATTAGTTTTTATCCCTATTGTTACTATTAGTAGTATTGTTATTCATCTAATTACTCTTCCAATTACCGTGTTGAAATATGAATATAATTCAGAATATATAGCTCTGTTTCACGGTATAAATGAATACCGACCCTAACTTGGAAAATTGCTGTTCTGGATAAACGACGTAAACTTGAACTCCAAATTGCTAAACTATCTCGACTAATAATAACTGTGTGTTATAAACAAAGTCATGCTAATAAAAGCAACATGTGTTATTGTTACCTCCACGTTTTCTTTTAAGTGTTTCATGGTATAACCCTAGAACTACTGATTTATTTTGTAACACGGACTACGAAGAGGAGGGTTGTTGCACCCCCTAATTTTTAATTATAAACGTATTATGCTGATTTTGCTCTCCTCCATCCAGTGATATCAAAATGAGTACAAACATTCTCCACATAATCTTGCTATGAGTATGACGTCATAATGTTCATGCAAATTTGGGAAATTTTGGCTATGTACAAAAGTACAGGCAAAACTAATTTTCGTCCAAAAATTCTACAAACATGCGATGTTCGCCGAATTTCTCCTAAATATAAAAAGAAATGACTATTTCAACCTAACTAACAAGCAAAAAGTCAGTAGCTATTGGAATAATTCTACAAGGGCGAAATGAAAATCATGTATTTTACAGCAGAAACCAATGGTGGGCCTCGCCAACCCCCCTCTATGTTCATATTTGATGGTAAGGAGCTGGGTAAAAATTTTATCACTAAAATCAGGGCTGTCAACTTTTTGGAATTGCTTGGCGTGAGACAGAGGCGTACCGGGATTTGCCGACTACAATGTTAATTTTGACCCGTGATTATTTGAGAGTTGACAGCCCTGGGAAATGACTTGACAAATCCATCTGTGAGGCCAACTTTGGGCAAAAAATGTTTTGGAGAAAATCCCCTCAAACGGGTTCTTTGGCCCAAAAATTTCGGTCATCGTAACCATGGTAACTATTTATCTATTGGTCGTTATATGACTGTCATTTGAATACTGAGTTCTTATGATGCATCCTCCGGGGAGCAGTTTCAGACTATTCGCCGTAGAAGTGATGATGTAATATGATGGATTAACTACCATAGCAATCATAGATTGAATACAATACCGCTCTCTTCAAAGATACTAATTTTACAGGTGCGAGTGATCAGCATAATATAAATATTCTGTAGAACGAAGTGCGGTGCGATATATTCAAAAAATTGATTTAAGCTATTGCTATGGTAATTAATCCTGTTACATCATCGCTTCTGTGGTTTGGGGTTATTTGGGGCATGGCAGAGGTTATCGTTTGAATCCTTTCATGACCACTGAAGCATAGTCAAGGACACTCGCGCGAATTGAAAGACTTGTCGCTCGCGACAAAAGAATATCAAAGGTCATAAAAGACAAATTTTGTGTATTCTGCTCCCCCATAATATTGGTCTTATGAACAACGACTGGTAAAATATAGTCTCACGGAACATATTATTGGTCTATAATGTACTAAGGTGGTTAAAAATTACTTCCTCACTATTTGAAGTGATGGATAATGTATCATGTTTAACATTAATATAATAAAATAAATATGCTACACAGTTTGCACTTTGTATTATAATAAATAGGTCAGTGTTTTGTTTTAATATTTTAAATCTAAATTATAGCTATTTTATGCCTGCAATAGGATACACCAGGCATCTTCAATTATATAGGCTTACCCACCGCGCTGTCCGTAAAAGAGAGAAACATGTGATGCCTCCTCGATAGTCATGATGTAACGAACGAAATAAATCTACAGCGCGGAGGGTATTCCGTAGGCCCGCCCAATCCTAACCTTACGGAAATTTCCAAACAGCGTGCCACTTTGAATGCCCCTCTCAGCCTGACAAAAATTGCTTGCCCCTCTCGGCCTGCTAAAAATTGCATGTCTCGCCCCCCCCCCCTTGGCCTGCCAAAACTTTTGCGTCACACCGTGTCAAATTTGTGGGAACCCAATATGCAAATTCGAGCATATTGATCATGTGAAAAACGGAAAGAACGTTTTCATAGAGCGAGCGTTTTATTAAAAGGTGCCACATAAATGTGTGCAAAAATAGCTGGGTAAAACATGCTTGCTCTTCTTTTGGCTTGCCAAAACAACCCACCCACCCCCCTATTTTATATTACCTTCCCCCAGGCTTCATAATTATTGCACCGGTATTTTAGAAAATACCATTTCGGCTTAATCACTGTTAGGCCTACAATGATGCAACGTGAGTGTTGTTAAAAAAAACTTGGGGAAATCATAGTAAAATAAGACTGAACTTATACGTGGATTATAGATCTCCGTATTTGGTTTAAAAATAAAACCATTTTCATCAATAAACTCAGAAACATGAAAAAGATAACAACTCTAGGCCCTACTACCTGCTGTTTATTCACAATTTCCCACGCAAATGCCTATTATAGCCTTTTAAATAAATTGAAACATCATACCCATGCACAAAGTTCGGTGTAATATGCATAATAGTATACACCACAGTTAGTACTATGCGGCTACGAAACCAGGTCTCAAGTTTAAACCTAGGTTTAAACCCAGGTCTAACTAGTCCGAGCTTTCGGAATCGTAAAATACCTTAAACCTAGGTTTAGGCTTAAGCCGGGACTAGTTAGACCCAGGTTTAAGTTAGCACCGGCTTAAGTTAAACCACCTTTCGGAATTCCAACCTATGCATCTTCATTTGGCACGATTTTAGTACCCACAATTGTGTTCATTTTAGCATTGAAATTGCATTTTTTGCGCGCTTAGCGCGCATTTGTCCCGGTAATGTTTTTTTAGTAGTAGACCATTGGGACAATTAGGAAATTTTTCCCCCTGGCTCGGTGACTCCGGTACGCCCCCCTTTGAATTTTAGCATTGAAATAGCAAATGTTTGCGCGCTACGCGCGCACTTTATCAAAATTTCGAGCTTTTCCCGGTAAAGGAATTCTACGGACAGCTTGCAAAAACTTGAGTTACAGTGTAGAGGAGGAGCGTCATCAGTGCCGCCGAGAGCTATTACGGGCCCGGGGGCAATGTGAACGCACGGGCCCCTTTGATCAGTGATGACGGTGCAGGACTTCATAAGTGTGTGTGTGTGGGGGGGGGGGGGGCAACAGTGACATACATTTCTTTGTAACATGGGGGAGGGAGGTTGGTGTAAAATCCTTGAACATATGTTGCAGCGCAGCGAAAGTAGCATGTTTAGCTGCCAATAATCAAATATAAACAAATAAGAGACAAATGCGCGAGAAGCGCGCACAAATTTGGAATTTGAACGGCATTTTGCTCCCAGATTAAGTTTCTCTTAACAACGTCCACGCGAAGTGCAAAGCAAAAAAATTGCCAATTGAAAGCTAAAATGATCCAAGTATGAATTGTATACTAATGCGCGCGAAGCGCGAGAAAATTTGTAATTCGAATTAGCGACTTTTGCTCCCAGATTGGACTTATTGAAACAAAGTCCGTGCGAAGCGCGTAAAATTGCCAATTTTAAGGTAAATGATCAAATAACAAATGAAGGGCACAATGCTCGCGAAGCGCGCGAAAATTTGCAATTTGTGTTCCCACGATTAAGCTGCACTCCCCTGATTTCTCGAAGGTTTCATTATATCGAGGATGATCATTTTGGAAAAAGTAAAGAATAAATTACAGTGAAATATTTATTAGAGTGTGTGTTTCAAAGGCTATCTTGTATTGTTTTATCAAATGCACGTCTCTTTTCTTTGTTTTTACGGGCCCGTTACTTTTGTTTGCTTTTTATGGGCCGTAAAAGAGCAAAGAAAACATACCTTATAATGGACCCGTAAAGGCAAAGAAAGGAGACCGTAGTGGGCCCGTAAAAAGCAAAGAAAAGATACCATAGGCCCGTAAAGGAAATAAAAGAGACCTTAGCATGCTTAGTGAGTATGTAAGCAAAGAAAAGATACCTTAATGGACAAATAAAAAAAAAAAGAGACCTCGGAAGGCCCGTGAAAAGCAAAGAAGAGATACCTTAGGCCTAAGAAAAGAGACCTTTGTCGGGCCGTATAGTAAAGTAAAGAAAATATGCCTTAATTGCAAGGTATCTTTTACCATGTTTACCGGCCACTGAAGTCCGTTTTCTTTGCTTTTACTGCCCCATAGTAAAGTATCTTTTCTTCACTTTTTATGGGCCCCTAGTACCCCGGGCCCCGGGGTAACTCCCCCGGTTGCCCCCCCCCCCCCCCTTAAATTTTCGCTGTAGTGAGGAAAAAAAACCTATTAGGGCGATATCACAGTGGGCTCATGGTGGGCGATATGATATAAGGAACTTATTTAGCTTTATTTGAGATCAGTAGGAGTGGGAATGAATTTGCATGTAAGCACGTGGACTGCTATTGTTTAGTGCGGATATTGCGTGCAGTATGGATTTTAATACCAAATGTGATTGTCACAAGTCACAAAAGCTTTTTTATTTTTATTCAAGCAGCTGCCACTTTAATGATGTTCCTACCTTAAACATAAATCCCAGTCTTGCCACGTTTGACAAAACTTGAACAGTGTAATTTGGTTATAATCAAGTTGAATTGCGATCTTAAAACGATTTTTCAAAAGACTATGAATTCCAAGCGAAGTGCGCAAAAATTTTGATTTTCCACTGCTTCATGGGAGAGCAGAATCGATCTAGGGCCTAAAAAAGTAAAGGAGGCGAGCCTGTATATAAACAGTGAACGGAGTGCCCATCTCTCTTTCATTGGCGATTGGGCCAGACTCCTCCATGTAATGTTGCTGTAGGGGGATCGCTACACCTCCTCCACAGCGAGTCTGTTACCTTCCCAGCATTAAAGAATACAGGTACCCATTTAAACACCTGGGTGGAGAGGAGTAATCGAGATAAAGTACCGGGTGTCCCCAAAAAAGGTTACATGTAGATTTTTGAAACTAATCTAATGTTCATAAATATAAATATTCTTTTCATGACATAGTCTATGTACCCTCTACTAGTACCTCTGTGAATGTCAAGTTCACAACCTACGTACTTAGCCCGCATTCCAGGCATTCCTGACCAAGCTCTTTACGTGACATAATGCAACACGGGTCATTATACCACCGTCACAGCCACCGTGCATTTGGCGGGGCACTTGAGTAGGCCCAGCCATAGCATGGCAGACGCAGTATTTTATACTGATAAACAAAGAATAAAACCTGTTCAGTTTTATTTCAAGAGTTCAGTCAGAAATGTAAAAACAAACATTAGCGATTTCAAGTAAACAAAATCCAAGCAATGCCTAAATGCAAAAGATTGTAATTCATTTCACTATGTTGATGACAGGAGATACAGCGTGCAGAACTGCTTTCACCAAAAACGTGTTCTTCTCTAATGACCATCTTCCTTTATTTGTTACCACCAAGAGTCAAGAAGCTTTAAAACCGATTTATTTTCAGTGTACAATATTTAATTTTTCAATATGTTACTTTTGTGCAATAAGTTCAACAATGAAAAATAAGAGAAACATAAAAGTAATAAAGACAAATTCTCAAAACAAAGGTGTGCTTGTGTTTAACTTTCGTTGTGCGATATTTTGATGGTTAGCCACTCTTGACACCCCTGTCATCTTGCACTCATAAGTTAAGTTGCTTTAAGGGGTTGTTTGGAATGACAGGTGAGTCAGGGGTCAAAAACAAAATTTTTACCTTTTTGACCCCAGCACATGTGTATGTATGATCTGCCATACAAAAATTAAAAAAACAATACCTCAAAGTATCATTTTTTAATGTTTTTTGTTTTAATCACGCTTTTCTACAAATTTCATCTGTTTGTACCGGGGGCGTGTCTGTTGCCAGGTAGGCCTACATGACAGCATAGACACACGTTACAACCTTGAATAATAATACAGAATGACGTTATATTCTTCTTAACCTATCTTAGAACTGCCTATTATTTCAATTGTTATACTGTTCTGGTTGGTTTATTGCATATACTGTATAGAAATTATGCAATATGACGTCGAGCATGACAGAGTCATCTTCATTCAAATAAAATTCAGGTACCCGTAAGGTACCACGGAGCAATTCGCACGATAATACAATAAAACAGATGAAAGGTATGAATGGTTGTGGAATCGAATTGCAGACCTGTCCCTCTGTCACCTTAGAACTGCATCTCGTAGGCAATGGTAGGTAATAAACCAACCGGAACGATATAACAGCATGTCTTGGTCTCAATTCAAGATGTGCAATTTGGACACACCTACTCGTTGGCTGATTTATACTTCAACAGTTCCTCAAAGTGATATCAGAAAAGCCACTATCTCATCTATCTCATTGTGGCCCGCAGTATGCGCTCGCCCCGGGGCACTCAACTTTAGAATTGATGGGTATATGTGCCTACATTTTGTACAAGCGTCGCGAAGTAGGCGCATATCAGTACAAAACGTTGGGTTTTTTTATAAAAAAAGGGTCAATTATGTACAATCAAAATGAAAAAGGGGTCATTGGGTATAATATTTTGAAAACTGAAGGTGCCTGGTCATCGGGTATAGTCGGCTTCAAAAGAGGGGCATATATTGACAGGCACATACCGTCACCTCTAAAGTTGATGCCCCTGGGTGCTCGCATTATATTTTGTTCATGGCTCGGCTTTTAAAACTCCCACACATCACAATAAGGCTATTGAAAAGTGTATAGAATAGCTAATGATAGACTGGTCCCTGCGATTAGTCGCGGACCCGAGCGACAATATAGTAAACACATCGAGTTTATAACACAAGTGACAGTAGTCGTGAATTATGGAGGGTTTCATTGAACTTCTACCAGCAAAATATGGAATAATACTAACACAAGACACCAATCGAGATGATGATACCAGCCATAATGGAAGGCTTGTATTTGACCTTCTTATGAATCCAATTTCGTGGCGAGAAGTTAAAAGGTAATGTATATTTCAAGAAATTTGGGTTCAAAAATTCCGTATCAGCTCGTATCATCAATTCCGTAAATATGGCGTATAGAGGCACAACTTGACAATAAACTGAACTATTTAAACGTAAAGGACGCACTGGATACACATAAATTTGTGTTTCCTTGCTGGCGGAATAGTTGTAAAACTCTTTTTTGTTAAAAAGTTGGACAATTTATGAATTATGATTGGCAAAATAGCGAAAGGAAATAGACTTTTCCAACCATGTAAAACTACACTGGGTTGTTGACATGGTCGACATACATTAAGACATACGCATGTTCCTAAAGTAGGAGGTAAGTACTATAATTAATTGTTTAAAGTGCTCAACATACCAGCAAAAAGTCATAGGGTCATCAGAGTACAGGGACTTTGTGAAATACTGGTACAAAAATAAAGTGCGTGAGCCGATATGCAACATCAAATATAAAAGCCGATTTACATAATTTCCCATGACCTTACAGAAGTGATCGTGCTCAAATATAAAACTATAGAGTTTGGTCCTTGATATGCACCATCAATTGTGTACTTGTGATCAATATTGCTAGGCAAACAATCACAGCAAACATGCCAAAATCCTCCCATTTCTCCTCCATTTACACACATATAAACCCATCCCTTAAGATACGGAAATGAAACTTAGCAAACAGTTGCAAGAAGGATGGATAAATAAAATATCTGAAAAAATTATATTGTTTTGTTATACCATCACAAAATGCGTTTCATTTTCTACATGTAACCTTTATATGGGACACCTTGTACCTTACTCAAGGGCACAACACGATGGCGTCGCCGGGGCTCGAACCCGCAACCTTCCGATTATGAGTCGGAGCCCGTTCCGCTCGGCCACCGTGCTCCCTAGGGCCTATGTCGCACTAATGTGGTCGATTCGGTGCCCCGGCCCAGACAGCGCCCAGAACACATTCACTCTCTTGCCCCCAGCTACGACACTGGGAAATAAACTTAAAAACACGAGTTCCCAATCCCTTCAGTTGTATGTTTATGCCACATGTTACCCAATTAGACAGGTGTATAAGTAGGTTTTAGTACAGTGTGCTTATTATATCCAGCAATTTTGAGGTTTCTCTTCTCTTATCAACAGTGTAAAAATTCGAACAAATGTCATGTTAGTTGAAAAAGCTATTTGCTAATGGTTTCAGTCATGTCAATATAAATTCTACATAAAAGTGCATTAGGTTTACGTATGTTACAGTTCACACGCACTTCAAAAGATACGCAAGACCATGGTTACTTTTTGTACCTGTGATTGTAAGTTAAAGTGGAAGTGTGTAACACTAAGTTAAAGGCCTATTCAGTGATTTGATCATCCAGAAGATCGTAAAATTCATTACAATTCAGATTTTTGCACCATTGTTAGTGTTATAGATGTGCTAGTAGTTAAGCCGAAAGCACTGTTAAAAGCCTGTTAAATAAGGTATTTTATATGCATCTGTAAGAAATTAGTTACATACATTTGAATGGGGCTTCAACTTTGTCAATACTGCTGTTTTCCTCGTTTTTTTGCTCAATTTTTCATTTCAAAAATACCTGACAATTTTAACGACTTTCCTTTACTTTTAGGAATTTTTTTACACTTTCGCTGGGATCACTGAATAAGTAGTTAGGGGAAAAAGTTCACTTTGGTGACCACTCTCTGGCTAGTAAGGTTTGACGATTGATTCGACTTCTATGGACCATTTAGAAAAAAATAGCCACCATGTCCCTCGCGAAAATCCCGGCATTTTTCGCTAGAGGCCAAAATCCAAAATGGCCGCCACCACCATTTTGAAAATTTAAGTTTTGAACCAGAGCACCTATAATCATGCACAAAGACACTTTTTCGGATATGTCGAGTACAAGGATTCCGATTCTGACATTAGTTTGACATTACGGCATAATTTTCACCCAGAAATCCAAGATGGTGGCCGGCACCATCTTGAAAAATTTAGTTTTGAACAAGAGGACCTTAAATCGTGTACAAAGACACTTTTTTGGATAAGTCGACCACAAGGATTTCAAATTTGACATTACTTTGACATTACGAACTAATATTTACCCAGAAATCCAAGATGGTGGCCGCCGGCGCCATCTTGAAAAAAATAAGTTTTGAACCAGATTACCTAAAATCGTGTACAAAGACACCTTTTCCGGTAAGTCGACCCCAAGAAATCCGAATCTGACATTAAGTTGACGTTACAAAATAATTTTTGCCCAGAAATCCAAGATGGCCCCATTTGGTAGAGCGTAAATGTGATTTTTGAATGAGAGCAGAAGCATAAGTGTGTCATTTCCGCCTTATCTGGGGTTCATGTCTCTTATATGGGGTTTCAACTGCCTTATCTTGGGTTTACATCCCTTATCTATGGATAAGGCGCCTTATCTGTGGTTTAGACGGCCTTATCATGGGTTTACGTTCCTTACCTGTGGCTAAGATGCCTTAACCTTAGCATATCGCAGTCTAAACCCAGATAAGGCATATAAACCCCAGATAATGCGCCGTAACCCCAGATAAGCGACGTAGACCCCAGATAAAGCAGTCTAAACCCCAAATAAGGCGCCTTAACCCTAAATAAGGAACATAAACCCCAGAAAAGACATCTAAACCCCACATAAGGTGCCTTAACTCTAGATAAGGGTTGTTAACCCCAGATAAGGGTCGTAAACCTCAGATAAGGCATCTAAACCCAAGATAAGGCGCCTTAACCCCAGATAAGAGACGTACACTCAGATATGGCAGTTTAAACCCCAGATAAGGCGCCGTCTGGGTTTTACTTCTCTTATATTAGGTTTATGTTCCTTATTTATGGTTAAGGCGCCTTATTTGGGGTTGGGACTGGTTTATCTGAGGTGTACGTCCCTTATCTGGGGTTACGGCGCCTTATCGGGGGTTTAAACTGTCATATCTGAGTTTACGTCTCTTATCTGGGGTTAAGGCGCCTTATCTTGGGTTTAGATGTCTTATCTGAGGTTTACGACCCTTATCTGGGGTTAACGACCCGTATCTAGAGTTTGGGCACCTTATGTGGGGTTTGGAGGCCTTATCTTAGGTTTATGTTCCTCATTTAGGGTTAAAGCGCCTTGTTTGGGGGGTTGGACTGCTTTATCGGCGGTCTACGTCCCTTATCTGGGGTTACGACGCATTATCTGGGGTTTAGATGCCTTATCTGGGTTTAGACTGCGATATGCTAAGGTTAAGGCATCTTAGCCACAGGTAAGGAACGTAAATCCAGGATAAGGCCGTCTAAACCACAGGTAAGGCGCCTTATCCCTAGATAAGGGATGTAAACCCAAGATAAGGCAGTTTAAACCCCATATAAGGGACATGAACCCCAGATAAGGCGGAAATGACACATTTATGCTTCTGCTTTCATTCAAAAATCACATTTACGCTCTACCAAATGGGGGCCATCTTGGATTTCTGGGCAAAAATTATTTTGTAACGTCAAATTAATGTCAGATTCGGATTTCTTGGGGTCGACTTACCGGAAAAAGTGTCTTTGTACACGATTTTAGGTAATCGGGTTCAAAACTTATTTTTTTCAAGATGGCGCCGGCGGCCACCATCTTGGATTTCTGGGTAAATATGAGTTCGTAATGTCAAAGTAATGTCAAATTTGAAATCCTCGTGGTCGACTTATCCAAAAAGTGTCTTTGTACACGATTTAAGGTCCTCTTGTTCTAAACTAAATTTTTCAAGATGGTGCCGGCCACCATCTTGGATTTCTGGGTGAAAATGATGCCGTAATGTCAAACTAATGTCAGAATCGGAATCCTTGTACTCGACATATCCGAAAAAGTGTCTTTGTGCATGATTATAGGTGCTCTGGTTCAAAACTTAAATTTTCAAAATGGTGGTGGCGGCCATTTTGGATTTTGGCCTCTAGCGAAAAATGCCGGGATTTTCGCGAGGGACATGGTGGCTATTTTTTTTTCTAAATGGTCCATAGAAGTCGAATCAATCGTCAAACCTTACTAGCCAGAGAGTGGTCACCAAAGTGAACTTTTTCCCCTAACTAAAGCCAAAATAAATTACAGGTTTCTGAGAATAACTGTAGAATACCCCACCCCCAAAAGCTGGCAGCACCCTAGCACTAATTTCTAACCCTAGTCATAAACTTTAATCCTAATCATTCATAACAGTAATTCTAATCTCTAATTTTTACTCTAAACCACATATGTTGGTACTCCTTGTTTTGACCCACTTTCAAAGTAGGACACAATCATGACGACCTGTATTTTTTCAAAAGAAACATATGTCATGATTTTGCATTGGCGAACTACTATTGTGTTAATAATTCAACAATGTTTAGCTTTTAATTTGCGCGCTAATTTCTGTATCATACTAGTAGCTTATGCCATTTTATCTTAAATGAACAAGACTCTTTTCTCGTGTTAATGGATTTTGATCATTCCATATGTTCTTGATTTTATGTTTTTCATAATATTTCAACAATGTTCGGCGTAACATATGTGCGCTAATTTCTGTATCATACTAGTAGCTTATGCCATTTTATCTTAAATGAACAAGACTCTTGTCGTGTTAATGGATTTTGATCATTCCATATGTTCTTGATTTTATGTTTTTCATAATATTTCAACAATGTTCGGTTTAACATATGTGCGCTAATTTCTATATCATAGCTTATTTCATTTTTAATTGACAGAACTCTGTTGTCGCGTTAATGGATTTTGATCATTCCATATGTTCTTGATTTTGTTTTTCACATATGTTTAAAAAACGTGTGATATTTTCGGTTCTTACATTATGCAGACTGGCAGACTGGAATTTTTTACAACAGTTGCTGTGTAAACAGGTCATACTTAATAATTGTATGTATTCAATTCAATTCAATTATTTAACAAAATACCCCTATTGTATTGAGCAATATATTTGGGTTGACCCTCATGCTAGGAATTCATCCTCTTGTGTTCCTAGTATTATAATGGATAATACACATAGTGTCACTAGGATCCGCAACATGCTCATCTATCAGGGGCACAGTTCTTTTTAATCCCAATACATTTGTACATTCATTGAATGACCTTTCAAAATATGGGGATAAAAACTCATACTCTGCAACTTCAGGTCAAATTTTGCACTATGATTGTTTAATTCAGGTTATTGGGCTATGCCATTGGGATACGGTCATTGTGGTCCATAGTGTGTGGTGGCCTAGATTTATGATAAATAGGATGGAAAGTGGTTGTCAAATCTTCATAGTGTTAGTGACCCTATCACCCTACAGACTTTTTATTCGATGTAAAATATTTGATGTAACATATCTACCGTATTTTTTTAAATCTATTCCCATTCTATTTTCAGTATTTAGGGGCTGTTTAGGGGCTGTGCAATAATTAGGGGCTGTGCAGGGGCTGTGCAATATGCCGAGAGCCCCTTAAGCTGTGGCTGTGGCACAGCCGAGGGACTGTGCAATGTTTAGGGGCTGTGCAATAATTATGAGCCCCAGTGTGTGTGTGTGTGGTGGGGGGGGGTAATTTCGAAACGGCTCGCCAAAAATTGCTTGCCCCCACTCGGCCCGCCAAAATTCTTTGCCTCCCCTTGCACATCCCAATTTACAAACCTTAAATGGTCTTGATAAATGTTGCGAGCGCATCGAGCAGGAAAATTTGCATATTAAAGCGTTTCAGTACCGTACCGTTTTCCTAAGCCTTTTAGCACATTTTATTCAAAAGACGCCCCATGAATGTGTGCCAAAAATCGCTTGCCCCCTCTCGGCTAGCCAAAAATTGCTCCCCCCCTCTCGGCTTGCCAAAATTGCTCCCCCTTTCGGCTTGCCAAAATTCCCCTGAATTTTACCTCACCCAGGGCTCATAATTATTGCACAGCCCCTTAAGTTCTAAAGTATGTTTGATGACATATAAACGATAATATATTTTTACCAGATATTATACGTATTCATATATCGATTTTACGTCAGACATTTGTTGTAGCTTGTTGTCTCGCTTTCCTTCACACCAATTTTTAAGAACCTGCAACAATCTGTGGCAATGCAATTTGAGCCTGTATGACCCTGACATGACCTTGATAATTTTTGTCCACCATTAGGGGTAGTTTTAACCTGACATTACTACCGCTAGTATACCAAATGGTATATTTTGATACTAGTCTCATATTCTAACCCAGTCTGCCAGTCTGCCCCAGTCTGCCAGTCTGCCCCAGTCTGCCCCAGTCTGCCCCAGTCTGCCAGTCTGCCCCAGTCTGCATAATGTAAGAACCGTGATATTTTGCTGACAAACTACTTTCGAAGTTTACTGTGAGTAAACATGTTTTGCCTCATAGCACGAGGAAAAGTGCGGTAAGAAAATATTCAGACCATTTTCAAAACTAGTATTTAATGAAACCTTATCTAAAGGTCTAATAATAAATTGGAAGTATATTGATTTCACATAAGTTTCACCGAAAACAAATACTACTGAGCCATAACAAGATATTCATCTCGGCGTGTCATCATATTTTATTCGTTGCCGTATATATTTTGTCACAAAAGTATTCGGCAACGAAAATTCGCCTTCGAATTTCGAATTTAAACACACTGAGTGTCTTTGTAACCATGCGGAACTGATTATATAGAGTGTTTGTGAGTCAAGCTTCAGTTGGAGATGGAAATGTTGTTACATCTAAATATAATGTATAAGGTCGAATCCAACGAAAAGTGTACACGGCATGTTCAGGGCCATAACTTAAAAGTATTAATCAATTGGCATTCATTTTTGTATTGTGTTTATTCGCCTTGATCATACGCTTCGCGCCATATATAATAAGACCCCCTTCTGTGAAAAACTTAGACACAGAGACCCCAAAACATGCTATTTTTACCCATTTTTTCAAAATATTTCTTAAAGTATTTTTAAAAACGTCTAAATCAGTTATGAAAAGAAGTCATTGGATTGAATCTAAATTGATTTCCTGAAAGGCGTGTATTCAAAGATTGCCTGTTCAATTTTTCACATATTTGTACATAATTATGAATTTTTTGTGATCATTTTTTGAGTGGTATTTTTTTACATTACCTACGAATACAGTTTTTCATAGCACTAGATATATCTTGAAAAAATGGAAATCACGAGTAGATGCGCAATTGATACAAGCTTTGATATGTCCAATACTGAAATGCATTGCATTCGGGCATCTTTATTATTGTGTTTAGCTGCCAGAAATTCTAAATGGCACAAAGGTAGGTTTGGTAAAAAATATGCATTACCTCCGAATACATGTTAAAAGCTGTGTCATTTCCACAAAGTGAGAGAATAGTAAACAATAGTTAAGCAATAGGTGCGGGGTAATACACTCTTTATTTCTACCAAGTTTCAATAGCCTGCGTTTAACTATTTCTGAGATGTCAACAATAAAAGCAAGTATTCGTAGGTAAAATTCGGTAACCGAATGTTACCTACGAATACAATATGACATCATGACAGTATTGTGAAACACCGCCATTCATGCCAATGCCCATATTGGTACATAACGAAGGCCTGTATGTTTGCTATCAAATCATATGTCAATGAAAGTTGCGAATTCACATACATGCCCACCATGCAAAACTGAACACGGCTTAATTGTTGAAAAATATGTACTGAAATAGACGACGGTCTGCTCATTTGAAAGAAAAATCAGCTTCAAAGAAGATTAGAAGGGATAAATACTTGGATTTGTCAACTGTCATGTGTGCTTCATTTTAAATGTTTACCGACCTTCTGGTGTCTGAGTAATTTGTGTCCAAATTGATTTATTCGAAGGTAACTTTTGACGTTTTCGCTAAGGTTACCTACGAATACCATGGAAAAAACGACTGTTCTCATTGTCTCATGATCTAGACAACATAATGATGGACCCTGGTATAAAGCTAATTGTAGTTGCCCTCAAACGAAAGGCCACAAGACGTAACTGACTCCAAGATGGACTTCACAAGTCTGCAATAACTGTTTTAAGCGAGTTGTGTGCAATTAAGCAAATTAAAGTCACTTTAGTGCCTTTGTTTCTTACTTCAATACTCTTTCAACCGCTGTGAACCGACATTATTAATACATGATAGGGTCTAAAGTATCAATAAACGCACATAAAGAAAATGATACATTCAAAGTGCTTTATAAAATGAAGTTTTGATTGGGATATCCACCAAAAGTCTAATTCTTACCTACAAATACTGAAATGTTACTTACGAATACAGCATAATACATGACATGTGTAATGAAGTGTCGCTACCAATGGAAATTAATTGTCAAAACTTTAAGCGGTACCCCAGGACACTATTATTACCCATATACGGATTCATTCAACAATTATTTATTATGTAAAATTGCTGATTAACTACTTGTATATCAAAATGAAGTGGTCAAAATCTTGCTAAAGCATCAAAAAATTTTGATCTAAGGTAATAGCATTTATTCATTTGGACGTACCATCTGAAAGAGATCTAAAACTACCATTTTATTAATTCATTACCATAATAGCAAACTTTAAACCTCTAAACTCAATATAGATATTGTTAAATCGCTCATGTTACCTACGAATACCCGGGTTTGTTCACCTTTTCATTGTATAAAGCGTTAGGTGTATGCTTATAATTCCTAATATTCTTGAAAACATATATCCTACTCGTTCTTATACAATGTGTAAATTGATTCATACTCATTTGATAAATAAAATACAGAAACTGACCTAAACTTCATTTTCAAAAATAAACTAGCATAAATTGACTAAGATCATATTGATCGCGTTATAAAAATAAAACAAATATTTTCTGGTTGAGCTAGCATTTTCCTGACACCCTGTGGTCTACATTACACGAAAAAAGCGTTAATGGGAATATTCCATTTGTTTTAGGTTGATTAGTATTGCGATAGTGAAAGCATCCTAGTGGTATTCGTAGGTAACATTGGGTTTTGATATCACATTTACTATCACACGTCCTGGATTTATTTTTCAAGATTAGTAATGGCACTTTTGGTCCCTATAAGGCCAATATGTCATCAATCAATGGGCAAAAGGAAAAAATTGTGGAGACATTTTTATTTCGGACTTTTATTTTTGGCCCGTGGACACTTTTGGTTGGATTCGACCATAAGGTGATATGATCGGAATGGATTTCTCCAGAAAGTTAGCTTATTTTGGTTACCAAGAAAATTATTCATTTTTATGTGGCTATAAAAGTTGTTGTTTTTTTTGGTTGTTAGCAACAAAACACGTACATGACATAGTTCATAGTTCATTGAATTTACAATCGTTTGACAAAACAGGCAAAAATAGTCACTTTTAGCAAGAGATTTGCAATATAAATAGAATTGGCCATTGCTCATTCTAGTGACGCTAGTATAATTATGGACAATAAGTGTGCTTTTCATTTAATGACATAAAATATTGTAAGGAACACTTGAGATTTTGACTTTTAAAACCTACATTTTGGTCAAAAATGTGCTTGGATAGGATTTTCCACATTCGCCTTGCTATAACATTGAATAACCGTGTAATCAAAGACTATGCGGAGACAATTCACTGCTTGCTTGAGAGCTCTTGGACGAAAATGTGTTCTCAGGTGTTTAGAGGTGGAAACTGTGCGCATGATGGTTTAAAAGAGAGTCGGTTTTGTATAGAAACCTTTCCATATGAGCGTGGGGAAGTTGGCTCGAGATTAGAGATTAGAGATTAGACATTCGCAATTGAATAATTCTATACGTTTAATATAAAGTTTTTGAAATTCCTTATTTTTATGAAAAAAAAACTAAAAACAACTTTTATGTATAGTTCAAGTATTCTATAGTTTTTTTTCACTATTTTTGGACATTTGAAAATTTTGGCCAAAATACTCAAAATTTTGTATCTTCGTTATCTGGCCAAATTTCGACCTAAAACAACTGTTATATATAGTTTAAGTCTTCGTAAGTCTTTTGACACCATTTTGGAGCATTTAAAAAATTTGGCCAAAAATTTCAAAATGTTGTATCTTCGTTACTTGGCCAAATTTCGACCTAAAACAACTGTTATGTATATTATTGAAGACCGAATTAAAAAGACTAGTTTGCGTCTGACGTCAGTGCAAAGGCGCGACGTGATTGGTCGCTGACTTGAGCAGTACGGCATTTTTGGTCTGGTTGACAGAACGTCATACGCAAACTGGTGTTTTTAATGCGGTCTTCAATTATAGTTCAAGTCTTCTTAAGTCTTTTGACACCATTTTGGAGCATTCAAAAAATATGGCCAAAAATTTCAAAATTTTGTATCTTCGTTATTTGGCCAAATTTGTACCTAAAAACAACTCTTATGTATAGTTTAAGTCTTCTACATTTTTTGACACCATTTTTGGACATCCGAAAATTTTGGCCAAAATACTCAAAATGTTGTATCTTCGTTATCAGGCCAAATTTCGACCTAAAATCAAACTCTTATGTATACTTAAAGTCTTCTACAATCTTTTGACACTATTTTTGGACATCCGAAGAATTTCTCACATGCCCATTTTGCTGCAGAATGTATCGACTGTACTACACTGTTGATCCATAAGGCCAAGAAAAAAATGTTTGCTTGCCCTCCAGTGGGAATTTTGGGGTGATTCGGTCGGTCGGAGTTTTATGACTCACTACTGTATAGGCCTGTAGGTAATAAACATTGGTCGTGTGGAAAGATATCAATATCAAGATACCATCAAGATACACCATAGAAATTGATTCAATTAGAACGACTGCATACTTTCAGGCATAAGACACCAAGTTTATTGGAAACATTGATGCATGAATGGATAATGTTATAATAAGTTTACAGTAATGATTTTTTTCTTAAGAAAATTTTGGTGGCCAAATTTATCTTTGAAATGAAATTTAGACACAGAAAAAGTAATAAAACCCGTTAAAATTATAAACTAACTAGAGCGGTTCTCGGGCTTCGCGGTAGACTTGTTTCAAGTCCTTTGGCGTCCATAGTTAGTGAACGAAAAATTCATGGAAGCTTTACCACATCTTCCAAAAATTTCTGTTTCAAAATTTTGAAGTTATTCTTTCGAAATAATTATTTTCCATCATAACTTTGTAAAAATCTATTTGACATTTGAATTGTTAGGCCAGATAGTGGACTTTCTTATCTTACTTTACTCCAGGCATACTGTGCACTGCAGGGGCAGTGTTTGAGCAGAATGCCCACCATGCCCACAAGGGGGTGTTTCCATAACCTGACCACCTCAGGGGGGGAAGGAGGATTATGGCCTGTTGACTAACTGAATACTACTATCGCGGATTCAGGGAAATGTGATTGCTCAAATACGCAAATTAACGTGGTGTAGGGATTTTTTGAGCATCTTCGTTAGAAATATAATAAAAATTCCTTTAAAAAGGAATGGGGCGCCCAAATTATGTGAGCTTGGACGTGATATGGTGAATTCCATGGCATGGTGTTTAGATTTGGTCCCGGGGATTTGGTATCATAATGATTTTTTCTAGGGAAGAGTAGAAGATGATCAAATGCAAGACAAATGTGTTTGATTGGGGAAGGTGTATCACAGGACCGTTTTGGATGAAATAAATTGAATTGGAATGAAGCTGTCGTGTCAATTTGCGATTATGTGGGGTGGGGGAGTTCAATTTTGGGGCATATTGTAGTGATGATATTGCTTTGGATATTGAATATTGTTGAATTTCGTTATGCAGGGGGTATAATGATGGATAGTATAGAAGAGGATCTACCCCTATGTTGACCAAAAGAAAAGTTTTTATGAATGTATAACGTCTGTGATACATATACATCATAACGTCTGTGATACATATACATCATCTACTTGCTAATACACTGAAAATCTAATAGAGATGAAGGATAAAAGACAATTACAGAACATTCATTCTTCAAAAGTAGCTATATGGGTATACAATGTTTACAAGATAAGAACGTTAATGTTTTGTACATGAACGTAACATCTTTGATACATAGTTGTTAACACACTGAAAATCTGACTAGAGATTTACAATTTGATGATGTCCAAAAGAATACTTACTAACTTAGCATTGAAGAATTAAAATAATTACAGAACTTTCATTTGTTAACATACACGTAGCAATGATTAACAATGTTGAAAATACAAACGTAACGTTTTGTTCATAAACATAACATCCTCGACACATCTAGGATCCGCATAATTTGTTGATTAATGTCATAAACAGTCACAAAAGATTTATGGTCTGATCATTTTATCATTTTAAGGGGAACCCGATATTGCATTTGGAAGAACCAGGCTTTTCAATTACTATCAAAACTGCTGGGTACCAAACTTTTTGATACAGCTTGTATAGTAATTTGTTCTAATTTCCATGCAAAAGGAGCCAGTTGTTTCATCCTTAAAACAAATAGGCTACACCATAATTTCCAATTACCCCATGCAGATAGATAAGACCTTGGTAAGATAAGCGTGTTAATTGTTATGTCACTATCACTATCTTGATCTTGATAAGACGCCTGACTTTGAAACTTTGGGTACAAAAACTCATACTCTGCAAGTTAGGTCAAATTTTGCACTATGATTGTTTATTTGAGCTTATTGGACTATGCCATTCAGATTAGGCTATTGTAATCCATAGTGTTGGTCACCGTCTATCGGGTTCTAAGAGGCGGTAAACTGGTTACAAAGGTCAAAGTGGTTACAAAGGTCAAAGGTCTCGATTTATTTGGTGTTTTACAAATCCATTAATTTTGTCTTTTAAACAAAGAATATACGCACACCATTTTATCCTGTGCATAACAGAAAACAATAATAAAATCAAATCCAAGCATATTGTGGATTTATTTCTGAGCAAGGGCATAATTTTAGCAAAATAGCACAACAATTGCGGAGTAAATCTAGTAAGACTGAAATTAGAAGCTACTCACAAGTACATGCCAATATTGTGGGACGCCTCCGTAGAGGGCGCCCCAAAAACAAAGAGAAACATAGACATTCGTTTGATCTGTGCCATTTCATTACAGACTGAAATCACTCCAAATGAATACCATACGAAGAAAAACATAAAATCTAAATTTTAGCCATATATATTCCAGTATCCATGGGCCGTTTTTTTTTTATTTAGCTTTTATAATAACCTCATAGAGTCAAAGTTCAGTTACAGGTCCGTTTATGTTGGTATGTAAGCGATCGGTTAAGTCCGGGGTTGAGTCTGTTGAGACTGTGAATTTGCCGATACTTCGATTATTCAGGTGAAAATCCTGTGAAAATACGCAACGAACGGAGCCGCAGAGAGATCGAGACCGGCGGTCAGGACAGCTGCAGCAGACGACGTTTTGCACTCATACTCATGCACTGATTAAGCTTAAAACGTTCCATCAGTCGGAGTTGATATTTATCCATTCTAGGCATCCATTATATAAAACCCAGAGACCAAGGCACTCATATGATTCTGAAGTAAGAATAACTTTCAGTGAATTGCATTGCATTGCCATTGCTGTACACACAGCATGCACAGCATCGTGATGGGCCCCTGCTTACTGCTTTTTTAGTGCTAGCCTTTATATGTCATGGATTTGAATCTTCTAACGTCGAGCTTTCAAGAAAAGACCTAAATACTGCACTGACTGTGGTAAGTTTATTTAGGGTCATATGCTTATTATTTTAAATAGTAATTACTATTCAAATTAAGTATTTCTTGGCCAAACTGGAACACTCAGTCTCAGTCTCTGAACGCTAGTGCAAGTGGCTCCGCGATAAAACACACACGAATATAGCACGGTACGGTACAGAAGAAAGTATCACACCGCATTTGCGATGCGTTGCTTTGCTATGTCGATATATTGATTACTTTTTGCCCCAACTCGTCGCATTTCCAAGTTAAATACATGTATTTAACTTTAACTTTATTGCGATATTGCATGCCAATGCAGTACCGTACCAGTACTAGTAAGTTAGTAGTTTGCAGTAGGCCTACCATGGCATGGCAGCAGTGCGGCAACGCACCGCATCGCAAAGCAACGCATCGCAAATGCAGTGGTAGTATGAACGGACCTTTAATACACTGCTAGGCGGTCACTGCTGGCTGCGTACACGCTTCACTACATGGACGCAACGCGCATGTTCCAGTTTGGCCAAGAAATACTTAATTTTATTATTTTTTATAATTGAATTGATACTACTACTACCAGCTGACTACAACTATTTTGAAGACAGAATTAAAACGACTAGTTTGCGTCTGACGTCAGGGCAGCGGCGCGGTGTGATTGGTTGCTGATCTGCGCAGTACGGCATTTTTGGTCTGGTTAACAGGACGTCAGACGCAAACTAGACTTTTTAATTCGGTCTTCAATAATACAGCCAGGTAAGTAAAATTCCAATTAAATGAACGCAGCGGTCGCACATGCGCAGCCTGGCAGTGACATAGCGTGACGTTTTTTGCGTTCACTGCGAGATGTACGTCAGCGTGAGCTGTCATGTCATGATGTTAGTAACGAGGAAGTGAATCAAACCATGGCAACGCACTTGGTGTGATTGGTTTGTATCAAAGGTGTGTTTGCGTTGTAGTTTGAAATACGCGATATACGATCATGCGTGGTGTGCGTCCATTAAATGTATGATGTAGCATGTAATGACTATGTAAGGCGCGTGTGTATATATGCCCAGGCATGCTTTCCTCTGGCCATGCATGCTATCTGCGTATGCGTTCATAATGTTCGAGTTTATTTATTTATTTATTATTTAACCTGGGGTGATTAATCAATGCACTGGCACCAAGGGCTAGACAGCCAGCCGTGTAGGGAGTGTTTTACACACCCAAATTTGTAATGACACACCCAGTTTTTGCCCGCATGACCTGATACTTTGTTACACAAATCTTAAATTTACACATCCAGTTTTTTGAATAAATACCCAAACCTTCAATCCTGCCTAAGACCCTGACTGGCACTGTTCTCCCTTGGTTCCCTTGGCCAAGAATTAGCTAATTTAACTGATGTATACAATTATTCAATCAGGGTTCCTTTTAGTTTTATCATGTTTATGTGTTAACCATGTGTTTCTTGTCCCAGGCGCTAGTTACGCCACCTATTGGGGTAACCCGAAAGACCCTAACTTTGGCCTGACCCTGACTTTTTTTTTCAACAACAAACAAACAATACAAAACAACAACAAAAATACATAAAAAAGGAAATGATTGAAGGAATCCAATTAGCATTTAATCACATTCCTATAAATTGAGTTTTTGAGAAAATCTCAAAATTTACTTTACTGACTCGAGGTCCATGAGATCGTGCATTTTACATTTATACCCCGGTTAGTCCGCTTACTGTATGTCAACAATGCAAAGTGTACTTCCATCATGTATTTATTCAATCTACTGTTAATTTCATGAATACAGGTAATAGTATCATCAACGCCTGGTGAAGAATCCACAATGTAGTCATGATAGTGGCACAATCTTGGTCAAGCAGCATGACGACAGTAAAGCTGCAAGGACAGCTCAGAAATTCTGGCTATACTTGAAAACCATACATGGATGATGACTTCTGTTCGAGACATGAGCTTAGCACAGAAGCGGAGGAAGACAAGCAATAGGTAATTTATTTATGATTTTTATGAAAGGGGGAAGTAGGCATGACAGTGGCAGATCCAGAACCCCTCCCAAATCCGGCACTTCGTCTCCCTGTATCATCGATAAAACACAAACAATATTTCTAATATAGGGCCAACCCCTTTTTGCCGGAAACGTGTAGGACATATAATGCACGACACTGGACTACGGTTGTATGCGACATATAATAAATTGATGTGATGTAATGTGCACCGCACAGAATAATGAAACAGAGGTGATGGTGCATAGGATTGTGATTCGTTAATGAAGAGGGTCTTTTTTTAATTTTGCAAATAAGTGGTATGAAAATGACCCCTATTTGTTGTGTTTCACAAATCTCTTTTCTTTATCTGAAAATACCCCCAAATTTCGTGAAATTTAAAATGAGCATTAGTACCCATGGATACACTGAGTGCCAGAACCGGGGAGCACCTATTGCCAGGAAGATTGGTTTTTAATTAAAGCTTTAATGTAGTGTTGTATGACCCATTCTGGGGTGCCTAAGGTTCTCCCCTTGGAATTAAGAAGATTTAACCGATAACATGTCCAAATCGCCCATAAGACGATAAAAAAAACCCTGTCCTATGATCGGACAGGCCTCAGGTTCAAGTATGGTCGGTCAGTCTGGCTTTTTTTTTAATTTTGGAAATGACCCCAAAAATCACCAAAATCTGTAAATATTTTTCCATTGGGGAAAATACAAAAAAAATTTTTTCTTGAAATGTTCAAATTTGGGTTGGCATTCAGTTGTACAGGAAATTTTTTTCCCAATTTGTTCAAAATCTAGGTCGGTTAGGCCTATAGACAGGGGCGTAGCCAGCTTTCTTGGTCAGGGGGGGCAAAATAAAATTTTGGGGGGACAGAAGAAAAAAAATTGCAGTTGCATCATACAATACATAGAGACTGTATGTCTTGAGCTTCCCGAAAAGGGCCTTATTGGGATGAAGTGTGCGCGTGGCCTTGAAAAAAAAAAAAGGTATTTTACACTATTTTCGGTCCATTATCCGCCTAAAAGGGGCTTTATTGTTACAATGTATGCAGCGTAAGCGCTGAAAAATTTTGTATTTTACACTATTTTGGCCCTGAATTTTGCTAGAAATGGGGCTCCTTGCCCTTTTTCTTTTCCCTTGCCCTCCTGTTTTTCTCATTCATTTTGTGTCAGAGGGCACTTTTTCTTTCATTTTTTTGTCAGGGGGGCACTCTGCCCCACCTGCCCCCCCGCTGGCTACGCTACTGCCTATAGAACAGGGTTTTCTTTATTCATTGTCTAATATAACAGTATCTGGACTGCTCAGGTTTGTTTGTAGCACTGCATGACCCATCATGGAAGCTCATGGAGGTGCCTAATTGAGGTTCCCTATAAATCGTCCATTTGTGCATGGGGAGCTAGTTGTGATTCAGAAAATGCACTACTTGGTCAACTTGTTTGTGCATGGTGTGCGCCAATGTTATACTGAAATTTTGAATACAGTTCAATATATTCTGTACATAAAAATAATTCTCTCTCTCTCTCACTTATTTTCAGAGCTCAGATCCCCCAGGATATAAGTTCTGATTGAACACCTGAATGGTCACCTCAAGAAGAAGTTCCCCTGCTTTGATGCCCGCTTTGATGGTGCTGGATAGTGTGCCTGTGATAATATATTGTTGTTTGCAGCATTCTGGTCAACATCAGCCAGGATTGATCATTCATGTAGGCCACCAATCATGTGAAGGCTGCTGTTGCTGATGAAGTAGACCTGGGACCTGGCCCAGTGTTGATGTGATGGACCCTCCCTAAAAATAACCAATTGCACTACCCCGCCCCCACAAACTGATGAGTCATTGTTATACCAAGAACAGTGGAAACTCATTACAATAAAATCTGCCAACATAAATTCCTGATAACACAAAACTTTTCCAGAGTATATACATTATATATATCCAATTTTCCTGATATGTGATAACACAAATTCCTGAAATGTGAACTAAAATTCACTTTTGGGTTTTAAGATTCCACTGTTCTTGGAATTGCTATGAATGCTGTTGCTGTCAGGGGTGGTGCAATAATTATGTGTACCCCCGGGGTGGTGAATTCTCAAAATGGTCTGCCAAAATTGCTTGCCCCCCCCCCTCGACCTGCCAAAAAATCTTTGCCTCCCCCCTTTGGGCCTGCCAAAAATCTCCCCCCTATAATTCACCACCGGGAGTACACATAATTATTGCACCACCCCTCACAGTCAGGAATAAACTACAATTGTTTTATTTAACTTTTAGATATGTTTACCTTTTATAACTTTATTTCCCATGCTGTATGCATGCATTTTACAAAAGCTCACACAAAAGCTTTTTCAAGTCTTGTGTAGTAGTGGAATAGCCAGTGCCTAATTTGCATAATTCTAAAATGACAAATTAGCATGGTGAAATTTCAATGTTGATCAAACTTAGTTTTAAAAAATACCAATGTATTCCTCTCATCATGACGAAGTATTTCCTATTCAGTTACAGCAGAAAAGGGGCAAATTTTCCCAATGACCTATAGTTAGTATAGGGCGCTATGGGGTGATAATTGAGTTAGCATTTCGTCTTGCTACGTTAGTGGAACCAATAATTTTTGACATCCTTACACCTCAAATTATAAAACTTGACTTGGTTCCATTTTTTGCTATGCCCCCTATGCTGCCCAATAGGGGTCAAAGAAAAGGTCATAATGGGGCCAAACTATAAAATTTGTTCTATCATATTGTAATATATCTCATATTGCTTGGAATATAAAAGTCAATTGCCATATTACACTAGGGTGCTTAGTTCAGGAGTTTGACCTTAGTTAAGGTCAATGTCAAATATCTCATGCATAGAGGCCAAACTTCAATGCACTGATTCAATCACGCTTTATCTCACATTACTCCTCTTGACAAACTTTAAATAAGAAAATAATTTGTTTGAGAAATGTTTGACCTCAAAATCGGATGTACATATTTCTATTGGACTTTGGCTGCATTAAATCTTATGGGGGCAAGGACAATACAAATTGCACCAAAATTATGAATTAAGTATATGTTTGAGATTTCTTATGTTAAGGGGAGTAATTTGACGCCAGTTTCAATAAATCGGACCATTTTAAATTTTGATCTCTGTGAATGAACATTTTGACATTTGACCTATTCGGCCTTATAACTCCTGAACTAAGCACTGTAGAAAAATATGACGATTGACTTTTTTATTTCCTGTAATGAGAAGAATTAATTGAGATACATAACAACATGATGGGACTGTTTTTTAAAACTTTTCCCCACTGTGACCTTCGGCCCCTCGTGGCCACAGGGGGCATAGAAAAAAATGGAACCAATCAAATTTTCATCCTTTCAGGTTAAGGATGTCAAAAAACATTGGTTCCACTAATGTAGCAAAAGAAAATCCCAAACCCATAGTGCCCTATACAAAGTGTGGCATTATCTTAATTATATCCATGCAGTAGGCCTATCTATGCGCAAACTATTTTTACTTCAATTGATATATATTTAAAAATTAAAATTTACCAGAGGAACAATTTCAGACATATTTTCTGTATGTATGTAAGTAGGGGTGTCTATGTTGGTGTATGTGATAAAATAGATACTATTCCAAAAATATCACTACTAGTTCGGTCTTATTTCGCAAAATTCGCATGCTCATAAAGCTTAAATTAGGGGGTACCACACCCCTGCTCAATTTTATGCCTATTTTTGCATTTTTCTCAAAAATTATAGCGTATTGGTGACAAGTAGGATATGTATATTATAGGGGCAAGGACTACAACTACTGCACTGGAAATTTTATTTCAGCACGGACAACAGTTGTGGAGTTACAGTCAAAAATGAGGGAAAACCAGTATTTGATCAATAAATCAATAACTACTTGCCTTGAGTTGCTGAATTTTCGGTGCAGTAGTTGTAGTCTTTGCCCCTATAATATACATATCTTACTTGTATCAAATACACTATAATATTTGAGAAAAATGCAAAAATAGGCACAAATTTGGCCAGGGGTGTAGTACCCCTTAAGGGCAGAGTAATGGGAGAGAACATGGACCTTTTCGAGCATCATTATTTCTGAATTGTATCTCCAAAGTATATAAAACTATACATTTTTGGAAAGGAAATGAGTCAAGGAATCCCATGGTGACGTCAAATATTATAAAAAATCTCGAGTTTTTGATAAAATCACAAAAATCACTTTTTACCCCAATTTTTTTGTGACAACTTAAAAAAAATCAGTTCGGAGTAAAAAAAAATCAGTTAGCTTTTAATGAAGAAGAGACATGAACTTAGGGAAGGTTTTTTTATTTTTTTGAAATTCGTCTCTGTTTTCAAATATTGAAAAAACATGTGAAAAGAGCAATTTTGTCATTCTATTCAGCTAAAATTGCACATAATGGTGTATATTTTTGTTTAAAACAAATATTTTGAAAAAATGAGAAAACCTTCCTAGACTTTGATGTACTCTAAACGATAGTGCAAAAAGTTTACCTTTTGCTTGCATATTTTTCGAGTTATCTTGTCACAAAAATCGTGCAATATTGTCAAAAGTGAACTATGAGAAATCGACGTTTTAGTAAAAAATGTCAAAATTATGCACAAAATGTCCTTATATTTTAAAACGCAAGACTTTCACGCTTGTAAAAGCTGTATCTGGTGCATGGTCTTAATATGCATTTTTTTGCAAAAATGAATTTATAATGTCTGCTTTTAGTGCGCCAAAATTCAAAATAATTAAAAAATCCAAGTGGCATTTTGACTGCAAATTTGTGTTTTGTTTACACCGCATTTGCCGGCGTTAAAAACATACCGAATGCGCCTTGACTGTGTTGGACATACGCCAAGAGTTGTGGCGTCACATCACCGACGCCGAATCGCTGCCAGTAATCACAATATTTTCGCATTCACATTTCTGACTCATTATTTCCGCCAATTTACTAAGCTGTCTTGAGCCATGTGACTTTTTAGAGTTGAAAAGAGTGAAATAAATCAAGCAAAAATACGTGTAAATATTAACAAGTTGTATTTTATCAGTTTCAAGTGAAAGAATACATCTTAGTGTTGATAAATATCAAGAAATCTCAAATTCGGGCGTGGACGAATGTGTCTTCCATTACTCTGGCCTTAATGGCGATCCTCTAGTAGTGGAGATTATGCACTTTCAGTTTCCCACGCGTTTGAACGGGAATTGGATTGCATGCTTTAGTCTGGTACTGAACTCAAACTTGTAAACAGCAATGCCAATGATCATTGGTTAGGAATAGGGACCTTATGGAGACCAAAAGGGTGCTGAGTTCAAGGGTCATCTTGGGTTCAAATGAGGTCTCCAGGAAGTAATAAATAATTAGGCCATAAAAATTGCTTGATTAGCGTAACATAAAAAAAATTAGGGTAGGTCGGTCGGCAATTCTTTAAAAAAAATTTTACACACATTTTAAGCGGTAAATTGCGTATGATAAAGGCCTTGGAACTTTTATGTTTTAAAAATTTTGTTGCAAAACATAAGAAAAAAGTCTAGGGTTGGGCCTATTTTAGGGTCGGTCGGGTTACGCCAATCAAATGATTTTTTAGGCCTTAGGGGCTATCATTTTCTTCGGAAGGGGGGTCCAAATATATGGGGATCATAATTTTTGGAAAGAAAAATTTGGGGGTCATCAAAATTTTGATGACCAAAATGTAGGGAGTCACTAGATGACCGCAGATAGTGTGTTTATTTTATTCAAAAGACTGATTTCAATACAATTTTGGCCTGTTAGGGATAAGGTGTATTGGTGGTTGGGGGGTCATAAATGCAAATGTAAATTTGGGACCCCCTTTCTGAAGAAAATGATAGCCCCTTACCCAAGGTTGATTAAAATTCTTCTTGTATCATGTTTATGGGAAGGGTGAAGAAGGACAATGGAATCAAAAGTCATCCAGGGGCCGTATACATTTTGTTTTATTTCAGGAAATGGTTCTGATTGGGCAAAAACCAGGCATGAGAATTTTCAGTTTTTAAACTGAATTCAGTTTTTTTCTTAGCCAAAATTTCCACAACTTTATTTAACTTCAGCCTCTTTTTGGTACTTTTTGCCCAACTTCACACACATTTTTGGTTTTTAAGGAAAGTGTACATGTAGTCGCATGCCTGAAATATTTGCTGGAATATATTTCTGCTATGAAATGCTTCAGTTCATGGAAAATCAGTGGCATCCATATGTGACATGGGGTTTGCAATTGCTTGCTCAGAGCAAATAGCTTAATGCATTTCTGGTAATGCTCAAATCAGTCACAAATTTCAAAGACTTGGCACATTCTTAGTATTCAAAATCTTGAATACAGGCTAGTTAGCTCAATATTTAAATATTTTATGTTAATTTTGATTATCGCCGGTTATGATAAAGATTAGAAAATGTGAAAAAATAGAATGCAATTAGTCTTTGTACAAGTATTTGGGCTTGATGTCACAGCCCGGGGGGGCACTTCAATATGAAATGGATATAGGTGTAGGGCTGGCACTTTTGCACTAAGGGGCATTCGGTGAGATCAAAATGTAAAAAATATGGGGTCATTGAGTGAGAGCATGATTTTTGGCATTCGGTGAGAGCAAAATGTAAAAATATGGGGTCATTGGGTGAGAACATGACCTTTTTTTAAATGGAATCTTTGGGTGAGAGCCGAAACAGTGCCACAAAAACCTCTAAAATTTTATAGTCCTAAATGGCTTCAAATTTCATTGTTTTTTTAAATTAAGTAACAAAATCAGTGATAAATGAAAGTTGGTGTTCAAATTGAACTTGTAAGGGTCTTTGGGTGACAGATCAAATGGAAAAATGGGGGTCTTCGGGTGACAGAGCATGTGTTCGTAAAAAAATATGGGGTCTTTGGGTGACAGCGATGCTAAAAAAGGGGGTCTTAACAGCCCTACATACGCGTCACCTCCAAAGTTGGAGTGCCCCCCCCCCCGGGGTCACAGCCTACAAAAAATGCCCTAAATATGCAAGTATTTTGCCCTTATTTTAAAAAATTGACCAAATATTAAAATATGATGACTTTCATTACCATTAGGGACCGTTCACAAACACTTGTTGGGGGGGGGGCTGATGCAAAAAAATTTCATAGCAAAAAATTTTCGGGGCCCCCTTGTCAGATCTCAAAATTTCAGGCCCCCCCCTTTTTGACATGAAAATCATGGGTTAACCCCATAGAAAAGCATATAAACTCAATTTTCCCAGGAAAATTTGTGGTCAATTTTTCAGGGCCCCCCTTAAGAGGGTCAAAACATTTAAGGCACCCTCATTTTGCATCAGGCCCCCTAACAAGTGTTTGTGAATGGTCCCTTAGAACTAAATGATTATAGGATTTAACTGTTTCATTTGGCAAAACAGGATATTTTTTTAGTTAAAAAAAATGGTACAAGGGTGCAACTTGCTAGACTTGAGTCCGGTCCTCGTTTACGGAGGTTAGGGTTGGGGTAGGGCAGAGCTGCCAACTCTCCCTCTTTTCGCAGGAGACTCCCTACTTTTAACCCTTCAGAACCCTTAATTTTTGGTCATCTCCCTGAAAAGGAAATGGTTTCGCCCATTAAGATGTACACATTTTGACAAATCTCCCTGATTGCAACAGGAAATCTCCCTTTTTTCAAGATTCAAATATTGGCAGCTCTGGTAGGGCAGTCTTGTAATAAGACTAGTAGAGTTGCACCCTATTCGGCAATCGCTCCAAAAAAATAGTGCTGTATATAGCAGGCATGAGAATGATCATCCATGAAAAAACATGAAAAGTTTGAAAAGCCTGAAAAAGCGTGTGAAATGAGGCTAAAAAGGCCAAAAACGGGCTGAAATTAAAAGAAAGTGCGGAAATTTGGACTACAAAAAAGCAGGAAATCCTGCAAAAACAGGAAAATTCTCATGCCTGATATAGGGAGTAGGATTCAGTGGCCTAACTAGGGGGGACAAGGGGGGGGGCAATGTGCCCCGGCACTACCACTAGGGGCGACAAATCGGCCTCACTTAAAAAAAATATTGAACCTACCATTTGGCATGCATGAGCATGATTGCAATTTCATGTCTTTTTATCACCCCAGCGTCCAAGATATTCTCGGGTGGGGGTAGGGCGCCAATTTTGTTTCTTGCCACGGGCACTACCAACCCTAGTTACGCCACTGATAGGATTTTGATCAGATTGAATGATTTACAGGAAAGGTGTATCTTGTTCAATTGATCAGATCATGGAAGTATGTACTTCCATGAAAAGATACTGATAAATCTAAATTTTTATTGGTCAAACGTACCTTTTGGAAATAGTACTGCTGATTATTTAAAATTTATTGGGTAAGTGTATCCTGATCAATTATTTTTTCTACAACAAACTTTATTAAATAAATATAAGAATTAATTTACTGAACAATATTACCTGTTTTTTGGTGTGAATTTATTTTGTCTCATATGTAGATAAGGTTATCAAATACAGACTTGACATTTAATATGGAATATTTTTTCGCAAAATTCCAAGACTGGTCTGGACGGAGTCTGCATAAACCGCACGGGCTAAAAATTAATGAGGTGTGTCGGGAGATGGTGTAAAATATTTGTTTGATAGAAAATGTGCTTTCCATAACTTTACATTATGGTGCTCTTAATGTAGCGAAGTTGCCTAAAATGGCTGATTTAGAAAGGCTCAAATTGAGCTTTGTAGGGGACACAATTTTGGACTTTATGCAACATTGTGCTGTTATTATCAAATTTATAGGGGTTTGAGGTGATATTTTTTAAACTTGGTCAGCAATTGGTATTCATCACTACCGAAATGCACTTGTAATGTACCAATTTTTTGAACATGGGAGGAGCTTAAAAATAGGGCTCTTCAAAGTTGTACGTACTCAGAATTTTAAACGGCCCCCTGGGGTCAAATGTTATAAACTACGGTACAAAAGCAACTGCGCTGATTCCTTGTTGTCCAATGAACTCACGCTGTTTCTTAGTGAACAATAAGTTTATATCATTTGGCCCCAGGGGACCATTCAAACTTTCTGAGTGCGTACCATATTTAAGAGTCATATTTTTAAATCTCCTCCCACTTTCAAAACTGGTAGATTACAAGTGCATTTCAGTTCTGACGAACACATATTGGTATTTTGGTTTAGTAAAAATCGCCTCAAACATCAATACATTTGATAATATCAGAATAATGTTGCTCAAATTCAGAAATTTTACCCCCACAAAAACCAAATTCAGTCTCATTAAATCCGCCATTTTTGGTTAATTCACTACATTATGAGCGCCAGAATGTAAACTAATGGAAAGCACATTTTCTGTCAAACAATTATTTCACACCATCTCCCGACACACCCTAATTAATATTTAGCCCGTGCGGTTTATGCAGACCCCTTCCAGACCAGTCTTGTAATTTTGCGAAAAAATATTCCATATTAAATGTCAAGTCTGTAACTTAAAGCACCATTTTCCCCTTTCCTTTTGCCAGCCATCATTACCCATGGCCAGAGAATTACTTATCTAAGTTTGTTTCACAGCAGATATTTATTATTTACCAAATTTCACAAGTCCCTGGTCTTGTGACATAAAGTTTGACATAAAATGTGGGAATTTTCACACATGTAATTTTGTGTGCTTTGACAATTTTTAACTACAGGATACCAGTTTTTTTTCAGTCCTATACATGAATGAACACAATTATTATTTGAGCAGTTATTATTTTCGTGGTATCTGCATTAAGCGTGAAAAGCACAAATGTTCTGTGAAAATGTCCACGCTTACATTATTCATGTGCTGGGGGGGGGGGGAGAATTAATTTTTGGCAGGCAAAAACTATATGGGATAATGGGAGGCCATATTACAGGCTGTATCAAAATGATTGACATATTAAATAAAGTTGTGATATTTGCAACATTTTGCATCCTCTTGAAATGACAAATTTATATATTGATTGGGTGATTTTGTGTCTTTTTGTACTTGTACTGGAAACTGTTGGGCAACAATCATATAGCCTTATAAGGTATACAGGGATGTGCCACTCCAGAGGGTTGATTTCTTGTAAGAAACACCTAAACTCAAAGCAAAAAGTCCCTAAATATGCGTCCCAATTGAAAAATTGTCCAAAACTGTCAAATCAGCAGACTTGTAGTTGTAGTACTTGTACTCGAGTGCCAATTTCCATGCCCATGGCTCTGTTCCCGTACCCGTTACCGTACCCATACTCATGGACTGGGAGTAGCTTTTGTACCCATTTGTTATCCAAAAAAACAACTAAATACAAACAAAATAATCAAAGTTTCAAAGCATAAGCAAATTTTGAGAGTCATTTTATTTATTGCATACACAACATTTTGACTTTTTGATACACAATTGACATCTTCAAAATACATTTAATATCCCAGGCATGGACCTAGACTACTTTCTATTGGTGATTTGGTTCTGTGGAAGGTAGATGCTCAATTTTCCTAATTTCAGTGGTCTTGGTGTTCGGAAAATTAATATAAGGTGTGCGAAAACCTGTTCTATGGACGGACTTGCAAAAAAACAAGTTTCTGCAATAGACTAAATGACCCTAAAATATAACCGAAAGCATAATTGAAAAATAATACCCAGCTGTATTCCATCATACCGTATTGAGGCAAAATTTTGGTTAAAACATGCTTTTTTTCATGATTTTTATAATTTTTTACCTAAAATGCTTTTACACTATTTTGGGGAGTGAAAATTTATTTATTTGAATGTATATCAATGTATTGAGCTAGTCTTTGAATTAAAAAAGTTCACACCGACTTATTTCTGTGATCCATAGTTTTTTTTATGAAAGCTAAATTAATTCGAAGCAAGCGTAAATATACCAATACAATAGATTGGTCTTAAGATAATACTTGTTTGTATATGCTTGGATCCGTAATTTATTTGCTCAAACTCCATAATGGCGCCTGGATTAATGTAGCTTTCCATCAGAAGCACTCTATATGCTTGTAGACGGGGTTTTTACGATATGCCTTCCAGAAAACCATAGGCTATTTCAGCATGAAATACATATTATTTGGATTTTTCCACTTTTATACATGTAAATACATAGACCTAAATAGCAGGAAGCCCACAATAACAAGTCCTATGATTAATAAGATTTAGAGAGGCTACAAAGTGATTTTGAAGTTTTCGCCAAACATTCATATCAATGCATTAACACTTTTTATTTCAAATATTTTTTATCATGTAAAATTAACTTTTTTGGTCAAAATTAAACAAAATCATCAAAATAATACATTTTACCCAAAATATTGCATCAAGATATAAAGACAAAATATTGAATACACATGTGACATGTATTCTCCACACCAAATATGAAGTTCATACTGTATGTGACCATCCAGCACAACTGAGCCCTGAAGTCGCCAATCATCATTTTTGAGATATTCAACCAAAATATTCTGCTTGAAATTAGCTTTAAAATGATGTATATCATGTCTATAGTACTTGACATTTAAGTAGTGAAAAATCAATAAAACAGTCAATAAATCCTTTGTTTCCTATTGTTTATTGTTAAGTTCAATGGAGCATATCTCTATAGTGGCACTGGCGACATCCGGGCTCAGTTGTGGTGGATGGTTACATATTTACTTTCAAAGTTATGTCTGTTTTAATAATTGGCATTTTTGGTTTAAAAAAAAGGAAAAAAATCACAAAAACTGCATTTTTCAAACCAAATATCTCAGCTCATGTCGCTTTTCAGAAATGCCTGCCAGATTAATCAGAAAGATGGGACTCTTATTTTTTGGATAATCTCAACCTGGCTGACACTTTTGCCTAAAAATGATGCACAAACAACTAGAGCAGATAGACCGCTGTGATCTTTCTACTATGATCATGCAGTGTAAATGTAGTCAACTGAATATAACAGATATATACCACTGATTACACAGTGTATAGTGCTATCTACTGAAGATAGCAGACATACCACTGATTACAGTGTATAGGCCTACACATTGATTACACAAAGTACCAGTCCTCTTTCCCCTTCTCTCTCTCTATCACCCTTTCTCTTTCTTTCTTTCTTTTACCTTTTTTAGGGATCTACTTTTTTAGTATATACGCCGTAGAAGTGACGTAGCTAATCGGATTAACTACCATAGCAATAAATGAATACAATTTTGGCTAGAGTGGTATTCTATTATATGATTGAAGACAGGTGATGAGTGCAACGTGCTGCAGTGCAGCGCGGTATATTCAAAACTTGTATTATCTATTGCTATGGTAGTTAATCCGATTATGACGTCACTTCTACGGCGTATAGTGTTACATACCTCATATATAGATTCCTGTCATCTGATTGGTTAAAAGTGCAGTCATTGAATTAGCTATGCCCTCCTTTTTAAGAATTACGTAAAAACAGAACTATTCCCCGGGCAATTGTCTTTTAAAAAGACTATTCCCCTGGCATAGTCATTTTCACATCATCGGTGTGCGTCCTGATCAAACTCTACGCGCGCGATGACGTGTTCGCATTACACACGCGGCGCCAACCCGCTGCCTGCCAGTTGCGGTGACGCGATCAGTTCATAACGAAAAACTTTCTTTGTAAATTTTACCATGGCCTATGAACAATAAAATAGGCCTTTTAACCAATCAGATGACAAAATGTATATAAAACAAATATTGACTGCTTTATTCGGGTCATAGTTAACAATATAGGCCCACGGTGATCTCAAAACCATGCTATGACCCTCGGCTGTGCCTTGGGTCATAGCATGGTTTTGAGATCACCTTGGGCCTATAATCATAACCATGCCGCTCATAGCAGTCAATATTTGTATACTATCTACTGAAGATAGCAGACACATTGCTGATAATGCAGTGTAATCAACTGAAGATATCAGATATACCACTGATTACACCCCGGGATTAGTATACTATCTACTGAAGATAGCAGACACATTGCTAATCATGCAGTGTAAAGTGCTATCAACTGAAGGGTTTAGTTTGAAGGTGATTATGTTCTTATTATGCTTTTTTGAAATGAATGGATGATAAATAGAACTAGCCCAATTTGCAATTAGCAAGCAAGTTCCATTCCCAAAGCAGCGAGCATCTTAGATCATCATACAGGTATAAGAGTCCAGCACAGAGCCTGCACAATTCTGTTGCAATTAGTGGTGGGTTAAGCCCATTATTTATCTTAATTCGGCTACTTCTTCCACAGCAGTTTTTAACATGACACATACAGTGTCATTCACGTGAGGCCACAAATTAGTCCCCAGATCATTAAAGATAGTCTGATAAAATGTCACTTAATATTGCCAAAGATAATTCAATTCATCTCTTGACTTTTGCTGAAGGCTGGTACTTTACATAAATACTAATTTATAGCATTGTTTGACAAATTGTGTAGGTTGAATAAACGGTACCAACAAGAAAATGTACGCTCCATTCAAAAGCATGCTTTTTTCTGTAACCATGGCAGCTCTATAAGAGGTAGATTGATATCCTGAGGTCCCCTTTTCAAATCATCATGCCCCTGTGAAAGAAGACAATAATAACAAGAACATAATTATTTAAAAAGCTTTAATTATAAAACCATTTGATGTATAATCAATGTTATTGCATGCAATGCATGGACGAAATCTACCAACATGAATTTCAACCAATGAATTTTTTGGATCTTGGATTCTATACCTCCCTGTAAACTTAAAGTGGAGGTGTGATTGAAAGGTCTATTTTTGTTCACGGAGTGAACATTTCCCCCACTTGGACCCATATCTCATATGCACAGTTTATCCCTTACATACACTGTGTCTTGAATAGCTATTGTAGCCCATCAACCCTGTGGTCAAGAGGCTAGGAAATAATTCCTAATGTCTCATACCCGGGTTTATATCCCTTTATCTAATCCACCCCCACATGACAAGGATCAGTGCAGAGTCTTAGTTAGATATGAAAATGGAAAGTTAGAACAAATTACTATACACTTGATCCATGAACTGTGTCTTTTTGAAAGACTCTTCTTGTTTGTTTGAATCAGGGTCCTGCGTCACAACATTTAGCTAGAACAGATAATTTTGAAAGCTGAAGTTGTCTGATGACTAACAGGGGCAATGTGGCGCAGTGGTACAGGCTCTACCTCACAATTGGAGGGTTGCAAGTTCAATCGTGTTGTGCACTTGGGCAAGGCGCTTTACTTAACTTTTTTTCTCTACCCAAGGGTGAAATGGAGAGCTGTTAGGAATTTTGTCCATTTAGCACCATCCAAAGGTATGAGCATGCCTTGAGCATTGTATAGCAGAGCCATATTCTAACAACAGCAGAATACATGTGAAAGGTGCTGTATAAATGGCAACATTTATTAATAGTGGATGTAGGCAAGTTGTTCTACTCTTTTACAGGGCTTTGAGTTTTAAAAATATTGAGGAGTGCGATAAATAGCGCTCCTCAAAATTGTGAGGAGCGCTATTTTGTGAATGAGGAGTGTGATTACACTTAAATGTTATGTAAGCTTAAGGGGGTACTACATCCCTTTGGTAAATTTGAGACTTTTTTTGCATTTTTCTCAAAAAATAATAACACACTGGTAACAAAGGTTATGTATATTATTGGGGCAAGGAATCAAATTGCTTCACTGAAATTTCAGTGACTCAAGACAAGCGGTTCAGTATAATATGATAGGATATGAGGTGCATCCTAGCTGTACCTCTTTTCTTATCATAAATAACGAACTGCTTGTCTTGGGTCACTGAAATTCCATTTTAGTATTTCGATTCCTTGCCCTATAATACGGATACATTTTTGTTACCATTGTGTTATTAGTTTTTGAGAAAAATGCAAAATAGACACAAATTTATTGAGGGCCAATGAGGGGTGTAGTACCCCCTTAAAGATTTAAGGAGTGCTTTAAATCACACTCATTATGATCATTTAAGGAGTGCAGAAGAGTGTGATAGCACTCACAGAACTCTCGCACTCCTCAAAACTCTAAGCCTGTTTTACTGCATGCAAGAACTGAATATTGCATAATGCTTGCCATTATGAACATTTCCTCCAAAAAATAATACTTGACTTGGTACCGTACTTGACTTGGCTATGATAGTGCTTAAAATGTATTTATACCCGCCATATTTTAACCCTATTCTATTACCCCCTATCAATTTCGTGCCATATGGCACGAAATGGCTTAATATGCATGTAAAAAAATTATTTACACAAATAAGGTCTTATCTTTGGAATAGTTTTGATAATTTATCACTTCTCTATCAACAAAACACCTTTTTTCCTAATACAACTACCATTAACACATCATAAAATGGTTTAAAATGTTTAAAAACCTGCATATTTTGACCATTTTTAGGCCAAATTTTGCCCTACAAATAGCCCAAAAATGTCCATAAACTTTTTAAATATGGTCCAAAGTAACTCGGATTTCTTTTTATTATATGTAGAAACACGGCAGTGTATTTAAAACTGCATAAAAATGCCACATTGATGTACTCATACACTTCTAAATTGTAAATGAAAATAATTTTTTGATCATATTTGGCTATGAGCTCATTAATTATTCATGAGCTAATTTGCATAATATTTACATAATTAAATATTAAACTTGTTTTTCTAAAAGCTTAAAGTCCAAGCTTGCCAATTGTATGCCACTTATTGGTTTTTACCCAACCAATAACACTGCAACGCAGTAGTTAATATGATACCTCCACACCACTCAAATATATACCACTTTTGTGGGGGTAATAGAATAGGGTTAAGGGTAGACGAGGTATTGTTGGTCGAAGAAATAAAAAAATCGATTTTCATTATCTAGATCAATATATTATTGAAAATTAACACCTTGATGTTTTGCAAAAGTTCATTCTACAAATCGTATACTTTGCAAACTTGCTTAATTTATTGTTGTTAATGAGTTATGTATGTTTTACAAACGTGTTGTTGTTTCAGCCCTCTTTACAACGTAACTCAAGAACCGCAGCACCTATAAAAGTATATCTGTGATATTTTAATTCTTCTACACACTCGCTATGAATTGAGCAATGCAGTTTTTGCCAAAGCTCACTACCATTCGTAAGATGCTGTGAACTACCAAATCACAACAGTTTAAAATAATTAATAACCTTAAGGGATCTAAAATGAGCGTTTATTGCGTTTCGACAGTATTTTTTATGGGACATGAGAGCACTTCAGACCTATCGAATTGCATTCTTAATACGAAGCATGTCTTTCTGATATCAAATAATTTTCATTTTTTGAAAAATCACAATATAATACAAATTTTATGACAAATATAACAGTCCTCGAAGTAAATTATATAAATCTAATGACATGTAGCAGGAGGAAAAGCCGACGGTCAATTGAAAATTTTGACCTTTCATATTGAAGATATGGATTTTTTTCCCAAAAAGACCTAATTTTTTTGGTGTTTTGGGAAAAAAAATCCATATCTTCAATACGAAAGGTCAAAATTTTCAATTGATCGTCGGCTTTTCATCCCACCTACATACACTTGAAGTATAAATCATCAGATTTATAAAGTTTACTTCAAGTACTGTTAAATATCAAAAATATCAATTTTTTATGATTTGCCATATTAAATTGCGAATTTCACAAATTCAAAATTATTTGATATCAGAATGACATTCTTCGTATTCAGAATGCAATTCGATATGTCTGATGTGCTCTAATGTCCCACAATAAATACTGTCCAAACATTCATACCCCAGCCCTTAAAGAGTCATGACATAATAATTTCTGATCCATTATTACATTTCCATGTACCTTTTTAACATATTATTGCACTTAAATAGTAAACGGGGGGAGGAGAATTTGCCCCCAGTCAAACTCTTGCCCCGTTTCCCCTAGTAAAAACCCAAACTTACGAAAATTTCCACTTTTTGAGCCAATTTTGGGCAAAATTTGTTGATTTTGCCCCCCCTGAAATTCACTACCCCCCCCCCCGCCAAAAAAAAAATCCTGGCGCCACCACTGGCTGTGGCTCAAAATGAACATCATAGTCAACAAACAATAATTTCATCCCGGTACACCACTGTTCGACAGTTTCTCACGCCAAGCAATTCCAAAATGTTGACAGCCCTGCCACCTACCTTTGATCTGAATTTGTTTACTGTATAGGCCTAATAGTTTTACTGTTGTCATGACTCTACTTACCAAGTTACAGTTAAGTATGTCAATTGTGTCCTTACACACCCTTCATAGAAATTAATCAATCCATTTACAGATTTTAAACATCTCCACACATTGATAAGCTGGGCCAACTGCAAACCAAACACAAAGACATAATAGTAGGTATGTCACAGTGGCTGCACAATAATTCTGCTACACTGTGCATGCAAGCATAACAGTGAATTGAAAAGGGCGCGCTTCAAATTTGGCCAATTTTAGAAAACATCCATGTCGATAAATGAATTTCTTGATATGCTTCATTTATCCAAATTGTTTGAATTTTTAATATATGGTGTGTGAAGCCTTCCTGAGGCTACCATCGGGTCCCCCAAATTAAAAATTGTTTTGTTTAAGAACTACTGCCTGTTTTTATGGATTTTTGAAGATCGCTCATAAATCAGTAAATATAGGCCTACTGAAGTAAAGGAACTACCACCATTTAGCTGAAATACTAATCTTTCTTAGCATGTAAATTAATTCCGTCGACAACAAATGAAACACTTCCCTAAAACCAGTTGAAGCAAAACATTAATCAATGTTTTTTTAGGAGTAATTTTCCAAACCACAATAGCTCTAAGCCATTGTGTGTGTCCAAACCATACTATTTTTGTATACGCGGTACAGTAAAATTGCTGTTCATTGTACCGATTATCCTCCCATGTTAATCCAGATGACAAAATGTTAATTTAAAGTCTCATTGCAACTGAATTTTAATTTTTACTTTTCGGACTTGGCTTTGAGTAATGGTGACACATACCATGTTTACAGTAAAAATGAAAATTATATTCCAGACACCGTCAAAATGTCAAACTTTTAATTTTTTTGTATTGTTTTTAAATAATTAACTGCAGTTCATTTATTCAACCTCATAACAGGATCATATTTAAAAGATTTATGATGAATGAACAGACGTTCATTAAATATTGAAAAAACACCAAAATTACTCATGCCTAATTTTCACAATAATATCATAAATACATAATTAGCTGTAATTACCTAATTTTCATAATTAATTACTTTTTGTGTATTTTTGTCATCAATTGAAAGAACTTTGTATACATATGTGCAAAAAAAACCGCACCTTTATATCATGTACGGTTTTCTATTGGCATCAATTTTGCATATTAATAAGCTGAACTTAGTCATTTTTTGAGATTTAATTTGTCTGCAGATTGGCCGAAATGGCTAAAATAGTATATTTGATTAATTTATTATAATTATTCAATGATGGATTTTTTATTTTTGTTTTCTGTAACGAAGTCAGGAAAGATAGGCATTTAACATGTGCTATTTAAATTAACGCTGTTTTTCCAAGCAAGCGTCCAAATAAACCTTCAAAATCTCGAAATGTGCCAATTTTGTCATTACAGCCATTTGTGGCAGGATTTCATTCCATCTACGAGCATCTTTAAATTGACATTACATCACAATGCATTGACCGATTTCAATTCTGTTTTTTGATTTTTGATGCTTTAATAAAGCTTAATAATGTAGGAACATTAAATAACGCGTTTCTGCTGCGATTATTTTTGAGGTGATATACCTAATAATAGCACAATCACTAATCAGTAATATCAACTTGACTAATCAGGGTTTCAAATTCGAGGAGAACCCGAGAACCGGTTCTCCTGAAGGTTCTCGCTGAATTACAACTAGGAGAACCAAAATTGGTTCTCGTAAGCTTCGAAGTCTTAGATCACATGTTGTGTTATATTTTACCTTTCTGCAGCAAAAAATATGATAGTGCAGGGCGATATATTCAAAAATTGTATTCATAAATTATTGTTCTGGTAGTTAATCTGCATCATCATCTATCCCTTGTTCCAAGGCAAAAATTAAATCAGTGACAAAGGCAACAGTGGCCGATTAGCCAGATGAACTTAGAACTAGTTTTAAGTTTGAGCATTGTTGTGAAAGGGTAGTGAAAGCGACATGCATTGTCTGTCAGAAAAACTGCAAAAAAATTAAGGTTACCGTATCTGTTTTTCTCAATATTTTGCAGGAATCAGAAGCCTTGTTTTGATGAGAACCGAAGGTTCTCGCAAGAGCCCTTTGCGAGAACCTAAACAGGTTCCCGCAGTTGATTGCGAATTTGAACCCCTGCTAATATTGAATGTTACTGCAAAAATACCCACACATGTACATGTAGTTTGGCAGTGATGTATGTGTGTATTTTGTCGGTCACATTTTCGAATCACACACATAAAGTTAATCGCACATATACGCACGCAAATTAGAAATTCAAACTTTAATTTAGAGAATCATTGTTTTTAGATTCAGGATGTATACCAAAATTGCTTTTAAAAAAAAGATTATTTTTGGAATCTAATTAGGAGTTTTGCACACTAGTAAACCCTAATTTAATGATTTTGGCTGCCATTTGTAAATTTGTAAATTTTGACCCAAAAATCAAAAAATGCAACGGCCACTGTCTAGTGCAGGGCAATGCATTCCGAAAATAGTGTATCCATTGCTATGGTAATTAATCCTGTTACATTGCACTACTTCTACAGCAAATACCATTTATACTTTGTTTTTTGCATGGGTTTACCATTGGGACACTTTCAGGGGGGTTGGCAGTTTTGCAGCATACATGTTTCTACTACGGCTAAATGGGCCACTCTCTGTGACAAAAAGATTTTTTTAGTGCTAAAATTGTCTATACAGAAGACCTTTATAATACCATAAACAAAAAAAACCCTATCTTTTTTAAATAATGTAGTAACATCAAATTTAACAATTCCGTCCCGTCACACCGAGAGGGCGCTACGTGTGTATTTTATTGCTTGCATTCCGAAATTGACGGGCAAATTTTCCTTTTTTTTTGCTGATTCATAATCTTTGGTTAGTAGTCTAACCAGCTCTTGGAGACATTCACTCCTGTGACAATTTCTAAATTTTAGGTTGAGTGATGACCATTTTTGGCTCTGGCCCGGCGGACTTACATTGCATACACGCTTGGCACGCTGGCGGGCAGTGGCGGCTACATGATGGACGTAACGCGTACATTGTTGTATGTTCCAGCTTGGCCAAGAATTATCTAATTGATGTATGCATTTATTATAAACCTATATAAAGACCAATGGGGCATTATGATTGTTGAAGAAAATATATGCTTGGTGTTCACAACATTTATTTAAAAGTGGCCAAAACAATGTTGACAATATCCGTTCAATGAATGATTCATGCATTCAATTTCAAACTTGACGTTGAATGCCGGGCAGGTCCCCTACTGTCAAAATCGGACCAGCCAAATTTACACGCTACAGTAGTACAGAGCCTGAAAAATAAGATCCCGCAAATCACAAATTGACACACGTATGGGAGCTGCCATGGGGTGGTCGGGGGGTCGCCGGGGTGTAAACGAACGCGTCACCAGCAAGCGTCCTACGCGATCAATAACGTGTATAGGGCGCATAACCAGTATTGTATTCATATAAGTACCAATATGCTTATTGCTAAGTAATAATTAAGCAGCTCTTAAAATGAATCTCAACTTTGAAAAACATCTCAACCTCCATGACACACATATGTATTGACACTCTATAGCCCTGGGATAAATAACTCAACACACCTATGTTATCATGCCTTCCGCAGGTTTAACAACCAGCAAATAATTCTTGGAAATTTGACTCGACTTGATCCTCTCAAATATCGGTGCGCCCCATGGAATTCATCACCATCGTTCATCGGATAACATGCTATATTTACACTTTCTTGTGCTTCCTCCAACCATCTATTTTGTCTCCTGGCTACTTCCGTTACTAGCATAAAAATGTAATAATGAACCTTGTATATTTTATAGGGCAGAACAGGTTGTTTATGTCCTTCAAAGCCGATGGCGATGTGATGAACAAGAGATAACAGATAGGCCCTATACATCATTTTTGCCCAAACAATTGGGTGTTTCCATAACCTGACCACCTTTTCTGACTACCTTTTCTGACCACCTTTTCTGACCATCTTTTTTGACAATCTTATTTGACATTATTTTGATGTTTGCTTCATTGTTGTTATCTTTACACCTTGCACAATAATATTGTACCATTGACATAAAATTGAAATTTCAAGTGAAATTTCTTTTGTTTTCCCATACTTCCATGGTTTTTCACAGGGCAGTTAACTTCTCAGTTTAGAGAGGAGACAGTTATCATTGCAGGTGGTGGGTCAATAATCAGTAAACACAATTACCACTTCACAAGGTCATATTCATGATATTTGTCAAACATGCCCTGCAGATATTAAGGGTGCAGCATGAATGTGAATATGGGTTTAAGGGTATACGAGGTATTGTTGGTCGAAACAGATTTTCATTATCTGAATCAATATATTATTGAAAAATAACACTTTGGTGTTTTGCAGAAGTTCATTATACAAATCATATACTTTGGAAAACTTGCTTAATTTATTGTTAATGAGTTATGTGCGTTTTACAAAAGTGTTGTTGTTTCAGCCCTCTCTACAACATAACTCAAGAACCACAGGACCTACAAAAGTATATCTGTGATATTTGAATTATTCTACACGCTCGCTATGAATACGCCCAATCGCCATAACTTTCAGGTTTTTAGGGACACTTTGACCTCTGACATATCTGGAAAATTGCTGTAATCATTAATTTATTATTGTAATAATGTTATCATTATAAATAATAAAATAATTAATTTATACAATAATCAAATTTTTGGGTTTGTTTTTATTCTAGTAACACGTTTTAAATTATATTTTGTACGCTCAAAACCCCACTTTTTCTGAATTTTCCCGATAGGTCAAAGGACAAAGTGTCCCAAAACTGCAAAATGTGTCCCACAATGCATTGCAAACTTCCAATGCCGATTGGGCTTATTGAGCAATGCAATTTTTTGCTAAAGCTCACTACCATTTGCAAGGTGCTGTGGACTACTTTGTTTTCTGCTGCTTCGACCAACAATACATCGTATACCCTTAATTGTCCATCAGACAGACAAAGTCTGAACAGGGAAGTGCTGAGGGTAACACTAGGGAGCACTCGTTCGAATGAAGTCAGGAAAATTGGATGTGTGTGCAAAATTTTATTTTATTTGTTTTAAATAATTTCATTTACCATGAAAGTGTTGTAGTTTTTTTTTCAAGTTTCAAGTTTTTATATGGAAATTGCTTTTACATCAGTGGCACTCGATCCGATGGTGCATCCAAGACATTAAATATATAAACAAAACTGTATTAAACAAAACAAAATCAAAGGATACTCGACAAGCAAAAGGTACAAATAAATAATCTAAAGTGAGAAAGAAATAACAACCATGTACCCTTAAAAATGTTGTTTATCTATTAACAAGTCCCAGAGAAAAGCTTGCTAATTATCACCCAGCATGACTGTCTATGATTATGGTGTAAAAACACTAGGATCCAAAACATTCTCATCTATTAGTGCACAGTTCTTTAACTCCAATACATTTGTACATTCATTGAATGACCTTTGAAAATTGGGGTACAAAAACCTCATACTCTGCAACTTGAGGTCAAATTTTGCACTATGATTGTTTAGTTAATGTTATTGGACTATGGCATTGAGATAAGGCCAATCAAATATCACAGGGCTCACTGTAAAAGCTGGTCAGAAAAGGTAGTCAGAAAAGGTAGTCAGAAAAGGTGGTCAGGTTATGGAAACACCCCCCACAAGGCACAAATCCTCCCTAGCTCATGATCCTACACAAAAAATCTGACCTGACTAAAAATTTGAGGAGTCCAGTTCTACCACTGATTATAGGCCTATATGGGTCCTATGAAGAGCATGAATAGAGACAAAGTAAGGAGAAAGTCTTGATCAAGGCTAGCTTCGCGGTTCTCTGCTTGGGTGGTTTGTTTTGGTACATGTGTTTTGGTGGTTATCATTGATGGTGTTTGTGATTGATTGGTTTAGGTTGGGTGATGTATGTTTTGCTTCTGTTCAGAACCTTGTGGGGATTTGGCGAGTCGATGGGTGGGGGTAATTAGTTAAATGTTTGTAAGAAGGGAAAATGAGAGGTTAGAGGGTTAAAATGAGGTAGACGGTAGAGGTTTGGTTGAAGGGAAACATATGAGCATGGACACTTCCCGGGGACACTTGGCCTGGTTAAATTGTTGTTGAATAGAAGTTGAATGTGTGTGTATAAATGTTTAAACATTTGACATTTGACAATCTAATTATGATATTTTTTATAGTGGTGTAGCCAGTGTGGGCGGAGAGAACAGGTTATCGGCCGAGTTAAAAAATAGGCGAGTTAGAAAAAGGCGAGTTAAAATGGCGATTTCCCCCCTGCAGTGTTTTCCGGAAAGTCCACGCGGCGAGTTGTGAATGTCCGGAAAGTCCATGCGGCGAGTTGTGAATTTCTGGAAAGTCCACGCGGCGAGTTGTGAATTTCCGGAAAGTCCATGCGGCGAGTTGTGAATTTCCGGAAAGTCCAAGATTTTGAACCAAAAATGCAATTTTGGTCAAAATTCAAAAACTGATTATTAAAAAAAAATGATACCATGAGTATTCTTTGACTCAATTATACTTTACCATATAACTAGATATCAGCCTTGATTTTAAATATTGCAATCAATAGTTATTACAAATACCATTAATACTGTACAAATTTGCCTAGGCGTTATGTGTTTTGACTTTGGTACATACAATTTGATTTTTTTTTCTGTGTGTGTATGTCCTAACTAGTTTTTGATGGTAAAAACAAAAGGATTTCAGTATGTTGATGAAAATGTATTTGTATGAGTCTTTATTTCAAGAGTAGTGAGATATGATTAGGTTTCTTTTATATTAGTGGTTGCTTGTTTATCACATTTTGTTTATATTTTTCATGGTACATAAAATAGTTGAGTAGTCAATCAATTGACTGATTACGTGTTGTGCCCCTTTGTGTTGTGTTTAAAAATTAAAAAAGTTTTTAAAAAAGAGTTTAAAAGTTGTATGACTTTTATTTGTATAACTTTTTCAGACTTTATTTATACTAGAAGAAGAGGGCAGCCTATGCACAGGCGACAGTAGCACTGCCTCTATATAATTCCCAAGATCATTGTAAGCCCGAGAGAAATATATGATAACTGAGGACTCAAGCAAATTGGAAACTGATTTTGCTGATTTTGGACTAGTACTTAAAAACTTACACTGTGACATTTTTAACTCACTGTTGGGACTTCATCATAGTTTTACTGTAACTCGCCACCGGGACTTCATAGTGTTACTGTAACTCGCCACCGGGACTTCATAGTGTTGCGCCAACTTGCCACCGGGACTTCATAGTGTAACTGTAACTCGCCACCGGGACTTCATAGTGTAACTGTAACTCGCCACTGGGACTTCATAGTGTTACCCATGGGAATATCTAAAAATAGCCCGACTCTGTGGGGGGTAACTCGCCTTTTTAACTCGCCCATATTGTAACTCGCCTAAAACATGCTCTCGTGAGCGGGGTGGGTTGCGGTGTGGTGTCTTCTATTGGTGCATCATAGGCTGTTGGTAGGTGATCACACCACTCCACGCCATACATAAATTCTGCCAGTCACATTTCCCCAATATGAAATTTTTTTAAAGTAAAATTTTAATTTTAATTTTACTTCATTAAAGTTTGGCGGAGGCGGGTTCGAACTCACGCCGAGGCGGCGGACTGCTTTGGATACACTATGAACCCAGCGCCTTAGACCACTCGGCCACTTGTCTTCTTGGAATTCATTTGAAACTTATTTGAAGATATAATCGCAACTTCAACATAGGCCTACCACGTGACAAGCAAAGGCAGAAAACGTACCATATTTTGGAATTTTATTTGCCTAAAAACATTTATGTGTATTATCAGCGCTCAATTATTGTTAACTGCGTGTTTTATACAAAAAAAAATCCAATAATATACATGATAACTGGGCGTCTGTATGGACAATACATTATATCGATTTTGACACGTGCTTGTGTCTCAGTACATTTCCATGGTCAGTAAAATACTATAGAGGAAAACCTACCATTTTCTTGTATACACGTTCGATGTTTTTATCAATTACATAAAAATCCATTTTAGACCCCAAATGTTTTTTTCAGGAAATAAAAGATTAGATTACCATAAAAACGAAACAGTAATCTTTTGCCGGGTCTAATGTAATATTCACATAGGATTTTCAACGTTTTTTCTATCCTTATTCTTGCTCAATTAAAAAATATTTTGGCGTATATAAAATTGAAATAAAATTCTCTGCTTCTTAAACGACATCAAATGTGCCACAATTGGGTATCACGAATCGTTATATATGATGTGCAGTTAATATTCATATTTTCTTTTATACAGAGGATGCTTCAGTTTTGACAGGAAAAATATTTTCTTGAAAACCCTCTCACTCGGTTATTTTAAAAGGTAACCACGCTTCCTAGAATGTGCAATAAATTAGCATTAAAATTTTTCTTATTCTAACAGCAAGCGTTTCTAGAATGTATTATGGCGAAATGTGGTGTAGTAGGGGATGGGTTAGTGTTGAAAAAAAGTGGGGGTTAACAATAGACGATTGTGTGTTTACATGTTGAAGAATTTAAAACATAACGAGATCTGGGCGACCAATCACAAGCCAGGTCCATTTAAAGATGCATTACATCATGGCCAATTTTAGTAGGCCAGAAATATGACAATCTCATCCATAGAAGCTCATAGACAGCCGTGTTAAGCATGTAAACCGCAATCCAAAGTCAGTAGTCCACTTGGGAAGCTAACAAACAGAGGGCGTATGGTGACTGAAAGATGATCAGTTGTGAAAATCTATCAATTGTGCACAAATTAATTAAATCGGAGTTTTAAGCTTAAATGCAATATCCAGAGTATGCACAATTGGCAAGTGGACTACGGAGTAGTCTAGTAAGCAAGGTGAATGCGTAACCTTAAATTATCGACAACCCGTTTTTATGGACAGCCCGACAATCATTTTATTTTTACCATTCTTCAGGCCCTGCCCTCTATCGGGGCTAATTTATAATTTAAGCTTGATCGCTATTGGGTTTTTTCTTTGTAACCCTGCTCTGAAAAATTTTGTTTTTGAGCGCTTTGTTTTTTACGATCGATACCTCCACAACCTTCCCCATACCACACTGAGGAATTTTACTTACCAATTACATGTTCTTATATTCTATGCTTTCATAGCTTCAAACGTTTTATATACGGTATCAAATTAATAACAAAAGTTGGCGCTATCACAATTCACTAAAATGATTCATATGATCACTTCAATAGGGAGACTGGGTTGGTATGACAGAAGGATTTTGACTCCTTTTACCGCCATGTATAAATTGAGCACTGGAGGAAATTGTTATGGGTTTAAATGGGTATAAACGTGGCAATAACATTCAAAAACAATTTTGAAAACCTGCTGCAAAACATTCTAACATAATGTTATTTAAGTGTTGACAAAATATTTTGCAAAAATGTGTGGCAGCACAATACCATTTTGACTAACAACATTTTTAAAATGTTATTGTAGTGTTTTTCATATAAAAGTGTTCTATCTAAAGATGTTTTCATGACCTTTATATTAAATGTTATAACACATTACTCGTTGACCTACGATAAAACGCCCAATAAACCGGACCGCGCCGGCCAGTTAAAGTACATGCCCTATCACACCACTCCACGCCATACATAAATTCTCCCAGTCACATTTCCCAAATATGAAATTAAAATTAAAGTAAAATTTAAATTTACTTCTTTTAGAGAGCACGGTGGCCGAGCGGAACGGGCACGGACTCATAATCGGAAGGTTGCGGGTTCGAGCCCCGGCGACGCCATCGTGTTGTGCCCTTGAGTAAGGCACTTTATCTCGATTACTCCTCTCCACCCAGGTGTTTAAATGGGTACCGGCATTCTTAAATGCTGGGAAGGTAACAGACTCGCTGTAGAGGAGGTGTAGCGATCCCCTATAGCAACATTACATGGAGGAGTCTGGCCCAATCGCCAATGAAAGAGAGATGGGCACTCCGATCACTGTTTATACAGGGTCGTCTCCTTTACCTTTACCTTACTTCTTTTAAAGTTTGGCAGAGGCGGGGTTCGAACTCACGGCGCAAGGCTTAGTACTCTATGAGCCTAGCGCCTTAGACCACTCGGCCACTTGTCTTGTTGTTATTCATTTGAAACTTATTTAAAAATATAATCGCAACTTCAACATAGGCCTACCACGTGACAAGCAAAGACAGAAAACGTATTATATTTTGGAATTTTATCTGCTTAAATCATTAATGTGTATTATAATAGAGCTACCATTATTTATATTGTTGAATTCTCAAGCGCATCATCGAATTGGGTTTGGAAGATACATTCTCCTAAAGCCCGATACTGACTCCACCTGTACATTTTAATTTCATCGCGGGATGCTGAGATGTTTGAAAAGCATCGCAGCATCGCTTACCGCTGCAAAGTGGAGTCAGGATCGGGCTTAATTCGAACCACCAGCATCCATGGTTCGATGTAGAGAGTCTTTCCTATTCAGAGGAAATATTGCAATTACACACCTTATTGCCTTTTAACAATAACCAATGACACTAGCACGTAATTCCAGTCAAGCACCAATCTTTAATCCTATTGTTGAAGAGGATAATAAGCTTATACTTATGTAGGGCCTATAGCATTCGTAAAAAAGCTTAAGTCTTTAGTCGTGTTCACACAGTCGGACTTAAATCACTTATTACCGGTCTTAAATTACGTCGGTAATAGTATCGGATATAAGTGACAGTGTGAATTAGCATCGGATATAACTATATCCGACGTAATGTGCTTTAAATTTGTTCACACAGTCGGACTTAAATTACGTCGGTAATAGTATCGGATATAAGTGGCAGTGTGAATGAGCGTCGGATATAAAAAAAAATTACTACATCCGACGTAATGTGCTTTAAATCCGAAAATTTAAGGTTGAAGATGACCAGGGTTAAGAGCTGTTAAGACCGATCGAAACGTTACGTCCGGTAATAGTAATTACGTGTGGACATGCAGCACTATTGGGCTGTCGGATATAACTGTGAGTATCTCACTCGCACAAAATTTTAAGCAGAGTTATAGGCGTAGATCCCGGGGGGCTGGGGGGGGGGATAAATCCCCCAATATTTTGACAGAATAAAAGAATAAAAAAAATTGAAAAAATGTTGCTTTTGGGACGCTAGCGCCTAAAATCCTTTTTTTTTTTTTTTTTTTGCTCTTCACTTTTTCAAACGACCGTGAAAAAATTGGGTCAACCTTTTCGGGCTGTTAAGGAAGTGGCGGTAAAATTGTTTCTTCTTCAGCCCCCCGGGGTTGGGGCGGCCACGGTACGCCACTGAAAAGGTGCTGGATTGACTATACTACTACGCCACTGAGCAGAGTAATTTACTGCGTGATGTCATCATGGCTGCAGCTGCAAATATTTATATAAATATAGCCACGCTATTACATGGCAAGGGGGGGTTCCCCCATACGGTCGGGGAGCAGATACATGCTAAGATAAAGGCACTGAAAACTCTCCATCGCACCCTCCATGATCGGGTGAAAAGTTCAGGCACAGGAGCAATTGGGATGACCTACACGAGTTTCTAGGGGGGGGTAGCAAATGTAAACCCTCCAGAGGGCTCAGTGGGGGGGGGGGGGGGGCAGTATGGCCCTGGATGTAGATGGAGATGACATTTATTAAGCCATAAGCATGATAACAGAAAGGCATGCAATTGGATTTTATAAGATGATTAGGGGGTCCCGAAATAGGGGTGTCATAAAATATTTTTGATGACCAAAATCTAGGGAGTCTCAACACAACATGACTTAGTGTGTTTATTTTATTCCAAAAGACTGATGCCTGTTTGGGGGGGGGTGCAACCGGTGGGGGGGGGGGAGGGGTCATAAAATCTTTGCTGACGAAATAGGGGAGGTCGCAATTTTATTGAAGCCGACTTTTTGTAAATTTGGGACCCCCAAGAAAAAAATAGCATGATGATGGGAGTCATCGTTATTTTTTTATTTTTGTCATTTTTTCAAAGATGTCCACCATAGGCCTATATGTATAAAATGCGATATAGAGCTAAGTCTACTGTAAAATGGGACTACTTTGTCAAACTAAAATAATAATAACAACAACAACAACAACAACAAGAACAACAACAACAACAACAACAACAACAACAACAACAATAACAACAATAACAATAATAATAATAATAATAATAATAATAATAATAATAATAATAATAATAATAATAATAATAATAATAATAATAGAACCTACATTTATTTTGGAACTTTTGAATTTGCATTTTTCTAACATGACATACCTACCGCATTGTCTGTAATTTTTTCTAAAGAGGGGCGTTTATTGAAAGTGAATTTTCAGTGAAAAAAATTTAAAATCGGGTTAAATTTTCTGATGATGCTCATGTAGAAAGGAGGGATTTATGACCGGTAATAGGCTTATCGGACATAACACGTCGGACATACGCTGGCGAAGTGACGCAATTTATCGGATTAATTACCATAGCAATAGGTGAAAACTATTTTGAACACACCTGCATATAGATTGAATACAATACTGGTCTTTTCAAAGATACTTATCTTACAGGTGCAAGTAATCAGCGTGATTCACCTATTGCGTTACTTCGACAGCGTATAGCGCTATTGCCGACAAATGTGGACGCGCTAAGGGATTAGCGGAAATATTTAATTCGATCGGACATAAGCCTAGATAAAATATTACCGGTAATAAGTGCATGTGTGAACACAGCTTTTGTTTGCTTTGGTTAAATCCTGTTCAAGTGGTGGGTAAACCAACAATTAACAATGAGAGGACATTCCTGAACCTCGTTCAGTTGGCGATGATTTGAAGTGACTGCCAATTATGACCATTTGATATTTAATACCAGCAATGTGGAAAAAAGAAATAATGTAGTGCCAAAATAATGTACCCTTTTACGGAAGGAGCAAAGTTTAACAAGTTACAACTCCGCTTCTGCAGTACGAATGTCAGCGGCGAATGTCAGGTTATTATTTCCCAGTCTTGAAAAAATTGCAGGCAGAGGTGGGAATCGATCTCGGTACCTCCCGGTTAAAAAGCACTGTGCAAAACCACTAAGCCAACTAAATATCTGTCGTGAGATGCTTGACATTAATCTTTGATATTGCTGAATGGAACAAATCGCGGAATTAAATCAGTAATAAAAGAAGTAGATTCTTATTTAGCGGCCAAATTGGATAAAAGGGGAAATATTTGTTCCTGCTCTAAAGAAAATATAGGTTAGAAAATTACCAAATAAATTTAAATTAAAAATTGAGATTTTATATTTATTTATTTCACAAGGCGGCATTATCACAGACAAACACTGTATACGCTAAAAACTCGACCCTCATTACTAGATGATGGCATAGCTCAGTGTTAGAGCATCAGACTGGTAATGTCAATATCGTTGGTTCGAATCCGCCTGCCAGCAATGGTTATTATGATTTTAATGCTACGCTACAATTTGTTCAATTTTTTTTTTTTTTTTTTTATTTATTTAAATAATTTGATATATTTGAAAGGGGTATTTGAGCAATTTGAAATTTTTACCCCGTATAATCCTATGGGGTCATTTTGAACCCACCCCATCCCAAATTGCCAAAACCTATGAGTTTAAATCATACATAATGATCAGTACGTCAATCATGAGTGAACACCGGTTGGTCACTGCATTTAATTGGGAATGGGTAGGCACTGCAGCTTGATTCACCATCCACAACATGATAATGTGTGCACATGCTACATTATATACACTTGTAGGCCTATGTTGTTGTTGGTGTATAAGTAATGAGCCTTGCAATTGAAATGCCTCAAGCTTTTAATCCGATATGCAGATTATCTATTTGTTTTCATGAATTGGAAGACATTCTTTGATGTATTACACGGTTGTTTGATGGGATCATTTATCAGTTTTTCAAACAAAACAACATGTATAACCAAATTTTAGGCTTTAACAGCTAAAAGTGATATCGTGCTAATGTATACAAATTTAGCTTTTGAGTCCTTCTCAACGTTAATTTCCCCTCTTTTACAAAAAAGTATTCACTTTTATAGTATTTTTAAAGCTTTTTCGGATATAAAAAGTATGTATTAATGCCAAAATTGGTGGCGCTATTTAGTTACTGTAAATTACCCTTTCAAGCTTTTAATACAAATAATTCTTTTTATTGTTTGATAAAATATGTTTATAAAATTTCCTTGTTGCTTGTTTCACCTATTCCAGCTGTTTTAGTGGCGGTATTAATCACCTTACCCTTGCAAATAAAGAAATATGATTTTAGATAAATAGCGCCATCTATAGTTTGCATTTAGTTAATAATGAAGCCAATTCTATATACATTAAACAGCCGTGATTACTGAGCTCAATGATCTGAAATTACTGGAGTGTGAGGTCAGCATAGTATTTTATTAACAGAAAGTATAGAGGCCCTGCATGAAATTATCGATTGGCTCCAAACAAAGGATTTGAGCCGGTGTCCTTCACCGTAGTTATGGCGGAGTGCAGTCCATTCAATCAAATGTTGTCATCAACCTATTTGATTGCAATCATGCTTTTGTTGAATGCATTTGAGTAGTCCGCCATATTTACTGGATGATATGTCACATGCAAGGCCTCTATTCTCCATAGTCATTGATGCATCAGTTTTAAAATAGACTACAACCCGGGAAATTAATAGTTGGCACACATGCACTAAACAATGGAAATGCGTGCCCTATTAAAATTGGGGAGGCGAGGAAAACATGCATGCAATATATGTGTAGTACAGACTTCCCCTATATCTCATTTTCCCCACTCCCCATCATTCAATGTTGGATGGTCTCACGGACCTGTTGACAACATGGCTTGGTCCAACATTGAATTGGGGGAGCGGGGGCAGAGATATACCAAAAGACAGGCAAACTGTGCCAACCTTTTTTCCTGGATTGTCCGAGTCAAATCCTAAATATTGCATCTGTTTTCCGTTTTTACTCAATAACTTTGCAACGGAATGTTGTATTATCTTCATATTTCACACAAACACATATAAGTGATAGGGCTTTACGATAAATAAAAAAATAGAAAAAATGTATTTGTTTATTTAGGGGGTGGTCATTAAAAACATCGCTAATGCCTGTTTTTGCGTCTTGGCTTGGGTCTGAATTACGCGAAAACTCTTTGACAAAAAAAGAAAGAATGATTTTTAAATGCAGTATTACATCGAATTGCTTCTAATTCAAATGATAAATAAAAAGAACTGAATGAGCAATTTTCAATCAGCTATTATTACATCAAATTAATGTAATTGCACCCGTATCATAGATAGGGCAATTTTACGTATGTTTATATAAAAACACCATCAGTGGGGAAATTACGATTATATTTGTACAGTGCCGTAAAATATAGGTAGACATACAGAAAAAAGACGGACATTGGCTTATGACAAATATAATATGATGAAGAATATTGTAAAATAAAAAGGAAAAAAAAAATCTAAATACATTCAGGGGCTCGAACCTGTGTTCCACTGCGCCTGAGGCAGATGCCGTATCAATTGCGCCACAGAGCTGTGTAACTTCAACAGGCTTAAACTATAATATAATGCTATTCAAGATGCATGTATATAAATATACGCTCTATAGACGGTATACAGTCCAAAAAATTACCTTTTTACGGCATCTGTTTCATTAACTGAATATTTATCATATAGCAGGTGTTGGCTGACATTGTGCTTCACATTTAGTTCAGTTTTTGTCCGGGATAAATGACTACGAGACAAAATCGGACGGTATACACATCTTTAAAGAGTAAAGAATTTTAATATAATATTACTTTCTTTTTTATTTATACAAACGTGTATATCGTTCGTTTTTGTCCCAAAGTCATTTTACCCCGGCCCAAAACTGGAATAAATGTGGAGCACAATGTCAGCCAACACCTGCTATATGATAAATATTCAGTTAATGAAACAAGTGCCGTAAAAGTGTGATTTGTTTGACTGTTTATCGTCCGTAGAGCGTATATGTATATACATGCATCTTGAATGGCATTATATTATAGTTTAAGCCTGTTGAAGTAACACAGCTCTGTGGTTCAATGGATACGGCATCTGCCACAGGCGCATTGGAACACGGGTTCGAGCCCCTGAATTTATTTAGATTTCTTTTTCTTTTCTTTTTTGTTATTATTTTACAATATCCTTCATCATATTATATTCTTCATTCTATTAATTTTTGCCAATGTCCGTCCTTCTTTTTCTGTATTTCTACCTTTATTTTACGGCACTGTACAAATATCACCATAATTGCCGCACCGAGTTGTTTGTCAAAATGGAAACTCGGATGGCTTTCAAAACAGAGCATCACGTGTCCACGGCCATGATGATTGAACTAAAAAGTTTGAAATTGCTAATCACAATGCCTAATATGGCCATTATATGCCATGAGAGATTGTTCAATTCAGAAAAAATATTTGAACCGTTTTTTACGAAAAATGTGAATTTTAAGGTGTTATAATCCAAACCGGAAACAAGTTCCTTCAGGTTGCATGAGATATGATGTGCATATAAATGGTAAAAAAATGATGCTTTTATAGCACTTAGGAGAAAGTCATATTTTCAAATTACTGCAGATATACAGTTTTGTTGGTTGCGTAGGCCTATACATTTTAAACATTGAATATTAAAAAGGATTTATTGATTATCGATAATCGATAATAATTTATTATCGAAAATATTTTTGATTAATTTTAATTTTTGCATATTGAAACGAATATGGGGATTAATCCATGACAATTTGGTGGCCATATGCTTAATGCTTTATATTTTATAAGCCAAAATATGAAATTAGATGCATTTTTGGAAGAATTATCATAGCTTTAAACTACGAAAATAATCGGCAATCATATAATATTCTTTTGACTTATCCCTTATTTCACAATATTTTTTATCAATATGAACTTTACATATTGATATGAATGTGAGGATTACGCCCTGAAAATTTGGTGGTCATACCTTTTATGGTTTTTAGTTTATAAACCAAAATATGAAGTTAGATGCATATTTTGGACGAGTTATCATGGCTTTAAACTTCGAAAATAATCGGCAATTATATAATATTCTTTTGACTTATACCTTATTTCACAATATTTTTGTCAATATTAATTTCATATATTGATATTAATGTGAGGATTATTTCCTGAAAATTTGGTGGCCATACCTTTAGCGGTTTTTATTTTACAAGCCAAAATATGAAATTAGATGTATTTTTTTTTTTTGATTCGGACATCCGAGTCAAATCCTAAATATTGCATCTGTTTTCCGTTTTTACTCAATAACTTTGCAACGGAATGTTGTATTATCTTCATATTTCACACAAACACATATAAGTGATAGGGCTTTACGATAAATAAAAAAAATAGAAAAAAATGTATTTGTTTATTTAGGGGGTGGTCATTAAAAACATCGCTAATGCCTGTTTTTGCGTCTTGGCTTGGGTCTGAATTACGCGAAAACTCTTTGACAAAAAAAAAAGAATGATTTTTAAATGCAGTATTACATCGAATTGCTTCTAATTCAAATGATAAATAAAAAGAACTGAATGAGCAATTTTCAATCAGCTATTATTACATCAAATTAATGTAATTGCACCCGTATCATAGATAGGGCAATTTTACGTATGTTTATATAAAAACACCATCAGTGCGGAAATTACGATTATATTTGTACAGTGCCGTAAAATATAGGTAGACATACAGAAAAAAGACGGACATTGGCTTATGACAAATATAATATGATGAAGAATATTGTAAAATAAAAATGAAAAAGAAATCTAAATACATTCAGGGGCTCGAACCTGTGTTCCACTGCGCCTGAGGCAGATGCCGTATCAATTGCGCCACAGAGCTGTGTAACTTCAACAGGCTTAAACTATAATATAATGCTATTCAAGATGCATGTATATAAATATACGCTCTATAGACGGTATACAGTCCAAAAAATTACCTTTTTACGGCATCTGTTTCATTAACTGAATATTTATCATATAGCAGGTGTTGGCTGACATTGTGCTTCACATTTAGTTCAGTTTTGTCCGGGATAAATGACTACGAGACAAAATCGGACGGTATACACATCTTTAAAGAGTAAAGAATTTTAATATAATATTACTTTCTTTTTTTTTTATACAAACGTGTATATCGTTCGTTTTTGTCCCAAAGTCATTTTACCCCGGCCCAAAACTGGAATAAATGTGGAGCACAATGTCAGCCAACACCTGCTATATGATAAATATTCAGTTAATGAAACAAATGCCGTAAAAGTGTGATTTGTTTGACTGTTTATCGTCCGTAGAGCGTATATGTATATACATGCATCTTGAATGGCATTATATTATAGTTTAAGCCTGTTGAAGTAACACAGCTCTGTGGTTCAATGGATACGGCATCTGCCACAGGCGCATTGGAACACGGGTTCGAGCCCTGAATTTATTTAGATTTCTTTTTCTTTTCTTTTTTTGTTATTATTTTACAATATCCTTCATCATATTATATTCTTCATTCTATTAATTTTTGCCAATGTCCGTCCTTCTTTTTTTTCTGTATTTCTACCTTTATTTTACGGCACTGTACAAATATCACCATAATTGCCGCACCGAGTTGTTTGTCAAAATGGAAACTCGGATGGCTTTCAAAACAGAGCATCACGTGTCCACGGCCATGATGATTGAACTAAAAAAATTTGAAATAGCTAATCACACTGCCTAATATGGCCATTATATGCCATGAGAGATTGTTCAATTCAGAAAAAATATTTGAACCGTTTTTACGAAAAATGTGAATTTTAAGGTGTTACAATCCAAACCGGAAACAAGTTTTGTTCCTTCAGGTTGCATGAGATATGATGTGCATATAAATGGTAAAAAAATGATGCTTTTATAGCACTTAGGAGAAAGTCATATTTTCAAATTACTGCAGATATACAGTTTTGTTGGTTGCGTAGGCCTATACATTTTAAACATTGAATATTAAAAAGGATTTATTGATTATCGATAATCGATAAAAATTTATTATCGAAAATATTTTTGATTAATTTTAATTTTGCATATTGAAACGAATATGGGGATTAATCCATGACAATTTGGTGGCCATATGCTTAATGCTTTATATTTTATAAGCCAAAATATGAAATTAGATGCATTTTTGGAAGAATTATCATAGCTTTAAACTACGAAAATAATCGGCAATCATATAATATTCTTTTGACTTATCCCTTATTTCACAATATTTTTTTATCAATATGAACTTTACATATTGATATGAATGTGAGGATTACGCCCTGAAAATTTGGTGGTCATACCTTTTATGGTTTTTAGTTTATAAACCAAAATATGAAGTTAGATGCATATTTTGGACGAGTTATCATGGCTTTAAACTTCGAAAATAATCGGCAATTATATAATATTCTTTTGACTTATACCTTATTTCACAATATTTTTTGTCAATATTAATTTCATATATTGATATTAATGTGAGGATTATTTCCTGAAAATTTGGTGGCCATACCTTTAGCGGTTTTTATTTTACACGCCAAAATATGAAATTAGATGTATTTTTTTGGAATTGATTCGGACAACCCGGGAAATTAATAGTTGGCACACATGCACTAAACAATGGAAATGCGTGCCCTATTAAAATTGGGGAGGCGAGGAAAACATGCATGCAATATATGTGTAGTACAGACTCCCCCCTATATCTCACCCTTCCCCACTCCCCATCATTCAATGTTGGATGGTCTCACGGACCTGTTGACAACATGGCTTGGTCCAACATTGAATTGGGGGAGCGGGGGCAGAGATATACCAAAAGACAGGCAAACTGTGCCAACCTTTTTTCCTGGATTGTCCGAGTCAAATCCTAAATATTGCATCTGTTTTCCGTTTTTACTCAATAACTTTGCAACGGAATGTTGTATTATCTTCATATTTCACACAAACACATATAAGTAATAGGGCTTTACGATAAATAAAAAAATAGAGAAAAATGTATTTGTTTATTTAGAGGGTGGTCATTAAAAACATCGCTAATGCCTGTTTTTGCGTCTTGGCTTGGGTCTGAATTACGCGAAAACTCTTTGACAAAAAAAGAAAGAATGATTTTTAAATGCAGTATTACATCGAATTGCTTCTAATTCAAATGATAAATAAAAAGAACTGAATGAGCAATTTTCAATCAGCTATTATTACATCAAATTAATGTAATTGCACCCGTATCATAGATAGGGCAATTTTACGTATGTTTATATAAAAACACCATCAGTGGGGAAATTACGATTATATTTGTACAGTGCCGTAAAATATGGGTAGACATACAGAAAAAAGACGGACATTGGCTTATGACAAATATAATATGATGAAGAATATTGTAAAATAAAAATGAAAAAGAAATCTAAATACATTCAGGGGCTCGAACCTGTGTTCCACTGCGCCTGAGGCAGATGCCGTATCAATTGCGCCACAGAGCTGTGTAACTTCAACAGGCTTAAACTATAATATAATGCTATTCAAGATGCATGTATATAAATATACGCTCTATAGACGGTATACAGTCCAAAAAATTACCTTTTTACGGCATCTGTTTCATTAACTGAATATTTATCATATAGCAGGTGTTGGCTGACATTGTGCTTCACATTTAGTTCAGTTTTTGTCCGGGATAAATGACTACGAGACAAAATCGGACGGTATACACATCTTTAAAGAGTAAAGAATTTTAATATAATATTACTTTCTTTTTTATTTATACAAACGTGTATATCGTTCGTTTTTGTCCCAAAGTCATTTTACCCCGGCCCAAAACTGGAATAAATGTGGAGCACAATGTCAGCCAACACCTGCTATATGATAAATATTCAGTTAATGAAACAAATGCCGTAAAAGTGTGATTTGTTTGACTGTTTATCGTCCGTAGAGCGTATATATGGATACGGCATCTGCCACAGGCGCATTGGAACACGGGTTCGAGCCCCTGAATTTATTTAGATTTCTTTTTCTTTTCTTTTTTGTTATTATTTTACAATATCCTTCATCATATTATATTCTTCATTCTATTAATTTTGCCAATGTCCGTCCTTCTTTTTTTCTGTATTTCTACCTTTATTTTACGGCACTGTACAAATATCACCATAATTGCCGCACCGAGTTGTTTGTCAAAATGGAAACTCGGATGGCTTTCAAAACAGAGCATCACGTGTCCACGGCCATGATGATTGAACTAAAAAGTTTGAAATTGCTAATCACAATGCCTAATATGGCCATTATATGCCATGAGAGATTGTTCAATTCAGAAAAAATATTTGAACCGTTTTTACGAAAAATGTGAATTTTAAGGTGTTACAATCCAAACCGGAAACAAGTTCCTTCAGGTTGCATGAGATATGATGTGCATATAAATGGTAAAAAAAATGATGCTTTTATAGCACTTAGGAGAAAGTCATATTTTCAAATTACTGCAGATATACAGTTTTGTTGGTTGCGTAGGCCTATACATTTTTAAACATTGAATATTAAAAAAGGATTTATTGATTATCGATAATCGATAAAAATTTATTATCGAAAATATTTTGATTAATTTTAATTTTTGCATATTGAAACGAATATGGGGATTAATCCATGACAATTTGGTGGCCATATGCTTAATGCTTTATATTTTATAAGCCAAAATATGAAATTAGATGCATTTTTGGAAGAATTATCATAGCTTTAAACTACGAAAATAATCGGCAATCATATAATATTCTTTTGACTTATCCCTTATTTCACAATATTTTTTTATCAATATGAACTTTACATATTGATATGAATGTGAGGATTACGCCCTGAAAATTTGGTGGTCATACCTTTTATGGTTTTTAGTTTATAAACCAAAATATGAAGTTAGATGCATATTTTGGACGAGTTATCATGGCTTTAAACTTCGAAAATAATCGGCAATTATATAATATTCTTTTGACTTATACCTTATTTCACAATATTTTTTGTCAATATTAATTTCATATATTGATATTAATGTGAGGATTATTTCCTGAAAATTTGGTGGCCATACCTTTAGCGGTTTTTATTTTACAAGCCAAAATATGAAATTAGATGTATTTTTTTGGAATTGATTCGGACATCCGAGTCAAATCCTAAATATTGCATCTGTTTTCCGTTTTTACTCAATAACTTTGCAACGGAATGTTGTATTATCTTCATATTTCACACAAACACATATAAGTGATAGGGCTTTACGATAAATAAAAAAAAATAGAAAAAATGTATTTGTTTATTTAGGGGTGGTCATTAAAAACATCGCTAATGCCTGTTTTTGCGTCTTGGCTTGGGTCTGAATTACGCGAAAACTCTTTGACAAAAAAAGAAAGAATGATTTTTAAATGCAGTATTACATCGAATTGCTTCTAATTCAAATGATAAATAAAAAGAACTGAATGAGCAATTTTCAATCAGCTATTATTACATCAAATTAATGTAATTGCACCCGTATCATAGATAGGGCAATTTTACGTATGTTTATATAAAACACCATCAGTGCGGAAATTACGATTATATTTGTACAGTGCCGTAAAATATAGGTAGACATACAGAAAAAAAGACGGACATTGGCTTATGACAAATATAATATGATGAAGAATATTGTAAAATAAAAATGAAAAGAAATCTAAATACATTCAGGGCTCGAACCTGTGTTCCACTGCGCCTGAGGCAGATGCCGTATCAATTGCGCCACAGAGCTGTGTAACTTCAACAGGCTTAAACTATAATATAATGCTATTCAAGATGCATGTATATAAATATACGCTCTATAGACGGTATACAGTCCAAAAAATTACCTTTTTACGGCATCTGTTTCATTAACTGAATATTTATCATATAGCAGGTGTTGGCTGACATTGTGCTTCACATTTAGTTCAGTTTTGTCCGGGATAAATGACTACGAGACAAAATCGGACGGTATACACATCTTTAAAGAGTAAAGAATTTTAATATAATATTACTTTCTTTTTTATTTATACAAACGTGTATATCGTTCGTTTTTGTCCCAAAGTCATTTTACCCCGGCCCAAAACTGGAATAAATGTGGAGCACAATGTCAGCCAACACCTGCTATATGATAAATATTCAGTTAATGAAACAAATGCCGTAAAAGTGTGATTTGTTTGACTGTTTATCGTCCGTAGAGCGTATATGTATATACATGCATCTTGAATGGCATTATATTATAGTTTAAGCCTGTTGAAGTAACACAGCTCTGTGGTTCAATGGATACGGCATCTGCCACAGGCGCATTGGAACACGGGTTCGAGCCCCTGAATTTATTTAGATTTCTTTTTCTTTTCTTTTTTGTTATTATTTTACAATATCCTTCATCATATTATATTCTTCATTCTATTAATTTTTGCCAATGTCCGTCCTTCTTTTTCTGTATTTCTACCTTTATTTTACGGCACTGTACAAATATCACCATAATTGCCGCACCGAGTTGTTTGTCAAAATGGAAACTCGGATGGCTTTCAAAACAGAGCATCACGTGTCCACGGCCATGATGATTGAACTAAAAAGTTTGAAATTGCTAATCACAATGCCTAATATGGCCATTATATGCCATGAGAGATTGTTCAATTCAGAAAAAATATTTGAACCGTTTTTACGAAAATGTGAATTTTAAGGTGTTACAATCCAAACCGGAAACAAGTTTTGTTCCTTCAGGTTGCATGAGATATGATGTGCATATAAATGGTAAAAAAATGATGCTTTTATAGCACTTAGGAGAAAGTCATATTTTCAAATTACTGCAGATATACAGTTTTGTTGGTTGCGTAGGCCTATACATTTTAAACATTGAATATTAAAAAGGATTTATTGATTATCGATAATCGATAAAAATTTATTATCGAAAATATTTTTGATTAATTTTAATTTTTGCATATTGAAACGAATATGGGGATTAATCCATGACAATTTGGTGGCCATATGCTTAATGCTTTATATTTTATAAGCCAAAATATGAAATTAGATGCATTTTTGGAAGAATTATCATAGCTTTAAACTACGAAAATAATCGGCAATCATATAATATTCTTTTGACTTATCCCTTATTTCACAATATTTTTTTATCAATATAAACTTTACATATTGATATGAATGTGAGGATTACGCCCTGAAAATTTGGTGGTCATACCTTTTATGGTTTTTTTTTATAAACCAAAATATGAAGTTAGATGCATATTTTGGACGAGTTATCATGGCTTTAAACTTCGAAAATAATCGGCAATTATATAATATTCTTTTGACTTATACCTTATTTCACAATATTTTTTGTCAATATTAATTTCATATATTGATATTAATGTGAGGATTATTTCCTGAAAATTTGGTGGCCATACCTTTAGCGGTTTTTATTTTACAAGCCAAAATATGAAATTAGATGTATTTTTTTGGAATTGATTCGGACAACCCGGGAAATTAATAGTTGGCACACATGCACTAAACAATGGAAATGCGTGCCCTATTAAAATTGGGGAGGCGAGGAAAACATGCATGCAATATATGTGTAGTACAGACTTCTATATTCACCCTTCCCCACTCCCCATCATTCAATGTTGGATGGTCTCACGGACCTGTTGACAACATGGCTTGGTCCAACATTGAATTGGGGGAGCGGGGGCAGAGATATACCAAAAGACAGGCAAACTGTGCCAACCTTTTTTTCCTGGATTGTAGGCGGTTACCATATTTGGCGGTTCTCGCCTGGGCGCGATTACCAGGCTGATGGTGACATGCCCATATGACAGTTTTTACTAATTTGACCTCAGATGACCTCTGGCGACCCCAAAATGACCTTCCAAAATTTGGCTCTAAATGTTAACTGTACCCACCAAGTTTCATGCCCGTACGACAGTTTTTAGTAATTTGACCTCAGATGACCCCTGGGTGACCTTGGATGACTCCAAAATGATCTAAACTTATAACTCTAAATGTTGACTGTACCCACCAAGTTTCATGCCCATATATGAGTTTTACTAATTTGACCTCAGATGACCTGTGGTGACCTTGGATGACCCCAAAATGACCTTCAAAAAATGTTGTTTTAAATGTTGACTGTACCTACCAAGTTTCATGCCCATACGACACTTTTTAGTAATTTGACCTCAGATGACCCCTGGGAGCGGACCTCGGTGTCAGATGACTTTAAAACGAACATAAACATCTTCTTGACAGGATAGAACTACACCCACCCACCGAGTTTGAGCCCTGTACGACCTAGTTTTATGCCCATATGACAGTTTTTAGTCATTTTACCTCAAATGACCCCTGGGAGGGGGCCCGGGGTCGGATGACTTAACGAACATGAACATCTTCTTGCCAGGACAGAACTACACCCACCCACCGAGTTTGAGTCCCGTAGGACCTATAGTTTCATGCCCATATGACAGTTTTTACTAATTTGACCTTAGATGACCCCTGGCGACCCCAAAATGACCTTCCAAAATTTGGCTCTAAATGTTAACTGTACCCACCAAGTTTCATGCCCGTACGACAGTTTTAATAATTTGACCTCAGATGACCCCTGGGTGACCTTGGATGACCCCAAAATGATCTAAACTTATAACTCTAAATGTTGACTGTACCCACCAAGTTTCATGCACATATATGAGTTTTTACTAATTTGACCTCAGATGACCCGTGGTGACCTTGGATGACCCCAACATTACCTTCAAAAATGTTGTTTTAAATGTTGACTGTACCTACCAAGTTTCATGCCCATACGACACTTTTTTAGTAATTTGACCTCAGATGACCCCTGGGAGCGGACCCCGGTGTCAGATGACTTTAAAACGAACATAAACATCTTCTTGACAGGACAGAACTACACCCACCCACCGAGTTTGAGCCCCGTACGACCTAGTTTCATGCCCATATGACAGTTTTAGTCATTTTACCTCAAATGACCCCTGGGAGGGGGCCCCTGGGGTCGGATGACTTAACGAACATGAACATCTTCTTGCCAGGACAGAACTACACCCACCCACCGAGTTTGAGTCCCGTAGGACCTAGTTTCATGCCCATATGACTGTTTTAGTCATTTGACCTCAAATGACCCCTTGAGGGGGCCCTGGGTCGGATGACTTAACGAACATAAACTTCTTCTTGCCAGGACAGAACTACACCCACCCACCGAGTTTGAGCCCCGTACGACCTACGACGGCCTCACATTAGCAGTCACAGACAAAACCTAAATCTACAGAATATATCCATTACTCGTCTCGAAAGAGCTCAAAATAAATAACTTAGAAAATTTTCTTGATGTCCTTTAACATGTTTCCATAGTTAACCATCGTTAGCCATGGATATCTATGCTGTAGAACTGACCGATTTATTGGGACGTCTATCGACCATCAACGAGTAATGATGTTTATAACGTTTAAAAAACATTATTTTGTGTTTCCTGCATGGGTCCTCTCCCTTCTCGTCAGCATGTGCAAACAAAACGAAAATAATTATGTGTCAAATCTAATGATAAATATGAGCCTTGTGCCTGATCAAAGATGGCGCGGAGTATCCCGATTCACAATTATCTTTTTTATCCACGGTATGTAGCCCTGGAATGTAACATTTTCCGGGTTTTTTCGACATGTATGTCCTGACATGTAATTATAAATCTGTTTTTAGTATGTCAGTGTACTGCAATACATCCGATCGCACGCCAAGGCAGTAAAAGGCAGGTCTAATAAAATCCGAAAAAAATGACAAAAACGGAAGATTTCGTATGCATGTATGTGTGCATTGTACTTACATACACACCCCAACATTCTCAGCAAACTCGAAAAATGTTATGTCATCATAAATTGGCCTTCGAATATTTGATCAAAATAGCCCGTCGGAAATTGCTTGAATCTAGTCAGGGATATTTGCTCTAACAATTCGCTAATGATATTCAATATTTTCTAGGTGAATCTATAATCCATCACGATAGCGAATCAAGAGGACGGGTCAAAGGTTATAAAGACAAAGGCGATTTTGTCCTGACACCAAATTACTTGGCATCATCTGTGGAGCAAATGTATCGTCTGATTGGAGTATCTGAGCACTGCCAACAATACATTCAATATGATTGTTCGAAGTCTAAGATGTGGAAGGGTACATCAACTGATAAAGCCGAGGTTTGTACTCACAACACAGTCACAGAATCACAATCTACATGATGCCACCACCTTCTGCTGTTTACTTTTCCTTGTACTCCTTCATCAACATCATACTTTTTCGTCTTTTTTCTGTATTATTATTATTATTATTATTATTATTATTATTATTATTATTATTATTATTATTATTATTATTATTATTATTATTATTATTATTTTCTATGACTGCTATTATTAGGCTTGGTGGTCGACTAAAGATGGTGACATGATGCTCAATTGGGGTGGAGTCGATACAGGGAAATATGGATGTTCGTGTTATATGAATACAGGTAAAAAAACAACAACATTAAAGATCAATACCATACACATAATACCCCACACCCCAAAGACACACAACACCCCATTCATCCAGATAAGCCTACTTATACCAAATGCACTGCAAACGCCAAATATTGGATTTTTAGGATTTAGGATTAGGCGACATGTTATTTTTTTTCAACAAATTATGTGTTGATTGGGGAACCAGGGTGGATTCAGAAAAAACAGTAATAATTAATAGCAATAATATACATGTAACGGCCGAGATCAGCAAATTTACTTGACGTATGTCTTTCTTGTATTATACAAGAAAGGCATATGGCTATAGATTCTGTCAAGGTTCTCTACAGATTCCTGTTTTGAGCAAGTCCTTATTACTTGTTATAATTATTCAGATTTATCTTTTTTTACATTTGTTTTAGAATGTTTCAACACAGGTAAAGTCTGCAATTGTGACGATGATAATATCCAATGGATGACCGATGGAGGTCAGTTAGATGATAAAGATTCATTACCGGTGTATAAAGTGTATCACGCACACACAGAAAATGATGAGAGGGCAGGTTGGCATACTCTTGGTCCCTTACTATGCTCTGGAATGACAAATGGTAAGCTCATGGCCGGGTGAAGAACAACGACGTTCAAAAAAAATATTGGTGGCTCTGAAAAGAGCCGTGTCGCTTGATTTGTGTCATTATTGCAAGCGGATAATGTGTGAGCCTATACTTGCGTGTGTCGGGTGTGTTTGTGTACGCGGTGTTTGAACTAGAGTGTGTACTTGGTGGTTATGTCTGTACGTGCTTAAAACAATGTTGTTTTCAGTTACATCAACAACTTTAATAAACTCATACATATCAAGACATATCTTTCACGTTTTTCTCATTTATCAACCCAAAGTGCTGCTTCACCTGCTATGCCGATAACCACTTGTTTTAGCAATGACCTCTATCATCACGTAATGCTATCTTGCTTATTTTGGCAATAAACTTTATCATCACATAGTATTGTCTTACCATGCTTACCGGTTTTGGCAATACTTTTTTTTTACAATGTGTATGTTATTACACGACTTGTGCGCAGCATCAGAAATGTTCCCCCACAGATCAGCACCCTCCTTGAGTGGTTTTCCTTAGTTCAAATCTCAAAACACTGTTTATAATAGAGGTTTACCGTGTATATTATCAATATTAATTTTCTATACAGATTTACCAATGTATCGGACATGTGCTGAGCTTCAACGTGCTGGTCATGTAAGGAACGGCTCATATTTGTTAGATTCAGATGGTCCTGACGCCGGAGACCCACCATTTGTTGCATATTGCGATATTACGGTACTAGTGAAGTAAATTTAGTTCTATTGCATATAACGAAGTACCTCTTCAAAGACCCGCATTGATTGGTTAAACTGATAAAATGAATTATGTTATCTTAGATGTGTTTTTTAAATGGAAACGTGAAGTCATAATAAAGTTCTCTCAACAAATACTTTTTGGCAGTCTCTGTTGTGTTTCTAGATGTTCATTTCGAATCCTCAATTTTCTTCAAAAATAAATTAACAGATGCTTCGTCTTTCTAAAAACACTGTAGGTAAAACATACATATTCCACGATCTTCCCGAAGCGACTGATGTAAAGCAAGGAACGGATTACAATCGTGTGGCGGTGAATTACGCACCTTCCATCAATCAACTTAAAGAACTCGCTTCCTTGTCCGCGGAGTGTGGGCAAGAGTTGCGTTTTGATTGCAATGACTTCCCGTTATGGGATACTAATCTCGGTAAAATGAAGGGCTGGTGGCTGAATATTGATGGGCAGAAGATGAACAATTGGGCGGGGGCAGCTTTGGAGGATGTTGGTTGTAAATGTGCTGATGAACGTAAGTTAAGTAAAGTAAATTATAACCACAGTGACATTTTGAGGCTTGTTAAGGTTAGCGACTATTTCAAACTGTTGCAATTTGGTAGTTCACGGCATCTTGCGAATGGTAGTGAGCTTTGGCAAAAATTGCATTGATCGTTTCATAGCAAATGTGTAGAAGAATTCAAATATCACAGATATAGTTTTGTACTTCTTGAGTGATGTTGTAAAGATGGCCGAAACAACAACCCTTTTGTAAAACGTACAAAACCCATTAACAGCAATAAATCAAGTTTTCAAAGTGTATGATTTGTAGAATGAACTATTGCAAAACATCAAAGTGTAATTTTTCAATAATATATTGATTAAGATAATGAAAATCGATTTATTTTGGCTGCTTCGAACAACAATACATCGTGTACCCTTAAATTGAGATTTTTCCAGGTCAACTTTACAGTTGCTCACTTTTTATGTTTCTAGACTAGATCTTTGCGTAATGATAGCTATTTCTAAAAAGATACCGTAAAAATGCGTACCAAAATTATTTCCCCTTTTTGACTTCACAAGAATCGCTTTACCTCCTTTCAACCTGTCAAAAATAGGGCTCCTCTCCTATCCTGGTTTATCATGTTTATAATCATCACAGATGTCTACAATCAATTTCCAGTCGCTACCGTGACAAACACGACAACACGTAATTCTATTCCTTATCAACTACTAAATGCTTCTTTTAAACAGTATCCTTAACTGAAACATTATATAAGTAGTATTTTTTCATGTTTTGTCACTTTAGTCCCAAACGTTGTTCAACTTGAGCAATATGAGCGATGATAGTCTTTTTAAAGACTTATTTGTTTGTTTTTACAAATTATAATGATTTATTATTAATATATAGGCCTATATAATTATTTCAGAGTGTCCTGTGGATTACCTGACATTTGAAAACTCCTGTTATAAGATCTACACTTCTACCGTCTCAAGAGATGACGCCTCCAGTACTTGCACTGCAGCGAATAGTCATCTCGTCGATATAACATCTCAACAAGAACAAGACTTTTTGGTCGGACAATTAAATTCCCAAGGCTCTGGGACTGCGTGGATTGGACTCTCGTCACAAAATACCAACGACCCGTTGTACTGGACGGACGGCTCACCACTTGATTTCGAAGCATGGGACAGTAGCGGTAGAGATAACGGTGGCACGTGTATTCGGATGAGAGCTAATAGCAATTACAGATGGGGGGATAAATCATGCAGTACGAATTTTAGATTTGTGTGCGAGTTTGAATGTAAGTTATTGTTATATTATTATGTTATTACCCCGGGTTATTACTTATCATTACTTGTTAACTTTTTTCATTCTTTTTCTTTCTTTTTCTCTTTGCTTCTTTCTTTCTTTCTTTCTTTCTTTCTTTCTTTCTTTCTTTCTTTCTTTCTTTCTTTCTTTCTTTCTTTCTTTCTTTCTTTCTTTCTTTCTTTCGCCGCGTCCACTCACATATGCACTTGTAACTGTGATGTCCAAGACGGGGTCAGTCGAAGTGATGAAGGCTGGATTGCTGATAAACAATTTCTTCCCGTAACCGAGCTTCATTTTGCTGCTAATACTAGGTTTAACAGTGAAGGCTTTGTTACTCTTGGAACTTTCCAGTGTCATGGAATAGGTAAGAATATAAGCATAGATCGATGAGTAACTCAAATACTGCCCTCTCCCAAGAATAAACGCAAAGAGGCAGTTGGTTTGTTTATATTTAGTAGATACTGTCTTTTGCTTTGGGAGCAGACTCATTCCACCAATCAAAATGCAGCATTTAATATGTTGATTACTTGTAGATATACCGACTTTGACTTTAGGAGCAGATTGATATCACCATACCGCGGAATCATGGCAGTTGCCTGGTGCATGAGCAAACTCAAAAATAGCGCAAATAGTGCGAGCGTAAACAAAAGACACTTCCCGCGTAAGATAAGCGATGTCGCCAGGTCTCAACGCTGTACCGGCGTCAGCTGAATTCGAGTACGCTTAGAGGACACAGGCATGGGAAATTCCAATCTGTGTGTTTATTAATCAATGGATAGCACCTACCTCCCATGTAAACAGGCAGTATCAAGTTGTTCTTAGATACAGTCTGTTTACTCCGCACAAGTGCCATATAAGGAAATGCTCTTCTTGAGCCTTCAATCACTTCAACGTCAACCACATGAAAGCATTTTGAAAAGCACAGCAACTATGGAGTAGCAAAATATGTAATAAACATCTTTGATTCTAAAGATAAGCAAAATGTAGACAGCTTGAATTCTAAAGTTGTAATAAACATCTATAATTCTTAAAACACAAGAGCATTTATTAAACCTTTGATCATAAAAGTGTACGAAATGTAATTATCAAAATGTGAAAAACCTCTCTGATTCTAAAAAAGTCTTTATTTCCATTGACAAATAGAAAATCGATACAGGAACTCGTACCTTCCCAGCCGTTATCGTGTACTGTACCTCGTGTCGCTTCGACTTTGGTAGTGACGTCAAAATACGTCTCGGGTGGGGGGTGAGAAAGAGAGAGTTCCGATTTTGCCATATTTACAATCATTATGCCTTGATTCCATAAAACACGCAGTGACGTCACTACCGAACTCGAAGCGAAACGAGGTATATTAATTTCAACAATAAAAATCATTCTACTTATGAGCATGACATCTAATAACCGTAGGTACGGTCGGTACCCGGAGTCAGGGAAGTTTCGACTTGATGAAGCAACTTCCCTACCGGACTAATCATCATCAGTCGGCTGCGGAGCAGGCGACTACAAGCTTTCTCCAAGTAATGCGATCTTGGGCAAGCGAAACAATTTTGTTTGGCTGCAGCATCCCTTCAGTATCTCCCAGGAGGTGCTGGACATACTGTAAGTACAGTGTGCGCGGCCGTCCCGGTTTCCTCTTCCCATGTGGTGGAATATAAAGCGCATATTCTTTCACAGGCTCGCCATCTTCAAGACGCAGTATATGGCCGAGAAATTTGAGTTGATGAATCTTGACTCTGGCAACCAGTGGAGTGGTGTTGGTCAGGTTGTAGATGGTTTCATTTGGAATCCGATCCACACGCTTGATGTTTAACATGACTCTGTAGCAAGATGTTGCAAATGCATTGATCTTGTTTTCCATGTCCTTGGTAATTACCCATGACTCGCACCCGTACAGAAAGACAGTAACACACGTTGTCTGAAACAGCTTGATTTTTGTTTCGATTGGGAGGGACGGGCTTCTCCAAAGGCGTTCCAGTTTCCAGAAAGCTGCCCAGGCTAGTGCTTTTCTTCTTTTTAGGTCTCCAACACTAGAGCCCATCTTGGAACCCAAATACTGAAGTCTGTGACATGGTTGATGGTACTACCATAGACTTCAAGTGCTGGTTGGGCGTTACAGTTTGCAGTCATATATTCTGTCTTAGGTGCGCTGATGACAAGGCCTAGATCTGCTGCTGCAGTTGCAGTCCTAGTAAGCTGTGACTGGGCCCGGGCTATGGAAGATTCCAGCAGGGCAATATCATCAGCAAAATCCAGGTCATTCAACATCTTTGCAGGATACCTGCTTGACCGACGTGGGTAGGTAACAATTCCAGCGTCAATTCCAGAAGTTGATTTCATCAGAAGGTAGTCTACCAGGATAATGAACAGGAATGGTGCCAACACATCACCCTGAAGCACTCCAGTTGTTACTTGGATAGGCTCTGAGATACTGCCATCTACCATAACGGCACTATTGGAGTCTTTGTAGAGCACCTGGATGGCATTGACCACAACCTTTGGTATTCCATAATGCCGCAGCACTGAAAACATGACGGACCTGTTGATGGAGTCGAAGGCTTTTTCTGAAGTCCACAAAAGTGACTGTTAAGGGAAGTTGGTACTCCTTGAAGCCTTCCATTGATCCTCCTCAAAATGTGTATTTGCTGATCACAGCTGCAACCCGATCTAAAGCCAGCCTGGTTGCTTCTCAGTAAAGGATCAATGTGAGGTCGGATCCTGTTCAGAAGGATCTTGTTGTACACTTTTGTGGCAATGGACATAAGCGAAATACCACGGTAGTTTGTCATGAGAAAGAGGTCACCTTTCTTTGGTAGAGGAATGATTACATTCGTAACCCATTGACATGGCGGTGTCAGCGTTGAGAATACTTCCATACAGAATTCGAGAATCATATCAATCATGCTATCCCCTCCTCCCTGAAGTGCTTCTGCAGTTATAGCACAATCCTGCTGCCTTGTTGGTCTTCATGGCTGCTATTGCTTCGACTACTTCTTCACGAGTTGGGGGCTCAGTGATAATAGGAAGATCTTCAACAGCTGGTGCAGGAAGTTCTGAAGCTGCTGTGCCACTGTCGTTGTTAAGGATTGAGCTAACATATTCCTTCCATTCCTCAAGCAGTTCATGGTCACTGGTTGGAGCTGATCCATCTCTCTTTTTGACTTTCACCCCTTTCCTTGAGTTCTTCCCAGAAAGCCAGTGTATAATTTTCCAGGTGGTGGTATAATTCCCCATCTCGTCGGCCAGCTTCAGGTCTTCCATCTGTTTATTGAGGGTAGCAAGCTCATCAGATTTATAAGAGTTGTTAAGGCTGGTGTTCAAGTTCCTCCATCTTTCTCTAGATTGACGAGACTTTGAAATGGAGTACCGCTTTTTGGTCTCATCCCTTTCAAGTTTAAGTCTGATGGTTGCATCTGATACCCAACTTGGTAGTCCGCATGGCTCTTGCTTTCCAATTTAATAACTTTCTCAGCAACTTCACGAACCGCTGTTTCGAAGGTCTCATACCTATCAGAGATGGGTGTGGTGTCATCCATGCTCAAGACCTGGAATCTGTTTGATAGCTCCAGCTGAAATTCCTCCTTTGTATCTAGGATCTTGCAACTTCTTCCAGTTGAATTTTGGTCTCTTGCAAGGTTTTCCTTTGCTAGTACGCAGACTGATAGCTAGACGGATGCTCACAATACGATGATCGGAGTCCACTTCTACTGAGTTGTATGCTCGACAGTTGCGGAGAGAATTTACCCACTTGCTGTTTATTAGTATGTGATCTAACTGTGCATGGGTTGATCCAGCTGGATGGGTCCAAATCCAGAGACGGTTCCTGGGTTGCGGGAATCTCATCTGGGCCGGTCTGAGATTGTACTCCTGGCAGGTGTTAACCAGACGCTCACCATTGTCATTTGTTGAATCATGGTAGCAATGTGGACCAATGACCCAAGGATGGGAAAGATGACTATCTGTTCCTATTCTGGCATTAAAATCGCCGAGGATGAGATGGATGTTGTGCCTTTTCATACCATCCAGGTGGTCAGATAGAGATGAATAGAATTCCTCCTTGTCAGAAGATGTTGCGCACTCAGTGGGTGCATATACAACAGTGATGTCAAGCTGAGGGTTGCCATGGAATGTTACAAATAGTATCCTCTCGGAAACAGCTTCAACACTCTTAAGACATCTGTGAATGTGCTTGGACATGCCAGACCAACTCCTCCGTGCCTTTGCTTGGTAGCGGAACTGAATAATAAATCCCAGTTTCTATCATCTGACCAAAGTTCATCGGTTGGGCTTGGTGTAATGAGACGATGCTCTTGAATTCCGGCAATGTCAATACCTGCATCAGCACAGCCCATGAATAGCTGATGCATTTTCCCTTGTTGATTTACAGTACGGACATTATAAGTAGATATTACAAGAGGTTTGAAGGTAGACAGGCGACAATAATCAGGGCCAACAGTTCGTGATGGTGTGCCGAGTTCCCGCTGGTCCGTCATGAAGTCAACAGTAGACTGCCGCTCATCTACCCTCGGTATTTTCGAAGATTTGCTTGTAGTTTTCGTAATCATAAATTTTGCTGGGAATTATTTTGGTCCAGTCCCAGCAGCTTTACGGGTGATCAGCCCTGTTTCAGCTTATTTCTGGACACACAGCAGCCGAGATCTACCAATATGCAGTAGTTCGCCCCTGATCTGGAACATGTTGGCCAGTGTTGGAAGGTTGACCAATGATGACATGTTCAACACCAGCCTAATGACCGTTGAGAAGTAAATCTTCCTCTTCCGCTCTTTGACCCATGATGAATATTTAGAGCCATTGGGATAGGCTACTCCAATATGAAGAGAATCACTACCGTCCTTGACCCCTTAGAATACTCAAGATGGAGTTTTGATGTTCATGGCAAGGGACCTTGGAACTAAACTAGCCCTACCAGAAAAACAGCACCCGATCTTACCGCACTGTTCTCCAGCAGTTTAAGGACAAAGTCCGGCCGGAACATAACTCACAAGTGCTCTTGAAAGACCTGGTATTAAACCTAACCTAACAAATGCCATGAACACCATAATGAGTAACTAGAAGGAGAAAGAACGGAGCAATATCTCATCATTTATTGTGTCGCTGGCTGTACTCTCTACATCGTTACAGTAGCAAAAACAAATGGCCAAGACATTTGAACATACTGGCCGTTGAACCTGATGGTTTCCTCCGCCCTAAAGCTGACATGTTCAGCAACTGAGCTAGGGAGGCAGAGGGCGCTCATTCCCTCACTCTGGTAAAATACCAGCCCGCACCTGGGAGCACCCAATGGGAAATCCAACACCAGAAACAGCATGTTAAATACTGATTCTTTGCAACGGGGTTGCAGGTGTTGGCAAAGGTAATTTTCAGCTCCCCGACACTGCAGCAGTGTCTCCCTTTATACTAAACTAAATGACTAAATGATTGAACAAATGACTAAATTGCTGTCAACCAGTCGGGCATGTAATGTTTAGAGAATAAAGGTATTGGTTTTAGCTACTGGAGTGCATCTATCGTCTCATATAACACGGGCGGCATCATTATGTTAAGTAAAACAACGAGGCGAAGCCGAGTTGTTTTACGCCAAAAAAACGCCTTAAACACTTCAATTCAAATAGAAATAAGTATTACAAATTTTAATCAAATTAAATCCTACATTTTACAAGGAACTCACCCCCGTTGTTGCTATGCTCCTCTGATTGGTTCAAATAGCGAGTACGCGTATCGCGTTGATGCACACGCGCTGACCCGTGTGATATCGTGTCATATCACACGGGTAAGAACCAATAAGATTGCAGGAACGTTCTCAAGTGTTTAAGAATTATATGCAACCTGACAGCAAAGTTGAGCCTATTGCTCCCAGGCTGCTGTTCAAGTACATACTCTGTATTTAGACAGTTAAATAAATGGAGAGAATCTGGGGTATAGATCGGGTCATACTGCAGTTACTGTCCGTTTTCCTATACACAATACACAGTGCTCTCACCATTGACGCGTGACCCCTACAAATGATCTACGTTGGAAGAATGGGCACTTGGCTAGTTAACATCACTGTGTGAAAAATAACCAGCCAATATGTTAGGTATTCTCCAAACTTCTAGCAAATATATTTCTCTAACATGACCTAAAATTACAGCTAGGTTAGATGTTCAGAAATAGTCGCACTTTTGTAAAATATGAGTGAGGGCAAGGCATAGCTAGCCAACTCCCCGTGTTAATTGAATGGAGATTTGACCGAAAATATTGGTATCGGACCGCTCACTTCTGAAGGATGCCACAAAAAACGGTACAAGCTACATTTTAACTATTCTCTGGCAATCATCATGATGATTTTCTTATATAGTATGCCGAAATTGGGTACTGTAGGTGATTGACAAATGGTCGCACTTTTCTGATAAATAAGTGACAGTGAACATGAAATATCAGCGCCCATAAACCCAAGTTAGTAGCTAGTTAGTGGAGGCCGTCACGGGACTGATTATTGATTATTGAAGTGCCTTATTAATAGATACGCACGATTTAGGGCAAGAAAAACAAACCGGGATACTTTTGGAGACATCATCATCATCATCATCATCATCATCATCATCATCATCATTATCATCATCATCATCATCATCATCATCATCGACATCATCATCATCATCACTTTCTACATTTTTTCTAAACAACATAGGGCCTACCGTTTTAATAAGATTTTTTTTTTGAAATGCATGTAACTATAATTATTGTTTAGAGCGTGATGAAATAAAACATCACGATTTTCATCACAAAACAAAGTAATAGGCCTACAAAAGAAATAAAATTTTCAAGAGTGATTGAATAAAACATCACGATTTTCATCACGGAACAAAGTAATACATAAGACATTGTTTGTTTGATTGCAATCAACCGCGACAGTTCGTCTCACACACATAACAATGCACTGCGATCAAATAGGTTGATGACAACATTTGATTGAATGGATTGCACTGCGCCATGATTACGTGCACCGGTTCAAATCCTTTGTTTGGAGCCAATCAATAATTTCACGTACAGCCTCTATGCAAATTAGAGTTTACACACGCTGCAGCTGGGGTAATCGACCGAAGCTTGTTGCCGTTAGTGATCGAATGCATGAGCTTATTTGCTTTACTGAATCGATTTACTGGATTAATTTCCTGTTAACTGGGTTTAATGCCACAAAGGTCGAATCGCCTTTGCCATGGACCATGACTGCGTCATGTCCTTCTTAAATGATTTTGTTTTTCAGACATACCAATGCTAGCGTCATGCGACGAATTACGTAGTGCCGGGTTCAACTCTTCTGGTTGGTATGATATTGATCCTGATGGTCCAGAAAGTCTACTGTCTTCATGCAGCGTTTATTGTGATATGATTACAGGTAAGGAACGTAATAATTTGGTGATTTATTAGTAGGGATGACCAGCACAAGAACCCACTCCTTTGGACACCTTTTATGTTTACCATGCAAGACTGAATACACACACAGTCTAAATGGAGCTATGCACACAGAGACTATCTCCCTACACTGACCAATGGATTTCACTTGAGTGCACACACATGCATCAGTAGTACCTCATATTAGCCTGTTTGTAATTTTGGCAAAAACATGTTTTGATGAAGTTCAAATATGCACCCCCTAAATATCAATCAATAAATCTATAACTTGGGCAATCACCTAAACAAGAAGTTTCCATCTACTGTAGCCAACTTCATGATTTAAGATACCAATAGTTTTCCCTCCACAGCAAGCTAAAGTGAAATCTACAGGTTATTTGTATAAAAGAGTGATTTTAATGTAAATTTTCTCCAAATTCCAAGATATATTAGGCGAGTGAAGTTTTTGTATACTATACTATATATATTTATCTAATTCCATGTGCAATTTCATAAAATTTCACAACTATTTAGGGGTGCATTTTGGATGATGAAATTTAGACCCTCTTTAATAGGATTCAGAATTATGCAGTACCGTAGGCCTACATGCGCAGTATATTCTGTAATGACCATTGTAATATCTTAAAATTGCACATGAAATTGGTTCAATATTGTAATTGTAATATACAAAACTTGACTCATCCAATATAACTTGGAATTTAGAGAAAATTTGCAGTAAAATCAAATTTTAATGCAGATACACTCCATGGGAAACTGAGCACATGGATGCGTCTCATGTGTAAAAATGTATCACCAAATTTTGACAACTTGTTATTTAAGTAAAAAACATGTAATTAAGTTGATCTGTAATGACGAATTTTTATGCAAGGTTTCCGAATTTTGCACTTTTTTGGACTGATAATTTTTGGGCCTTGGATGCAAAATTCGGAAACCTCGCACAAAAAAATCGTCACTACAAATCAACTTTATTACATGTTTTGTGACTTAAATAACAAGTTGTCAAAATTTGGTGATACATTTTTTTGGTCAAATTTGTTCATAATTTTTCCATGACTGCCATCTTGGATTTGTACACAGAAATAAAGAACAAAAAGGCTATTTCACAAGACCAGATCTCCGAATGCATTTATGAAAACCCGTATTTATAAATGATTTCTTCTTGTAAGTATTTGTATGAATCATGTAATCCATTTTCAAGGGTTACTGAAAAGGCATTTTTTGAAAATAATGAATTTGAAACTGGAAATTATTCAATTTTGTGCCATTTTTACTTGGTGTCCATAATCATGATAATCTGTCCAAACTGAATATTCAAAACACGCATAAAAATTGGCCATAACTTCAGAACTATTTATCCTATTGAGGTCATTTAAAGACTGAAATGCTCCACTTAATGAGCTCTTTAATATAAGGAATGATTCTACAATACAGGAGAAACTTCAAATTTTCATGGTCATCCCTATTATTAGCAGTCAAGTTAGCTCAATCGATAAGGCATTCGACTATGGAGCAAGAGGTTGCGGGTTCGAACACTTGTGGTGCCTAGTAGGCTCTCGTGGCATTATGCAATCATGTCTATAGCAGAATTCACCACGACCTTTGCAGGATTTAAACCCCATTAAACCAAGATAAACCTCATTGAAAACAGCTCAACTATGTTAAGTCAGGGATGTGTCTCATAGCCCTGGTTAAATCTATAAACATATGTTTCTGATTTACCTGTGCGATATTACAATGTGCTGTGATGAAATAGGTATTATAATTTCAGTTGGATGCACCATTACAAAGCAAACGCACAGTAACAATACTGAGCGTGGCCTTTGTTTCCGAAATGAGAACAATAGTCTGCATATTGTTATCCAGCCATGTTGATGGTACAACTCATGTCAAACTTGTCACAGTTATTGTGATCGTATAAAGTAAATGAGAAACATGTGATTTTAGACTTAACACGGTTTGGAAAAAGTTTTTCCATTTTTAGCTCCCTATCGGGCAGTCAGAACTCCATATTTGTGAGGGCTCGACAACAATCTTCCCAAAATCGTATTTTAATCATTTTTAGATGACCATAAAGGGAATGAATTGAAGTTTATATACAGTTTCTATGGAGTAAATTGATCAAACCGATCACACGATGGTGCTCGTTCGAAGTTGGAGCTATCGCGAGTCAGCTGTTGAGCACAATTTGCCATTGAAATTACACGTCCGACTGTTATAAAATTTTGGAAGACTCTCTTCGGGAAAACAGCTCGACAACAGCTTTCCCGTAACATTTTTTACTTCAAATTGTAGTATGTTAAGGATGAACATTATAATTCACATGTGAGCTTCTATGGCTATTATTGTATGACGGGTTTTCCCACCAGCCCACTAACTAGTCCATTGCCTATACCTACAGTACAGTGAATGAGCTAGAGGTCAATCATCAATTGGAGCGCGGTGTGTGCACTGAATAGGAAAAACGGACAGTAACTGCATAATGGAAATATTTGTTGTCTGTACACCCTACTCTTGCCATCACGGGAAAAATCGTTTCTCACAATCTTTTCGCAAAGTAGTATGTATATCCATTGTAGGTCAAAGATTTACAGGATATTAAACATGCACATCTGTCAGGACCACAGACGAAAGAGATACAGACCGCGTACAACCAGTCAAAGTCCCCGTGTATGATGTGAGTTCTCGCATATTCATGAAGACCGATTGTTCGATCGTGCCGTGTCTAACAATCACGCCAGCGTTGCGTGTCCTCGCGTATACGCGATAGAGCGTTGCGTGCTTTCGCGATTACGCGATAGACCGTGAAAATACGTGGTAATTTCGTAGCAGTCTCGCCTGTCGCATTTCATGGAACAATTGGCCCTCATTATAGGTTGATGCTGAGACTTTGACTGATTGCACGCGGTCTGTATCTCTCTCGTCTGTGGTCAGGATACAGTTCTTTAATGACCTTTGAATATTAAGTACGAAAAACACTCATACTCATACTTGATGTCAAAAGTTGTGGTGTTATGATTGTTTACTATGACATTGGAGATGATGCCAATTATGGTCCATAGTGCAACCATGATCACAAAATAATAAGCTGTCAGACATTATATTCTAATATATCAACATGAAGAAAAGACTCTGAAAAAGACACCATGTATACAAACGTTAACATAATTTTATTTACACTTCAAAACCAGAACAAATCCTATCCAATCAAATCGAGTCATTATAATTTATTATATTATTACAAATATTGGTATTAACCCAGCAAACACAAAAACGTTTTAAAAACGTTTTAAATAAGTTATATTTTGACTTTTGGTTTAGGTAAAAACGTTTTAATAACATTAAAATGTCGGGTTATATAAAGGTCATGATAACGTTTTAAAACGTTTTGTATGAAAACACACTACTACAACAATATTTTTAATGTTTTCAAAAAATGTTATTGTAAACTATTTTTGCAAACTTTTTGCCAAATATTGTGTCAATACTTAAATAACATGTTAAAATATTTGAACCCAGCAAACACAGAAATGTTCTTAAAATGTTTTTTTTTCAAAACCTTTTAATAACATTTAAATGTCGGGTTATATAAAGGTCATGAAAACGTTTTTAAAACGTTATTGAAAATATTTTGGGCAAACATTTTTCGAAAAATATTTTTCAACCCCAAAATAACATTCTGTTTAGAATGTTTTGTATCAAGTTTTCAAGAATGTTTTTGGAATGTTATTAAAACGTTTTTATACCCTTTATATAACCCGACATTTAAACGTTTTCTGTAAAACATTTTTAATTGTTGAGCAGTAGATTATCAAAAATGTTTTTTAAGGTTATGAAAACGTTTTATACTCTTAATATACCCTTTATATAACCCGACATTTAAACGTTTTCTGACAACCTTTTATAACCTTTTGCGAATGATGTCGAAAACGTTTTGTGTTTGCTGGGAAGACATACTGTATATGATGCTATAATTTATATAAAAAACTGACTGATAAATCCTGCCATCATGACATCATTTCAAGGGTTCAATATATATGTGACGTGTCATGTCAAAAGGAGACACTTTTGGGAGGATCGTAAATGGAGAAATAGCCAAAATTCTGCCCGGGGTGATTTTTTCACAAGTTGGGTTTGTTGCGAATTTGTGATGTTATTAATGTTTAAAATATCGTCTGATAGTTTCAGACCGGAATATAACTGGCATCTTGTATTTTTTTAGACATTTTTCAAGGTAATTCCTACTCTCAACATTGTCAATAATATTTTCAAAGGCCGATATCTCAATTTCCAATTTTATAATACCATAACTTACAACCGCAATATCTTCGCCTAGGAATGCCCGATTTCATTGGGGAAAACGGCATTGTGGAGCACAATATCTCTATATTTAAGATATGTAAAAACCTCAAAATTGATAACCTGCCCAAAAGTGTCTCCTTTTGACATGACACGTCACATATTTTCTATGATTTTGTACTAAACCCAGGGGTTCATGATTGAACAACCCCGTTATGTGTTTTGCGAATTTAAACTTAAGAGTTTTGAGCAATGAATGAACTCATGAATTTATGATTTACAATATTTTGGACACAAAATGTTACATTTTCCAAAAAACCCGAGATAGGCCAGTGTATACGGAGGTTTAATGTGCATCCCCACAAATATTTTTCCATTTATTGTCCTATAACACATTCAAGATGTTACCAAAATAAATTCCCGGCACTCCTGCCATAATCAAGATCAACACAGAGGTCAAAGTTCAAAGTTCCTCAAATGGTTAGAAAGCATATCAAATCATTCCCCTCATTTGAAGGGTTCAGAAAAAGCATATTTTGACCTTCCTGCAACATGATTGCTTGTCTTGAACCCCGGTTTTGTTCACAAAAACCTGGTCTTTTACACATTATTGGTCATCATAAGCTCCAATCTTTGTTGTACATAATAGTATACTTTTAAAACTTCAGCTGCAGTAGGTCTGAGTTTTGGATCCATACTACGACACTTTTGGTGAATTGTGGACAGCTTGAATTTGGCATGTTTTCCATAGAAGGACTCTCCCATCAAATAATCTACTACAGTTGGAATCTTCCAGATGTCGGACTTCTCATTAAATCCTTTAACTGGTTTATAATATTTCTTGCGTTTTATGGAAGACCATATTAATTGCTCGGGAGCAGCAAATTTTCCATTTTCCCCGGATTCTATTCCCCAAGATCCACAATTTGTTACCACTCTCTTGGACGAGTCGGCCACTGGAAGGAAATCTAAATCGTTAACGATAATATGGAGATCGGATGTCACCAAAAATTGTGAAAGTGTTTTATTTAAGTTACCGCTATCGCACATGACATGAGTACCAGTTGGACTGGAATGAAGAAAATTAATTATTTTAACATAATCAAGAGAAATTCTGAATCTGGTAAGCACACTATCTTCATTTTGTTCCTTTAAGATTTTGTTGATTTTATTTAATGATCCAAATCTGTGATACTCGGTGACTAAGGCCGGAATTGATGGGCAAAAACCAAGAAATTGAGTCACAAAAGGACTTGGTTGAAACTGTTGCATATTGTTTGCCAGCGACGAAAAGAGTAGTTGTGAATTCCAATCCATATGCTGCAAACGCAATAGGCTAACGTTGTATTCCTTCCATCTAGCAAGGTAAACCTGGTTACAAAATGAAGAACAATATTATTTTGAAAGAATAAAAATAAATAATGAAATGAGTACGCGGGATGGTGCTAAAATTAATGAAGGAAGAAGATCATGAGTTTTTCATTTGCGAAAGGATTTCGTTCTTTGTTCTTCGTTTTAATAAAAGAATATTTTAAAAGACATTCAAATTTTATTAATTGATCTTCGACAAAGTTTCTCAAGCGGAAAAACATGGTTTCTCGATCGAACAACCTGGTGTCTTGATCAAAAATGAGAATCTTGGATCATTGAGATTCCTGGTTTCCTGATCGATTAGAAACTCATCGATCGAGAATTTTAGAATTTTGGCGAGAAACCAGGTTATTGGATCGGGGAATCGAGAAAAAAAACTTAGGAAATGAGAAACCCATGTTATTTTCTATCAAAAAACCTATATATTGATAATAAAAGACAAATTAACATTTGGTAAATCTTTGGAAATAAGGCCAAAAAATATATAAATGTGCAGAATATTAATCAGAAACTGCTTGAAAATATTATGAAAAGCATCAGCTTACTTTTTTGATTGTTCCCTCACCGATTCTTTTAATAGGTGTGACGTTGTATTGAATATCCTTACAGGTTAACCAACGATGACAAACGCCATCATTATTGAGTTGAAAAGATCCCTTTCTACAATGTCTGTCAGTGTCATTCAATTGGCGTGTAGTCTCGTGCTCCTAAACAGAACAAAATATATGAAGATTGTAAAATAATGGGAAAACACGCGTAAACAATTACCATAGAAGGAGGATACAAAAATCAAGATGGATGGACATAGACGAGACACTGGTGTGTGAATGTGATGTGTGCACCTGCTTATTTGCGCAAAGTCTGCGCAGAGACTGTCAAAGATCTGTGTGTTATGTAAACGAGTGGCGGGTCCAATTGAACACAATTATCTCGTGACCACCTGTGCCCGATAGTTGAGTTATAAACTTATGTCCATAAATCATTTTAATTATCAACATTGTATAATTCACCTGTTTGAGGTGTGCACGCAATCGATTAACTGCTTAATGGTAACCAATTTACTAGTTTCAATATAATGCTGTTCCATCATGTGAATGTAAGAATCGTCTATATACCGAATCCAGAAGCTTCCATAATATTCTTTCTTACCTGAATCAAATAATAGTCGGTCACTCTGTCCACCTGCAGTTCATCGCGACGACGCAAGGGAACAGGTGCATCGGTTACCAGTGAATTATTCACCACACCAACCAATTTCCCAGCGGAAAGTGTCTCCCTCATCAATGATAGTGCATGATTATCCGAAGGTACTCGTATTCGAAATACGAATAAGCCAATAGCAGTGAATGCTACTGATGCTATCAAGATGAAGCAGAACACAGATTTGATGGGCATTTTGAATAATCTCATCTGTGGGTAAATACAATTAAATTAATTTTCAGTGGGATGTCAAGTGGATGTCTTTTAATTTGGGTCTATAGAGTGGGTGTTTTTAAAACCTTTGATCAACGTTTGCTGGGATGTTGAACTCTAGCAATGTCAGTGGCATTTATTCTCATGAGAATAGGACAGTTTTCTAATCACAACGACAGCAAAATATACATGACCGGAAGTGACTCCTAAACGACCTTTGACCCCAAATTGGATATAACTTTTGTGCCTCAGGTAAGGGCAATGCATATGTGTAGATCCCAACTCCTAAACATGGTGTATTAATATATCCCCCAAAAGTACGTCTTTGGAGTCCATCGGTTTTAGGGCGTAGATTATTGAACTCCTAGGACTCCTATTACCCCACCATGTGGACGAGCCTGCCCCAGCATACATACTGCAGTTACTGTCCGTTTTCCTATACACAATACACAGAGCTCTCACAACTGACGCGTGACCTCTACAAGTAGTGTATGTTAGAAGTATAGGCAATTGCCTAGTTACCGTCACTGTGTGAAAAATAACCGGCCAATATTTAAAGTATTCTCTGAAATTCTAGAAAATATAGTTTTGTAACATGTCCTAAATTTTTAGCTAATTTAGGTGTTTGGAAATATTCGCACTTTGGTGTTTTAGTGTATGTTATAGGTGATAGGACATTGCCTAGTTAAGGAAGGATATGTAAACGACAGATAACACCAAAAATATGAAGAAATTATTTCCAAACCGTGTTAAGTCTGCAAACCATTATGCTTCTCATTTTCAAGAACGGTGGTTAACAATAATCACACTATTGTATCATTTCGTAAACAAAAGCCACCACAGTATTGTTACCTTGCGTTCGCTTTATAATCGTTCACCCAACTGAAACTATAATACCAGCTCATTACACAGGTAAAACAGAAACACGTGTTATGTGGATTTAACCAGAGAAGATCTGATTTAATCAGTTGAGCTGTTTTCAATGAGTGTTATCTTGGTTTAATAGCTTTTAATGGGGTTTAAGTCCTGCAAAGGTCGTGGTGAATTCTACTGTAGACATGACTGCATCATGAGATAGACGGCAAACAGTGGTACTTTACTATAGACAGTGCTTGCCCGTTTCATTTTATCTGGTACCTCATTTTACTTATTCCCTGTCTCGTCATCCAGTCCCTGGTACCTCATTTTACTTATTCCCTGTCTCGTCATCCAGTCCCTTTGCCTACACGCATAAACTTACTTGTCTCATCATCCACCTCCTTTTACTTATTCCCTGTCTCGTCATCCAGTCCCTTTGCCTACACGCATAAACTTACTTGTCTCATCATCCACCTCATTTTACTTATTCCCTGTCTCGTCATCCAATCCCTTTGCCTACACGCATAAACTTACTTGTCTCATCATCCACTTCATTTTACCTATTCCCTGTCTCGTCATCCAGTCCCTTTGCCTACACGCATAAACTTACTTGTCTCATCATCCACCTCATTTTACTTATTCCCTGTCTCGTCATCCAGTCCCTTTGCCTACACGCATAAACTTACTTGTCTCATCATCCACCTCATTTTACTTATTCCCTGTCTCGTCATCCAGTCCCTTTGCCTACACGCATAAACTTACTTGTCTCATCATCCACCTCATTTTACTTATTCCCTGTCTCGTCATCCAGTCCCTTTGCCTACACGCATAAACTTACTTGTCTCATCATCCACCTCATTTTACTTATTCCCTGTCTCGTCATCCAGTCCCTTTGCCTACACGCATAAACTTACTTGTCTCATCATCCACCTCATTTTACTTATTCCCTGTCTCGTCATCCAGTCCCTTTGCCTACACGCATAAACTTACTTGTCTCATCATCCACCTCATTTTACTTATTCCCTGTCTCGTCATCCAGTCCCTTTGCCTACACGCATAAACTTACTTGTCTCATCATCCACCTCATTTTACTTATTCCCTGTCTCGTCATCCAGTCCCTTTGCCTACACGCATAAACTTACTTGTCTCATCATCCACCTCATTTTACTTATTCCCTGTCTCGTCATCCAGTCCCTTTGCCTACACGCATAAACTTACTTGTCTCATCATCCACCTCATTTTACTTATTCCCTGTCTCGTCATCCAGTCCCTTTGCCTACACGCATAAACTTACTTGTCTCATCATCCACCTCATTTTACTTATTCCCTGTCTCGTCATCCAGTCCCTTTGCCTACACGCATAAACTTACTTGTCTCATCATCCACCTCATTTTACTTATTCCCTGTCTCGTCATCCAGTCCCTTTGCCTACACGCATAAAATTACTTGTCTCATCATCCACCTCATTTTACTTATTCCCTGTCTCGTCATCCAGTCCCTTTGCCTACACGCATAAACTGACTTGTCTCATCATCCACCTCATTTTACTTATTCCCTGTCTCGTCATCCAGTCCCTTTGCCTACACGCATAAACTTACTTGTCTCATCATCCACCTCATTTTACTTATTCCCTGTCTCGTCATCCAGTCCCTTTGCCTACACGCATAAACTTACTTGTCTCATCATCCACCTCATTTTACTTATTCCGTCTCGTCATCCAGTCCCTTTGCCTACACGCATAAACTTACTTGTCTCATCATCCACCTCATTTTACTTATTCCCTGTCTCGTCATCCAGTCCCTTTGCCTACACGCATAAACTTACTTGTCTCATCATCCACCTCATTTTACTTATTCCCTGTCTCGTCATCCAGTCCCTTTGCCTACACGCATAAACTTACTTGTCTCATCATCCACCTCATTTTACTTATTCCCTGTCTCGTCATCCAGTCCCTTTGCCTACACGCATAAACTTACTTACTTGTCTCATCATCCACCTCATTTTACTTATTCCCTGTCTCGTCATCCAGTCCCTTTGCCTACACGCATAAACTTACTTGTCTCATCATCCACCTCATTTTACTTATTCCCTGTCTCGTCATCCAGTCCCTTTGCCTACACGCATAAACTGACTTGTCTCATCATCCACCTCATTTTACTTATTCCCTGTCTCGTCATCCAGTCCCTTTGCCTACACGCATAAACTTACTTGTCTCATCATCCACCTCATTTTACTTATTCCCTGTCTCGTCATCCAGTCCCTTTGCCTACACGCATAAACTGACTTGTCTCATCATCCACCTAATTTTACTTATTCCCTGTCTCGTCATCCAGTCCCTTTGCCTACACGCATAAACTTACTTGTCTCATCATCCACCTCATTTTACTTATTCCGTCTCGTCATCCAGTCCCTTTGCCTACACGCATAAAATTACTTGTCTCATCATCCACCTCATTTTACTTATTCCCTGTCTCGTCATCCAGTCCCTTTGCCTACACGCATAAACTTACTTGTCTCATCATCCACCTCATTTTACTTATTCCCTGTCTCGTCATCCAGTCCCTTTGCCTACACGCATAAACTGACTTGTCTCATCATCCACCTAATTTTACTTATTCCCTGTCTCGTCATCCAGTCCCTTTGCCTACACGCATAAACTTACTTGTCTCATCATCCACCTCATTTTACTTATTCCCTGTCTCGTCATCGAGTCCCTTTGCCTACACGCATAAAATTACTTGTCTCATCATCCACCTCATTTTACTTATTCCCTGTCTCGTCATCCAGTCCCTTTGCCTACACGCATAAACTTACTTGTCTCATCATCCGGTTCATTATGCCTACAAACAACGTTATTAAAGCCATATTATAACATTTGCTGAGGAGGACGCCCTCACTGATTTTTTTTTAATTCATTTTTTTACACGATTATATTGTACTTTATTAAACCAATATACCCTGCAAAAATCAAGACTCTAGGTGCTGTAGTTTTGTCAAAATCCGAGATTTTGAATAAAACGATGGAACCGATGGAATTATTAGTCGAACGCATACACGATGTTCATAACACACAGCGGGACAGTGATCTACACAACAAAGGGTCGTACCATAACATGACCGAAGGAGTGGTACGTATTGGCGACATATGCGCTGGTAGTAAATTCCAATTTTCTTTGCTTTGCCGTAGTTGTTCGGCTCAAAAATAAAAGATGATATGTCTGACAGTAAAAACTAACATTTTATGGCAAACAAATGCTAATCTATTTTGTATGAAAATGTTATAATATGGCTTTAAGTTTGGATAAGTTCCTTAGCGTGAATTTTGATATTCGTATTGCATTGATTGTTGTTCATGAAATTAATTACCAAAAAGTGTATGTGACACGTCAAATCTAATTAGCAAAACCATAAATGTGACGTGTCATGTCAAAAACAGACACTTTTGGGCAGGTAATCAATTTTGAGGTTTTTACATATCTTACATAATAGAGATATTTTGCTCTACAACGCCGTTTCCCTCAATGAAATCGAACACTAAGCAAAGATATCAGTTGAGTTCATAAGTTATAGTATTATAGAATTTGAAATTGAGATATCGGCCGTTAAAAATAGGCCTATTATTGACAATGTTGAGAGTAGGAATTACCTTGAAGAATGTCTCAAAAAATACAAGATGCCAGTTATATTCCGGTTTGAAACTATCAGATAATAGTTTAAACATTAATAACATCACAAATTCACAACAAACCCAAATTGTGAAACAATCTATTTCTCCATTTCCCTGACCAGAAATGTCTGATTTCGATATAGACGAATCCAATTTCACGCATCCTACACCTCAATGGCAGCCATATTTGGGTCCCCGTCGGCTCCATCTCACCTAAAATGTGAAATGATGCGGCCTTGAAGGGTATTTTAAACTGCATTCTATCACCCGTGTTACACGTAGACAAAAGAATGATGACAGTTTACAACACAAAAGAATCTAACATCGATTTTTAAGCGGCTTTAATCCACCCAATTGGGCTGTCACAACACCAGTTTGGTGCTGCGGGGACCCAATAATGGCAGACCAAATCCTGACCATGACTGGGCTTCTTGGATTCGTCTATACCACGTTACAAATATCACTAAAATTACAATTTATCGGCCGTTTCATTTCCTCTGCTACCTCATCATTCGGGTCCTTTGCATACAATCATACACTTACCTGTCTCATATCATCCGCTTCTTTATGCCTAAAAACGTTCCCAAATTTACATGGCTACGTTTGGATAAATTCCATAGCGTGAATTTGCATACTGGGAATTACTACATGTATACCGTTATGCGCAATGCCTGCCACATGATAATTATTATTTTGTTGAAATGATTTGAAATTAAAAACTGTTTTATGAATTTGAAGCATTTGTTGCTAATGCATCTAATAAAATGTTAATGTTAGCTCGTTACCAGTGTCTAGGCACACATCTGACAAGCGATATTAAAATAAAACGTCCGGTCATTATCGTGACTTTATTTATACTGTTTGCACAGTATTTTTTGTGGAAGCTGAGAGTACACCAGACATATTGAATTGCATTCTGAATACGCGGAATGTCCTTCTGATATAAATCAAATAATTTTTATTTTTTTATTTTTAATTCACGATGTAATACAAATTTTATGACAAATTATTAAAACATTTTAATTTTTGATATTTAACAGTCCTCGGAGTAAACTTTATAAATCTAATGATATGTACTTAAAGTGTATGTAGCTGGGATGAAAAGCCGACGATCTATTGACAATTTTGACCTTTCATATTGAAGATATACATATTTTCCTCAAAAGACCTAAATATTTTTGGTGTTTTGAGAAAAAAAAATGCATATGGGATCAGATACACAATTTTTACTATCATGTTCTGATAAGAATTTAATATACAGGGGTGTAGTCTCGTAATAATTCGCCGTAGAAGTGATGATGTAACAGGATTAACTATCGTAGCAATAGGTTTAAACAACGTGTGTATATATCACCCTGCACTACACGCAAGTTGCATTCATCACCTGTGTATGCCTGCAATCATACCGCTCTCACAGGTGCGAGTGATCAGCATATTAATATTCTATAGAATTACAATCCAGGTCTTAAACCGTGTTTAGTTCAATGCAGAGGTACCGCGTGAACATAGGCCTACTAGTGCAGTGCGATATATTATAAAATTGTTTAAACCTATTGCTGTGGTAGTTAATCCTGTTACACCATCACTTTTACTGCGAATAATGGCCTATAATGTCTGAGAGAGTGTCTATAGCTGTGTATCAACCTCTATACTAAAATAATTTTGCAAAAATGTTTGCCCAAAATATTTTACAATAACATTTGAAAAAACGTATTCATGACCTTTATATGACCCGACGTTCAAACGTTATTTCAAAAAAGGTTTTGAATACTGTAAACCTTTTAAGAACATTGTTGTGTTTGCTGGGATAGTAAAACGACCCGAAAATAAATATAAATCTTCATGGTTACCATGAAAACGGGTCACAAAAAGTCATAGAAGCATCCCTAAAGTAGATTTTGCAACTCCCTACATTTTGGTATATATATAATTCACACTGTTAATATTCTATGATGGGTTGTCAAAATCAAATTGACCCATTATTTCCTCTACTACTAGCGCTATTGTTTAATTCTATACCAGGTATGTTGGAGCTGTGCATAAAGCTTCAAAGTTCAAGATGGATACTCGTGAGTAAATGCATTTTATGAGTTCAAGTTAGAGTTGGAGTTAGAGTTACAATTTAGAGTTAGAGTTGCAAGTTAGAGTTAGAGTTGCATTTAAAGTATAGGGGCGGGGCTACTTTGTTTGCCTGATGTCAGATTGAATGAAATATTTTACGGGTTGAAAACTGAACAAACTTTTTTGTTAAACATGGATAGGTATAGTAATGGTTTGCCCAACATGGATAGGTGTATTAATGGTGTGCCCTCATGTAGGACTAGAATCATTAGTGTTTTCCTAGGCTATCATGCATGCGCATCACTTTTCCAGTGGGTGGGTCAGTCTATGGTGGAAATGGTGCCTCTGCATGGTGGGTGACAGATTCAAAATATCCTTGACTAATCAACATGCTATTATGCATACATGTATGGTTGGTTATATTTGCCATGTACTATCAAGTTATATTACTTTTTCCAAGTCTGGGGTGGGGGCTAAAGTCCCATTCAGACACCAAATCACAGATGATGCGATGCTTTTAAATATTGCAGCATCGCGCGATGAAATTAAAATAAACATTTCGATTTCATCATGCGATGCTGCGATGTTTTAAAACAGGCCTATAGACGATTGAAACTTATAGCCCAGTTTAAAGTATCTCAATCTGAGATTGCTGTAGTCATGGTAGTTGACGTGGTTATCATCCTGAATTGACCCACAACATTGTTTAACATAACTGTACTACTTTAACTCTAAATTGTCACTGGCAACTCTAAATCGAACTCTATAAAATCGAACTCTAAAATGTAACTCTAACTCTAAGGGGCAACTCTAACTCTAAATCGAACTCTAAAATACAACTCTAACTCTAAATCGAACTCTAAAATGCAACTCTAACTCTAACTCTAACTCGAACTCATAAAAATTAAACACTCGATACTCATAGTGTAGTTCTGTAGCGGCGAGGTACGTCGTGGTTTCGAGTCGCTCCTCTGTCAAACTGCAATCAACGAAATTAATGTTGGCACACTCTGGCATAATAACTATAAATCGCTTCCCCTCTCCCCCAATTCAATGTTGATGAAAGCAATTTTGACATTGGGCTCTCCAGTCTCCCCAACATTGATTGAGGGGGAATGGGGAGGGAAGGGAAAGGTTTGTACTTCTCATCAAACATAGTTATACTAATGTCACTGAACTCTCAGAGCAGCAATGAAGAGTTCCAACATAATTGTCAAATTGTGCCAACTATATATTTATTTGATTGTAGGTTCCTTTTTGAAAATTTCATTTGGGGCTAGGCGAATTTATGTATGGTGTAGGGTGGTGTATAAAGTTGCAACCAAAGTTGGACCATAACTCCACGCAAAGATAAAAGGTCATTTGAGGTCTACTATTTACTATGGTGTTCACTACCCATATCTTTGGACGACCTATTGGGACCGCCATCTTTCTTTACTTCTTTTACAAAAAGAACATGACGTATTTGCGTAAGCCGGCGGTGGTCGCACAAGCTGACGAGACCCGTGGTTCGAGAAAGGCATTGTATACATATAGTCAATAAGATGTAGGACTAAAATTATTATTGTACGAAAACCGGAGGCTCGTACTAAACGCCGTTTTTTAATGATGAAATCTCGATTTTATGTTTTGTATGAAATTCTGGGTTTTGTACGATACGAAATCAATGGATTTTTAATTGAAAACCCTGTTGTTTCACAACAACGTGTGTTCTGTGAATTATTGAGTAAAACTAAATGAATTTTAGGTTTACAAATATTTTTGACACAATTTCATTTTACATTGCCAAGACAAAACCAAGACACGAAGTTACGGCTCCGATAAAAATAACTTAGCAAAACCCTGGGTTTTATGATAAAGGGTTTTCTAAGTGAAGACCCCGTTGTTTCACCGGTGGTTTTACACATTATTGGACAAAATTGCATCCAATCTTTGTTGTACATCCAAGTATCCTTTTAGAACTTCAGCTGCAGTAGGTCTGAGTTTTGGATCCATACTACGACACTTTTGGTGAAGTGTGGACAACATGAACATGACTTGCTTTCCATAGACCCCCTCTCCCATCAAATATTCCACTACAGCTGGAATCTTCCAGATGTCCGACTTCTCGTCATGACCTGTATTCTGTATATATTTATGTCTATTACGTATTTTCGAGAAGCACAATAATTGTTCGGGAGCAACAAAGTTTCTAACTTTCTCACCATAACATCCACAATCCGTTGAAATATTCTTGGACGAATCGACCCAAGGAAGCTTATCTAGATCATTAACAATAACATGTAGATCAGATGTCACCAAAAATTGTGCAAGTGTGTTAGTTAGGCTACCGCTATCGCACATTACACGAGTACCAGTTGGATTAGAATGAAGACAATTTATTAGTTTAACATAATCAAGAGAAATTCTGAATCTGGTAACCACATTGTCTTTATTTTGTTCCTTTAAGATTCTGTTGATGTTGTTTAACGATCCAAATCTGTGATACTCCGTGACTAAGGCCGGAATTGCTGGGCAAAAACCAAGAAATTGAGTCACAAAATGACTTGATTGAAACTGTTGTATATTGTTTGCCTGAGACGAAAATAAAATTTGTGAATCCCAATCCATATGATTTATGCGCACAAGGCTTACGTTGTAGTCCTTCCATCTGGCAAGATAAACCTGGTCATAAAATAAAGAAAAATATTATTTTCAATAAAATATAATTAAATGAATACATTATTGTAGGCATTGCTAAAAACGAAGAATGAGGAACTCGTGTTTTTTTTTATTTGGAAAAGTCTTCGTTCTATGTTCTTCGTTTTAACCAAACCCCATTCTAATGGACAATTCACTATGCACGTATGCAGTGTTCACCAGAGAAGATATGTTACACATCCCACAATTTCTTCCATTTTAGTATTTTGTACTGATTTGTTATCTAGAGCAACATGGGTCGATAGTGACAAACTGTACCCCAATGAACAGAGCACATCCAGTTCTTGCAGAATATGTTATTTCTTGACTATCGCCCCATGTTCAGCCAGTCTATTCTCAATATGAAAACAAAAGGGAACCTGTACAAAGTAATAGAAGTGTCATTTGATGTAAGGAGGTGATGCATCAGGCTATAAAGGATTCTTGGAAGGGGAAAGATATCGTCTATGTTCACTATGATTCAGGTAGATGTGACTTACCGATTCAGGTAGATGTAGCATTTAAAGACCCATTCAGTGATCCCAAATTACAAATTGCTTAAAAGTGAAGGACAAGTCATCCAAATTGTCATGTGGTATTTTTGAAATGAAACATTTGGCCCAAAAAAACCCAAAACAACAAACGAAGAAAACAGCAGTATTGACGAAGTTGAAGCCCCATTGAAATACAAATTGCTAATTTATATACTATCCGTATATAAATCGCAGATTTATGTAAATGCTTTATTTTGTCTTAAAAACAAGGCTTTCAGCTGAACCCCTAGCAGACTACGTTAGCACATCTACAATGACCTTTGGCAATAACAAAGGTACCAAAATCTGAGTTTTGATGATTTTTACGATCGTCCGGATGAGCCTATAAATCAGAAACATCACCGTATGCTAATTAAGGTCAGGGGTTAGGGGTTAGAGGTTAGGGTCAGGGTTAGGGCTTAGATTTAGAGGTTATTTGTCTTAAATGCCACATTTACCATGATTCAGATTTTAATCATTGTTCTCTGACAAAAATAAATTTGGAAGTGGATTTGTGGACTTGTCCAATACAAGCCAAAGCGGAAAAACCTGGTTTCTCGTTCGAAAAACATGGTTTCTTGATCGAAAATCCCGATCGAGAACCTAGATTATCGACTGAAATTCCAAGTTGCTTGATCAATCAGGTTTCACTTCTCGTTTCTCGATCAAAAATCCGGAAATCTCGATCGAGAATTTGGGAATCGTGGCGAGAAACCAGGTTATTCTATCGGAAGATCGAGAAAACATCACACCAGAGCAAAGAAAAGCTTCCCGTATCACAACAAACCCACTGTTTAAACCTAAAAATAAAAGACAGATCAATATTAATGCAAATAAAGGCAAACACACACACACCACACACACACACCACCAAAAAAAAGATTTAAAAAAAAATTGAATTTTACTTTTACTGTCTATGAAAATTATGAAAAGCATCAACTTACTTTCTTGATTCCTCCCGAACCGATTCTTTTAATTGGAGTGAAGTTGTATTGAATATCCTTACAGGTTAACCAACGATGACAAACGCCATCATTATTGAGTTGAAAATATCCCTTTCTACAATGCCTGTCAGTGTCATTCAATTGGTGTGTAGTCCCGTGCTCCTAAACAGAACAAATATGATCATTTCTAGTCAAAGAAAACAGACGAAGAGCTTATCAAAGGAAGTTGGTTTATTTTCAAGATTTGTTGATGAGAAGAAGAAACCAATGGACAAGTACAAACGTTATATCTAACACTACTGAGCTCAATGTTGCTTGATGTGATCATTTATTAATTTTTCTAACAAAACATAATATATAATGCCCAATTGTAGACCCGAATAATATCTACAGTTATCACACTAATCATGCTAATGAACTGCATATACACATATGTAATTGTAGCAATTTTTAACATAGATTTTCGTTTCTTTATCAAATTATACATCATTTTCTGCTTTTGTGGTAATTTTTATTCTATAAACTGAAAATTTGTGTGAAAATTGAGGGCGTTATTTACATATAGTTTAAATTAAAATTAGCCAAATAACATGAGGTTATATCTTACATTTCATGATAAAAAAGGTTTTTTTGAAAACTACCTTGTCATTTGCTAGTATTTCTGCTGATGTTCTAATACAATTATACAGGTGTCTACAAAGATGCAAACACGATTTAAGATAAATAGCGCCATCATTGTTCAACTTTTCTTTAAAATGACTCAGTTTTACATGCTCTCCCAATAACGCTACCGAACTGCAAACCTAAGCTTGGGAAACAATATATCGATGATAATGTGAAAGCCCTTCACAAGTCGCATTATCCTATTTTGTTTTATAAAGATAAGGCTAAAACGATTGCCTCAAAACTATTTCTTTATATTTTAAACCGTTCTTTGCTCATAACTTTTGATGTCACAGGTACAAAATGAAAACGGTTTAAAAAGAGTTCTAAATTTCAATGTTTATTGTCATATTAGAAGTAGTCAGCAAAGTTGCAGTTACGCCAATCACAAATCATCATAAATCGTGTTAACGAAATCGACGACACAAATTCTATCAATGTTGCCTTTGAGGAAGAAACAGGCGTAAAAATACATTCCTTGTAATTCAACTTCACATCTGATTTACCACTGCATGGGCGTGATAAAAAGTTCGTATGGGCAAAAATAAGCACAAAATCATCAGAGAGAACAAAGACAAGTAAGCATCAAAGAAAATCTTAATAGTATTTACGCTATCCTGTATGGAAACCCAAACACACACCAAAATGAACGCAACAGATCTGCAGGCTTTGTCGTCATCCTGTTTGGGGAAAGTGTCTCTGAACGCGATGCTAGAACTTAAGAATACATGCCTCCAAGAAATATACTGAATCACCCCAAACATGGCAAAGGCAAACGATATCATTTATCAGAACGGACGTTATATAATTCAACATCATGAGAGAATTGTTTGTCTTAGAAGAAAGTTTGGTAAGCGGATGGAAAAACACCGGGCGGAACCAGGGGCCACCGTCAAATTTAGACGTCCAAATCAACGGTACGCTCAACATAGACCAAGATAGACCGGGAGGCGCTAGGGTTGTAGGCAAGTATGCAGATATAGATATAAACGTCTTCTGTGAACACTTAATTACATTGCTCTGTTGACATGGGGTGGTCTTCAGTGAATGTCTCTTTTCAGGGCCACCAAAATTTTAACATTAGCAGATTGGTGATGTTTCTTCCTAGAGATGCTTGACATAAAAACGAAAGGAAAAAAAGCATTTGAATGTAAGAATCATCTACATACCGAATCCAGAATATTCTTTCTTACCTGAATCAAATTATAGTTGGTTACTCTGACCGCCAGTTGTCCATCTCGACGACGCATGGGAACGCGTGCATCATTTACCGGTGAATCGTTCACCACACCAAATATTCCCCCCGGGGAAAATGTTCCCCTCATCGGCCGTGGAACATGATTATTGGAAGGTATTTGTTGTCGAAATACAAATAAGCCAATAGCAGTGAATACTGATGCAATCAAGATGAAATATAACACGGATTTGGCGGCCATTTTGAATAATCACATCTGTGGGTAAATAACATGAAATGAAATTACAGTGGAATGTCAAGTCAATGACTTTTAGTTTTCTGGGAAAATCATGCAAATTCCGGACCACGAACCAGCTCTGTATTTTAATGGCTATTCTGTACATGTACACCATCCCAATTGGAAGAATCATACGCGAACACCGCCTTTCTTACCATCTTTATGCAGATGACGTGCAACTGTATACCAACTTTGACCCGGCATGTCAGTCGTCCATTGATCGTGCACTCTCCTCTCTAACATCATGCATTGGTGACATTCAATCATGGATGACGTGCAATATGCTTCAACTCAATCGTGAGAAGACTGAATTCTTCATCGCCGCTTCATCTCATGTTAAGAACCAGATGCCTGTTGTCACACTCCAAATTGGAAGTGAGGCCATTGAACCATCGGAAACAGTCCGAAATCTTGGAGTTATCTTCGATAACTGCATGACCATGCGTAACCAAATTTCTTCACTCACACGCAGTGTTTCATTCCACCTTCGCAATATCTCTCGCATTAGACGATTCTTGGACTTTGATACCAGTAATGACATTATCCGCTCACTTATCTTATCCAGGCTTGATTATGGCAATGTTCTTCTCATGGGTGCCAACACTACTGATATCGCTCGCCTTCAGACCCCGGCTTCAGACCCTCCAAAACTGGGCTGCAAAAATCATCTTTTGTGCGAAGAAAAGGGACCATGTATCGCCGCTTTTACATCAGCTCCACTGGTTGTCTGTAGAGGATAGAATAACATTCAAAGCCACGCTGTATGTTTTTAAATGCCTTGCCGGCATTGGACCAGAATACCTGTCATCATGTCTGGAACTTAAGAACCCTCGCGAGGGCCTGAGATTCGCCTCAGATCGCACACGGTTGAATGTGCCGATCATACGCAGTTGGACTTTTAAATCCGCTGCCGACAAGTCATTTACCTACAATGCATCTCTGATCTGGAACAATTTACCGTCATCTGTGCGAAGTGCTCAAACAGTCTCTGCCTTTAAAAAAGGCCTCAAAACCCACCTGTTTCCGCAAACATAATTTTGCTTGCTTAATTTTTCTTTTGTTTTTCAATTGTTTCTTGTATATATTTTGCATATATTTTGGTATTTCACGCTGTGATCTTTTGAAATGGCGTGTAACAAAAGCTCTCATGTATGTATGTATGTATGTATGTATGTATGTTATGGCGCTATTTTCTTTCGATTCATCAATTATTTAAATATATCTTTCTGTCATCGAGCACGCCTGATTACGTCTCCTGGTAGTCTTCGCCTTGCTTTTTAGTGAGAAACATCGCAAGCGTACTGGAAATTGTAATTTATTTTGTGACAATTTGTCCATATCTGAGATGCGGAATCAAAGATTACAGTGAAGATATTATATATCTTGTTAGCTGTCTATTTCGTGTGTTTAGCGAGTCATTCTCTGGAAACTTTGAGATCCATGGGCCGGCTATTTCGGTATGATTTTATTTATCAAATAACTTGCCGACGGAACTCGTAAGTTTCATTTACAACATGTAGTACAGGGTCATCCGAGGTCAATCGCCGGGGAAGTTGTTTGATGGTCCGATTCCAACCATGTGACAGATTAACTCTAACGTCCACAGTTGTGGCTCGTACCCACATTAGTTCTGTGACTCCCCGTTCAAACCAACAATGTCGATCAATGTCAAAACTGTTACCACTGCCCTTGCTTATAGACAGCTGAATTGTTGCCACTTGAACTCGCTGAGAGTGTACACAGTGTTATATATGGCAAGGATTGCTTCAAACTAAAAGACTTGTTCTGAGTGACTTAAAGACTAGTTCATATCAGCTCAAAATTGGTCAAGTCTCTGCACCTCAGCGTTGTCTTGTCTTCAAACCTCGAGTGGGGTCCCCATGATGGCACTATCACTAGTAAGGCCCAACGTTCGCTTGGCTTCATCCAAAGAACGGTTGGATCCAATGATCTGGATACCACGATGAAGCTTTTCTTTGCTCTGGTGTGACCTATCCTGGAGTACTGTTCGGGCTCCTAACAGAGCTTCACAAAATAAATTGAAAGGGGCGCTGACATGGCTGAGAAGGTTCACCAGATGCTGTGTTTCTGATGGCAGGCTTTCTTGCAACACAATGCTCCAGACCCTTGAGATTCACACCATTCTTTCTCGTTTTGATTATCTTTGCATTATGTTTGCTGTTGGGTATCAAGCTTAATACTCATTTCTTCAGGTCATCCAGCAGTCAGCATAGATTTCCGGCATCTCCATCGCAGCCGGACCGATGCTTTCCATTCCCTCTTTGTCACATTCCCTAGGTTAATACGATCCACCTTACCAAAATGATGTCTCCAGTGAAATTGTCTTTAGTTTGTTTTCTTTTTCGCGCACATCGTTTTTCGTCAACGGGGTTGTCGGAGATCCACTTTAAAGTGATTTAGTTCGCTAAGGACCTCGTCAAGGACCCCGTTGACTATAATTTTTGGGTTTTTTTCTGCTCCTGTATGTTTCCTTCCCTGGATTATTAATAAATCAAATCAATCAAATCAAATCTTTCCCAAAGTTACAATAGATACAATGGAAATTGACGTATCAACATCTGCCAGAAATCTTGGTGTCGTCTTTGACAAATCATTGGATATGAAGGATCATGTCAGGAACTTTGTCCGCGCAGCATCTTTCGCGATCTACCGCATATACGCATTGGCAAATTACAGCGTTACCTCGATCGTCCATCAGTTGAACGTTTCACGCGATTGTGACTTTGAGGCTAGATCCATGTACTGCTCTGTTGTATGGCCTCAACATGCTCAACGGGAAGGTAATTGTAAAGATACAAAGGGTGCAAAATACAGCTACCTTGTTAGGTGTAAAAAGCAAGAAATGTGAAACCTGCTCTCAGGGACCTTCACTGGCTACCCGTGCAACAGCGAACCTGGTATAAGGTTGTCTTTGTTGCGGCAGCACCTACAATCAGCTTTGTATCAGTTCAGACGTGTGTGTAGTGATCTCTCATTTTGCAACTGAATTTGCAGCCTTTGCTGAAAAGAAGAGGACCAAATCAGGTTTGGTGTGGTAGCATATTAAGGTTTAGCATAACTCCTATCCCTTATTATTATTATAATTAGAGCGTCTAGAGCAGTTTCAACAACCAGTGAAATTGAGGGTATGTATTTGTACATACATTTTGTATGGCGTACAGACTCTTATACACTGTCCAGGCTCTTACACAAGGCCCCGAGCTCACACTGTCCTCACTTTTACGATCAAAGTATAGCGCATCTCTTAATTTAGTACTCTCGGGTTAAACGGGCTTTTTCTAATGCAGATGACGTACCAGGCTCACTGAGATTTACAGAGGTCAGTCACCGGGCTATTGTCAATAGCCTTAGTCTGATGTCCCTCGGCCCATTATGCGTCTCAAAAATATTAAACAGGTCGGAATATAATGCGTGGCTATTGAAGAACAAGTGGATTCGACCTACCACTATGGCGATTTCTGCCATGAAGATATCGGGGCGATGACATGGTGATCGGATGAGTCACCATTATGTCAGCATTATAGATGGCAGTAAACAATGATATAATATCAAAACAAAGCCAAACTTGCATCAAATGATATGCTATTGAGCGTGGTCTAATTTGGCACAAATTTAGATGATATATTGCTCCATCACTCAATGATTTTGATTTGCAAAATAAAATATGTTTGCATCTAAATATAGCCTAAGGTAAAGGTAAAGGAGACGATCCTGTATAAACAGTGATCGGAGTGTCCATCTCTCTTTCATTGGCGATTGGGCCAGACATCATGCAGTTATTGTTAACTACATGTATGCACACAACACAGGGGCACTCACATAGGTAATTGACCCGTACTAGTAGCGCTGTGCTGTGGGTATAGGAGATGAACTAGTTAGCGTCATATATCAAAAAGTATAGAAGCTCTGATTTTAGTACTTGCTCTATGTTTCAATTACTTATTCTTTTCAAAATATCTGAATTTTTAATCCGGTATAAGCTTTAATAACGGGGGATACATTTGTATGAGAAAGGAAATCTACCATCTTATCCAAACTCCCGTGTTAATCCAAAGCACATTTTGCTTCACCGGGCCGCCCTGACTTGGTCGCGTTTGGAAGAGGAGTGCCACCAAACCGTAATAGGTACAAATTTAGTACTTTCTGTCAATCAAGTATGGTTTATTTTCTACATGTCAATATTTAAATTATTAGCATAGTCCTTATAATAACGATGGAGCGCCTTGATGAGTAAATGATAGCAAACCAGTGAAAAATCCCCAACACTCAGTCAGTGGAGCTCCACCCGTACATGTCAATAGCGTCATTATCGATTACTTCGATTGGATTAGTCGACCGTAGCGGACAATTCGATCGCTCATTGGATTAATATTATCATGTGGTAAGAAATGTGCATTGGACAATCGATTACTATAATGGTTTAGTACTGCATATTTCGGTTTAATCTTCACTAAGCGGGTTTATGGCTGAAAAGGTCACGGTGAATTTGCCGTGGACAAAAAGTACTATGACTCCTCCATGTAATGTTGCTATAGGGGGATCGCTACACCTCCTCTATAGCGAGTCTGTTACCTTCCCAGCATTTAAGAATGTCGGTACCCGTTTTATACACTTGGGTGGAGAGGAGTAATCGAGATAAAGTGCCTTACTCAAGGGCACAATACGATGGCGTCGCCGGGGATCGAACCCGCAACCTTCCGATTATGAGTCAGTGCCCGTTCCGCTAGGCCACCGTGCTCCCAAATATAGCTTAATAAGACAAAAAAGCAGTATTTTGGTAAAGATATTCAAAGGTCCCTTTGCCTACACGCATAAGCTTACCTGTTTCATCACCCGGTCATTGTTCCTTAGCGTGAATTTAGATAATGGTATTACCTTGATTGGTATTCAAACTCTTGAGGCATAAATTATAGGCCTATAACGTTTTACGTAAGCAACACATGCCACATGACATATTAAATATAATTTTGTTGAAATGACATGAACTGAAACGGCAATAAATTTGAAACATGTGTTGCTAATGCATCTAGTAAAATGTTAACTCAGTACCAGTCGCTATAGGCCCACATCTGAAGAGCGATTAACAACCGGTTATAACCGCGCCTTTATTTATGTTTCGCTTTAAAATTGTAAATTATGTCATACAAACGTACACTGTAAAAATATTTTACTCAACACTGAGTAAAAAGGTCACAGCTCAACAGTTGAGTAAAAAATTACTCAACATTGAGCTCATATAGGTCACAACTCAACAAATGAGTAAAAAATACTCAATGTTGAGTAAATTTTTACTCAACTGTTGAGTTGTGACCTAAATGAGCTCAATGTTGAGTAATTTTTTACTCAACTGTTGAGCTGTGACCTTTTTATACTCAGTGTTGAGTAAAATATTTTTTACAGTGTACAGGGTGGTAACGTGTTTTGATTCTGTATAACATTTATTATGTCGAATTTGTTTTCTATTGATTGAGGACCATAGTGCAGTTATGCTGCACAGCAAACATGATTCGACCTTTGCAGTACTTAAACCTAGTTAACAGGAAATTACTCCAGCAAAATCAATCGATAAAGTCTAGTCCATCCTCCACATTGAATGGTGGACTGCGCTTATGCCCAAATATGGCACTTGCCAATCAATAATCACCCACTTGAAATCCCTTGACTCGCTCCACTGACCAAAGTTATGGACAGATATGCGAGTTGTTTTTGCTGTTGTCTGTCATTTACATATAAGGGAGGTACGAACATTTGCAGATGCCCCACCTACTTAGTTTTTAGCCTACTTGTAATGTATACATTATTCTTGATTGACAGCAAGTACAAAAAATATCCGGTTTAGCTTTAATGCCCTTCGGAAGAGAGCGGTCCACAAGGGAGTGATAGTCACTAAAAGTTGCATTCGATTTACACATGGAATTTTGCAGGCCATGCCGTGCCGTTCCTTACTAAAACACCAAAGTGCGAATACTTCCAAACAGCTAAATTAGCGAAAAATTTAGGACATGTTACAAAACTATATTTTCTAGAATTTCAATGAGTACAAAAATATTGGCCGGTTATTTTTCACACAGTGACGTTAACTAGGCAATGCCATATACCTCTAACATACACTGTTTGTAGAGGTCACACGTCAATGGTGAGAGCACTGTGCATTGTGTATAGGAAAATGAACAGTAACTGCAGTATGCTTTTCGACTGAAGTGAATAAATATTGCGAAAAATATGACTTTTTGAAAACTATAACAATAACACTTGCAGTGAGTTTCAGGCAAGACGATACTTGAGCCTGTGAATAATTAAAACAACAATATGTGATTTGCATAAAGAATATATTCCTATTTAAATGTTTGTTTTCACTGATCACATTATCCCCTTTTAATTTCGAGCCAAACAAATGAGGTATAACGAAGAAAATTTCATTCCAGCGCCTACAATGCGTGTACTACGCTCGCCGATCGTAACATGTAATACTACACGAGCATCGCGCTCGACGTGTGTACACATAAGCTGACATCCACGGGAGATGTTAGCAAGCAGTCGATCGATGAACTCTGAATAAAACCGGGTCGACCCGGTTTAAATATATGAAATTAAATTTTACTGTTATTAAAGCACTTCAGGCTTAGTCTTTTACGTGCTATTTTAGTACACCACTGGCCATTATAATTATGCAAAAAGTAGAAATCCGAGTAAAATTGAGGGCGTCGCTGTGACGCAAGACACACATTATGGCTTTAAGTAGCTGTTGCGCACTGTTCGGACGTTTTATATTCATAGTTTGGCCTATATCCTACATCATAAAAGATTGAGAGTTTAATTGATAATCATTCTTGTATACAATTGAATACAATAAATAAGCAACAATTACAAATATATACTGGAGCAGTTAGTGGTAAAGTATAAGAATTTGGGCCGTTTTCTGTCAGCAATTAAACGTAGTGTTAAAAAAAATCCGAAAATGTCTCCTTTTTTTTAATTCAAAAAGTCCATGTCCCATCCAAAAATGAATGAGTTGTATATTAGAGTTATGTTGGTCTAGTCTGAAATTTGGTAGAGATTTCTTGATGTAAACGTTTGTCATATCAAACAAATCCAATTGATTATTGGGTAAAATGATGTTAAACATACCTACAATGACGTTTCGTGCCACATCGTAGCACTTTATCAAATCGACTAACCAATTCTCACAGTCCTCCTCGTCTGCTTCCGGTTGGAGCTTGACGTTGGTGGCGCTGTTTTTGGGTTTTAGGAGCTGGTCATAGATATCCTGCCGCACATGATGACCTGGCCACATCTTAAATTCGTCCCTGATTGGAGTTATTGAAGGCATTATAGCATTTTACAGTCTATGATTATAGGGAGTAAGTCTTCTCCTCGTAAAGAATAGCCCCGCAGGACTATATTCACACATTTCAAATATAGTTCGCATAATATTATCAAAATACTCATACAATCAAATAAAAAAGATAGAAAGTGGATTCACCTTAGTCACGTGTCATTTTATTTATAAATCTAAGTGCATGTCAAATGGGATACACTGTTCAATATAGGCCTACATGTATAAATGTATTTATTCATTATTTATTAGACCTTATTTTGCGTGGGGAAACCCAATCAGTGTGAACACTGTTTTCCATGGGTGACTAGGGGTCAAACAAAATACATCAAAATGGTTAACAATACATAAATAATATATTTTATTATATTAAAACACATATTCAAAGATACAAGTCTGGTATTAAAAGACACTTAGGTACAGATAGCATATATATATATATATATATATATATATATATATATATAAATACACGTATTTTTACATTTAGTTACTACTCTGAGTTTCACGCCGCTCTAGCCTACACATTGATTATTTTTTCTTCTTTGCACGGCTTGGTGCTTTCTTTCTCTTGTTGCCATGACGGCATGTTGAAATCAGTTCGTTGCGCTTATTGATTATACCCTCCTTAAGATTGATTATTTCTAGTTTTTCTTCTACACATAAATTGCATTGCCCTGATTCCCTTTTCATGGTGTTGGATTGTTTCAGAATTTCCCAGTATATTGAATAAGTTTTCTTTTTTCTTTTTAGACCCCATATGTATTTGGATAACTCAGTCTCTTTCTCGTATTTCTCGTTTCTTAGAGATTTGGTATGGTTATTGTATCTTGTCTTGAAAGGGCCGCTTGCTAGGCCTACGTATGATACAGACAATTCTCCTGAATTTACTGTTGCCTTATACACAACATCATCGACCACGCACTTTCCACGTAATGGGCATTTATCCTTCTGTCTACAATTGCAAGTTTTTGTAGACTTATCAACCCTACAAGATCTGAAATGGGACGGGTTAGTAAACAAATGCTCGACAGAATAAACAATGAAATACGATCAAAATCCTCCGCGAACCAATGGAGGAATACAACATCTGTCCTCGAATGGTTCAATAAGCTCCAAGACAAGAAGAAGTTGACGTTTCTGATATTTGATATAGTTGACTTTTACCCTTCAATAACTGATGAACTTCTCGACAAATGTCTGACATGGGCAAAGCAGTACACCAATATCACTGACATAGAATATGAAACTATCACGCATGCAAGAAGAACACTTCTGTATGACAGTAAAGGCAACGCTTGGGTGAAGAGAGACTCAACTGATCAATTTGACGTCTCAATGGGAGCATCAGATGGTGCTGAGATATGTGAACTTGTAGGGTTGTATATATTAAATGAACTTGTATTGCACCTTGATGTAGCCAGTGTAGGTCTCTACAGGGACGATGGTCTGGCTGTCATGAGAAGCTACTCTGGCAGCAAAGCTGACAAAATAAGAAAAGATCTTATTAAGATCTTCCGCTCTTGTGGGCTGCGTATAACAGTCCAAACCAACTTAAAGTCGGCCAACTTCCTTGACGTCACCCTAGACCTTAGCACTGGCTCGCATCAGCCATACAGAAAACCAAATGATGAACCCATGTACATCAACTCCCTATCTAACCACCCACCATCAATAATAAATAACATCCCACCAGCGATAGGGAAAAGAATATCTACCCTATCTTCTAACCAAGAGATTTTCAGTAAGGCAGCCCCTAATTATGACAGGGCCCTTAAATCATGTGGGTATAAAGACCCAATTAGTTACAGTACAAGAAATGAAACCAAGACAGCTAGCAACAGCAATAAAAAGAATAGGTCCAGAAAAATCATATGGTTCAACCCCCCATACAGTAAGAGTGTAAAAACCAACGTCGGGCGTCACTTCCTCAATCTCATCGACAGGTGTTTTCCACGGGGGCACAAATTTGCAAAGATTTTTAACAGAAGCACGCTCAAGCTCAGCTTCAGTTGTATGAAGAACATGAAGCAAATAATAAAATCTCACAATGCTGGTGTTATGAAGAAATCTAAACCAGAGCCTCAGGCAAAAACTTGCAATTGTAGACAGAAGGATAAATGCCCATTACGTGGAAAGTGCGTGGTCGATGATGTTGTGTATAAGGCAACAGTAAATTCAGGAGAATTGTCTGTATCATACGTAGGCCTAGCAAGCGGCCCTTTCAAGACAAGATACAATAACCATACCAAATCTCTAAGAAATGAGAAATACGAGAAAGAGACTGAGTTATCCAAATACATATGGGGTCTAAAAAGAAAAAAGAAAACTTATTCAATATACTGGGAAATTCTGAAACAATCCAACACCATGAAAAGGGAATCAGGGCAATGCAATTTATGTGTAGAAGAAAAACTAGAAATAATCAATCTTAAGGAGGGTATAATCAATAAGCGCAACGAACTGATTTCAACATGCCGTCATGGCAACAAGAGAAAGAAAGCACCAAGCCGTGCAAAGAAGAAAAAATAATCAATGTGTAGGGTTGAACACATCAGTTACCTGATGATCGTTGCTCGGCTAGAGCGGCGTGAAACTCAGAGTAGTAACTAAATGTAAAAATACGTGTATTTATATTATATTATTCGCTCTGCTTCGGCATTGAGCACTCTTCACTTTTGATAGTGGACATATTATATTATTATATATATATATATATATATTAAAAATATAAAAATAGCATTAAGATACAATTCTTTTAAAAGTTCCAAGCTTGGCGGAAGTGGAGCTTTTGCAGTAGTTGGACGGTTGTTGAATGCTAAATCCCGAAAAAAAATAAATGCTCTACTGTCAGATGTGTTGCGACAAAGAGATAGGACCAAATTTCACTGAGAATCAGCTCTTGTCCATCTATGAATGTCAGAAATAGTATTAAAAATATTGCACAGATAGATTATGCCAATATTATAGCTACAACCATGGCCAAAATGTGTTGGGACACTTATGGAAAACGTACACTATATTATGGCCTTATTTCCGTTATTATTAACGTGATAAAGTGGAGCTTTCTTTGTTGTCAAGCCTAAACCCTTTCCTAACACCCCAACCCTCCCCCTTCCCCACCAATCAATGTTGGGTGCCACTAGGCGCGTGTGACCAAAAAAGTAGGATTCAACATTGATCGGGGGGAGTGGGGGCTTAATTACATATCAAACCGTGCCAACACTTATGGCCAGCATTGCAGGCCAAACTGATGTTTAAGATAGCAATTATTTGAGTCATTTTGATCATAAAACGATACAGGAAAGGATAGATAATTACTTTGACTTCAATACGTTTCATATGATGACGATTTTCATCCTACAACATCATGAAAATTATTTTACTGCTGCCTAATTACGTCTTCGTGTTTTACCTAACTGCGCAAGCGCAAAGAGTACAGGTCACAGTTACCATATTTGGCGATGTCCTGCACTCACATGCAACGAAACATATCATGCTGTGCACCGTCTCAGAGGTCAAAGATACCGTGCTCGACCAGGGAAATGCCACTGATATGACGTCATTAGTGATATAATATTCTTCCGTTAACCATGTTGATATGCTGTAGAAATATTATTGTTATATGTAGGCCTAACCTATAACTTTTAAAATCATAATTAATTCAAACACAACTTTGGCAATACTTACTCGTTTTCGTTCGTTGAAACGGCAAAACATACTTTCTCTCCCTTATAAATCGAATGGCAATACTTTTAAACATTTTTACCACAAAAAGTAGAATAAAGTAATTCATACCAATACCAGCAGGCTAGCTATAATCTTTTGTGTATACACAGCCGATCTACGAACCAAATTCCAGCCCATACGGGCTGGCGAAAATTCAATCATTTCACGAAGTTTCATGGCATGAAAAACAAACAATGAGAGACCGCTGATGTCAGATAGTGTATCAGAACTCATGAAAGAAATGAATTTTGGGGACTCGGTTCGGAAGATATCTGACGAATCTTATCAAAATACTTGTAGACCATGACAAAATGATATTCATCTTCAATATTCCCATCCCTGCACAGATCACAAACCCGGTCCGCCAAATCCAATTTCAGTCTTCTACCTGTTTCAATCTTGAGAATATGACTGGAACACCTTAATTTAGCTAATACGCCTATTTGAGGTGTGTTTTACATCAAAAAGATATTTTTCTGGAGTCATTGACACTAAAGTGCAATTATTTCGAAACTTATCAAGTGAAGTTACCTCAGAATACCCATTTTGTTTTGCAACATCTTCAAGTATTTGCTTAAATATGTACATAAAAAGACTTTCATTTTCAACACCTTGATTGTATGGTACGAAACCCTGCCTTGCATGAAACCCTGGGTTTGGTATACGAAACCCCGAGTTTTGTATGAAACCCTGGGTTTAGTACGAAACACTGAGTTTTGTGTCTTGTATGAAGCCCTGGGTTTGGAACGAAACCCTGAGTTTTGTGTCTTGTATGAAACCCTGGGTTTAGTACGAAACACTGAGTTTTGTGTCTTGTATGAAGCCATGGGTTTGGTACGAAACCCTGAGTTTTGTGTCTTGTATGAAACTCTGAGTTTTGTGTCTTGTATGAAGCCATGGGTTTGGTACGAAACCATGTGTTTTGTGTCTTGTATGAAACCCTGGGTTTGGTACGAAACCCCCTAGTTTTGTGTTTTGTATGACACTCTGGGTTTGGTACGAAACCCTGAGTTTTGTGTTTTGTATAAAACCCTGGGTTTGGTACGAAACCCTGAGTTGTGTGTGTTGTATGAAACCCTGGGTTTGGTACGAAACCACCTAGTTTTGTGATAAAAGTGGTTTTCCAAGTAAAGTGTTTGGAAAACCACTTTTATCACCTACTACGTGCCGACGTAGCAACCTTGTCTTCTTCTTCCCCTAGTTTTGTGTTTTGTATGACACTCTGGGTTTGGTACGAAACCCTGAGTTTTGTGTTTTGTATAAAACCCTGGGTTTGGTACGAAACCCTGTGTTTTGTGTCTTGTATGAAACCCTGGGTTTAGTACGAAACCCCGAGTTTTGTGTTTTATATGAAACCCTGGGTTTAGTACGAAACCCTGAGTTTCGTGTCTTGTATGAAACCCTAGGTTTGGTACGAAACCCTGAGTTTTGTGTTTTATATGAAACCCTGGGATTAGTACAAAACCCTGAGTTTTGTGTCTTGTATGAAACCATGGGTTTGGTACAAACCCCCTAGTTTTGTGTTTTGTATGACACCCTGGGCTTGGTATGAAACCATGAGTTTTGTGTTTTGTATGAAACCCTGGGTTTGGTATGAAACCCAGAGTTTTGTGTCTTGTATGAAACCCTGGGTGTGGTACGAAACCCTGAGTTTTGTGTCTTGTATGAAACCTTGGGTTTGGTACGAAACCATGAGTTTTGTGTCTTGTATGAAACCCTGGGTTTGGTACGAAACCATGAGTTTTGTGTTTTGTATGAAATCCTGGGTTTGGTACGAAACCCCGAGTTTTGTGTCTTGTATGAAACCCTGGGTTTGGTACGAAACCCTGAGTTTTGTGTTTTGTATGAAACCATGGGTTTAGTACGAAACCCTGAGTTTTGTGTCTTGTATAAAACCCTGGGTTTGGTACGAAACCCTGAGTTTTGTGTCTTGTATGACACTCTGGGTTTGGTACGAAACCCTGAGTTTTGTGTCTTGTATGAAACCCTGGGTTTGGTACGAAACCCTGAGTTGTGTGTCTTGTATGAAATCCTGGGTTTGGTACGAAACCCTGAGTTTTGTGTTTTGTATGACACCCTGGGTTTTGTACGAAACCTCCTAGTTTGTGATAGGGTTTTGTCCAAGGCAACAACTGAATTTTAGGTAAGCAATATTTTGTACAGAAAATGTTGCATATATCCTATAAAACCGAGAGTTTTACACTGAAACCGAGAGTTACGTCTCAGATATAAAAAAAAATGATCAAAACTCTGGTGGCAAAGGGTCATTGTGATTGAAAACGCCGTTTTTTCACAAAAACCTGGAGTTTTATGAATTATTGGTCAAAATAACCTTCAATCTTTGTTGTACATCTAAGTATCCTTTTAAAACTTCAGCTGCAGTAGGTCTGAGTTTTGGATCTTTACTACGACACTTGTAGTGAAGTCTGGCCAACATGGACATGACACGCCTTCCATTGGCCACCTTTCCCATCAAGTACTCCACTACAACTGGAATCTTCCAGATATCTGTCTTCTCGTCAAACCGTGCTCTGTGAAGCCTACCATGTATACGTTTATTGTATTGCTCGGGAGCAGCAAATCGTTCCCCACGGACTATTCCCCAAGAGCTACAATCTGTTTTAATTCCCTTGGACGAATCAACCACAGGAATCATATCTAGATCGTTAACAATAATATGAAGATCAGATGTCACCAAAAATTGTGAGAGAGTTTTAGTTAAGAAACCACTATCGCACATGACATGAGTACCCGTTGGACTGAAATGAAGGTAATTTATTATTTTAACATAATCAAGAGAAATTCTGAATCTAGTAGCCACATTGTCTTGATGTTGTTCCTTTAAGATTCTGTTGATGTTTTTTAACGATCCAAATCTGTGATACTCCGTGACTAAGGCCGGAATTGATGGACAAAAACCAAGAAATTGAGTCACAAAAGGACTTTGTTGAAACTGTTGCATATGTGTTGCCTCAGCCATAAGGAGTCGTCTATACGACGGACGATTCAAACGCACAAGGCTTACTTGGTATTCCTTCCATCTAGCAAGATAAACCTGATCACAAAATAAAGAATATTATTTTCAATAAAACAATGACATGGGTACACCTGTATGGGTGTTGTTAAAGGAAAGAATTCGTAGAATGCGTGTTTTATAGTCTTCTGTTTGATTAAAAAAGGGATTTGATCTCCAATAAAGTAATTTTAACGTGAATTTGTGAAATTATCCACTATTAGCGGGATGCCCGTGTGGTCTCCCAACGCGGCATACGTACCCGCTATATGCGCGGTCAACAAAAGCGGAGAAACCTGGTTTGTTGGTCGAAAAATCCCGGTCCAGGATTTTGGATTATCGACTCAATCTTGGATTACCGACCGCTATTCTAGATCGATCATGTTTCACTCATTGTTTATCGATCAAAAATCCGTTGATCGAGAATTGTGGAATCTTGGCGAGAAACCTGGCTATTCATTCGGGAGCTCGAGAAAACTTGGTTTCTCAATCACAAAAAACAAGAAGAAGAAAAAGAAGAAGAACAACAACAACAACAAAACATGGTTTCTCTATCCAAAAACCTAGCTGGCAATTAAATTGTCAAATTAATATTTGGTAAATCCTAATTTGGAAATAAAGGCCAATAATAGTTCAAATGTAAAGAACATAAATAAGAAAATCCGAATTTTACTTTGTCTCTCTCAATAACTGAAGAAAAATATGAAAACCTTCTACTTACTTTTTTGATTGCTCCCGAACCGATTATTTTAATTAGAGTGACGTTGTATTGAATATCCTTACAGGTTAGCCAACGATGACAAACGCCATCATTATTGAGTTGAAAATATCCCTTTCTACAATGTCTGTTAGTGTCATTCAATTGATGTTTAGTACCATTATCCTGAATAGAACAAAATATGAAGAGCAGTGGCGGATTTAAGCTTTTAGCAAGTCAGCTGGTCAGTTGCTGACAAGACACCTCTTGATATTTTGGCCTACGGGCCCCCTGTTTTGTTTTTTCTACAAGGTCTATAGTAACTTCTTACAGATACGTTAAAGATGTCTTTAAAGGTGGGGTTGCTTAGCCTTCTCCTCCTTCCTCAATAAATATATGTATGAATGATAACAGCCCTAGCTCTACGACTACAAAAGTTCGGGCCCTATACCCCGAAAATATGCATTTTGGACATTTTGAGGTCAAAGGTCTGGGGCCCCAGGGGCCGAAATGTAATTAAATGGAGAATACTGTTTCTCAGTCAATCAAAAAGCATCAGGACTCCAAGTTGGTACAATTGTAATCCTAGATAACAATACATTCATAAATAGGCCCATACATGTAGGTCATCTGGTATGGGCCACATGGCCCCAAATGTTTAAAGTAAGGGGAATTACATAATACACATTTAAGACGGCTAGCAGCTCTATAACTACGCAGAATCCAATCCATACTTGGACTGGTACACTCAAAGGTACCCTAGATGTGACTGTTACCAATTTAGCTCAGATTTCCAGGGTCAAGGGCCCACATGTCAAATAAAGGGACGTCCGTTTCTCAGTAACTAAAGCAGCTTCATGGCTCTATTAGGAGGTCCACTAATATCACTCAACATTTAATCTTTACGTGGGTACATGGGCACCTGCCCAGATATCAAATAGTATAGGCCCCATGGCCTTTTGTTTTAACATTTTGGGCCCTGTACCACAGGGTCCGAAATGTTACCCACATCAAGGGTCTTTAAGCCCCTGGATCCCACAGTGGCGCCACAGTGCTCTTCACGCGATTTGAATCAGTATGTGTCTGACATCCCCCTTGACAACTCAAAGAAGCAAGAAATATTCCTTGTTCTTAATAAAATACGCACTCATTCGGTAAACATCTTGATTTGGGTATAAACTAGTGTAAACTTGCAAATGTTTGTGCGATTCGTGCGGAATAAACCCAATGTGTATCAAGTTTTACTTCCAATAGTATGAATCGGAAAGTTTCGCCCGCACGCGGATACCTCAGACCAAACTATTGCTCACTGGGCAAATTTTTACTCGAAACCAGAAGTTCCTAGGAAGCACTGTCATCCTTTTATTTATGTCAACCTTTTGTTTGTTTCTTTTCAGTCAAATTGCGAAGAAGTGCTCGCGACACACAGTTGCGAAACTTTGCCCTTGCTTTAGCTGTATAACGGTACCAGTCTACTCACTTCAATATCATGTTGCTTAAGTTCAGCATGTGAATGTAAGAATCATCTACATACCGAATCCAGAATATTCTTTCTTACCTGAATCAAATAATAGTCTGCCACTCTGACCACCTGCTGTTCATCTCGACGACGCAAGGGAACAGGTGCACCGGCTACCAGTGAATTATTCACCCCACCAATCAATTTCCCAGCGGATAGTATATCCATCCGTGGTACATTATTATCCGAAGGTACTAGTGTTCGTAATAAGCCAATAGCAGTGAATGCTACTGATGCTATCAAGACGAAGTAGAACATTGATTTGATGGTCATTTTGAATAATCTCATCTGTGGGTAAATACAATTAATTTAAAAAAGTATTTTGTGATTCTTATGATATATTTGAGTAGATATCCACAAACAGTTTATTACCAAAATTCCAGGTGATTTCGATAATGAGCTTGCGAGATATGCAAATCAGAGACATGTTAGGCACCACGTCTGATGGTCATGTTGAGACATGTGGTGTTCAACTCAAGGACATGAAATCGTGAGTTCGAATGTGCTGGTTCGAATCCAATTACTTCACTGAAATGTCAGTGATTCAAGACGAGTGGTTCGTTATATATGTTAAGAAATGAGGTACATTCTAGCGGTACCTCTTTTCTTATCATTAATAACGTACCGCTTGTCTTGAGTCACTGAAATTCCAGTGTGGTAACTGGATTCCTTGCCCCTATATAATATACATAACTTTTGTTACCAGTGTGTTATTATTCTTTTTTGTAGAAAAATGCAAAAATAGTCACAAATTTATCAAGGGGTGTAGTACCACCTTAAAGTAGTGCAGTGACAATTGATGCAAATGAAACAAAAATCTCCTCATGCGTATATGACTGATACAAATCGCAATAGTTTAAAATAGTTGCAACCTTGACAATATTTTACAATAGAGAGACATTTTTATGTCCTCTTCAACATTCAAGTTGGCGCAATCAGCGTCACACACCGACATCGCCTGGCTAATAATTACTTGGTGCATCAGAGATACTAAAATCAATATCCGGGATCGATACACGTGAATGTGCTATGTACGAGTTTGATATGAGACGAAAATCTTTGGATACCGGGGTAGAAAATGATGAATATCTCCCGTAAATGATTTCGTCTACTTGAATATATGTTTTGAATAGATATGATATTCGTTAGCTAGCGTCGTGAGAAAGAAGCTTGCGTCTTGAACTCAAAAACTGACAATATTTCTGATTTTATATGTGCCGACTATATAGCGCAGTGTATAGGCCAATCGTGGAGGTAGTCTAAAAGCAGATGACATATGGCGTACCATGGTCACTCACACACTAGCGAGGTCAGTCACCGGGCTATTGTCAGTAGCCTTAGTCAGATGTCCTTCGGCCCATTATGCGTCTCAAGACTATTAAACAGGTCGGAACAAAATGGCCATGCGTGGCGGTGGATTCAACCTACCATGGCGATTTCTGCCATGAAGATATCGGGGCGATGACACTGTGCGTCAGACAAAAATTCCAGAATGGAAGTATACAGATCGCTGCTTCGAGTTCTTTTTATACTGCATGATTGGATTCCGATTCTTTGTAGCCGTAGTGATTGCTTATTGGTGTATGACCGTGAAACAAAGTATCCCGTGAGAGTACAATCTGTGATTTTCATTCATTAGGAAATGAATTTGGAGAAAACCTTCTGTTAATGATACTATGCTGAGCCACCAGCCTGGGTGGCTCACGCTCCAGTAATTTCAGATGATTGAGCTCAGTAATACATCAAAGAATGTCTTCCAATTCATGAAAACAAATAGATAATCAGCTTATCGGATTAAAAGCTTAGAGGGAAGGTCTTGCTGCTCAGCGAGTGTTTGTATTTATCAGAAGGTTTTCTCCAAATTCATTCTCTAATGTGTTGCTCATCGGGAGGGTCTTGTGAAATTATTCTAAGATTTCCATGCATATGGACGTTAACCTTATGTTCGTGGTAACGGTCACATAAAGTCTTACGTGGGGAATGTTTGTACTTATTATGGTAGGCCTATGGTACTCAAGAATTTGAACACACTGGGTATTTGTATTTGCATCAAACGAATCCACTGGATGCGTCCTTTGTGTTGTATAGTGGCCGAAAGGATACTCATGATTCTTGGAAGTAACAATGGCAAACCGTGGTAGTTTTTCTACTCAAAATTCAGATTTTGGTACCTTTGTCATTGCCATAGATGTGCTAACATAGCCTGCTAGTGGTTCAGCCAAAAGCTTTGTATTTAAGACAAAATAAGGCATTTACATAAAATCTGTAATTTATATACTGACAGTATATAAATTAGCTACATCTACATGTATTTGAATGGGGCTTCAACTTTGACAATACTGCTGTTTTACTCATTTTTTGCCATTTTTTTTTTCAAAATACCTTTTTTACAAAATACAATTTTTATGACTTTTAGGCAATTCATAAATAATTTGTTTTTGCACTTTCGCTGGGATCACTTAATAATTGTGATTTGCAAATTAAGGTGGTACTACATTCCTTGATAAATTTGTGACTATTTTTGCATTTTTCTCAAAAAATAATAACACACTAGTAACAAAAGTTATGTATATTATAGGGCCAAGGACTCCAGTTACTACACTGGAATTTCAGTGAATCAAGACAAGAGGTACGATATATGATAAGAAAAGAGGTACCGCTAGAATGTACCTCATTTCTTAACATTTATAATGAACCGCTTGTCTTGAATCACTGACATTTCGGTGAAGTAATTGGATTCCTTGCCCCTATAATATACATAACTTTTGTTGTCAGTGTGTAGTTATTTTTTGAAAAAATGCAAAATTAGTCACACAATTTTTCAATGGGTGTAGTACCACCTTTTACGTCTAAACCATGTAAATTGTCTGTCTAGATATTTCTCACTCACTCAATAATTGGAAATTAAAACATGTTTGCATCTGAAAATGAAAAGGCAAAAAAGTAGTAATTCGGTAAAGATAATAGTAAAAACGATAGGGCCACAAATATCACTAAAATTACAAACATATAAACATAAACTTACCTTTCCCATCATCCGATTATTATACCTACAAGCAGTAACTTGTTTAAGAATTAACCTGGTTCCATTGTGTGAATTTACATAACGGTACTGCTTTTGAGTTGATTGTTGCTCAAATAACAAAAAATACTGTTATACGTCAGCAATGCATACCACCTGACGTATTAAATACTATTTAGTTGAAATGACCCTCGTAATAATGGTATGTAGGAAACAGGAATTATATGTTAGGCTTTAGTTAAAAAACTATAATGACAACACTCGTTAAAACCAAGCACAAATTGGCACCACTACACAAAACAGCCAGTTATAATGGTGGTTTAATTTATATTTCGTTTTAATTAATCTTGTTAAAGGAGGATTTCGTGATCCTAGCATCCTCTTTTTATGACATTTTTCAGTAGATATCCACGAAAAAAGCTTATTTCCAAAATTTCAGTTGATTCCGATTTTGCGTTTGCGAGTTATGCATGATTATGTGTATGGGTACATGGCGTTAGTCCGACACGCCGCTAGTCCGACACGCCGCTGGTCCGACACGCCGCTAGTCCGACAACACAAATTCCCTATACTTAGAGGTGCGTCAGTCCGAAAATGAAAAGCACTGCGCTAGTCCGAAAAAAAGCATGCGCTAGTCCGAAAATGAAAACCACTGCAACAGTCCGACACGCCGCTAGTCCGAAATTTAATTTTGAAAACCGCCGCTAGTCCGACAAAAATTCGGACTAGCGGCGTGGTTATATAATTTTAAAAACACGCCGCTAGTCCGAATCTGAAAAGCACTTTTCAATCCGACACGCCGCTAGTCCGAATCTGAAATACACTGCGCTAGTCCGAATCTGGAAAATACTCCTTCAGTCCGACACTGCGCTAGTCCGAATCTGAAAAACACGGCTCTAGTCCGAAACTGAAAACCATAGCGCTAGTCCTAAACTGAAAAGCAATGCGCTAGTCCGAAATTGAAAACCACTGCGCTAGTCCTAATCTGTAAACCACTGCGCTAGTCCGAATCAGAGATACACTGCGGTAGTCCGAATATTCGGACTAGCTCAGTGTTTCCCAGATTCGGACTAGCGCAGTGGTTCACAATTTCGGACTAGCGCAGTGGTTTACAGATTCGGACTAGCGCAGTGCTATTTAGACTTAAGCATATATGATTAACTGTCTTTAAGCTTCAGTTTAATGTAGGTATTTGTATTTTTAAATGTATTTATTACTTATATATATAGTTACCATGTTTTTGCAAGCAAATGTAAAACTATGAGGGCAAATCTTTTAACGTATATCAAAATATATATACTTTAAGATAGTATCTTATCATCTAATCAATTAGGCTTTATCTAATTAGGCTCTGTTGTTTTAGGACACCATTGGTGATTTTTAGCTCGTACTCTGCTCGTAGCAATAGTTATTATCCGCTGGTTGATCTGGGTAAACATGGTCAAGAATAAAATTTGTTTATTAGTTGAATCATTTTCTTACGATCCGTGACCATTCATAGCATACCTTTGTTTCTCTATGGATTTGACTAGATGGACATATTCTAAGAAAAAATAGCTCCTATGTCCCTCCCAAAAATGGCGAAAAATCTATTTATAGCTAATTTTTCAAAATGGCCGCCGGTGACATTTTTCCAAAAACATGAAAATCTATATACCATGTTCTGGATAGATAATGACAAATAATATGTTTTTCTATTATCTTTTGAGCATGCTTTTACCTTTTAAATAAGTTTCACATTAAGTGCATTGATGAGGTCATCTTGACCCTAAATCCAAGATGGCCGCTAGTATGCATATTGAAAATCATGAAAATCGACATATCGTGAAGTGGATGGGAGATATAATAACAAACAATGTTTTTTCAATATATTTGGCATGCAAACCGTTTAAGATCATATTCAAAGAGTTTGGGGTCACACACGCTCACTCCACAAAAAGCACAAATCTGAAATCAAAAAAAAAAAAAGGCTGCCAAGCGCCATATTTTCTCAGGACCTCCTCCCAAAAACTTTCCTGCATGATACCATGACAGTGGCAATCTGACAAACTATTGTTTTCCACATGACAAATAAACATATCTACCATGTTGGATAGGCATATAATGAAAATCGGTTTTAGATGACGCCAAATAACATTCATATTAAAGTCTTTGGCATGAACCCTAAATCATTTAGATCATATTCAAAAACATGGATAGGATCATGTGTCGTTTTTCAACTATTTTGGACATACAACAATTTAGGATCATATTCAAAGATCGGGGTCACCTTGACCCCCTAAATCCAAGATTAGCCGCCAGCACCATTTGACAAAAACATGAAGTGGATCCAGCTACCTCAAGGAACTGAAAAACATGTATATTCAAAGTGTTTGGGGATGCATCTGACTTCCGATACATAGATGACTGGCCATGTCGAAAAACTGGATATTTAAGATGTGAGGTCCAATGCAAAAGTTGCTGAAAACATGTGAGTGAGCTCATACTAAACATTACTTGGTTGCTGAAAAACCTAACACAGGTCTAACTGATGACAACCCAAAGGTCCGATCAATTGCGTCAATCTTAGGGAGAGATTGTTATTTACGACAGGGGAATGGGCATTTAGAGGTGGAACCCGAATTCTTTATTTGATCTTGAGGTGGAAACGCAAAATTGTTTGTTGAACCAGGAGGGGTGATTGTTAAGTTTAAAAGGGGGAATCTGACAATTTTGAGTGGACGCGAGGGGGAAAGCAAATTTTCAAATTCCGCCTTTGTTCAACATATCGATATTTAAAGATGTTGAAATACACTTTGGCATGTTTTCACGAATTTCTCCATTTAAAACTTAACAATCCCCCTCCTGGTTCCACAAATATTTTCGACCGCCCCCCCCCCCAAGATAAAACAAATCGGGTCCCCCTTCAAAATGCCAACCCCTGTCGTAAATAACGATTGCTCTCTAAGATAGATTGACGAAATTGATCAGACCTTTGGGTTGTCATCAGCTGAACCTGTGTTAGGTTTTTTCAACCAGTTAATGAGCTTTAGTAGGAGCTCACTAAAGTTTTCAACTTGCTCCAACTCATGTATGTACGGGGCCAAGGAATAGTGGTTCTTTTGATGACCTGTTCTCGTGTTGCGACATTGTTGACCAACTGGTTATCCGTTACTCCTAGTGATAACAGCGCGGCCTCGTTGTATGTACCGGCAGCTCTTGTATCATACACAAGCTCACTAACATTCTTCTGAATACGTTCGTGAAATCCTATGACTTTTCCAAATTCTTTGATCAGAAGTTCCTTGAGCTAGCTGGACCTTACTTGGGAAAAGTGCCCGTAGTTTGAAGTAATGCGAATGTAATCTTGGAGCAGTCCTTCAAGGGTGCGTATTTCACGATCTTTAAATATGACTTGTTCGATATGTTGAAAGAACAAAGCTTGAGCCTCCCGAAGGTTAACATGCTGTAGATGCTCTGCATTTTCACTGAGATTATCTCTCGCTTGATTGCTGACATATTGACGCCAGCAATGACGGTGGTATCTGATTTCCAAGCCAAAGGCTGTTTGCCTCTCTGGGATTGACGTTATAAACGTGTCTAACCGCTCTCTTGTATCTTCATCTGCAATGTAGATAGTGTGTGCCCTGAACCTTCTCCATGCATCTTGTGTCAAAAGTAACAAAAGTGTTTTTGTCCCGGTTACCAGACTTTTGTGGACGCACAATGCCTAATCATGCAGAAAACCTATACTTGAACGAAGTTTCTTGGGAGTAGGTTCTGAGAAAGATGATTACTGACCGGACATCCCAGCCTTTTTTTTGGCTTGATTGAGATTTGTGCTTGCGTTTTGTGGCTTGGCAGTGAGCGTGTGTGTTAGACATTGTGGTACAACAAGTAGCATGCATATGATAACCCTTAGGTCCTTTATCCCATTCCACTGTTGTATTGACATATTGAAATTTATCAAGGCCCTTCCATTGTAAAAATTTGTCCTTAATGTTCTCCCATTTCTCTACTTTTTCTAAACTGTCTTTTACAGGGCAATGATCTTTCAGCATGTATTCTAGTTTATCAGTCTCTTGGTTGCTCTGTAGCTCTTCAGTGTCTGTTCTGTTCTCCATCACATGCTCTTAACGTGCAACTTCCCTGAAAGAACAAAGGTAACACTTTCAAAATCTATAGTATACGACGTAAGTAATTGAGTAAAAATAAGCATTGGCCTCATGTGTGTCACATCTTAAATATCGATGTTCATGTTTTTCGACATGGCTTAGACAGTCATCTTGGATTTAGGGGTCAAGATGCCCCCAAACACTTTGAATACGACATGACAATTTTTGGCATGCCAAAAATAGTGGAATATTTGTCAGTATAGCCTATCCACTTCATGTTTTTGTCAATATGGTGCTGGCGGCCATCTTGGATTTAGGAGTCAAGGTGACCCCAAACGCTTTGAATATGATCTTAAATGGTTTTGCACGCCAAAAATAGTTGAAAACGACACATTGTTGGTTATTATAGTCAATCCACTTCATGATATATCGATTTTCATGTTTTTCAATATAACGCTGGCGGCCATCTTGGATTTAGGGTTCAAGATGACCCCCAAACACTTTGAATATGACAAAAAAAGAGTTGGCATGCCAAAAATAGTTGAAAACGACACATTGTTTGTCAGTATAGCCTATCCACTTCATGGTATATAGATTTTCATGTTTTTGTCAATATGGCGCTGTTGGATATTGTGGATTTAGGGATCAATGTGACCCCAAACTCTTTGAATATGATCTTAAACGGGTTTGCATGCCAAATTTAGTTGAAAACGACACATTGTTTGTTATTATAGCCTATCCACTTCATGATATATCGATTTTCATGTTTTTCAATATGGAACTGGCGGCCATCTTAGATTTAGGGGTCAAGATGACCTCTCAACACTTTGAATTTTATCTTAAAAGGTTGGGCATGCTAAAGATAGTGGAAAACGGCATATTATTTGTCATTGTAGCCTATCCAGAACATGGTATATAGATATTCATGTTTTTCAAAATGTCATCGGCGGCCATTTTGAAAAATGAGCTATAAATAGATTTTCCCGCCATTTTTGGGAGGGACATAGGAGCTATTTTTTCTTAGAATATGTCCATCTAGTTAAATCCACAGAGAAACAAAGGTATGCTATGAATGGTCACGGATCGTAAGAAAATGATTCAACTATTATGTGCCGTTGAGAACATGTTGCCAAAATGTATGTAAAAGTTGAATATTTTAAGAGTATCTACTATTCAAGTTTTGTCTGTAGCGCTACATGACCCGTGCTGGGTGTGACCGAGGAGACGCCACTCAATCAGGGCCGTCGCTATAGACGATTTTCTCGGAAGGGGGGAGGTGGTTGTCGAGAAATAAATTTTGCTGGTATATCATGGCCGGATTTACCCTTTGCTGGCCCCTGCGCAACATGATTGCCACCCATCTTCAGTGGCGTACCGTGGCCGCTCCTACCCCGGGGGGCTGAGGGAAATTCAATTTAGCCACCCTTCCTCAACAGCCCGAAAAGGTTGACCCAATTTTTTTTTCGGTGGTTTGAAAAAGTGAAGAGCAAAAAAAAAAAGGATTATAAGCGCTAGCGTCCTAAAAGCAACACATTTTGTTGTATAGTACCACTTTTTCAAAATATTTGATACTTTTCAAATTTTTTCCGACCTTTTTTCTTTACTAATTCTTTTTGCCGATCCTTCTTCTTCCACCGCCCCTTCGTTTGGCGCCCTTCTTCTTCCGCTGCCACTTCTTCCAAAGCCCCCCCAAAATACGTGCATGCATCTTCGGATAGAAGACTTCCCTCCCCCACACTGTAATCAAAGCTGTCCTCAGAACTCCTTCACCAGAAAAACGCACAGAATGTTGATACAAATGTGCGAAAATTTGCTATTTCAGTGCTAAAATTAAAGGGGGATGTACCGGAGTCACCGAACCAGTGGGCATCTGCTACTAAAAGAACATTACTGGGACAAATGCGCAAGTGCAATTTCGATGCTAAAATGAACACAATTGTCCTAAATGAACACAATTGAGGACAATTGTCCTAAAATCAAATCGTGCCAGATGAAAATGCATAGGCCTTTTACAACTACCTTTGGTTAATTTAGTCCCGGTATTTTGATCCAGCTCACGAGTTTTATACTTATTTCAGGCTTCATATTATGATTTAGATAATAGAAAGGATGGAATTATAACTCTCATTTTTCAAATTCGTGATCGTGTTCAAGTTTGAGATGAAAAAAAGAAGGACCTTTTTTTCAACGGGGCGTCTCGCAGATACTCACAGAATGGGTTTGCCGAGATAAATGTGCACGATGCGCGTGGCAATTTGGCACTTTAATACTAAATATTCCAAAATTGGCTGCATTTTGGGTCTAAAATAGACCAAAAGGAAGATGCAAATCGTAAATTTTGTCACAACATTTCTGTCGATTGAGCAGGGTAGGGGACTTGCCACCCTACCCTATGGTCAGTGGCGTAGATTTCTTGTTAACGTTGGGGAACTGGGGTTGGAAAGTATAGTGAAGCACATAATGATGACAAAATCAATTTATGGTACAAATGCGCGCTAACTAAACTAAATTGGTGACGTATGGTACAAAAGTGGAATAAATTCGGAAATTGGAACTTCTTTAATTCTGTACTTGGATTAAATATAGGTTCCCAAAACTATGGTGTAGATCGCTCATGTATGACTTTGATGACTGTTACTTACGATAAATACAAGTTTTTACTTTTGTCTTTCAAAACAATATGCATTAGCGATTTTGAATACTTGATTATGTAATGACATTAGCATAAACACAATGGCGTATGGACTGATTTATGGTTAAAAGTAGTCAAGAAAATCTCACGCCAAAATTGAGGTATTGTTACATAATTCAAAATATTTCGAGAATAAAAGTATGGAATCTGGCGCGATTTTGCAACTTTGTAGACCTATAACAGGGTTGAGCTATGTTAGACCTATACCATTTGTATTAAAAATAAAGGAATCATGTTGAATATCTTCGATTTTAGTAGGTTTTTTTCACCTGTTGTTCTTTACATAATAAGAGATAGCAAGATTAATCGAAAATTTTTCTATATGCTGGCTGCTCCGATTAAAGAATAAAATTTGCTCATCCTAACAACCCAGAAAGCTAAATAATTTTCAACCACCTTGGTAAACGCTCTGGTAACACAGGGTTGTAACATATTAAATGCGCCCTCTGTTGTTGTATCTATGTCAGTTTTGATTTGCAAATAGCACATTTGAGATAAGGTGAATATATTTTTGCTATCTTCACACTTTGGGGATCTGTCCAGAGGTGAACTACAGAAGTGAAAATCTAATCACGTCCCTAATAATCGTCTTCTTGAAAATCTATCTTGTGTTTGTGAGCTGCGAGTGGGCTTTGAAGCGCATGATCGAGGGGCAGTCAATAAGTTTGTTGAACTTTACTTTTTAGCATGATCATTGCATAACTTAATGAACCTGTCCCTACTACCCTTGAGAACTTGAGAACTTTCTGCCAGTAAACTGAGAGTTTGCTGATTATTTCATCAGCAAATCTGCACTGTGAAGGCTCACCAACAATGATCACAATAAAGGTCTCTTTTCTTGTTCATTAGGCCTAAGGTATCTCTTCTTTGCTTTTTACGGGCTCTCCGAGGTCTCTTTTTTCTTTTTATGGGTCCATTAAGGTATCTTTTCTTTGCTTATTAAGCTTGTTTACATACTCACTAAGGTCTCTTTCATTTCCTTTACGGGCCTATGGTATCTTTTCTTTGCTCTTTACGGGCCCACTTCCATACTGTCTATATTTTCTTTGCCTTTACGGGTCTATTATAAGGTCTGTTTTCTTTGCTCTTTTACGGCCCATAAAAAACCAAACAAAAGTAGCGGGCCCGTAAAAAACAAAGAAAGGAGACGTGCATTAAAAAAACCAAGATAGCCATTGAAGTACACAATCTAATAAGTAAGTTTCACTTGAATTTACTCTTTGCTTTTGGCAACATGATCATCCTCTGTAAAAGTCAATATTTTCGCGAGAAGATATTTTTGCGATTTTGAAGATTTTGTCAATTGCGGGAGAATTAAATTTAGGTATTGATACAATAGAAACCTAATGCAAAAGGTTGTTTTTGGCGAGTTTTTATTTTCGCGATTTTATGTCCACTTGCGAAATTCGCGAAAATAAAAACCTCGCGAAAATGTCTACTTTTACAGTAATGAAATCTTCGAGAAATCGGAGGAATGCAACTTAATCGTGGGAACACAAAGTACATCTTTTCGCGCGATTCGCGTGCATTGTGCCCTATTATTTGACAATTTGCCTTAAAATTGGCAATTTTCCCGCCATCCGCACGGAGTTTGTTTCAATAAGTTCAATATGGGAGCAAAAGTCGCTAATTTGAATTGCACATTTTCGCGCGCTTCGCGCGTATTTGACCAGGTCAACGGTTCATACTTGGATCATTTTAGCTTCAAATTGGCAAATTTTGGCACTTTGCATGGAAGTTATTAAGGGAGCAAAATGCCACTTTCAAATTGCAAGTTTGTGCGCGCTTAACGCGCATTTGTCTCCTTCAATGTTCATATTTGATTATTGGCAGCTAAACATGCTACTTTCGCTCCGCTTCAACATATGTTCAAGGATTTTACACCAACCTCCCGCCCCCATGTCACAAAGAAATTTACACCCCTGCTCCCCCTACCCCCTCCCCCACCCGCACGCACATACTTATGGTCCTGCACCGTCATCACTGATCAAAGTACGTTCACATTGCCCCGGACCTGTAATGGCTCTCGGCGTCACTGTCTACGGGCCCGACCGACCCAGGTTTTGAACAAATTGGGAAATACATTTTTCCTGTACAAAATGAATGCCGAACCAATTTTTGTTTATTTGATTTTCTCAAATTGCAAATTATTTACAGATGATGGTGATTTTTTGGGTCATTTCTAAAAAAAAAATAAAAATAAAAAGCCCGACCGACCCAACTTGAAAGGTCCGTCCTCCCGTAGTTTTCGTCGCCTGATGGATGAGGCGCAGCCGAACCCATTATTCAAACGTTTTTACTGCCGAGGATACAATATTTGCGTGTAAAGGATAATGCTGCACCATTTATTTCTATTCTATTACCACAAAATCGTGCGATTTAAAGAGAAAATATCACTTTTTGCCCAAATATTTGAAGCAAATAATCCCGGCAAATAATATATTGCATTACGCTTGGGGACATTCGGTGAGCGCAAAATGTACACCATTATGGGGTCATTAGGTGAGAGACGGACCGTTTGGATCTAAATTCGGGGGGCATTGGGTGAGAATAAATTATGACCTCTTTTAAAATGGAGTCTTTGGGTGAGAGCCAAATGAAGCCTCGAAAATTGAATTTCTAGTTCTAAATGGCTTTGTTATATCCAAAGAAGTAACAAAATCAGTGATAGATGACTTGTTAATGTTCAAATGGAAATCTTTGGGTGACAGATCGAAAGGAAATATATGGGGTCTTTGAGTGACAGAGCATGTGCTCATAAAAATATGTGGTCCTTGGGTTACAGCCCTACATACGCGTCACCTCCAAATTGGGAGTTCCCCCTGGTCCTTAAGAAGTCGAGAAACCAAAATACTCTCAAACAAATTGGGGACTGGTATAGTACATGTGAACTACTTCATGAGGTCATTTTTGAGGTCCCCACTTTTAAAAGGTCTTTTTCTCTCTCACTCTCCCTTGCCAAACCGCAGGAGTGGGGACATGGCCAAAATTCGGGTCCCAGCGCGCTAACCATTCGTCCTAGCATATGTTCATGCCACTAGTCGATAGAGCGCCCCCTATTTCTATTTGACAACGCCCACAGAATTAATTCTGTGCATACCCCACTCTTACCCCATATATGCTTCCTTAAAATTGAGAGACGAAAATGCTCTCACAAAAACTGGGGACTAGTGCTTTTGACCCACACAATGGGGTCATTTTGGGGTCCCCACTTTTAAAAATCCTCTCAACTCCATACCCTACACCCCCCCCAGTGTCATCGACCCTATATCTTCATGGCATAAATCGCCATGGTAGGTTGAATCCACAGCCACGATTGGCCATTTGGTTCAGACCTTTGAAGCTCTTTGAGACGAATAATTAGTCGAGGGACATGACTAAGGCTACTCACAATAGCCGGGTAATTGATCTTGGTTGTGCGTGAATAAGCTTGTATACCCCATTGAGGTCAATGGTCATCGACTTTTATACTAGTAGTAGTGAGTGCAGCTGTACAAGATGTAGTCCATACACATGATACAGGACCAACGCAATATAAAATTAGAGTTTTGGTCCGATTCTGAGTTCAAAGCGCACGGCCAATTTTCAAAGCGCATTCTAGCGACCATCATATCTGTTCAACACGTATTTTCAAGTGTATGAGACCACATCTGGTTTCTTGAGAAAAATTCATTTACGGGAGATATTTATCATTTTCTAACCCGGTATCCGAAGATTTTCGTCTGATATCAAAATCGTGCATAGCAATTCACGTGTATCGATCCCGTGTATTCATTTTAGTGTCCCTGTTGCACCAAATAATTATTAGCCAGGCGGTGTCGGTTTGCCCCCCCCCCTCTTCTCTCTCTCTTTGACGACTTGGGCTAGCAACAAAACATATTCAGATGTTATGTCTCAAAGTCCATGGCAGTTTCAAAAACGAATGCGAAATGAAGTGTTTTTTCAGATTTTTATTTTCTAAGAACTTTTATATAAACTAAATTTTCAATTCAGATATCATTTTCGAGTGTTCAAAAGTACACAGCATAAAATTGCTATTACCGTCTCTTCAAAATCAAATTCTGTGCGTCTCCTGATCATCTACAGACCTGGATATGCCAACAAGAAGCAAACTTTCAACATGTTTCTTGATGAGTTTTCCTCCTTACTGGAGTCAGTGATTGCGACACCTATCAGGTTACTGATCACTGGTGATTTCAATGTCCATGTCGACGATTGCAATGATCGTGACGCGTTGGCGTTTCTAAACATGTTGGATCTATGTGGTTTGCAACAACATATCGTCGGGTCGACTCATAAGAAGGGGCATACATTAGATCTCATCATATCCAGAAAAGATGAAGATCTAGTTTCCTCACCATCGATCCATCGTGGATTACCATCAGATCACCATGCCGTCAGATGCTTTGTCAATATAGCTCGCCCAGGACTAAGTGTTAAACACGTTGAATCTCGCAGACTTCGAGGTGTGGACACTGACGCATTTATTGACGACATTCGTGCTTCACCTTTGCTCTCTGCTCCGGCTCCTGATTTGGAAAGCCTCGTCAAGGAGTATTCATCTTCATTGACTGGTGTGTTAAATACCCACGCACCCCTACGCAAGCGAACTGTGATGCTTAGACCACATGCTCCGTGGTATTCAGATGCTCTTCGAGAAGCGAAGCAAGAGAAACGTCGTCGGGAGCGAAAGTGGCTTAAATCTAGACTCTCTGTAGACAAAGAGTACTTCAAAGACCAATGTGATCTTTACAAAGATCTCCTGTATAAGGCAAAAACTGACTACCATCGTACACAGATTAGTCAAACAGATTCGAAGGACCTGTTTCGTGTGGTTGACAAGCTTTCAAATCCTAAAGTTGACCAAGCTCTGCCATCTCATGATTGCCCGAAGTCGCTCGGTGATAGCTTCGCCAACTTCTTCGCGGATAAGGTAACAAGACTCCGTGGATCCCTTGCAAGTAACGTTGCAACACCTAATGTTGTCAAGGATTGCATTCATTCATTCTCCGAGTTTTCTTCAGTAACAGAGGGTGACGTTTTCAAGATCATCAAGTCTGCCTCCACCACATCTTGCAGCTTGGACCCCCTCCCTGTGGTGCTTTTTAAAACCTGTCTGCCGGAATTGCTATCAACAATTACAACCATTGTGAACGAGTCGCTGAAGACCGGCGTAGTTCCATCGAGCCTGAAACATGCTGTAATTCGACCATTGCTGAAAAAGGCTGGACTCGACCACAACGTATATGCTAACTACCGTCCAATTTCCAACCTCCCCTTCTTGGGCAAAGTAATTGAGAGGGTCGCCATATCACAACTGCAATCATATCTATCTGAAAACAACCTCCAAGCACGTTCGCAATCTGCATATAGGCAACATCATAGCACCGAAACAGCCATCCTACGTGTTCAGAATGATATATTATCTGCTCTTGATCGACGGAAAGAGGCTATGCTAGTCCTTTTAGATTTTTCGGCGGCTTTTGACACGATCGACCATGGTATGTTGCTAGACCGTCTATGTACACGCTATGGAATAAAAGGTACAGCTTTAAACTGGATCGAGTCTTACATGGCTGATCGTACGCAATCGGTTCTGATAGACGACGTGCAATCTGATCCTCTTCCATTATCTTATGGTGTTCCGCAAGGGTCGGTAGCTGGGCCACTTTTGTTCACCCTGTACAGTGCGCCACTCCAGGATGTTATTGAGTCGCATGGCATCAACTGTGTTTTTTACGCAGATGACTCTCAGTTATACCTCGTTTTCAACCCTGAGGATCGTGATTCAGCTCTCCAAAAGTTTTGCTGATATCAAAACATGGTGTGCATTTAATAAGCTAGTCCTCAATGATGACAAGACTGAGCTTATTCATTTTTGTTCCCGCTTCAACAGTTCATCCACATCTCCTGTTCAAGCGAAGCTATCCATTGGTGAGGTTGAAGTGTTGTCATCGCCAAGAGCGCGTAACCTCGGTGCCATCATGGACGCGTCTTTGTGCATGAGTGACCACGTAAATAATATCTGCAAGTCGGCGATGTTTGCTATCCGGAAGATCGGCCAGATCCGCCAATATTTGGATGAAAACACTGCCGCTAGACTCGTCCACGCCTTTGTAACATCTAGGCTTGACTCTGCAAATTCTTTGTTGTACGGTTTAACGCATACCGAAGTCGCAAAAATCCAACGCGTGCAAAACACCGCAGCCTGTTTAGTTTTATGCAAATCTCGCCGTGAGCATATCACACCTTTACTACGCCAATTGCATTGGCTTCCTGTGGAATATAGAGCTATGTTTAAAATCCTTCTGCTCACCTTCAAGGCTATGAATGCCATGGCACCTGGCTTCATTTGTGATCTCATACAACTTTATGTTCCTTCAAGACGATTAAGATCTTCGCGTGATAATCTACTGAAAACCAGCCGTCCGAGCACGAAGTTCTACGGAGAAAGAGCGTTTGCCTATGCCGCACCATCTCTTTGGAATCGCTTACCAACTGATATTCGCCAAGCAACAACTGTGCCGATGTTCAAATCACGCCTGAAAACTCATCTGTTCCGCCAATGTTTTAATTAGTGTTTTATAATATATTTCAATTTCCAGGGTGATGTGCTAGTAACCTCTCCCCTATATCATATTTTCCGCGATTTAATTTCCGTGCATTGTTCATCATATTTTTGCAACGTAATGGCGTTATATTTGCATTTCTACGTTTTTGTCATCGAGAGATATTGTTTCTGCATTCCAATATTATGTGTTTTCTGTGCAATAATCACTAGAGTGAAGTGCTTGTAACCTCTCCTCTAGTGATCCTTATTTTTCGTCATCTCAATGATATTCGCCAAGATACATCTCATTTGATATTCGCATTGCATTGCAACAACTCTACCAATGTTCAAATCACGCTAGAAACCCCATCCTTTCCGCCATTGTGTTATTTAATGTTTTGTTATTTTCTGCAAATGCCAGGGTGATGTGCTAGTAACCTCTCCTCTGGTATATTATATTATTTTGTTGGATTGCTTTTCCGCGAATTATTTTCCGTGCAAGATTGTTATCATCTCATTACATTTTACAACTCTTCATCACATACTCCGTGCATTATGGTCATCATCATTGTCTTCACACGCATTTTTCGAACATCATCTGAAATTGACTCTGACAATTATATTTTTTACTCAGTGTATATATTTGATTTTTGGCGTTTTTACTCTAATCATTTTGTATTATAATTATATTCTCCTGCTTGTTTGATTTGTAATTTTTACAATGTTATTTGATTTTTGTAATTTTACAGGCCTATTATTGCTTTGATGCATAATACTTTTCATTTTGTTTGATTTTTGCTCTCGTGAATCTTGCTGTTGTGCATCCTAGCAAAGTATATCATTGTTTTTTGCATTTTGCACAGTTCGTTACTTGGTCTTCGCGCTCGTGTTTTCCATTTCCTGTGCACACTGCATTTTTCGGTGTTAATTAGTATCATTTTCTTTTTGCTTTGCATTACATCATTTCCCCATAATTGCTGTGTTGCTTTTGATGTATGCCCACTTGTTTCTTTTGTTTTGCTCACGTGATTGTTTTGTAGTGGGCCTACATTATTAGCTGTTTTAGTTTTTTGCTTTTCTGTTTGACCGATGGTATTTGCTTATTATTATGTTAGACCGGTGGTATTTGCTTATTATTATATTAGACCGATGGTAATTGCATTGTTGTTATTGTTTTGCTCTTGCTCGTTCACCTCTTCCTTTGCAATTCTCATCACGGTTTTTGTCTAATAGTATATATTTTGTTGGTAAATTTTGCTTCAATTTTTTTTTCTTTTTGCTTTCTGCACAGTTAATTTTTGTGGCCTTTGTTCTCGTGTTTCTGTTTCGTGTGCAGATTGCATTTTAGGTGTTAGTTTATGTTTCTTTTTGCGCAGTTATATATTTTTATTCATTCATATTGTTTGTTGCTCTTGGTGTACGCCCGCTCAGTTTTGATTGTTTTTTACTCTCGTGAATTTGTTGTGGCGGGCCTACATCATTTGCTTTTTGCTGTTAGCCAGTTGGTTAGTGCAATGTGTTTCTGCATCTGCTGCTCATTAATCATTCCTTCATTGCATTACCCATCTTGGTGTTATTGTATTTTTCTTTTATCTTATATTATCTCGTGATTATCTTGTTTTTCATATTATTTTGTTTTTATGATAATGTTATCTGTACTTTTTATTGATGTTTATATTTTATCTGTACTATTATATTTTGTTTTAATATTGTTCAGCGCTTTGTGATCTTGTTTGATGTAAATGCGCTTTATAAAAATAAAGTATTATTATTATTATTATTATTGCGGTTGATTTACACAATACAAATATCAATTGTGTTAAACCTAAAGACCAATTCAATGATCCCAGCGCATGTGTAAAAAAAATTGTTTATAAATTGCTTAAAAGTGAAGGATAAGTCATTCAAATTGTCATTTGGTATTTTTGAAATGACAAATTTGGCAAAAACGAAGAAAACAGCAGTACTGACGAAGTTGAAGCCCCATTCAAATACATGTAGCTAATTTAGATACCGTCAGTATCTAAATTACAGATTCGTTAAATACACAGCTTTCGGCTGAACCACTCGCAGGCTATGTTAACACATCTATGACAATGACAAAGATACCAAAATCTGAATTTTAATGATTTTTACGATCGTCCGGATGAGCAAATCACTGAATGGGCCTTTAACAGTGCGAGTATCGAGCCAAGTAACTTTTTTTTCCAAATTTGTCTCAGAATTTTATGATTTTACGTCAAAAAACTATATAAAAAAAAGGAAATAAAAAAATATTTTGCCGTTTCAGCTGACATGGACGCGCTAAGAAAAATGAACGCGCGCGGCGGCTTTGAGACATATAACAATTTTAAGCCTTCTCGCAAAATTATGTCCGCTGCGGCGGTCACGTCACCAACATTACTAACATCGTTTGCGACTGGGTGTTGAGACTAGTGGATGTCCCTGAATTATGATACTTTAGACAGGATGTCGATTTCAAACACAAGCATGATAGCCGACAATTGCCATTCGTCATTTTGGTGCACATGGACGCATAATGGTTGCTGATTTGCCATTTTCATGAAGATATTAATTGATGTTATAATGAAAGACAAAGATAAGAAGACTAGTTTGCGTCTGACGTCACTGTCAATCAAATTCTCTACGATCCTTGATTGGCTAATAGCGCGTATAAGGAAGGTCGATTCATCTGGCTGGTGCCGATCGGAGAAAAGGAATAGCAGTGAATGGCGAAAAATACGTACTCTTACAAGGCAAAAAGCAACTTTTCTAGGCATTGTGGACATGGTGCCTTCACCAAAAAAAGTGTACTACTATTAAGACCTAACTTTTGAGATGGTTTGTATGTTAAAAGGTGCAAAATTAACAATAAGGCGCCCGGTTTTACCGCCGTGTTCAGCAACTCATATCATCACGACACTTGTAAACAAACCGTGCTCGGAGTTTGATTGACAGATGACGTCAGACGCAAACTAGTCTTTTTATCTTTGTCTATCATTATAAGAGTAAACGTTTTTTGAACATTTGAGTTCAAAGCGCACGGCCAATTTTCAAAGCGCATTCTAGCGACCATCATATCTGTTCAACACGTATTTTCAAGTGTATGAGACCACATCTGGTTTCTTGAGAAAAATTCATTTACGGGAGATATTTATCATTTTCTAACCCGGTATCCGAAGATTTTCGTCTGATATCAAAATCGTGCATAGCAATTCACGTGTATCGATCCCGTGTATTCATTTTAGTGTCCCTGTTGCACCAAATAATTATTAGCCAGGCGGTGTCGGTTTGCCCCCCCCTCTTCTCTCTCTCTTTGACGACTTGGGCTAGCAACAAAACATATTCAGATGTTATGTCTCAAAGTCCATGGCAGTTTCAAAAACGAATGCGAAATGAAGTGTTTTTTCAGATTTTATTTTCTAAGAACTTTTATATAAACTAAATTTTCAATTCAGATATCATTTTCGAGTGTTCAAAAGTACACAGCATAAAATTGCGGTTGATTTACACAATACAAATATCAATTGTGTTAAACCTAAAGACCAATTCAATGATCCCAGCGCATGTGTAAAAAAATTGTTTATAAATTGCTTAAAAGTGAAGGATAAGTCATTCAAATTGTCATTTGGTATTTTGAAATGACAAATTTGGCAAAAAACGAAGAAAACAGCAGTACTGACGAAGTTGAAGCCCCATTCAAATACATGTAGCTAATTTAGATACCGTCAGTATCTAAATTACAGATTCGTTAAATACACAGCTTTCGGCTGAACCACTCGCAGGCTATGTTAACACATCTATGACAATGACAAAGATACCAAAATCTGAATTTTAATGATTTTTACGATCGTCCGGATGAGCAAATCACTGAATGGGCCTTTAACAGTGCGAGTATCGAGCCAAGTAACTTTTTTTTCCAAATTTGTCTCAGAATTTTATGATTTTACGTCAAAAAACTATATAAAAAAAGGAAATAAAAAAATAATTTGCCGTTTCAGCTGACATGGACGCGCTAAGAAAAATGAACGCGCGCGGCGGCTTTGAGACATATAACAATTTTTAAGCCTTCTCGCAAAATTATGTCCGCTGCGGCGGTCACGTCACCAACATTACTAACATCGTTTGCGACTGGGTGTTGAGACTAGTGGATGTCCCTGAATTATGATACTTTAGACTTACTTCCATGTTTAGACAGGATGTCGATTTCAAACACAAGCATGATAGCCGACAATTGCCATTCGTCATTTTGGTGCACATGGACGCATAATGGTTGCTGATTTGCCATTTTCATGAAGATATTAATTGATGTTATAATGAAAGACAAAGATAAGAAGACTAGTTTGCGTCTGACGTCACTGTCAATCAAATTCTCTACGATCCTTGATTGGCTAATAGCGCGTATAAGGAAGGTCGATTCATCTGGCTGGTGCCGATCGGAGAAAAGGAATAGCAGTGAATGGCGAAAAATACGTACTCTTACAAGGCAAAAAGCAACTTTTCTAGGCATTGTGGACATGGTGCCTTCACCAAAAAAAGTGTACTTCTATTAAGACCTAACTTTTGAGATGGTTTGTATGTTAAAAGGTGCAAAATTAACAATAAGGCGCCCGGTTTTACCGCCGTGTTCAGCAACTCATATCATCACGACACTTGTAAACAAACCGTGCTCGGAGTTTGATTGACAGATGACGTCAGACGCAAACTAGTCTTTTTATCTTTGTCTATCATTATAAGAGTAAACGTTTTTTGAACATCTTTTACAAGTGCATAACTTCAAAATTCAAACATTCTCAGTACGCGCAGAATATTTTTAAAAATACGAGAAATGTCAATTACCGTTCAGTTATGTTCCATGCCGTTTTGTTCAAAAAGCAAATTTACAATTAATGTTTAACTTTTCAGTTAATTTACAATACTGAACAGTGGTATAAATAAATAAAGCAAAATAGAAACTTAAATAACTTAAATCTAATTATTTTTATGCAATTTTATAAAAATTGAAGGTCCAAACTTGAGTTTAAATGACAAAAAATTAGTTAAAAAGAACAATGAAATTGAAAAACCCCTTTGTAATTTAAACACCGATAAACAATGTTTTCAATATTTTGAAACTCTTCTTTATTCATATCAAAGGTTTCAAACTTGTATCAAAATCGGAACTTTTATTAGCTCAAAAAATCAGAAATCTGCTCTTGTATGTATTGTATGAATTTAACTCTGTGGTGTGTGGCTCAATCACTTCTATAGATACAATGAGAGAGTACAAGCTTCAATTATCCTGGATTATGACTCTTTTCATTAAATGGAATGGAAGATATCTCTAGAGGTGAATTTTATTAATTCAGTTTATTTTTGATCCAGCGCCTGATCATGCTGATGGTGCGTTTACATTTCCATGTGATTTCGTCTGTACAAATGTAATTATTTACCTCATGATGATGCTGTGCCCCCCTCCCCCCAAAAAAATAAATCATGCGTACTGGCCTGTTGTATGCGTATTGTCTGTTGTTAAAGCCATAATGTATGACAGCGACGCCCTCAATTTTACTCGGATTCCACTCTTTGCATAGTTATAATGCCCAGTGGTGTACTAAAATACCACGTAAAAGACTATAGCCTGAAGTGATTTAATAACAATAAAATTTAACTTTTTAGATTAACAGTTCACCGATCGAGTGCTTGCTAACATGTCCCGTGGATGTCACGTCAGCTTATATGTACACACGTCGAGCGCGATGCTCCATGCAGTATTACATGTAGTACACGCAAATTATGTAGGCGCTGGAATGATATCTCAATTTTCTTCGTAAACCTCATTTGTTTGGCTTGAAATTAAAAGGGGATAATGTAATCAGTGAAAACAAAAATTTAAATAGGAATCTATTCTTTATGCTTATTATTGCTTTAAATCTGGTTTGAAACAAATACTATGTGTTTGTTGATTTTTCTCCAAGTAAAATGTACTGTAAATCAGTGATTTGTATATGTTTTGAGACTAGTAAAAAAAATCTTAGTCGAATTTGAAAAGCACTTCGCTAGTCCGAATCTGAAAAGCACTTCGCTAGTCCGAATTTAAAAAACACTGCGCTAGTCCGAAATTTCGGACTAGCGCAGTGTTTTTCATATTCGGACTAGCGCAGTGCTTTTCAGATTCGGACTAGCGCAGTGCTTTTCAGATTCGGACTAGCGCAATGGTTTTCAGTTTCGGACTAGCGGTATGCTTTTAAAATTCGGACTAGCGCAGTGTCGGACTAGCGCCGTGTTTTTCATATTCGGACTAGCGCAGTGCTTTTCATATTCGGACTAGCGGAGTGTCGGACTGAAAAAGTGTTTTTCATATTCGGACTAGCGGTGTGTCGGACTAGCGCATTGCATTTCACATTCGGACTAGCGGCGTGTCGGACTGGCAGAGTGTATTTTAAATTCGGACTAGCGGAGTGTCGGACTAAAAAGTGTTTTTCAGATTCGGACTAGCGGCGTGTCGGACTAGCGGCGTGTCGGACTAGCGGCGTGTCGGACTAGCGGCGTGTCGGACTGAGCGGTGCACCCCCTCAAGTCTGGGTTGGATTATGTCCAAAGCCTCCTCAACCGGAACACTGGTGAAAAGTGCGGTGACATCATACGAAACCAATTCCTCATCATCGCTGAGTTTGAGGGCCCCTATTTTGTTGACAAAATCCAATGTGTTCTTTATATGGTAAGGAGTATTCCCAACGAGAGGTGAAATGATCTTGGCACAAAAATTGGCAGTGTCGTATGTGATGGAACCAATACTCGAGATGATCATCTGAGAGGTATGGTGGCTTTGTGGATTTGGGGCAGACCGTTATACATTTTGTACCTGGCGGTAGTTTCTGAGGTCGGATACAGTTTCCAAAATTCTTGTTTCGAGAGAGCCATCACCTTACCACAATGTCATCTTCAGAGACTACGTGATCTTTCGGTTGAGTGAGCATAGAAACGAGTTTGATGATAAATGATAATCTCAACCATTACATCCTTGATCTTCATCTTTTTATATGATACGATTCACTTTCAGCAATTTCATAATATTCCCATCACATCCTTGATCTTCGAGTTTTTATTGAACATCAATGATAAATAATTGATATTCTCATCCGCCATATCCTTGATCTTCATCTTTTCATATTTCAATCACATCCTTAATCTTCCATTTTTTAAACATCAGAACATCAATGATCAATACATGATAATATCATCCATCACATCCTTGATCTTCATCTTTTCATAATGGTACAATTCACTTTTAACAATTTCATAATACACCCATCATATCCTTGATCTTCGAGTTTTTATTGAAAATCGATGATAAATGATAATCTCAACCGTTATATCCTTGATCTACATCTTTTTATATGATACGATTCACTTTCAGCAATTTCATAATATTCCTATCACATCCTTGATCTTCGAGTGTTCATTGAATATCAATGACAAATAAATGGTAATCTCATGCGTCACATCCTTGGATCTTTTCATATGGTAAAAGTCACTTTTAACAATTTAATAATATTCCCATCATATCCTTGATCTTCGAGTTCTTATTGAACATCAATGATAAATGATAATCTCAACCGTTACATCTTTGATCTTCATCTCTTTATTATGATACGATTCACTTTCAGCAATTTCATAATATTCCAATCACATCCTTGATCTTCGAGTTTTTATTGAACATCAATGAAAAATAAATTGTAATCTTATCCGACACATCCTTGATCTTCATCTTTTTATGACACACAATTCACTTTAAGGGGGTACTACACCCCTCGATAAATTTGTGTCTATTTTTGCATTTTCTCAAAAATAATAACACACTGGTAACAAAAGTTATGTATATTATTGGGGCAGGAATCCAATTACTACATTGGAATTTCAGTGTCCCAAGACAAGTGGTTTGTTATTTATGATAAGAAAAGAGGTACCGCTAGAATGTACCTCACTTTCTATCATATAAACTGAACCGCTTGTCTTTAGTCACTGAAATTTCAGTGTAGTAATCGGATTCCTTGCCCCAATAATATACATAACCTTTGTTATCAGTGTGTTATTATTTTTTGAGAAAAATGCAAAAATAGTCACAAATTTACCACAGGGGTGTAGTACCCCTTAAGGTTAAATACAATTGATTTTCAAGGCTTGATTCCAGAGGGGCGTAAGTTAATAATGGAAACAGCCATGCAGAAAAGAATGAACTCACGCGTACAATAGTGTATCAATCTGAACTAGGGCCACGGACAAACCGGCGGCTCGTGAGTCATCCATGTCGCAGGGATAGGGAAGGGGCGACCATGATAGGACCATATGGGCTGATGGGGGGGGGGGTGATTGTGGGCAGCGGTTTTCGGCAATTTTCCTTTGGATTTTCTAAATTTTCAATTTTTAAAATTATCCTGGATGATAACTGTCGTGAAATAAATCAATGCTTCTATAGGCTATAATAGGCCTAGTATGACTATTTATACCCTGATTATGCAATATATAGGTCTACAACATAACAATAACTACAACAACAGTAACAAAACCAACAACCGATATTTTGTTAATCTAATTTGTAAAAATATATTCATAGGCCGCGCCTATTAGACTAGTATAGCCTAAAAATTCCTGAGTATATAATGGATAAAACGGGCAAAAACAATCAATCGCTGCAGTCAGAAAGAAAAGAAACGAACAAGAAAAAGAAAAAAAGTGAGAAAAAATAAAATAAAATAGATGGAATGGACCACATAGGGACTCGAACACGTATCAAAGTTTTCCAGCTCAAAACTATAGCATTAGTTAAACGTAAATTCGGCGCGCTAACCGATTGAGCTACTGAGTGACCTGTGAAATCGATTGATCTCGAACTGACTATTATGGAATAGTGCATACCAGGCTCTTATGATAAACAATCTCATCACCGCTGTAAATGTCGGAGGTATCGATGGCGAAAAACCTCGATTTTTTGCTAAAGTAGCTTAAAGTTGGAGTGAAATTCAAATGGTAAAGGAATCGACATACTTTTGTGAAATAATGTAGGCAGTTAGAAATCAAAATTAACGTTCCACAATCCAGATATGGATAATGTAACATAACAGTGTTTTGTGGTACAAGATTCTCGAAAATTGTTCCCAAAAACGGTCTAATAAAATTTAATCGGTACTGTATTTGGTTCTTCCCCATGCCAACATTATTTCTTTGGTCGATTTGTAGTACAATACAAAAAAAGAGAAAACAATCACTCGGCGTGGTTTTATACGGAGCGAATATTTGAAAAAAACTGCATGGAACGTGTTTTTGATGTTGTGAACATGGTGCGTAAAATGATTTAAACGAAGAGATTTTCAAACGGATTCTAAAATTTGTATAAACACACAAAAATAATGTTAAGATACATCCATGCACCAACATTTGACTCACTGCGATATTTGATTGCTGAGAAAACGCGGTTTTAGAGAACAACTTTATACGTCTTTTATACGTTTTTTTATACGTTTCTTCAAGGTTACACGAAGAAACGTATAAAAACTATAAATTTATTTTATTTTTTTTTCTTCTAATTTTTTTTCTTTTTCTTGTTCGTTTCTTTTCTTTCTGACTGCAGCGATTGATTGTTTTTGCCTGACCGTTTTTTTTCATTATATAATTCAGGAATTTTAGGCTATTGTAACGGGATTTCCCCCCTATAAATAGCTTGTTTTTCCATTATTTTGCAAGCCAAATAATCACGTGTTTTGCGGCTACATCAAGGTATTTTTTGTACCACACTTCAGTTATATTTATTCTGTATTTAGAAGTTTTCCATTGTATTCAGCGCGTACTGGTAACATTGTAAGCTGTTGTACAGGAAGCGGCATCGCCTTTGTGAGGATTCAGCAATCGAGCGCGCTGATTGGTTAAAGTTCATCTGATCAGGATTTTGGCGTGGGTCTGGAGGTGCGCGATTTGAGAAACTTGTCAGACTAGACCGAGAGACCGACCGACTGAGTGCAGACCGTGTGACGTGATGGACAGGGGAGTGGAGAACGACCAAGATGAAGACAATTTCGACGGGTGGACAGTTACCTTTGTGTACTTTTCTGAAAGAAAGACGAGAGTTTAGAAGAGATGGAAATTACTGGCAATATTTTCGTGTGGAATTGGAAAAGACCAAGTAAATTGACAGCAGCGAATGGACGATACAAATTTACCCAGTTGACGAGTTATAAATTGTGACGGCATTTTACTTCGCAGTATGCTGAGAAATGGGAAAGATTCACATTTTCCCTTTATATTTGAGTGGATATTATCGCCTGGATTGGAGTTATATCTTCAATGGAGTTTTGGCAGCTCATGACGCACGCAATGGACATGATATTTTCAAGTGATTTAGCGAAGACGCCGTTTTCTTCCATCGCATGTATTTCTGCAATGGACATTTTGCAATTAAAAAGCTGGCCAGCAAAATGTCGGATTTATTAATTTCTTCGAAAGTGCACTCCGCGACAACGGCAGACAAGCATGATCGACAGGCGACGACATGGGACATTGAGTGTATATATTTAAAATGTGAGTTTGTGATTTCATGATTTTGATATGCATATCTAAATGTAAACAAACAATTTGTGCTTCTTGTGGGGGGATGAGTAAAATAAATGTTTGCCAAATTGGGATGTGTTTTGAGCAATGTTTTGGTTTGTATTTCTTTTGGACATTGTTTTGATGAGTCAAAAATATCTGAAATTGGGTCAGAGTTCAAGTTCAGGTCATTGTTTGACAGGGATTGGGACAAAACCTTGTGGAAATTAAATTGGGTTAAAATATTATGTTTTGTAAAACAAGCAGCACAGATGATTGGAAATTGTCATGACATTTTGTGTACAGAAAGTCAAACTTTGTGTAAATAAATATTTGAAGCTATTTTATCATGTTGATTGACATTTTGTACTAAAAGTATGGTGCGCCAAAAGCGTCATAATTGTGATTGTGAGCATGGTTCAGATATTGTGCACTTTGCGTTAAATAGGCCAGGGTAAAATAATGTGTGACTTTAAATAACATGTAGTTGCATAATTTACCAGATTTGTGCATGCTGATTGCGTAATCATATTTTGATTTAGGCTAAATGCTCTGTGTATATTAAAGTATGTAGTGCACCATTCAGTGATTCAAGATTTGCATAATCTATCAGTGTTCAGTATATATTGGATATGTGATGTAGCTTTGCTCCAAAGCCGACCTATTTTCCACCCAATAGAAGAAAAACTGAAAAACCATGCCATATCCCCTCTGACCACACACTAGTAAAGCTGGCGCGTCGGTTAGTGGACTTTCGCGGTTAGTGGGGTGGGGTCATCAGTGGTCTTTCCTGCAGTGTGGCCCTGTTGTGATGTTGGTGAGCCACTGGCTCGCTTCGCTCGCGTGCCTTGCCTTCGGCAAGGGATAGTGCAGTGGTCTGTACTTCTGAGCACAGATGTGTTGGTGACTAAATGTAGTTTTGCCTTAGCATGCTTAGTACTGGTAGTGATATCATGTTTTACTATACATTTTCTTCACTTGCTTATTTTACTCGTGGATCACTGGATCTTCTTAAAGGGTACACCGAGGGCTCTGGCCAAGAGCTACCTTTAAGCCCAGTAAAGCACCCCTTAATATCCAATTGTATTTCTGTGTGCATTTTGTGAATGAAAGTCCTTGGTTTAGGTAAAATGCTCAATTTGTGAAATGTATAGTAAGCTGTTTTTATCAAGATGTGTATTTCTAAACAAAGTATGGCAAGCCATTGTTGACAAAATTAGCATTGAAATGATGATTATTGTGTGACAAAAATAGATCATTTTACATTATGTGATAAATGATGCAGCCATTGTTGAAACCTTGTGCTTGTATTGTAGACTGTCAAGTTGAGCATTGGATAAAATTACACGGGATTTGTGTACCAACTCAAAAATGTGTGTTGATGAGTAAACAGGTTGTATTTCATTAAAGACACGCAGAGGGCAGAAGAAACCCGAAGTAGAGATACTAGTAACACTGACGGGTGGCTACGGCGTATTACTGCTATACCGGAAGTTTCACTGGCTTCTATTTAAGCCCATGCAGACTCCTCGTGCACTTTGAAGTCTGTGGTGGCCATTAATGTGTCATTGTATAAAAAGCTTGTTTTTGTATAAAAAGATTGTCTTTCAAGTGGAAATCTGCGCAGTGGTGCAGAATGTGTTGATGTGGCTCCCAACATAGATTTCCATGAGGACATTCGTATTTAAATGTGTGTTCAGTGTGTAGGCGTAATATGGTTTCAAAGATAATGCTTGCAGTGTGCATTCATAATGTCATTTTTGTGAAATAATTGTAAATGTAATATTAATGTTGGCAATTGCACTTTTGTGGTTTATGCAATTAGGAGTTGCAGATTAGGCGAGTTGTGAGAGAGCTTTAGTGAGAGTTTAGAGACGCGAAGGTTTGAGGCGCTTAAATTGCGAGTTAACATGTGTGTACAATGTTAGAGTCGTGTATGGTTCAGGATTGTGTGAGATTAAAATAGTTGGAGAATTGGCGAGTTCATGGTAAAAAGGTGCTCAGGTGATACCAGTAGAAAGAAATAGTGTACAGTTGTAGTAGAGACATTAAGGTTCAGGAGTAAGGTAAAAGTCAATTGTGTGAGGTTTGGCATTTTAAATAGTTTGTGCATGAAGTTAATAGTGCAGTGACCTTTGTTTATGTATTTACATGTGTCAGGTGCTTGATGAATGCTAAAAAAAGGTACCATGTATTACTTGTCATTGTGTAGGATGCTTTGATGAACCATAAAAAAAGTATTCTTTGTAATGTAAATTGTGGAACTTTATGTAAAATGATGTAATGTGTCATAAAATAAAGTATGGCAGGCCATTTGCGTCATAAACTAAAGTATGGTAGGCCATTTGCGTCATAACAGCAGATAAAAACACACTGTTGCTAATTGTTCAATTAAACAGCTGTGCATTTGAAAATCAAATCATTCCTTTCAGCCAGGTATGGTAAGCCATTTGTGACATAAACTGTTATTCATGTAGTAGATTAAGATGCATTTTGTAGAGTAAGAACATTTAATAAAACTTGTTAACAAATAATAATATTCATTGTTTATTGTCTTTATAAGCCTGACCAGGATTCCTTTGACGGATACCTCGGTGTGTTCTGCCACACCAACTTACCCTGATGGTGGCAGTATTTCTGTTCGCATAAACCTGCGTTTTTAGAAACCAGTCTTCGCTACTTTATATTTTCCCTAAAAGGAGGGGTGGCGCTGCTCAAAAATTGTGGCAAATCCGCTCGGCCATTCAATAAATAGGGTCAGCCAGCCCCACCCCCCGTTCCTTTTACACTATACTAGTCTAGGCGCTGCCTATGAATATATTTTTACAAATTAGATTAACAAAATATTGGTTGTTGGTTTTGTTACTGTTGTTGTAGTTATTGTTGTAGTTATTGTTGTAGGCCTATATATTGCATAATCAGGGTATAAATAGGCATACTAGGGCTATTATAGCCTATAGAAGCATTGATTTATTTCACGACAGATATCATCATAATTGAAAATTTAGAAAATCCAAAGGAAAATTGCCGAAAACGGCTGCCCACAATCACCCCCCCCCCCCCATATCAACCCATATGGTCCTATCATGGTCGCCCCTTCCCTATCCCTGCAACATATAGGATGACTCACGAGCCGCGGTTTGTCCGTGTTCTAGTTCAGATTGATACACTATTGTACGCGTGAGTTCATTCTTTTCTGCATGGCTGTTTCCATTATTAACTTCCGCCCCTCTGGAATCAAGCCTTGAAAATCAATTGCATTTAACCTTAAACAATTTCATAATATTCCCATCACATCCTTGATCTTCGAGTTTTTATTGAACACCAATGATAAATGATAATCTCAACCGTACATCCTTGATCTTCATCGTTTTATATGATACGATTCACTTTCAGTAATTTCATAATATTCCCATCACATCCTTGATCTTCGAGTTTTTATTGAACATCAATGATAAATAAATGATATTCTCATCTGCCATATCCTCGATGTTCATCTTTTCATATTTCAATCACATCCTTAATCTTCGAATTTTTTAAACATCAGAACATCAATGATTAACAAATGATAATCTCATCCATCACCACCTTAATCTTCATCTTTTTATATGATACAATTCACTTTCAATAATTTCATAATATTCCCATCACATCCTTGATCTTCGAGTTATATGATAATCTCAACCGTACATCCTTGATCTTCATCGTTTTATATGATACAATTCACTTTCAGTAATTTCATAATATTCCCATGACATTCTTGATTTTCGAGTTTTTGCCTTGCCTTGCTGGCTACGTCAGCCCATGTCGGCAGCCCTCCTCATGAACTATCCTAGCCCAGGTTGTGCCAATGTAAGATGTGATGTCGTCCCGCCATCTGCGTTTTTGTCTTCCCCTCCTCCTTCTGCCTGTTCTTGGTTGACACTCTGAAAGTAAGTACCATTGGTAGCTTTTCTTTTCATGCGTCAATAGATAAGCGGATTAAAACTTGGTCGATCGAAGTCGTTGTGGTTCCTTCTCATCTCTTTCTTCCATGCATATATATAGCGACATGGACATAAAGGAAAAGGAAATAAGCAAGACAATAGAAGACATAAGTGGTTCCTGGGAACTATCAATTGGGGCAGGAAGTGGAATGTCATGAATGGAGATGAGAGGGATAAGGAAATGAATGAAGACAATGGGCTGAATAGAAAAATGAAAATGTGTGGTAAAAATAAAGACTACAAAAACATAATACATGATGATGGAAGTAAAAGGGAAACAAGAGCACCAAGGGTGCTGTAGCTCAATTGTTATTTGAAATTTGACGTAAATATAATGTTCAGATATATGTATAACCGTTGAATATATCAAATTGGGTTTTTTTAATATACTGGTATTTAATTGTGTTTATAACATTTCTTTATTTATTTATGTCAAGAATATTGCTAGATGGTTTTATAAAAACGAGTTAACTCTCAACATTAACAATAAAACTAAATAATATAGTATTTGGTGCATCTCACATTCTTACCAAGTTCAACAATATGACATGCTTGATCATACAAATGAATTCAAGTATCTTGGTGTTACATTAGATCCACTTCTCATGGTGGGGATGTGAAACAAAATTTTAATTTTACGTGGCACAATGTACATGTATATAAAGGTCATTTATGTGCAACAGGGCCCTCCACCTTTGTTCCATAACCATTAAAGGCTTAATGTACGATTTCCGTCAAATTTTAATTTTGTTATTCTTTATTCAAAATGTTGAAATAATATTAGTAATAACTGCGGGGAGGGTTGCTGTCCGTTTTAAGTTGATATAACGAGGTAAAGTGAAAGAAACCCCACTAGTTATTTTGACCATTTAACATGCAATTCTATGGGAGGACATATTATCATAATTTTTAAAATTATGATAATATGTCAAACTTTGCTCTGTTGACCTACAAAGACAACAAATTTGGCCGATTCCATTTAGGTGCAAGTTGGGACATGTGTAAACATTACAAATATGCCAAAAAAAAACAGGTTTGAAAAAAATTAACCAATTTCATATTAAAAGATCGTATATTAAGGCTTTAAGGTATAGGAATTTTTTTTTTTTTTTTTTCCCCCGAATGAAATGTATTTAATTATGTTTGTACTCACTAAGGTAGCATTGTGTGTGAATTTTACAGCCTAACTAAGTGCTATTCTTTTTTATGGTCATTTTAGTGACTAAAATGGCCCAAAATGAGGGTTTTTCAATATTGCTGTCCATTTCTAATCATCACCCCCATAGACTTTACATGTAAAATAAAAATGCCCATAAAAATTGAATAGCACTTAGTTCAATTGTAAAATTCTCACAAAATGCTTTTGAGTGATTACAAAAATAATTAAATACTTTTAATTCAGGGGCTAATTGTATTTCTTGTGCAATGACATAATTATAGGTCCTTTAACAATAAAACGTATTTGGTGGTTCTCGGCTGTCGCGATTACCTGGCTGATGGTGACTGTACTCACCAAGTTTTATGCCCATAAGACAGTTTTTACTAATTTGACCCCAGATGACCCCTTGTGACCTCGAAATGACCATCCAAAATTTGGCTCTAAATGTTGACTGTACCCAGCACGTTTCATGCCCATATGACAGTTTATAGTAATTTGACCTTCGATGACCCCAAAATGACCTTCCAAAAATTTGACTCTAAAAGGTGACTGTACCCACCAAGTTTCATGCGCATACGACATTTTTTACTAATTTGACCTCAGATGACCCCTGGGTGACCCCGGATGACCCCAAAATGACCTTCCAAAAATTTGACTATAAAAGTTGACTGTACCCACCAAGTTTCATGCTCATACAATAGTTTTTACTAATTTGACCTCAGATGACCCCTGGATGACCTCAGGTGATCTGTTCTGTCTGAGGTCCAGATGCACCCACCCACCAAGTTTGAGAACGTGCAACCCCTAGTCTCCGAGAAAATAGGCGGAAAACAGTTTTTACCAATTTGACCTCAGATGACCCCTGGGTGACCTTGACCCACTAATCAATACAAACGTGTTCTGTCTTAGGTCAAGATGCACCTACCCACCAAGTTTCATGCCCATATGACAGTTTTTACTAATTTGACCCCTAGATGACCTCTGGTGACCTTGACCCACTAACCAATACAAACTTGTTCTGTCCTGGGTCAAGACGCACCCACCAAATCAAGTTTGAGGAACGTCGACCCCCAGTCTCCGAGAAAAACAGTTTTTACTAATTTGACCCCTGTATGACCTTACTAATTTGACCCCTAGATGACCTCTGGTGACCTTGACCCACTAACCAATACAAACTTGTTCTGTCCTGGGTCAAGACGCACCCACCCGTCAAGTTTGAGGAACGTGCGACCCCCAGTCTCCGAGAAAAACAGTTTTTACTAATTTGACCCCTGTATGACCTTGGGTGACCTTGACCCACTAACCAATACAAACTCGTTCTTCCTCATACCAAGCTGCACCCACCCACCAAGTTTGAGGAACGTGTGACCCCCAGTCTCCGAGAAAAGAGGCGGACAGACAAACAGATACACAAACACACAAACAAACAGATTCTGGTGAATTATAGTAAGATTCTGGTGAATTATAGTAAGATAAATGTAGGCTTCAAGACATCCAAATTGCACCTGCATTGCTGAAAAGCCACCCATTTTTTTCTTAACCTTCTGTTTCTGTGGGACAGGAAATTGTTGTTAGTCTCAGGGAAAATCTTCAAAAGTTACCCAATCATAGGCTACCAAACCATGAGCTTGGCAACCCTGATTACTTTGTCTTTGTCAAGCACTTGAACAAACACTCTACTGTTGACATTAGGTTTTAGTGGTTTATGCATATTTAATAGCCTTGATCAAGTCTTTCTCCTTACTTTTTCTCTGTTCATGCTCTTATGAGGAAGTATACCTGGGCATGGTGTGTATTTTGCTCAAACACTACCCCTGTAGTGCACAGTATGCCTGGGGTAAAGTATGATAAGAAAATCCACAATCTAGTAATTCAAATGTCAAATAGATTTTCACAAAGTTATGATGGTAAATAAATATCTTGAAAGAATAGATAACTTCAAAACTTTGGAAAGTAATAGAAATTTTTGGAAGATGTGGCAAAGCTTCCATGAATTATACATTCACTAACTATGGACGCCAAAGAACTTGAAACAAGTCTAATATTTAAGAGCTTTAGAATTTTACAATCTCACATAAAAAATAATTACTATGTAAAACCATGGTAAAACTATCCTCACAAATATCTGAGAGGTCTCTGCAAAAATACACATGCTCCAAATCTAAACCTCCATAAAACACAGTAACATCATTGGCAAAGCTAAAATGTAAACATGTAACAGATGACTTATATTGCTTAAAACACCAAGGTTAAACCTGGTTTAGCATGTAAGTAATCTAGGAATGAGATTATTCTTGTGAAACTGCACAATATTTTGTGACAAATTGCTCGAAAAAGCATACTTCCTGTCCATTTTTCCCCAGCAAAATAAGTAACTTTCATGAACTAACTTACAAAGATCGCCACCTCAAATTACCAGCTCCATTACTCAAACGATGTAGCAAGAGAAAGTAAAAAACCATTGCAAATCTGTACGATGACAATAGGTCAATTTGCCTTGCAAATTGAGCTAATAAAAACTAAAATAATAACGAGGATGGGAAATATAAATAACAAAATAGGAAGAAAAAAAATGGGGGGGGGGGGGTGGTTGGAATATTATGATAATGAAAACCAAGTTAATCGTTTCCCTCTTGGATGTTGAGACCATGTGGCTGGATGGTGCGTGGCGCTTCATCCAGAATTTCTCCCTGCTGGCACGGACGGTGTCAGGACGGTTACCTAAAGACTCAATCCCTGAAGGATCATGTCGGAGATAGAGTGGTTGGGGAGGTTAAAGTGATCACCAACAGGGGTGTCAAGCTTCTTGGTGTTGACTGTGGACCGGTGTCCATAAAACCGCTTCTTAAGTGCATTCTTGGTTTCTCCCACATACTGCATACCACAAACTCTGCAAGAAATGAGATACACTACATTAGATGTGGTGCAGGTGATGTTGCCCCTGATCCTGTGGGAGGAATTGTTGGAATTACTGGTGACAGAATCCCTTCTTGGATATGGTCCTTGCAAACAACACACCTGGAATCACATGTGACAGTACCCTGTTGTGTGGAAGGAATAGTATCAGAAAGAGGGGGGACTTCAGCTCTCACAAGACGATCTCTAAGATTGCGGGGACGTCTGTAGGCCAGGATGGGGTTATCGGGAACCGCTCGTTGTAGCCGATCTGAGGTTTGAAGTATATGGTGATTGTCATTAGTGATGCTGCGGAGAGGAGGGAGGTTAGGATGAAAAGTGACCACTTTAAGAGGGACTCTGGTATTGGTGTCTTGGCTTCTGGGCTTCTGCTTCAGTACATCTGACCTGGGAAGAGATTTGACCTTGTTGATGGCCTGCTGCACTTTGTGTGCGCTGTGTCCCCTAGTTGTAAGGTTCCTCTTGAGGTCCCTAGCATGCTGTGAAAAGTCAGAATCATTAGTACAAATGTGGCGGAGGCGGAGAGCTTGGCTGTATGCTATACCACTTTTACAATGTTGGGGATGGCAACTGGAAGAGTGTAGATACTGGTGACTGTCTGTGGGCTTGGTGTAGAGATCTGTGACAAGGGAGTCATTTTCCTTTCTGATGGTGACATCCAAGAAGTTGACCTGGTGATGAGAAAGTTCAGATGTGAATTTAATAGTTCTGTGGAAGGAATTGACATGGTCAAGGAAAGTGTGAAGGCTGTCTTCTTCTCTGGTCCAGATGAAAAACACATCGTCAATGTACCTCCACCAAATCCATGGACGACAAGGGCAGCATCAACATCTGCTCTTCAAGCCTAGACATGAAGAGGCAGGCGAACGACGGTGCCATGCGGGTCCCCATCGATGTCCCAAATACCTGTAAATAGTGTTCTCCCATGAAGGGGAAATTGTTCTTAGTTAGTACATGATTCATGAGAGTCTTCAGATCATCAATGGGGGGACTGGTGTGGTCACTTCTAGACAGCGCTTCACAGGTAGCTGCAATTCCTTCACTGAATGGGATATTAGTATACAGGGATGACACATCACAAGTGCCAATGTCATTTGATCTTGCTAGATGTCCTGCCCATCTCCATTTTGCCTCTTTTATTTTCTCCAGAATGTCCTTGACTTTGGTTTTATTTCTTATATGCGAGTTCCTAATTTTGTCCCGTATTGTGATATTCAACATTCTTCTTTCCGTTGCATGCTGTGCTGTTATCAGTTTTTGTTCTAGGTATTTAGTTGTTGTCCACATTTCGTAACCGTATGTCATTGTTGGCAGCACACACTGATCGAAGACCCTCTTCCTTAATATCATTGATTGTTTTCTATCACACAGAATGTCTTTATATCTGCCAAAGCAGCTCCAGCCAGCTTTAATTCCGATTAGTACTTCCTCTCTCGTGTTGTCTTCCAAGATATCATGTCATATCATATCATGTTTGAAGTTGATCGGTGATTGTGTTTAAGATGGAGAGTGGATTAATGGAAATGAAGGCAAAATATGCAAATGAGCTCATTAATATTCATAAATATGCAAATAATGTGACACAAAACTATACAGCACATATGCTGCCATACCCTATCCCCGTACCAAGTTTGAAGTTGATCGGACACTGCGTTGGAGCTTGATCTTCTTGATCTTGATGTGGTTGAGCTACAGAGTGGATTAATTAATTTGCTTCCGCCCGGACAGTCAAACAAAGAAACAAACAACCAGGCAGGCAACCATTTGGATGATAACATAAGCCCCACATATATGTGGGGGCCAAAAATAAACAAACAAAAGTGCAAAACGTGACTGATATATTAAAAAGAGATGATGATTCAGTACGCTTCGGGCTATACTAATTGGCCGATCAAATGCTAAATGTATGAATTATCTTTTGTATCATAAAAACCCACCATAATTACTATCTTCAGAAGAAAAAAATATTCAAAAAGAGTTTCTTAACAGCTTCTGCTGAAGGTATTAATCATTTTCATAGTATACCTTAAATGCTACATTAAGGAGATAGCAACAGAAAAAAAACATTGCCTAACACACGTTCTAGCTGGGCGCGCTCAGTCAAAATAGTCAACAGGCTGAATGCAAAGCTATAAATACAGATTCAGCTGTCTGCCAAATTCATAACGATGTGTAAATTAGCACCAGTGGCCTAGCTGGGGGCAAGGGGGGCAGCTGCCCACTGCCCCTCTGTCAGAAGTCTTGCCCCCCCTCTGGGATGCTGGCCACCTGATTTTTAAGATTTTTAGGCCTTTTTAAACTTGTCTTGCCAGCCCCCCCCTAGTGCTGGCTACGCCACTGGGTAGCACTGCATAAATCCCCATTGACTTTGGTGGTGGCTATTAAGATTGGCCACTCAATTTAAGCGGTCTCCAGCTTACAAGGCAGCAGTCATAAAAATGCATGACTAAACACTGTCAGGAGTCAGAACTCTATTAAAGCCATATTATAACATTTGCTGAGGAGAACGCCCTCAAAATATTTTTAAATTCTGTTTTTTTACACGATTGTAATGTATTTTAGTCAATAAAGATACTCTGCAAAAATCAAGACTTTAGGTGCTGTAGTTTTGTCAAAATCCGAGATTTTGAATAAAACGATGGAACCGGCGTTTTATTATTACGATGGAAATGTTGGTCGAACACGTATGCACAGTACGTACACGGTGTGCGGGATACACATACACACACAGAGGATCCTACCGTATTACAACCACGGGAGTAACATGCATGGGCGCTAGTAGTAAATTCCTATTTTCTATGCTTTACCTCACTTGTTCGGCTCAAAATTAAAAGGGGACATATCTGACAGTGAAAGCTAACATTTTATGGAAAATAAATACTAATCTATTTTTACAGAAATGTTATAATATGGCTTTAAGGTCAATAAATTTCTTGACAGAAATAAGCTACTGGCATCAAGGCATAGAATAGGCTATTCCAGCTGAAATCCTCACACCTTCTATGGAACTGAAGACACGACCTTACCTCCCACACAGGGAGTATAGATTTCAAATAGTCACACATTCAGGTAAACCTATTTCAAATTGACATTCCCTGTATGGGAGATTAAGGTCAGGTCTTCCATAAGGGGTGTATGGATTCAAGCCACAATCTAGTGACCCTGAAAGTCAGTGTTGAAATTTAGACTTGATCAAGTCTTTTTAACATTCTTTATAGGATTAACCCTAACCCTACCCGTGGTTTTTGTTTTTTCGGAAGGGAAAGAAGGAACGAAAAAGGAGAGAAGATGAAGAAGAAAGTCACTTGGCACCCCTGGGATTCGAACCTCGGATCCCTCGCATGCCACGCAGAAGATCCCCAGCATGTAGCTACACAGGTGACGTTGGCCTGGCCAACGATTCCCTGGGTATATATGACTTGGTCTGATTGCGTCATCAAGTCCCGTGGAATCCATGCACGCAGAGTGGTTTTAATAGTGAGCTTTAGTGAGTCCTAGTTGGGTTAGGGTTAAGTTAATATAGTACTTTGTAAATAAAAAAAGTCCAAAAATATTTTATGAAATGTAAAAATGTAAAAAGGTACATTTGTATGTATAGCACATCATTGCATTCAGTCCCGACTATGGATAATTATGTAAGAAAAGAGGCCGTATTAAAAGTTGCACCTGAGTCCATAGCAGTCAGGTTTTCTTTAACAAACATATGAATAGACCCCAGGCCGACTGTATTGTTTGAGAGTCGACTCCTATGGACTCAGATGTAACTTTTAACACTGTTTAAAATGGTCTCTTTTTTTTACTTAATGAACCATTGTGACTGAACGCAATGACGTGTGACGCTATAATTTGGTTCATATGTGTACAACAAATAAGGCTACCCATATATTTTTAAATGTTTGCATTTCACCAAATGTTTGCATTTCACCAAATATTTTTCGATTTACATTAAAAAGTATTTAGGGGGGAAGTTGTGGACCCTATATTGAGAGAAAAAAAGTCTTACAAACAAGATCAAGGTTAAATATTGTTTATTATTATAAAAAAATGTAATAATGAAGATATAAATATACATTTTCAAAAAGGAAATGATGAAAGTAATCAACTAGCATAACAGATTCATGTAAAGATAAGCAGTTTTTGAGAAAATCACAAAATTTGATTTCAATTTACTGCCTTAAAGCCATAATGTACGATCTTATAATATGAAATTGGTTAATTTTTTCAAACCTGATTTTTTTGCATATTTGTAATGTTTACACATGTCCCAACTTGCACCTAAATGGAATCGGCCAAATTTGTTGTCCTTGTAGGTCAACAGAGTAAAGTTCGACATATTATTATAATTTAAAAATTATGATATGTCCTCCCATAGAACTGCATGTTAAATGGCCAAAATAACCAATGGGGTTTCTTTCACTGTACCATGTTATTTCAACTTAAAATGGACAGCAACCCTTCCCAGTAATTATTACTAATATTATTTCAACATTTTGAATAAAGAATAACAAAATAAAAATTTGACGGAAATCGTACATTAAGGCTTTAAGGAAGGCATACAGACTATATAATTTGGTTCACCTCAAGTTCAGTAGTGAGTGACGTACATTAATTTTTTTTTAAGTCGAGAATATCTAGGCATTAACAGCTGAAATGTAGGAGATAACGCTGACAAAACTTCAGCCAGGCACAAGTGTCCTGGTGAACGAAGGGGGTCGCCATAGATAGCTGGTCGGGGCAAGTTTTACAGGACAGTCAAGTGTAGCCAACAATCAGGCTTATTACCCTAATCGGAACCGACTAATGAGGTCTTTTATCATGGGTCATCTACCCCGCCTTTACCAGATGAGCCACGGGAGAGCGGATAAGATTTTTTTGGTCCTGCGGGGAATTGAACCTGGGACCTCTAGCACCAAAGGCAAAGACCTTAACCAGTGTGTCACACTACTCCCTTTCACTCGCCGCAGTATCAAATCACACTTGTTAAACATGAGTATACACACACGCGTACGGGGGCGGTTTGTTAGCACGCTTGCAGTGCAACCGCGAAAAAAGCATTGACGTCACTACCGACATTGAGGTGAACCAAATTATAGTAACTTGTGAGGGTACTATATACTTGGTCTTAATCTGATCATACATGAAAGCATGCAACTCCATGGATCATCAATGGCTGCATTGCATTTATGACAGTTGTTGACCATATCATATTAACCATAACAGCATAGACCCTACCTCCATGATCAGTAATTCTGTAGCATATTTGAGTTTGATCGGTTGCAGCTAAGGTGACTGGGAAAAAAAACACCAACAGGTTTTACGGGTGGATGGACTTTTCAAGCACAATCGGTCTGTCTTTTTTTCTGGAAGCTATAATGACCCTAAAATATCACGGAATGACTGGAAGCTTGAAAAATCTGACAATATTTTGAAAATGTGAATTTTTTTTCCAGAAATTTTCAGTCAAAATCATTAAATTTCAGCCCCCAAAATAGCTGATTTTACTTGATTTTTGTCACCTAGAAAAGTGGTGCTATAGGTACAATATGGGATCCATTATAGACTAGCCATTTATACACAGTGAAAAACATCCAAGATGCCATAAATTGTAAGCACATAATGTAATTTGACCATTGAATAATGAGAGGCTGTGAGACATAAGCAATGGTAAGCTATCTATATATATGCCTATATCATGTGGTTAATTTATAGAAGTAGTAGAGTCTTTTCTGTTTTAAAATGACTTAACAAAAATATAAGGCCATCTTAATTTAATAGTTTGTCTCAAAGCCCCCGTGCGCATTAGTAAAATCGTCCGCATTTTGCGTGTTGTTCCTATTGGATTTTCCCAAAATTCACCATACAAAAATCTTCAGACGTAAAAAATAGCGTATAGTCGTAAATCTCAGTGAAATTCTTCATCTTGAACACAGTGAATCTATATGCATATTCTCGACATATTCCTGTCAAAAAGTTTGTCAAAGTTTGATAAAACAATTAAAGTACAAAAAACCCCTTCGATTTTCAACTTCCGAAGAGCTTTGAGACAAACTATTGAATAAAGATGGCCTACGTTGAAACAGAAAAAAATAAAACTTTTCTGTGACTTTAGCCCTCAACCTTGCACCAAGGCCAGGCGAAATTATGCAGCAGTAAGTACCTTAATTTGTTGTCATTATTGTGACAGTTCAGTCATGGTGGCTCTGATTTTACCAACCAAATGGTGGCTTCACATCCCCCTCAGATGGAGGTGGAGGCGGTGGTGGAAAGGGAGGAAACCCTGGTGGTGGTCCTCTCATGTGGGGAGGCATATTCTGACCTGGAGGTCCTTGTGGCACTGGGGGTCCAAAGTTCATATTTGGTGGTGGGGGTGGTGGAGGAGGTGGTGGTCGAAACATGCCACCGCAGTTTCCAAACATACCACCTGATGAGTCTTGCATCGGATTCATTGGTCTTGGACCGAAATCCCCATTTGAAAATGGTGGACCTTGTGGGTGTGGAGGTGGTCCAAATGCTGGTTCCTGCTTGAAGTGGCCTGGTGAACCAAAAGGTGGTTCCTCCTTCCATTGTGCCGGTCCATGGTTGCCACTCGCTGGTGGAGGGCCTTGGTTTCCAAATCCTAAATTAGGAAAGGGTCTTAATGGTGGGCCGTCTCCCATATATCCAGGTGGTCTGGGTGGAAATATATGTCCTTGGGGTGGTGGAGGGGGTGGGTGAGGAGGGGGAGGAGGATGTTGGTGTCCTGGTGGTGGCGTTCTTGGTGGGAATTGATAGCCCATTTGACCAAATGGTGGCAGCGGCATAGGTTGATGTCCTTGGTTGTTGTGAAATGCATTGTCACCAAATTGTCCATTGTTACCATCAAATGGTGGTCTTCCTTGACTTTGAATGTCATTGTGTGGTGGGCCATTCCTGGACCATTGGCGTCGATGACCTACAGACAAAAAAATCAAGTATTTATTACCATATTTATTATCTTTTTATTCATTGTAACTTTGAATTATAGCAAATAACATGTTTCTATAATAGCTCTTCACTGGCCAATATATTGTGATATAAATGAAGCAGAACATGAAGCAAAAACTTTCCATCTATGGTAGACAGCATGAATGCCTTCAACTGATGCTATCTGCAGTAGACAGCATACATGCCTTAATCCAATGCTATCTAAGGTAGATAGCATGCATCTTAACCCAATAATCTTATCACAATCGACAGCATTATTTGAGGCCATCATCTGATTCTATCTACAGTATAGGTAACACCAATCTATTCACCTGGGCCTGGCCTGGTAAAATTACGACAGTCGTATGTCATACATGAATAGAGTATTAATCTCATTTTAATCACATGATACGTAAATGCATATGACATATGACCGTCGTACGAGTCACACAAACCAGGCCCCGATGTTTTCTACAGTAGCATCATCTGATGCTATCTACACTCCCACACCAGAGTTCAGAGGAGATATCTTACACTTCCCACAATGCATTTCTTCCATTTCATTTTTCAGCACTGATTTGCTACCTAGTGCAATATGGGTCGATAGTGTCATAAAGTACATCAATGAACAGACCACATCCAGATCTTGCAAAATACCGGTAGATTTATTTCTTGACTATTGAGCCATGTTCAGCCAATCTAATCTCAACATGAAAACAAACGGAACATGTGCAAAGTAATTCGCCAGCGAAGTGTTATGTGTAATCCGATTATCACCATGTCAACTGGATCACGCTTTTGAGTTCTGCACCACGATCAAAATGTTCGCAACACAAAGTCTATGGCATGTACTCCCAATTCCAAAAGGTGCGTGATCCAGTTACTAGGGAGTTATGTAACCACTTCGCTGGCGAATAGGAGTGTCATTTGATCTAATGAGGTGATGCATCATGTTGCAAAGAATTCTGGGAAGGGCAAGGTATATTCTCTGACCAAAGTTATCCCTAGAATACTTACCTCTTTGTTGATGATGGCCCCTATCACTTTCGCTTTCACCTCTGGATTCTTGATTGCCTCTGTCATTTAAAAGCAAAGAATAAATACATTTATTAATCCCAGGAAAAAATAAAGACAGCGACATAAACTTTCTACAGAATAATCAAGAGAGCAAAAATGTGTCCACCATGCTGGAATCAAGAACAGGCTGCTTTGAAAAGTGATTTATAACTATGGATAACAGAATTATGTGATCTGCGTTGATTGTTCAAAGTTTTAAAATTTGGACATCAGGAAAGTACTGAATAAGGTGGACCAAAAGATACTATTTTTGTTAAATATTGAATTTTTTTAAAAAGATAATAAATCCTTTTTTCTTTAATGGATTTCTCTGAACTAATATCAATTGTAGGACTCGTGATTTAATAATGTGCCAGTTATATTGGCATGCTAGGTTAACATACAAGTCAAAATCTGTCAACTGCTGTGCAAGCAACCAACATGTCCCAAACCATGCAAATAATATAATTTCATATTGTTCAGTTTCATTTAATTACCGGAGAGCCATATTATTAACAAGCTTAAGTTTTAATCAGCACTGGCAATTTTGTCTGGCAACTGGTTTTGTTATTAACTTGATCACAAAAAAACTAAATGAAACACTTGCACCAGCCCATTGCATCAAGGATTCTCGAGTACTAATATACTATAGGATAAGCCACTCGTTTGCGCAAATGAAGTCAGTCATTCAGCCTATGCGCGATAATGCATGTGATGGCATAGTACCCCTGTATGTGTATGAGTGTATAACCTGTGGAAGAGATGATGCAATGTTTACGTCATCGTTTCCAAAAAAATTAAATGGCGAAAAACGGCGAACATTTGGTCGAATCTTTCTATTACTATCATATCGTGAAAAACCAAATAGCTGAGGAGTTAGCTCAATATGCTAGGAAAATATTCTGTTCAAGGACCCTATGACGAGACTGGCTAAATAAGCTGTATTTTTGCTGGAAGGGGTCCGAAAAATTGGCAGTCGATGGGCGCCATCTTGGACAAATTTAGGGTACCAAACTACCCAAAACTGTCAATCAACATTCCGATGGTACCAAACTCCCTAGCAACCGTCAATCAAACTGCCAAGTGACTTCAATTTTTGTACAGGGATTGAATACGAGTGTCACGGCCCTGATTGCATCCTGTTCTTCTTGGCTTTTGAAAACATTGACAAAATTATCATGCTACTTGTGGCAATAACTGTAGAACATTCAATTATTTCCATGATGGCTTACCGTCTTTGTGGTTTCTTCCGTCTCCGTCCCTCCTTACCCTCCTGTTTCTTATGTTTAGCTTCTTTTTCTTGCTCATCATCGCTGTATTCTAGACATTCTGGTGGCGGTTCTTCATCATTTTTCCACGATGCATCGGAACCTCTTTCACTGATACATAAAGACAAGAAAGACACAAGCAATGATGTTAGGACATTGAACTTCTTAAAAAGAAATATGTGACATGATAATCAAGGGCAATGAGTCGGATGTCACTAATATTGTTTTTGAGATATTAGCAAAAACAGTGTTTAAATTCTTTTGTTTCATATTGTTTTCAGAAATTGATAAATTGCTCATAACTCGGTAACCAGATGTCCAACTTTGATGGGGTTTGCATCAAAATGTAGCATTCGTAAACTGCCAGAAAATGATGTAAAAAACTTCTGATTGACAATTGCTAACATGCGACTCAATATTCATTCCCCTTGATCATGTCACATATGAGCATTTTGAAATGAGTGACCTAGTTGTCTCAAAAGTGATGTTTGGTATACATGGGGAGTGAATCGGTAAGCTTAAAATGGTTACACGATCCCCCACTTCGGCAGCAAATCTTGTCATACAAAGATCCTTTTATGATCGATTCAGACAAACAAAATGGATGTACAGTTTATCAACAGTAATAAGTTTTACATTTCTCCCAAAAACTTTTATTTTGTTTTGTTAAACCAACATTAAATGCAGATTCCATTACAATAATCAGAATTATCACATTTGTTTTTCAAAGTCACTCCATTCTCTGAACTCCCTCTTTTTATCATAATTTATGCACTGGCGCAAATGTGGTAATTTAGCAGTCACATAGAGAATGTAATATACACTGAATTGAGTATCTTTTTAGTGCAACTTTTGACTCTGCATCTTTTTTCATTCAAGGAGTCAGCTACATATTTTAAGGGGTACTACACCTCGATAAATTTGTGTCTATTTTTGCATTTTTCTCAAAAACTAATAACACACTGGTAACAAAAGTTATGTGTATTATAGGGGCAAGGAATCCAATTACTACACTGGAGTAGTGTAGTAATTGGATTCCTTGCCCCAATAATATACATAACTTTTGTTACCAGTGTGTTATTATTTTTGAGAAAAATGCAAAAATAGTCACAAATTTACCACAGGTGTAGTACCCCTTAAGCTATCTAGAAAAATGAGGTCAACATTTGCAGAAATAAAATGGGTTTTTTTTTTGCTATTTCAGTTTTGAACTTGAATGCATAGATTTTGAGTTTTTGTCTCATAATGAAGGGGGATAATTACTTTTTTTGATGTGTTTAGTATGTGATATTGATGTGATATAGATGTTCACCCCACCAATGGCAGGAAAGTACCAATTACAGGAATTGTCTATAGAAGTAGTAGTAACATTCAGGAATGGGTAGACGTTCCCATTTGTTGAGTTTAAACAAACAAGATATTCTGCACACACAGATATCAAACTTACTGCCTAAGTTTTTCTGTGAATACGTAAGCTGTGATGTCCTTGATGTTTGGGGCAAAGAATACTGGCATCTTGAGGGTAATGTTTTGTGTTGTGATGTCTGCAGCACTGTTGAAGACAACGGAATACAGAGGCGACACCACAGGACCAAACACATCGTACACCTATGAGAGAAGATGAGCAAGTTACAAGAATGTTAATACTCTACATGCTAGCCATAGGCGTCAACATAAAGTTTTGAAATATTTTCTCAAAATATCAAGAGCTAACTTAAGAACCACTGAACCAATACTAGGCTTGTTTGTACTCATTTTTATGGATGTTTCATCCTGATTCCAAATATGGTCATGAAAATTTACAATTCTGAAATTTTTGAATTTTTTTAAAACTTGCCGTCTGCAGTCGACACACGCAAGGATTAGAGAGATTTAAGAAATGTCAAAAACAATATGAATGTGCGTATGGTGTGTGCGTCGGTAAAAATTATGGATGCTTCATTAATGTTTCCTAGTATGTGCAAAAAACATTCATAAAAATTCTTTGAATCATGTGTACAATCAGCTACTGCAAACATCTGCACACACTGGGGATGAGAGTAGGAGGACTAGAGGTGGTGGATGCAGAGGCTGGATTACTGATGAAATCTTCTGAACAGAAGATGAAACGTCTAAAACATGAGCAAATCTGAACTTGTGCAACGTAATCTGATATTTAATATATACATGTATGTGAGAGCGAGTCTCATATTTTGATGTTTTATAATCATGGTAGGTAACTTAATTGGCACTATTTGGGGGGGGGGGTCTTCTGGTCATTCAAAAGCGTCTCCTGGTTCAGCAGCAAATTAAGGGACCAGACGACATTTAAAATAATTTAAGTCTCCTGGTCCACAATCCACATGCTGTTATTTCAAGACCTGGATACCAGGCACTTTTTACGAACTATTTTGCTTTTTTTCAATTTGCAATTTTGAGATTTTGTACATACATGTAGACCTATCCATAAAATAAACATATTCGCACGTTTTTATTTTCATGATAGCTGTGTTGAGCGCGAAAAGCACAAAAATTACAGCTCCACAAAAATTTCCACCTTCACAGCAGTCTATGTCAGGTTTGCAATACTTACCGCTCCTATGGCTTCTCTATTTCCTTTGAAAAGAACACTGTCCATGTTCAGAGCTGGTATCTTTTGATGTGACTGAATCACAACTGTTCACAAAAATATAAACACATAAAATAACGTAATGTAATGTTATGACGACCTCATGAAACCTTCAGCCTGCGCACCATACAACATGAATAATAACCAATGGCGTAGTCTCCCCCCCCCCCCCAATCGATCTGAAATTTTAGAAAATCCCATAGGAAAATTGCCGAAAAACGGCTTGTGCCCCCACCCACAATCAGACCCGGTGCCCCCAATCATGGTTGGTTGCTGCCACCCCCCCAATATGATGACCGAAGCTATGCCACTGATAATAACCACCAGGGCTGTGTTGACCCATAATGAGCCTGGGGAACACCATGGGATAACTACATTTAATCAGTCAAAGTAGCATAACACACACAGGATGTAGGATAATCAATCCTTTGCTTTTTATATCTGCATTTGGAACTTGTCCAGTTGCAAAGTGTACAGTTTTCCTATATTGTACAATTTTTGTGATTAAGGCTTAGAACCAGGTGAAAACATGGTGCAAACTATTCTTTATTTGAATTGGTATCAAAAATTGGACAATTGGAGATAATGTTTATGAAAATCACAAGTGTTCTTTTGGTTTTTACCCCTGTAGAGGCCACAATGTGACCGCTGACCTTTTTGCTCACAACTCGAGAACCATACATGTACATCTCATCTCAGGTAAGTCAAACCATTCTTTTTCTGAATCGTTATGAGGCCTAACAAAAATAATGTTTTGTTTTCTGTAACATGCTGGGAAAAAAAGAGTCAGTAGGTAGAAAAAAAAATATATTTGTGGAAAATTCTTTTCCGTTCTAAAACAAAATATTGTATTTGAGGTTCTTGACATCATTCTTCATATGATTATTATATTTTTAAACCAATGACACTTACCAAGTTGTCCAATGATGCTGTTGACGTAACCCAATTCAGTCAGTACGACATCTTCAGGGAGAATCAGCTCACGATACACTACAGTAGGCAGCTGGAAATAGTCAATAGTAGGCCAGACATTATCAATAATTAGATATTGTGAACCAACAATCATGACCATGTTAATGTTTTGTGAACCAAAATACATTTCTATTTAAGCACATCATCTTAATTTGTGGGGAATAACTCTAACTGAACACAAGGTTTTTTCTATTGGAAGCGAAAGAAGAAACGAAAAAGGAGAGAAGATGAAGAAAGAAGTCAGTTGGTACCCCGGGGATTCGAACCATGGATCCCTCGCATGCCACGCAGAAGATCACCGACCTGTAGCCACGGAGGTTATGCTGCCCCAGGCAGCGATTCCCTGGGTATTTATGACTTAGGCTGATTGCATCATCAAGTCACGTGGGATGCATGCACGAGCAGTGGTTTTAATAGTGAGATTTAGTGAGACCTGGTTCAGTTAGGGTTAAGTGGTCAAGGACACACCTTCCCCTGGTGGGGTCCAGGGGTAGCATCAGTGGGGGGTCCAGAGGGAGTTCTCTTTTCATGAACTTTCTCCAAAGAGTGACAAAAGCAAGTGAATTAATCAAATTATGTAGATCTTTCTTTCCAATTAGCCATACGGACTGCCCATCACTTCCTCTTCCGGAGTCTAATATGGACATGCGGATACCCAATTTAGAAACTACTATATGTTCATATCCCATTTGAAGCCTGAAAGCACCAGTATCTTTCAATTTGCCCAGGCTGGTTCCAAACAGAACTCACTCTCTTACTGGTTGGGCTGTGCCTAATACATTTCAACCTACATTGTAGATGTATTTGAATAAATTTTTTTGAGAAGCAGAAAATCTTTTTGATATCATGACAGTATCTGCAGCTGGAAAGGGAGGGTTCACCACTGCCTGTCCCAAGTCGGGGAAGTTGCCGTATAGGGCGATTGCACAAAAGGTCATTAGTTCAAATCGTCCTCCAAAAGATATGCAAATGCATGGAGTACAGAAGAATCAATACCACCTTTCACAGGTGATTGGTATTGTACTCCATGGATTTGCATGTCTTCTGGTAGCCCGAGGTACTCACACCTCCGTCGCTATGAATTCCACTGGCCTTCTCCATGTCGCCTTACTGTGATGAAGGAACAACGTAGGGCCATGATGTGTCGGGCTAGTCTTCTGGAGGATGATTTGAACTAATGAAATTCTGTGCAACTGCCCTAGTAGACTGAGCGAACTGACAACTTTCTGTTTTTAAACACATAAAACTATTAACAGCCCAACATAATGTCCACCATACTTGCAAAATATGAAGTTGAAGCGAATGTAGCGAATCAGGTGCGATCCATTTATTTTAAGATACAAAATCCAAAATTATTTGTAAAATTCCTTTGACCCTACCTGCTCTGGCATAGCTGTAGCCTCTTTTCTGTCCTTCTGTGGCCCTTTCTTCCCATCTGATTTGCCCCTGTAAGAAATGAAATTCAAACATTGTATCATATCAAATATGTATTTTTTTTTCCACTAATGTACCACAAATACATGTTGTATACACTGTAGTTGGTGAATTCCAGCCTCACAGGACCATCATTCACCATTGACAATATAATTTGTGATTGAGTACAGTGATATATTTATCTTTCATTTGGCCTTTTTTTAAGCCACAATCATTATTTTGGCTCATTACAGCATTAAAATTTAACCATTTTCGCTCGCATATGTCGGGTTAAGTCATTTTGGTAGTGCGTCAGCTGGAACGTTTTGCAACTTTGTATGGTACACCGCTTATAACTACCTATACGGTACATGTAAAAGACACTAAAACAGTGCCCAAGCACCAGTACATCAATGTTCACTAAAAGTTAGACATAAAATATATGGACACTTGGACAGATTACTTTCCTGCAGGACAGGTTACTTTTAGGAGCAGCTTGTCCGATGGACTAGATGCTTTTTTTGGCCGATTTTTACACACCGTGGAGTATGCACAGATTGTAAAATGGGCAAGAGGACTACAGAGCAGTCTCATACATGTATATGTACCGACTGTTGTCAAGCTTTGTCAGGGTTCACTGAATTGCATAAAATGGCTGAAAACTAATAAAATGTAAATTTTGATAAATTACATGTTTAATTTTTATTATTTTCTTTAAATTTTACCTTTGCTGAGTTTGCTCTTCAGCTTCAGACTCCTCTCCACTTGATGAAGACAAACTTGAACTGTCACTCGATGAGCTCTCCGAGTCTGAGGAATCGCTGCTGGAGTCGGACGTTTCACTAGTGCTCTTCACGTCTATAACTTGGGATGCCTCTTTCTTCACTTCTTTTATGAACTCCACATCCTTTTTCTTTTCAGTTTTCGAGTCAGTGTCCATTGATTCATCCTCATTTGTATCATCCTGCGATTGGTACTCGGCTACGAGTTTGACCGAGGGCGTATTACCTGCCCTTACATGTAAGCAGTCTTTACTATTTGATCCATCCTGATCTATTGGTTCTGTTTTTATTACAGTTGCAGTACAAGTCGCATGTTCACTACTAACAGTTTGTTTGGTGTTAATCGCCAAAGTTGCTGATCCATTCGGATTTGATTCAATAATGCTTACCCTATTGTCCACATCATCTGTCCCTGATGAATCTATTATTATTGGGGTTTCTGTTCCTTCACTGGATGATTTATTTGACTTATTTAGCTCGTCAAGATTTCCATCCAATGTGTAATTCAAAAACAGTTCTTTCTTCACTACCAGAGATTCAGCATCATTACAAATTGAATCTGTGATAAATTGATTTGCAGGGCCGTTTATTGTCGCTTCTGGTTTCACTGTGTCCGAGGAACTCATAGTGATAGCGTTTACTGATTTTCGTTTCTTATACTCTGTAAATAAAGCCAATAAAGAAATACAAATTTTAACAAGATGAGTTAACAAATTTAACAAGATGATTAAGAATAATAAATAATTAATTAAACTTAATTAATCCCCAAACAGTAACACCTCGATAGTAACAGAATGTCACGATGCTTCAATGTCATCAACTTGTGTTTAGTGGAACTAAACCAATTTTGGTAAGAGAGTATGATGCACAGGGTTGACATTTTTAAGGGGGCCAGGGGTCCATGACCCCTTATTCTGTGATCGGACCCCTTCAAATTACAATTAGGGATGTCCACTGTCAACACATTTGCTGCTACAACAGTTTCCCTCTCACTGTGTGTGTGCACTCACCCATGTATTGTCTGTGGTCGGGTGTCTTATGGTGGGACCCCAAAATACCTGGTGACGTTACATTTTTCTCTCCTCTTTCTGATTTAACTTGTTGTCACAGGGCTATTCTTGGTCCAATTGCATCAAGTTTGGGCTCATTATACAGCCTGATTATTCTAATTTTCAAATATGTTTCTCAATTTGGAATACCAATTTGTTTAATTAGTGAAAAATACCAAAATGTTAACGAAGATAAACCTGGTGGATAAGCGGTGGAGGATAAGCGGTGGAGGAGTATGTGCATTCTCTATGGGAGACATGGCATCTTTTTTAATTTTGAATTATATCATTGCCAAATAGTGTGCTATACTTGCAAATCATACCTCAAATGAAAGCTTGATCATTCATTATTCTTATTCAGCTATTAATTTGATCTAATTGTGTTTACAAGTATTTACTGAGAGCCGCAAGTCACAAGAACCTCAATTTTTCCTATTCACTTACACACAAATGTCAAGATTTTCAGTCACAACATGCGTTTTGGCTTTCAATTGTTGTATCTTGAGAATTATACACCCTAGGATAGGAAATGTATACATTTTTGGAAAGCTTCTTACCCCAGGAATCCAAATATGCAGTTCAAATAAATGTAGAATACACTCTAAAGAAAATATTTAAAAAATGTAATCAACATTTTGTGCGTGAAGTTACGTATATTTTCACACCCTGTATCACCACTTTTGGTCATTCATAACATAGCAAAAGTATACATTTTATTCAAGCTCATAGTGTTGCCTGCCACAAAATTAGATAACATTTGATGTATTCCATATCAGTAGTAAATGCAATAAATTATGAATTTACTAGTAAAATAATTTTTTTTTCATGATATCACCCTATATATTTTCTTACGCACCCTGTATACCAACTTCATTTTTGCATAGTTGGATTCCTTGGAACATAAGCTTTCCAAAAATGTATAGTTTTGTTGGTGTGAGATGTATAGTTTTAAACATGTAACAATTTTAGTGAAAAGGAGGACAAATTATCAAAATCAGTGCTTGTAACGCAAATGTGCCCCACCATATGACACATGACCCTATGCAAATACAGCTCCATGCACTAAGTTCCATACATGTACATTGTAGCTGATAAATGGGGCACAGTTACATGTTTGGTCCAATTTAGGCCTAAAACAGGGTGTTTCAAGAAATGCCGTATTCCACCAGAAAACATTAACCAAACTCTTTCCTGATTGGTCAGTTAATAGAGAAGACTTTCCTTTATCAAGAGATCAACTTTTCTTTAAGAAAAAATCAATTAGACGAGAACTACAACAGGTTGAAGTGACAGTATTCTGTGCATCAGGTGTTGAAACGCAATTATCTCCGAATTAGGATTGATTCAGGAAAGCAAATTTGTACAATTTAACTTTTTTGAAGACAATATATATATGTGACCATCCACCACGAAATGGTAGTAAAGTCGGCCCTAGATCATTTTCTGTTTATTGCAGAATTTAAAAGATTGCACTTTCAGCTTTAAGATGACACCTCAACCAGCTTCATCCGACATCTGGAAGTGAAGTTATGGTTCATCAAAGGTCAAATTCCATATATATTTGACATAGAAATCCATATACTGTTTTTGATTGTATCTCAAAATGGAAAATGCCGACTTTACGACCAGTTTGTGGTGGATGGGCACATATGTGCAGATGTTAAGAAATTGAATGTTTAAGCCTACCAAAAAACCCATAACAAATTATGCACTTCTGACCACCATTTCAGATGCTACACATCATGGCTTCCATTTTGTAGCAATGCACGCCATCATTTTTCAGCTGTGATGGCTACCTGTACCAGTAATTGATCAATCCATTCTCAAAATATGACTAAGTGTCTGGTGGAAAAAAAGTGTCTGACATGACATATGTCGACTTTTATGTGTTTTGAAGCATTAATAAAATGAAATGAGACATGTCTGTTGTGAACTTTTTTCCAAATGACATTGTACAAAATGTGTATGTTAAGGGGGGTACTACACCCCTCGATAAATTTGTGTCTATTTTTGAATTTTTCTCAAAAACTAATAACACACTGGTAACAAAATTTATGAAAATTATAGGGGCAAAGAATCCAATTACTACACTGGAATTTCTCAACCCAAGACAAGCGGTTCGTTATTTATGATCAGAAATAAGGTACCACTAGGATGTACCTCATATCCTATCATATATACTAAACCACTTGTCTTGAGTCACTGAAATTTCAGTGTAGTACCATTGGATTCCTTGCCCCAACAATATGCATAATTTTTGTTACCAGTGTGTTATTATTTTTTGAGAAAAATGTAACAATAATCGCAAATTTACCACAGGGGTGTAGTACCCCCTTAAGGCTGCCGAATCTCTCAAGTGTCTGGTGGAAAAAGTGTCTGACAGATGTTGATTTTTATGTGTTTTTAAGCATTTTAAGTCAAATGAAACATGTCTGTTGTGAACTTTTTTCAAATGTTTTTGTGCTGAAATTTTACTCCTCTGTGGAGATAATTTCCATCTAGGATCATGCTTAAGGTTCCACCAAACAAACCATGTGTTTTGAGGTCTTATATTTTTTTGTTGTATAATGTTAACAAAATCACTTGAATTTTCAGGATGATTTTATTTCATGTTGTAGGCCTATAAGCAAATATAATGTTCCAGATAACTCTAGTTACGGTAAAATACTTTTAGAAAAAGTTGCACTTTCTGTTATTTATTATTCCTTTTTGGACTTTAATTTTTTAACATGACTGTGACACTTGAAAGGCCATAATGCCCATATCTCTGGAATGGGCAAGGTGAGCTGTAGGCGAGTTAATCACATTTGTAATTTGAATTATTATTACACCAAATATGTAGGAGAGTGATAAAAAGCTCTCCTTAGCTTGCTGTGCGCGCCACGGCCATGCCGTCAATAAAAGTCCCAATTCACGCTCCCGTATTTGCGCGCTAGTCATACATTATGTAGGTATGCTAGGTGAATTCAAATTTGCCATCAAACTGCATCATTTTACATATCAAATTAAAGCCCTTGAGTAAAGAAAGCCAAAACTGAAAACATTTTGTCATTTTTTCCGTAACAAAGTTACATCTTGTCAAAGATTAACTTTCATCAAAAAAGATTCTGCTAGCAAAATTGGAAAATTCCCCAAAAGCGGCATTTAGGGTGTTTCTAGATCTTAGTCTCATGGCGATAGCAGCTTTTTTCCTCTAAAATTCCATGTGCGACTTGATTATCACCATAAAAAATCATATATTTGGGTCAAGTGAAGTATAGAAAACATATTTATGTAGGTTTCCTTCACCGTCCTGTTCTCGAAAAAAATTCTAATTTCTATGTAAATATGCATTGTGTTTGGGCCCCGGTCACGGTGAATTTCGCTGACTAGCAAATGTGTTAACGAAGGTTTGCCTGGGATACCTACATTATGCAATGCACACCTAGCCTAGGCATTGCGCCCAACAGCGTGCACGTCATTCTATACCAATACATAGTACGTGTTACGAATACGAGTCTTATTTTTTCCGCCTAAGCTGAACAACCTTTTTTTTTAAACAACTGGACTGATATAAATCTTTTCCAACATGTCCAACTCCAAGGACAAGGTTCCTTCGACAGCTTAACCATCGCGTATATGTGCGCGACGTCAAGCGTGTGCATGGGTCATTGTGCAAAATAATACGAGCTGGACGGCTAGCAGTACGCTTAATTTGTAAAAGGAAATCTGAATATTACTTTACTGTAAAGTGTAAACATAAATAATGGTAAACAAACATGACAAATGAAAAAAAAAACATGAAAACTTTGATCATCATGATCATAATTATGTATAAAATATGACATAGATATTTGACACCAGTAGTCACTCACTAGTTTAGACCAACACTAAATTCGCCACGTACATGTAGTTACCAATTTTACGCAATGATGAAGAACGCTGAACAACAAAACATGAGATGAAAACACCAGTCGAGTCAACATGTGTTTTGCCCATGTGTTTTCGTAGGTTTTTAATGTTGCCTCACCTTGCGGCATAAGTCAACATCAAGACGCATAAACTTCGATACTTAAACGAACCTTTGAGCTAGGATGAGGCTAAATTTGTAGCTAATATTTTATTAGATTTTACTATTAATTGTGTTTTATTTATCAAAATACATTTTGAAGAATCAAAAATAATCTTGTCTAATTTGATATATTTTTTTTATAGTCTAAATGTCAAAATCTAAATAAATATAATATTTTTAATTTTCAATAAAAGTAGTTTTACAGAGGGAGGCGAAGTTTTGACCTCGAAATCCACTATTTGACCTCTTTACGCAATGTGCGAAGAAATTGCTGCAGTTCATGCATTACGTGAGATTGTTTAGTACACATTTGTAGTCAAAACAGTGGCTTAACAAGCACAATTTAAGAACAACAATCAAGCAGATATGATGGATCAACAAAATTATGGGGCTTCAGGGTTATTTGGTTCGTATGGGGGCAGTGATCCGAGTTTAAACATACCCGGTAAGTATGCCGATACGACTACTAAAAATATTAAGGGTATACCGTCATGACCGTACTCTGTACATGAGTAAGTAAGCTTACAAAATTTGGGGAGAGGGATGCCCTTATCATGCTTTAATATAGATTTGTTAAATTTACTATTAATTTCTGTGTAAAATTGCAGTTGCAAATACTTTGACTGACCTTTGTCAACACATAAAAATGAGGAGGCCCCTAGGCCTAAATCTATAAAAAAAATTGTTATCCAGGACAATCCTAAAACTTTAATAAAAAAGTTAAAGGCTATAAAGTACTTTGTAAATTGTAGTAGGCCTTCTTCTGCTTCTGGTGGTTACTGCATAATCTCCTCAATCGTGGAATGTATAATGCAGGCGCGACTGAGCAGACGACGATTAGTTTTTGAAATATGCCCCGGCCTTGATGACGTCCCCAATATTTACAGCCTGAAGTTTTGTCTTGAAAGTTCCTAAAGATGGTGGTGCCTCCCGAACATCGGGAGATAATCTATTCCATTCAGCAAATGGGAATAGCGAATATTTGTAACAGTCTTTAACTTGCGCAGGTATATTGACAAATGCAGTGGAAGCTTGTTTTCTTGTGGTGACCCCTTGAACTTTGGATTGGTAATGACTGGTGTTTATGGCAACTAACTTGTTGACAGACTTGTACAGAAGTGAAGGCCTGTTAATATCGACTGTCGTATGTGTCGTATTATCGTCAAGACTCGATATGACCCTAAATCCGACGTAAAAATAAATTGTCCTTTTTCAACACTTTACGACACATATCAAAATGAGAAAAAAACGAAATTTCCATGCTATTTTGTCTGAATAAGCCTACCGTATGATCATGTTTTCATCTTGTCTAAAATTACCTCCTGAAGTTGACCCGAACCCGGAAGTAGAACGAACCAGGAAGTATGTTTACACTGGAAGTCGGCAATCGTAGCTCATGTCGGCATGATTTTAAGCTTATCTATCAACTTTTTTCAGCATTTTAAATCTCATTACGAGTTTCGACATGTGTCGATTGTTGTATTTTTTCCCCCGACGAAGTGTTGAATTAGAAATCGTGTGTCGATAACAGGCCTACTTTGTAGCTTGAAGAAGGTGTTTGCAATGAATTGACTACAATTAACATTGTCTTTTCATCACAACATATTAAAAAACAAAGTAAGGAAACAAATAAAAATAACAAAAATATTTGAAAATCAGTAAAAATCAAATCGTTGATGGCGATACATACCATTTTGTTATTTATTTTAATTGGCCTAAATTTCATTTTGTACTCATTAAAATATACTAAACAGCAGCAAGCTCTTAATATATTCCCACAGTACAACTTCAGTCGATGTCCAAATTGATGTCGACATCAGGGAAATTTGGTGCATGTTTTGTCAGCAGTTCTGTGTGTTGAAGAATTTCGACGAAAAATAACTGAACATTAAATTTACGGGCATTCGGGCAAAGTTTGCATACCGTACCCTCTTTTTCAAGGCTTGCTTTTCAAAATTCAAATTTTGTGACTAATTTTGCATTTTTCTCAAAAAATAACTACAACATGCATTGTACTCAATGTAGGCCTACTGGTAACAAAAGTTATGTATAAGGGCAAGGAATCTTAAAAAATTACTTCACTGGAATTTCAGTGATTCAAGACCAGACTTGGTTCATTATAGAAATGAGGTACATTCTAGCTGTACCTCTTTTCTTATCGTAAATAACGTACCGCTTGTCTTGAGTCACTGAAATTCCAATGTAGTAACTGGATTCCTTCCCCCTATAATTGGGCCTACTACATAACTTACATTATTGTTACCAGTGTGTTATTAGCTCAATTTGCAAAGCAAATTGAGACTATAGGCATGATCCGAATTTCTCTATATGTTTTTTTCTTTCTCTTGCTACATCGTTTGAGTAATGGAGCTGGTAATTTGTGGTGGCGATCTTTGCAAGTTTGTTCATGAAAGTTACTTATTTTGCTGGGAAAAAATGGATAGGAAGTGTGCTTTTTCAAGCAATTTGTCACGAAAAATTGTGCAGTTTCACAAGAATAATCTCATTCCTAGATTTCTTACATGCTACACCAGGTTTAACCTAGGTGTTTTAAGCAATATAACTATAAGTCATTTGTTACATGTTTACATTTTAGCTTTGCCAATGATGTTACTGTGTTTTATGGAGGTTTAGATTTGGAGCATGTGTACTTTTGCAGAGACCTCAGATATTTGTGAGGATAGTTTTACATAGTAGTTATTTTCTATGTGAGATTGTAAAATTCTAAAGCTCTAAATATGCATAAACCACTAAAACCTACTGTCAACAGTGGAGTGTTTGCTTATTGAATTAGTTTAAGTGCTTGACAAGGACAAAGTAATCAGGGTTGCCATACTCATGGTTTGGTAGCCCAAATGGGTAACTTTTAAAGATTTTCCCTGAGACTTTCAACAATTTCCTTTCCAACAGAAACAGATGGTTAAGAAAAAAATTGGGTGGCTTTTCAGCAATGCAGGTGCAATTTGGATGTCTTGAAGGCCTACATTTATTTAACTAATTAACAGACACAGATAAATTTGGGGTAAACTTAGTAATTGGAATCCTTGAGCGTTCACATGGTAGATTTCCACCAAAGGTTTTGTCAGAGAACCGCTTTGCTCAAGCAAAAATTCCTCTGTGTGGACATGCCTTGACAAGTATTTATTACTGCTAATATTCCTGTCAGTTTAGGCCTATACCTGAAGATATTTGGTGCCCATTCATTTATTCATTATTCATTAACAATTTATATGCAGAATAACCTCAGCACCTTGCCTCCCTCCTGAGCAGGGGCATTGGGAGCTAGGGGGAAAGTTGCATCCCCAACACAGAAATTTTCAGTGATGAAAATGGGGATGGGGATTGGAGTAAAGTGTCATTAAGGGGGTACTACACCCCTGCCCAATTTTGTGCCTATTTTTGCATTTTTCTCAAAAATTATACCGCATTGGGGACAAGTAAGATATGTATATTATAGGGGCAAGGACTACATCTAATGCACTGAAAATTCAGCAAATCAAGGCAGGTAGTTACTGATTTATTGATCAAATATTGGTTTTCCCTCATTTTTGACTGTAACTCCACAACTGTTGTCTGTGCTGAAATAAAATTTCCAGTACAGTAGTTGTAGTCCTTGCCCCTATAATATACATATATCTTACTTGTCACCAATGCTCTATAATTTTTGAGAAAATGCAAAAATAGGAACAAAATTGGGCAGGGGTGTAGTACCCCCTTAATGGTTATGGAACAAAGGTGGAGGGCCCTGTTGCACATAAATTACCTTTATATACATGTACATTATGCCACGTAAAGTTAAAATTTTGTCCCACCATGAGAAGTGGATCTAATGTAACACCAAGATACTTGAATTCATTTGTATGATCAAGCATGTCATATTGTTGAACTTGGTAAGAATGTGAGATGCACCAAATACTATATTATTTAGTTTTATTGTTAATGTTGAGAGTTAACTCGTTTTTATTAAACCAACTAGCAATATTCTTGACATAAATAAATAAATAAATAAATAAATGTTATAAACACAATTAAATACTGGTGTATTAAAAAAAACCCAATTTGATATTCAACGGTTATACATATCTGAACATTATATGAGAATGTCAAATTTCAAATAACAATTGAGCTACAGCACCCTTGGTGCTCTTGTTATTTTTTGAGAAAAATGCAAAAATAGTCACAAATGGTGTCACACTTAAACTGATTTCATCAAGATTTGACATTAACACTGTATGTACTCTTGCTTTATTTTCAGTTACAAAAGGAGGTGGTGGTTCCATTTCGCCATTTCTAAATGTGGATCCCAATTATTTGAATCTTGTAAGTATTTCACTCTGTGCGCATAGCGCAATAATGCAACACGGCACAACTACACAAGCCAATGGCAGCCATCTTGGAAGGGCAAGGAAGTGAATTGCAAACTGCTCATGAGGAATTATTCATTTGAAATGTAATTGTAGTATGTTTTCCCGTAACCCACATAGCCCAGATGGCTGCCATTGTCCAACATGCAACTCGTATTGTATTGTGACTTGGGCTGGTAATGTGATTTTGTGCTACTCACAATACCCGCTATTAAAATCATGCCTTCATTAATTACTATATGCTTTCATGTAGCAGGGGTGGAATTTCGGCAGGAGTCCGAGAGTCGACTCGCGCAGAGACTCCCGTAAAGTCCTATTGCGAGAGTCCATGTGGACTCGCGCTGGAAATGATCGGCTCAGCGAACTTACGTTTAAGTTCAACACGCCTTAAAACTCAAAGCCTGCAAAATATAAAGGAAAAGTCGCCAAAGATGCAATGACATATATGGAAGTGAAAGTACGATGACACATATATTAAAAACTTAACTTTGTTAGTTTATTTGTTAGTTTGAATGCATTATACGTAGGCCTACATATAATACCTTTTGGACTCCCGCAAGATTGTACAACGAGAATCCATTTACGGGAATCCATGGACTCTCGCAAAACTCTCTTGCGAGAATCCACTTGGACTCCTGTGGCACTTTACGAAATTCCACCCCTGATGTAGGTGTATTTTGCCATAAAATATATGTGCAATTACATGTACTTGTAGTGTAAGAAATAAGCAACAAACAAAATAGCGTTATAACGTTTACAAATTATGCCCTAAACTTTATGGTCTTGTGAATATTGACAACTTGCAGTGATGCTACAAGTTAGGTCGTAGGGAATGTACTGTGAACTATCAAGCAGTAGAGAGTTTTTGGTAACATGCATGCAGACCTCGCTCCCCCCCCCCTCCCCCAGTATATGGAACAATTTCTTTCTCTTTAACAACATACATTCATTTCACAATAAACAACATACATGCATAAACTTGTGTCTTTTGTTTGATATTGATAGGGTGGTCCTCAGTTCATTGTCCCCACTGGACAGGCCAGGACAAGAGGAAGGTTTGAATTGGCTTTTTCACAGATTGGAGGCTCAGTCATGGCAGGTAAGAAGGTTGTCTATCAAGGGCTTAGGCAGCCAGCAGTGTAGGGAGTGTTTTACACACCCAAGTTTGTAAATACACACCCAGTTTTTGCCCACATGGCGTATACTTTGTACACAAATCTTAAATTTACACACCCAGGTTTTTGAATTTACACACCCAAACCTTCAAATCCTGCCTAAGACCCTGTTGTCTATTGACAACATTTTAAGTTACCGGTATCGTACATGGCCATATGTCATGAAGTGGGGTTCCTTTTCTTTTGTAAGTAAATTTCGAGGCTTGCTCATCATTTTACATTTACAAAATTTAGACCTTATATATTTAAAGTAAACATTTTCTAAAATGAAAAATGGTCAATCTTTCTACAGATGGTGACTTAATTTCTGTGGGGGCAAGTCTTTAAAGCGTCGTTGGGCAGGAAAAACCTCCTATGTGATTGTGGCCCCTGAACATGTTTAAAACAAAACTGCCAACAGGTTACATGAGAGGTTTTGCTATAAACATATTCTGGGGCCAATGATGCATCAGAGGTTTTCCTGCAAATCCAAATAATACATGAAAAAGTTGGTAAAGATGGGTGACCAGATTGACAGTCTCATCCTCCCACTTTTTCCTATCAAAATGGAGATTTTGGCATCGGAAGAAAGCTCATATTTTTCTCATAATCCCGGCCTAGAATATATTCCGTTGGATGTTATGAACAAAAAAGTGATAACCTCATCCCAAATTGTGGTATACCACACATGCCGTTCTATGGGCTGTTGTGAAACATGTTTTTAGTTCTAAATCCAAAACGTTTAGTGCAATTGACCTCAAAACTATATGGAATTTGATTATTTTTGTACATGCCTCAATGTGAGGTACAAAACATAATACAAAAAATCTGACCACCTACCTTTAAAAAGTAGCAACTCCCCAAAAATATGTAACATCATAACCATAGAACCTTGGTGCATTGTTGAGGCAATGGCCCACCTAAAAATGTATGTTATACTTGGACAGGAGCAGAGCATTAACCCCCTGGACACTACTGGTCATCTAACAGCATTTCTGATTGGTTGATAACTTGAAATGCTCTTTTCAATTGCCAATTATGACTAGGCTTTAAACTATTTATGGTCAAACTTGCATTTGCAGATGATCTTATGAATACCCTCCTTGTTTGGTTCAAAATTGGACACAATATTCATTTTGGCCAATCGGCAGGTACTCCCTATTCCAGAAAAATACAGAACTAATTTTTGGGATTAAAAAATATTATCCTGTTTTGCCAAATGAAACATAGCTAAATCCTAATCCTTTAGTTAGTCCTAACTGGCAATAAAAGTTACATTTTAATATTTGGCCAATTTTTGGGATTAAGGACCAAAAACATGTGTTTTTGGTATGCTGTGACAATCAAGCCCAAAGACTTGTACCAAGACTAATTTTAGTTTAATGCATTCTAATTTTTGGAAAAGACATGTTTCATTCTTATAACCAACCATTTAATTGAAGTGACACAAAAAAGTGAAAATTAGAGCAAAATGTTGGCATATATTCAAGATTTTGAATGCTTAGACTTGTTCCAAGTCTTTGAATTTTGTGACTTGATTGTCAGAAAACATGCCGAAAATGCCTGTTTTTGGCTCTTTTTTCGAGAAATTTGTAAAATAGTGAACTTTTTCTTTTATCTCCAGTTAGGACTAAATGAATGATTAGGATTGAGCTTTGTTTCAATAATACCGGGTGTCCCAAAATAAGGTTACATGTAGATTTTTGAAAATAATCTAAGTTAATGTTAACAAATATAAATATCCTTTTCATGACATAATCTATGTACCGTCTACTAGTACCCATGTGAATGTCAAGTTCACAACATACGTACTTAATCCGCATTCCACGCATTCCTGAGCAAGCTCTTTACGTGATATAATGCAACACGAGGTTCATTATACCACCGTCACAACCACCGTGCATGGCGGGGCACTTGAGTAGGCCAAGCCGTAGCATGGCAGATGCAGTATTTTATTTTGATAAATAAAGAATAAAACTTGTTCAGTTTTATTTTAAGAGTTCGGTCAGAAATGTAAAAACAAACAACATTTCAAGTCAATCAAATCAAAACAAAGCCTAAATGCAAAAGATTGTTATTCATTTCACTATGTTGATGAAGAGAGATACAGCGTGCAGAACTGCTTTCACCAAAAATAATTGAAAAACGTGTTCTTCTCTAGTGACCCCCTTCCTTTATTTGTTACCATCAAGATTCAAGAAGCTCTAAAACTGATTTATTTTCAGTGTACAATATTTTATTTTTCGATATGTTTCTTTTGTTCAATAAGTTCAACAATTAAAAATTAGAGAAACATAAATGGTAATACAGAAAAAAACTCTGAAAACAAAGGTGTGCGTGTGTTCAACTTTCGCTGTGCGATATTTTGATGGTTAGCCACTCTTGACACCCCTGTCATCTTGCGCGCATAAGTTAATTTACTTTTAAGATACGGAATTGAAACTTAGCTAATAGTTACAAGAAGGATCAATAAATAATATCTGAAAAAATGACATTGTTTTGTTGTACCATCACAAAATGCGGTTCATTTTCTACATGTAACCTTTTTATGGGACACCTTGTATTTGTTTAATCCCAAAAAATTAGTGCTGTATTTTTCTGAAATGGGGAGTAGTTCTCATGGGGTTAAGGGGGTACTACACCCATTGATTTTTTTTGCATTTTTTTGCATTTTGTGAAGAAATTACAAAAAAAAAATTGGACAAAGTGGTATGCAAAATGAAGGGGTAAATTTTTTCGTTTTATTGGTGGTATCGGTGTCAATGTGGCTTACATGCTTTTGAAAATAGAAGCCAAAGGAGGTACATCACTGATGATTTAAATTCACTTCATTTTGGAAAGCTTACTATCAACGGATTTCGTTAAAATTTTGGATATGTGTTGCTAACACATTAGGGAAATAATGTTGATATGTAAAATGGGAATAAGTTGTCCCTGATTTCTTTTATGACTTCATGAACTTGGTGCTCCACAACTATCAAAAAACGAACCGGTTAAAATGCTTCTATTTTCAATGTCGAGCTATATTTTGTATTTTGAACTTGCAACACTATGTCACTGAAACTTAATTAAGCCATAGGTAACAGGTTACCACAACCACACTACAGCAATGTTGAAAAAGATTGTATTTTTGTCACCTATACCACCATATTAGGTAGTTTTCCGTAAGCTTCATTTTTGTGATTTTGGTAACTATTTTATATTTATTTGCCCAATCCAACTCAACTAGGCAATCTAAATTGTACTCACCATTTACATCCCAAGGTATTTTAGTATATCCACCTCACACATTTCCATTATATATCCAGTAACAGACAAAATATCAAAATTGATGCCTCATTATGACATGTATGATATCACAGACTATCACATGTATTCAAAATTGATGCCTGAATTTGACCTGAACCAATTGACCTATAACCTGACCTTTGATGACCTTATAGCCTTTTTTAAGCTCTTTTCCTAACAACATATTATAGAAGATACATACATGGTGTAGTATTAAATTGTCTATGTGGAAGAGATTATTTAGGCCTATTTAATTTATTCAGTGTTATAATCAGTGAGTATATTTCTATAGATAGTATAACAAAGGATTTAATGTATTCTATTCATGTATTCTACTTGGACATGTTCAATAGAATAAATTATGGTTTGTTATGAAACACACATCTCAGTTACCAGGATACAGTAAACAAAAAAACATATAGGGCTAAAATGATTTTTTTAAATGGTTTAAAACCACTTTGTATGTAGAGATATTTTATAAGTTCAGGACATGAGATGATGAACATATTTATATACTTTATAAATTTGCAACAAAAAAAAGAAGATGGGTACTGATGAAAATCAGGGTATTAAATCGCCTTAATGCACACACAATTGATGTTGTATTTACAGGTGCAGTATATGGCGCATTAAATGGAGCAAGAGTATCTGTCAGAGAAAACCTACAAGTAGAAAGTAAACATCTAGCTGGCAAAGTGAAATTTTCACAGTAAGTTTTGTTGAAATAAGCAAATTCATGTCCTTTGTCATTCTTAATAATTATCGTTATGAATTTGGCAGACAGCTGAATGCATACCGTATTTCGTCAAATAAACGCCCCCGGGGGGCGTTACATTTTCCCAGGGGGGGGGGCGTTTATTCAAGGTCAATTTTAGAACGATAATTCCCGTTAAAATCATTAGGTAAACTAAAACACACTCTAAAATTACGAACTAGAAACACTGACTTCTGGCTCACTTCCGGGTTTCTGATCCAGATTTTCGCCAATTATTGATGCTATTACATGTATGGACCATGTGCGCAACTTGGTAAGCTTACTACACAAGATAGCATGGAAATATCGGCATTTTTGAAAGATCTTGGTTGAAAAAAGTGGTGGGGAGTTTATTTGAGGCGGCGACTATTTGACTAAATACGGTATTCGGCTGTCCGAGGCAGGAGTAGCAAGCGTCTTGTAAAATTGAACCATCCTTCAGTAATAGTGTCAATTGTGCATTGTACTGTTATGTAATCAAAATAATTTCAATCTTTGTACTTTGCAGAGCACTTACACAAGTCACTAAACAAGGAGCAACATCAGCAAATGCAGTAGGAGTTGTAGGTAAGCAAAAAGAATGTGCTATTCCAATTGAAAGCCATACACCACCTATGGAAGACATGACCTTAATCTCCCACACAGGGAGTGTGAATTTCACATGAGATTATCTGAATGGGTGACTCCATTTAAGATCTACAACCCCTGTGGGGGAGATGTCTTCAAGTCTTCCATAGGGGGTGTATGGATTTCAAAAGGAATAGCTCATTTTGGAGCAGACGACACTGAATGGGTGGCTCCATTTGAAATTCACACTCCCTGTGGGGGAGATGTCTTCATGTCTTCCATAGGGGGTCTATGGATTTCAAAAGAAATAGCCAATATCCTCAACAAATTGGTTGTGTGTAGGAAAATGGACTATTTTGCATCGGAATTTTGCATGCATTCTACATGCCTTTATGGTGGTTGAGGTTAAAAAGTGAGGTTTGAGTTTGAAGCTTTGAGAATGCCTTCGCTTTCAGCAGTTAAATAACATGGATTACAGTTAGTCATACCATCTCAAATATTCTAAATTGCCCTGTTCTTGAGTTACAAGCAAGAAGGTCAAAGAGTTGGTCAGTTATTTTGACCACACAAGGGTTAGAAACTAAAAGTGCTCCAATTATGGAATAACAAGTCAAATAAAGAATAGTTCTCACCATCTATGTTTCATTACCTAGGAAACATCGCAAACTAGATCATGGTCACTAGAGCCTGTGGCACTGACGTGGTCTAGAGGAGTGGTGCCCCCAATCCGTCACAATCCGTCAGTACCGTCTCAACAAGACAGTAAAATTCTCTGATCTACATGTATAGTCAAATTTACTTCAATGTGGCTCACTTTAGCATTACAATAGCAAATTTTCAGTAAGTACCGTAATTCTAGGGTTGGCCAGCAGAAAGTGTTAAAATCTCTGGGCTGTCGGTACATTTCCAATTTTGTGCCCCTCCCCCAGTCTAGAAAAGCTGGGGGTTGACCATTATTGTCAAATATTGGGAGTAACAAAGCATTATAGACAGTACAAATTATTCCTTATTCATGACTTTATTTTATATACAATTTCACAAACAATTTGAGAGCATTTTCGTTAAAATCGGAGCGCTTTAAGTTTCTGACCACTGAGTGACCAAATTAACTAACCACCCCTCCCCTAATTTGACGTTTTGCTTATACCTCAAAAATGATATGCCGCAGGTGTGTTATGTATGCGATCCACCAGTTTAAAGCCTGCGCCCCTCCGCAAAACTTCCAGTATTGGTATGGTATTCCGCCGACACTGCTTAAAAAAGTAAATTTTAGTGAAAGATGAGTGATATGACACATTCTGTTTGATTGTGTGTCTTTTTTCCATTGTTCATGTATTGAAATCAAATCCAAGTTGCCCATTTTGTTATGATTGTTTTTCTTTTTTTTTTTTTTTACAGTATTAATGTACAATGTATTCGGTTTTACACTGTCAAAAATACGAGGAGAGGATGATGAAATGAACACAATAGGAGCAGCTACTATCACAGGAATTCTATATAAATCATCCAGTAAGTTGATATGTCACCCGAAATGCTATGAATGGATGAGTAGACTTGGATCCGGGTTCCTCCACCAGAATTCAGTTTTTACTAAAATTCCTTCCCACAATAGACCTGATCAAACCAATTCGATTCGATATCAGAAGGACATCTCCTTGTCAAGCCTTGAAATAAGGATTTCGGAACCAGGAGCAATTGTACTATAATTTAACAATAAATTGCTCCTGGTCTATGTCTTTGTGTGTAATTTTCCAACAGAAGCAGGAGCATTTTGCCAATCACCAGGCGCAAATTTGCTCTTTTGCGCCCCTTATTTCAAGGCCTGCTCCTTGTATTCAGAATGCATGATGTGCTCTCATGTCCCACAAAAATACTGTGTAACGTTGTTATCCGCCCCCTTAAAATGACACCTCATTTGCTAAAATTGATCAAGGCATTCATATTTTATAAGTGAAAAAGCTTCCCAAATTCTTGTTGTTTTCTGTATTATTTTCTGTCTATTTTAATCTATATCTTAAAAAACACTTTGCCGCAAAGTCTCCCCTTTTGACATGCTGCATAACATTAATCTTAAAATGTTCTTTGACAATAAAGAACATTTTGATATTGAACTAACATTAATTTATTTCCCATTTCTAAGTTTAAAATTGTATAAATATTCTTGATAAGGTAACCTTTATAAAGGCAAATTATTTAAAAGTGGATTTGTTCTTGTATCTGTTTGATTTGCAGAAGGCATCAAACCTATGGCAGCGGGTGGTGCTGTAGGACTAGCAGTTTCTACATTGTGGTGCTTATATAACAACAAAGACAAAACATGGGATTCAAATGCGTTATGATGAAACACCAAAGAACAGACTATATGAGAAAAAAACTTTTTATTGGCAGAGATCATTGAATTCTCACAAAACTATATTGTGGACTGCAAAATGAACACAAAACCAAGTGTGTATATTATATTTGAATAGGCAGTTGTGTCTAGATTGAGAGATGTATTATATCAGAGTGAAGAAAGACAGATTGGACAAAGAACCTTTCCAGTATACTGTAAAAGTGGAATTTTTGGCGGAACATTAATTTTCACGCTCAACACAGCTACCGTGAAAATAAAAATGCGCAAAATATGTTTATTTTATGGATAGGTCTATGTAGAAAACTTCAAAATCGCAAGTAGTTCAAAATTGGCAAAGCGCGGAAAATTATATGCACAAAAAAACACCACTTTTACAGTACGGTATTTCAAGTTGCAGAAACTTGAATGTTTTATTGACATAAAATTTGATCAATTGAGCCCATATGTATTGGTCGAGCTATGAGTTTTAAAATATTGGATGAAACGAAGTTGAGTCCAATACTTACTAACTCATAGCGAGATCAATAAATATTGTGAGTAAAGCATCCAATTTTATCATTATTATGTTTTGGATCCAATATTTTCACACACTTGGACTCATCAAAACATAATAATGGTTAATATTCAATGTGGAGTTCCAGTGCCGTATATTCATATCCAGTGTGCATTTCAGTAATTCAAAAAACATACTGTAATAATATATCCATCTTACCTCGGATATGGTGTAGACCTTTCCTGCATAGTGTACAAACATTACTACAGAGTTCAACTCAATGTTATAAATCAAAATTGTGATATTCAAGCAATTTAGCAATGCCATTTTGACCACATTTGGCACTAAGTAAAGTATTCTCATGAACCATGGTTGGTTTACCAACTCAGACCCCACCCAAATGTTGCTGTACTCTCTCAAGAGGTTTTTGATGCATCGATGACTGCTACACAATTCATTGGCTATTTTATTCATTCACACACAAAAAATACTCGGTGAATTGTTCAATTAGAGTCATATCATGCTCGCTAAGAGTTCCTGAATCTTAATCCTTACAGCCCAACAAAATAATGCATGTTTCTTTGTTTGTATAGTAGATATCAATACACAGCACAGAACCTCTACATCTAACAACAAACGACACAGTTATGTCAAACTTTCAGTTACTGTAACTATGTCCAGTATGGTGTACTGTACACTTTGATCACTGGTGTTTACAATAAGGAATACAAAGTATGAAGAAGATATGGGCAATGCTGCCCAGGGCTAGCCTCCCGGGCCAGGGCTGTAGTACCATAACTATTTCTGATACACATGATTCAAGCTAGTTCCCGATACCTCGGGGAAATAGCTTGCTCTATTTCCCCTCTAACCATGTAGTATTTGTATACTGCCGGCTAGGGGTGAAGAAGTGTCAGTGTGCAAATGAATAGATGATTTTGCTGTGATTCACACAATTAAAGAGTACAAATGTAACTAATATGTACTTCCAAACCTATTTGAATATTCATATTGGCAGTTTGCTAATCTCTGTATCACACGCTGTTATGTAAATATGAGAAACTATTTTGAGTGTAATGTTATGGAGAAATTGTTGTATGGATGTTTTGTGAACACAATCTTAGATGAAGAATGAATAATGCTGATTATTATGTGATGATATATGAATGTGTCCTAATATTGCCCCAAAAATATTTTTTGATGCCCCCTCCAGTTTTACGGCAAAACAATTTATCCTTTTTGCTGCAATTTTGTACAAAATTGGTTGATTTTGCCCTCCTTGAAGGCTTGAAATTCATGTTTCATGTTGGCCTCCCTGGAATGCCTTTCTTTGGGAAGTGGGTAGGAGAAATGACACTACCATGACTACCATACCATCGCCTATGGCCCCCTATATCACATATACAAATGGGAATTAATGGGCTATTCTAGTTGAAACCATACACCCCCTATGGAAGACATGACCTTAATCTTCCACGCATGGAGTGTGAATTTCACATTGAGTCGCCCATTCAGGTATACCCCATAGTGAAATTCGCACTCCCTGTGTGGAGAATTTAAGGTCATGTCTTCCATGCATGGGGGTGTATGGATTTCAACTGAAATATTCCAATGTGCATGTGACACAAATCTGATCCAATCAGGCTAAAGTCGGCAATAATGAAACTGAGATATAGGCAAAAAGTGAGGAGAGAAAAAACATCGGAAAATGGACAAATAAAAGGTTCATAACTTTGCAATCAAGTATTCAAGAGACCTAGGGATTCAACATCAGTAAGTGCTGGTACTGAGCAAGTTAGTAGTAACTCATTTTTCAATATTTCTGACTTTGGCCTGAGTGTATCAGATCAGGTCACATATGGTATTAATCTTTATCTGAAGAACTATTATGTTTTTTAAAGTTTTTAATTTTCAAAATATTTGGCTGGAGTGAAAGTGAATTTGATTTTGAAATCCTGTGGAGACTTGTGTTTGTAATCAGCTGTGTGCGGTTTGAGTGGTAGAGTCCAAGAAGAATAATAGAATATATTTTTATTGATTTATGATAATCAAGGTATTGTTTTAACCATATAGGAATCAATTGTTGACACACCTAAAGTACATCCTAATATTTGTGCTTGAGTGACAAATATAAATTATTTAAACCGAGGAGAAGAGACCAGTCTCCACCATGTTAGTGTGTCGCCTGTAAAGGGCAAAATAGTGTACCTGCGGACATTAGCGCCAGCCAATCTGGCTTGAAATGTGGGGGGGGGGACATTCAGCCTGAATTGTCAAGAAGTTGCTCATTTTGCTCAAGGTGGGGGACATGTCCCGCTGTATTGGGGTATTTTAGCCCAATTTCATGCTGTTTTACAGGATTTTCTACTACTTCCTGGATATTTCACAAGCTTTAAATCGCACACCTGTCCCACACAGGGAGTATGTATTTCAAATTGGGTTACCTGAATCTGTGACTCCATTTGAAATCTACACCCCCTGTGTGGGAGATTAAGGTCATATCTTCCATAGGTGTTTCAACTGGAATTACCCAATTCATTGTAGACTAACAGGCCCATAGCTTTATAATGCTCAAGCTTAAGGGCTCGCGTTTTGTGGGACCTGAGAGCATATTATCGAATTGCATTTTAAAAACGAGGAATGTCCTGGTATCAAATAATTTTTGGAAATTTGCGATATAATACATGTTTTATGGCAAATGATTAAAAATTGATATTTTTGAAAGTCCTCAAAGTAAATTTGATAAATCTAATGATATGTGTATGTAGCTTGGATAAAAAGCCATCCATCATATGAAAATTGTGGCCTTTTGTATTGAAGATATAGATTTTTTTTTTCCAAAACACACAAAAAAAATCAGGTCTTTGGGGGAAAATGTATATCTTCAATATGAAAGGTCAAAATTTTCAATTGATGGTTGGCTTTTCATCCTATCTACATATACATATCATTAGGTTTATAAAGTTTACTCCGAGGATGATTAAATATCGAAAATAAAAAAATTATCTAATTGTAATAATTTGCCATAATATTTGTATTATATCGCAAATTAAAAAAAATCAAGAATATTTGATATCAGAAGGACATTCCTCGTATTCGAAAGTTGTCATTTTGGGGGCTAAAATGGACAAATATGAGGTTGATATGGTCAGAAACCCACATACAGGTGTCAACATTGGGGGGATATTGTATGAACCATCCCCTCTGGCAAATATATCCTCCTCCTCCCCCGATCTGCACCTATGGTAAGTGAATAAATACTGTGCAAACGTTGCTATCAGATTCTTTCAAGGTGCACATAACATTTGATTTCAGCGTTTAAAATACCACATCTGTACACTATATTGTTCACCATTCATCAGTTCAATTTGCTAGGTTAACCACTGTGTTTCGCATAATCGCTTTGGTTTGAACCCAAATCGGGTAAAATCATACATTTGTATGCAAGCATAATGTTTAATTCATTTAGATGTAAAACCAGGTGTTGGGCCATAACCATAGGATACAGATTATCAACACGTACATCTTTCCATGGAGTTAATCTAGTTTCCAATTTCTTGAACTCAACATTTTTTTTTTAAAAAGGCAGATGTTATGATCCGATATTGTTAACTGCATACATTAACAAAACTTCAGTTATGAAGGTAAAGTCATGAGTCAATGACCGGACTTTGTGTGTTTTGAATTGTACTTTCTAAAATAAAACATGAAGATTTCAGATCACTGATTATATGCATCAAATTTGATATATATCTGCATACTTTTACTAGCTCTAGGCTAAATGGATTTTTTCCTGCACCACACCACAAAAGCACAGATCTTTGATTTTCATCTATTTCTGAGTTCCAGTCCAAAACTGCATGTCATCATCAAAATGAATTCATGGGGCTGTTCAATTTAAAATCCATACACCCCCTGTGGAAGACATTACCTTAATCTCCCACACAGGGGGTGTAGATTTCAAATGGAATCACCCATTCCGGTAACCCCATTTGAAATTCATACTCCCTGTGTGAAAGATTAAGATCATGTAAAATGTCTCATTTTGTCTGTTATACACCACGTTCGGCTTAACCACCAGCAGATCATGTTAGCTAATCGATGACACCACTAACAAAGGTGTGAAAATCTGAATTTTGATGATTTTTACAATCATCCGGGTGAGCAAATCACTGAATGGGCCTTTAAACCATAAAGTTGATGTGATAAATGCATCTTTTATCACACTTTAAGTTGATATGATATGCATTTATTGAACTTGGGATATTGTGATAGAGTTTTCCTTGTGTATGGGCTATTCCATTTAAAATCCACTCTCCCCTAGTAGATATTTCCTAAATCTTCCACAGGGGTAGTGTGAATTTCAAATGGAAGGAATACATGAGGCAGCTCTATTTGAATTTCATATCTCCTCTGAGAAAGATTCAACCTGAATCTTCCACTGAGGGAGGGCGAGTTTCAAATGGAGCTGCATAATGTGCTCCTTCCATTTGAAATACATACTCTCCTTGTGGCAGATATTTCCAAAATCTTCCACAGGGGGAGAGTGGATTTTAAATGGAATAGCCCTATAAACGTGTTTGCTGTGCCAAAATTTTGCAAGGTCTCTTTCCGGGGGGGGGGGGGCTCACTAGAAATGGGTGACGGGGATGTGCGGCCACATTTACCACCATTTTTCATCTCTCACCCAATGACCCCCTTTTTTGTGTTACTGAACTACCTCTCATCAAATAACCCCTTTTTTTGTTTTCCTGTCATCAAAAGATCCCTTTTTTTTTAATATTCTGGGAAATTTTCTGATAATCTCTCACTGAATGACCCTGTTTTTTCATTATTTTTCTTCAAATTTTGCAAAAAAATATAAAATTTTGTATCAACTTTTATATTTTGACCCAAAATTTTCCCAGTCTCACTGAATGATCCCCTTTTTTGGTAAGATTTTCTCCAGTCTCACGGAAAGACCCCTTTTTTTGGCCATTCTGAAAGACCACGGTGTCTACAAAACATGTAGGCTTTCACCGAAAGACCCCTAGTTTTGAACTGCTGTCCGCACACCCAGCCACTTCCAAAGTCGAGTGCCCCCCCCCCGGTCTCTTTCAGGTCATCTGAGATCAAATAAATAAAGATTGCTGGCTATTCTTGATTTTTTTAAATGACACTTACAAATGAAAATGTTTTATGTGAAATGTTTTTATCATAAAAATCAGCAATCGTAGTACGAGACTAGCCTTGTGCATTTAATATAATACATACATTCATTGTGAGTGATCCCTATACTTAAATAATTCAGAATAATCTTATCTACTTATTTACTTTTTATGAAGAAAAAAATACATAATTGAATAATACTGCATAAATTGTTGTACATATTATTTTTAATACTACAAAAATGATTACCGTACATCAAGTTCCACAGTGGACGCAACCCAAATGGGGATCGCCAGCACTTTTTGTGGACCTGGGGAAAAACTCCACAAAGTAAATAAAAACAACTCTCTGCCCAAGCACTGAACTTGTTTGACCTTTTCGCATCTTCATATCAACCCAGGGGTGGGGGTTCTTCAAAATATTTTGTATGTGGATGTGCCACACAGACTTTTGGATGCTGACTTTCTCTATAGCTACTTTTTGCTGCTTTTGCGACCCATCAGTATACCAATTTTTCACAAAAAACACCCAAATTTGCCCTAATTGTGCACTTTCAAGTGTATTTTGCACAAATACACCCAACTGACCGCATTGTTCTCCACTAAAAACCCAAAATCACTGAAAAGGTACCCCAAAACAATGGCACACCCAGCCCGAACACCTTCAACCAGGAAGAACCCATCTCCCCCACAGGTCATATTGATGTGAAGCCGGTTTTCTGTTAGTCTAACAAACACAAAACATTGGGTTATCCTATAAAAACGTTTTAATAACATTCAAAAAACATTTTTGAAAACTTGATGCAAAACATTCTTAACAGAATGTTATTAAAATGTTATTTATGTGTTGAAAAAATATTTTATAAAAATGTTTTCCCAAAATATTTTACAATAACGTTTTTTTAAAACGTTTTCATGACCTTTATATAACCCGACATTTAAATGTTATTAGAACGTTTTGAATAATAAACGTTTTAAGAACATTTTTGTATTTGCTAGGCAAGGCATGCTACTGGCTTAGACCTAAGATGTTCGGTTTACACGCACAGTTTAAATAAGTATCAACATTTGTTTATAATATAATTATGTTCTGGGTCGCGCCATTTTTCCCATGAAAGTTGGGTCACGAGAACCCCTGACATAAACCCTTAACATCATTATTTTGATAAAAATGGAACTTTTTTATCATGTTTATTTCAACATCACAATTATTTGGACTTCTCTTCTCACGTAACGGTGCGACGGTACGTACACACAAAAAACTACGGGGTCAAAATTTGACCCCGAAAGGGTCATTTTTGACCCCGCTTTCCAAGTTAACTAGGGACCCTTCACAAATACTTGTTAAGGGGGCCTGATGCAAAAAGGGTAATCTTTGAATACACACCTTTCAGGAAATCAATTTAGATTCAATCCAATGGCTTCTTTTCATAACTGATTAAAAAGGGCTCGTCAATATGAATTTTACTTCATTGCACTACATTATAATAAAACGGGCCAAATGACAACATGGCACCACAATTTACCGCACTGGAGCGCACGTTTCTTTCGACGAAGTATCATGAAACTAAGAGAAGTTCAGCGTCTTTTTCGTCTCCAATTTCCTATAGCTAACCGGGTTTCATGTAAGGGAGCAGTATATATGAATGTGAAAAAGCTAAATGTGCATGGGACACTAAGGAACAGACAGCCGGAAGCTTCAGGCAGACCACGAACTGCTAGATCACAAGTGAACATTGCTAGAGTTAGACATGCGACAGCAAGACCAAAGATCAGCTCAATCCTTTACCCTACATTCCCCAATCAAGCTTCTGCCGGATCGTTCGTAAAGACTTGAATTGGTATCCCTACAAACTATAGTACCGTCATGGACTTTGCTGAATATTAATTAAAAGCAAAAGTTGTCTTTTCAACAATAAATCCTGTTAGCACTTTGCTGATTCGTCGAAATTAAAATGAATGAAAATCAATCAGCCGTGTGCAGCTACAAAAATGAGTGGTTGTTTTCAAATGAGTATAACTTTAGTTTGCTGTATGCAATTGCAACAATACTTTTTTAATTTAAACGTGTAGAATTTGGTCTTTCCAGCGGTATTTTTATTTTTAGCAGATTCCTTGAAGATCTCGAGTTACAGCCACTCAAACATGAGTTTACTTCATTTTGACTCAGCCTGTATATATGACAAAACTTATGCATTTACCTCAAATGTTAGTTGATTTTACTAAAAACAATATAAAACTAAAACACTAAAAATGGATTTTGAAAACGAGTTGTTCTAATGCTTCAATGTTATACAAACGAAAGAATATGATGAATATTTTATAAAGCATGATGCACAGAACAGGATATTACTCCTGTACAGGGTGGTCCAAAAACAACTACCCAATTTCAAAAGTAAATTTCTCAACTTTGTAAAGTCTGTTTCAAATAATTATTGCTATACATATTCTGAAAGAGCATCTTTCTAAGACTATTTGGCCTAGGGAAGAAAATGACTAAAATAGAATTTAAATTGCAAATGTGGCGCCAGTTTTAAATCAAAGGGTCAAAATTAAGTTTGTCCACACGTAACTCTCTGGAATGTGTCATCAGTGGTGCAATGGGTCGAACTTCGAGGGAATCAAAATTGATTCTCATAAACTCATCTTGACATGCGTGATTGCTCCACAGGAACGCTCTCAATTTGTCTTGAATTTCTACTTTTTGCATGATTGTAATGCCCAACGGTGTACTAAAATACCACGTGCAAGACTAATCCTGGAGTGCTCTAATTACAGTAAAATTTAAGGTTTTATATTAAATCCGGAAATCTCTGGTTTCATTCCGAGTTCAACGATCGAGTGATGGCTAAAAACATCGCGTACGTGTGTATCATTGAATCATTGAATCAATGGCGTATAAACTTTGCGCATATCGGTATTCGTCTTACGTCTTGACGTACCGTATAAACTGTGTGCATTTCGCTATTCGTCTTACGTCTTGTTTAACGACACAGCTGCGTACGTCATTTGTTTTGGCTCGAAATTATTAAAGGGACAATGTGATCAGTGAAAACTAACATTTTTAAATTTAGAAATAGGAATATATTCTTTATGCAAACCACACTTAATTTATTCCCAGTGGCGTAGCTAAAGGACAGGGGGTGGGACGTGCCCTGAGCGCCACATTAGGGGGGGCGCCGAAATGATGATATGGGTAAAATAAGGGTCTACAAAAAAATAGCCGTTATTGCACGTTGCGCGGGCGTTGTCTTATGGTGTAACCACTCCCACTTTACCACTTTTGAGATTCTTGAGCGCTCTGGGCAAAAAAATTGGGTCAACAATTAATAAAAAAAAAAAAATTGCATCTTTGCCCTGGGACGCGCCAACACCCCCTAGCTATACGGCACTGCTTTCTGCGTTTGGAATAGGGATGAATTTATCAGTTCTGGAGAATCATTGCAAGAATCAATTCTCTGTCTCGCTTATGTAAATTACCAACAGTAATGCGTTAGGCCTATAGCCTACAACATGCATATATGAATAATTTTCTTTTATTTTATGGAGTTATCTAAAATTTAAATCTGAAATTTGTGAAATATTGCAATTGTTATTTGATTTTACTGTGAATTTATTGTAGGCCCTAAGTGGAATTCACAAAGACCTATTCATCTCGCCTTGATTATCAGATGCACTGTGGGGCTAAAACACTCTTAATATATTGTTGTGACGCAGTAGCCAATTATAACTTTGACCCTTCGACTTAAACTAACGTCACATTTTTAATTTAAATTCTTTCTCATTCATTTTTTCACCTAATATTCTTAGAAAGGTCGTCTTTTAGAATTATGCAACAACAATTTGATGCAAACTTTTCAACTTTTATAAATTAGCCTTTGAAATTGGGCCAAGTTGTTGGGACATAAGCACATGGGTCATTCGATTTTTAGATGTGATTTTCCCAAAATCAAGAAAAGAAATGTTCGTTTTTCATTTCAAGCAAAATATGCTTCAATGTTTTACCTTCATTCATTATGCAATGCTTGAATGGTGATTTAAGTACGTGCTGGTACCATCATATTTCTTTAAAGGTCGAACTCGCATTATTTTACAAGTTTAATATTTGACTTAAAAATGACTTAAAATAAAATACCCAACGTCACTTCTTGTAGGAGGTTTAGTTTCAACTCTTTATAATATTTGACAAGTAAAATATTTGACTTAAAATGACTGCTACTAAAATACCCAACGTCCACTTCTTGTATAAAAGGTTTAGTTTCAACTCTGTAAAATATTTGACAAGTAAAATATTTGACTTAAAAATGACTCTTTATAATAATTAACAAGTAAAATATTTGACTTAAAAATGACTTAAACTAAATTACTCAACGTCCACTTCGTAGGTTTAGTTTCAACTCGGTACAAAATCGGAAGCATCATACCAATGACCGATCATCTTGATGATAACAATGTGTTTATTCACAATCTATCTCCTTCACTATCTATTACCGACGGCTTTGAAATCATCCGATACCTCATTAATACGGAAGTGAATGTATTATATAACTGTGCACAAAATGTATACGGACACTTAAAACAAAAGCAACATCTTGAAGACATTTAATATAAATTACCATATAATCGCTATATGAATAATTATTGTTCTGTGTATTTTGATACCTTATGATGCTACTTTATTTCACCAAGTTATAAAGAATTGAATGGAAAAAGAGAGCATTGCTACTCGAGTAAAAAGTCTTTGTATCAATTTTGTCACTTTTGAAATGCTCTTTTTTATTCAAATTGGTATAACTTGGGAAAATAAAGTTGTATAATGTCGAATGGGGTATATTAGACTTTATTTCAACACGGAAAGCCCAATTCAACAAAAGTTGTTCTTCCTTGGGGCCGTGCATAAACAAACATACATGTACAAAATAATAAACAATTACAAAAGCTTATTATCTAGACTTACACATATTACAAACTCAAAATTATTAATTGTCAAAAGCCAAAATGATACATCGCCAGCATCAAAATACGTAGAACAAAATTCTCCATCTTTTGGTCAATGGTCTAAAATGAGCGTTTATTGCGTTTCGACAGTATTTTTTGTGGGACATGAGAGCACCTCAGACCTATCGAATTGCATTCTGAATACGAAGCATGTCTTTTTGAAAATCACAATATAATACAAATTTTATGACAAATTATTAAAATTTGATATTTTTCAAATTTTGATATATAACAGTCCTCGAAGTAAATTATATAAATCTAATGATATATTCTTAAAGTGTATGTAGCAGGGAGGAAAAGCCGACGGTCAATTGAAAATTTTGACCTTTCATATTGAAGATATGGATTTTTCCCCAAAAGACCTAATTTTTTTTTGGTGTTTTGGGAAAAAAATCCATATCTTCAATACGAAAGGTCAAAATTTTCAATCGATCGTCGGCTTTTCATCCCACTTACATACACTTTAAGTATAAATCATCAGATTTATAAAGTTTACTTCAAGTACTGTTAAATATCAAAAATATCAATTTTAATGATTTGCCATAAAATGTGTATTAAATTGCGAATTTCAAAAATCAAAATTATTTGATATCAGAATGACATTCTTCGTATTCAGAATGCAATTCGATATGTCTGATGTGCTCTAATGTCCCAAAATAAATACTGTCCAAACGTTCATACCACAACCCTTAAGATATTGCCTTGGTTCAAATGTTCGGTTACTTTTTGTGCGCAGTATATTAATATTTTTTCAAAATACATAATCTATTACCACGATTACGTTTTAAACACTTGGAATTAAACGATCACTTGATGATGGAGAAGTGGAAATTGTATCCATAAATAAATTATTTAACACGATTCTGCAATACGACGGTCTTGAAATTGATGGTATAAGGGAGCACACCACTATAAGTCAATGCGCCATTTCTATAACGTTTAATGAGTTCCAGTAAGATACAAAAACTTTTTGAGGTTTTATTTACATATATTGAAAGTTTAAGTCAAGTTCTCGAGATTGAAACAAGCAAATTGAGCAAAACATTTGAGAGCTAAGACTGCGCCCTTGACCATGATGTAAGCATCATGTCACAACGGTATTTTCTAATTGCCATAGAGGGCGCTTATTACTTGCACATTTTTTGAGACAGACTGTATACCATTTTATATATGCCAGTGACGTCAGTGTGCATTTCATTGGGCGCAGCCGCAAATCGCTATTATCATGATTATATAGCGTTCGCTGAAAACGCGTTGACATCACCTCCACATCAGGGTGAAAAATAGTATGGTAGAGTTACAGACTACTGACTCATAATCACAAACCGCTTGCAATGGATATACAAATCACATAAACCACACATACCATTATTTTGTTTTAACAATTTTGTACTAGTATCTCGATTCTAAAAAAAGGATTACGCTATCCAGTTGTCCTAATCCGTTAACGGCTCAAGAACTTTCATCATAAAGGATTACTGATTTCAAGAATGTTCAAAAACAACTCGATCTATATCACGTAGTAGTGAATAATATGCAATAGTACGGTGTCTGATCTCCGCCAAACTCCCCCTTTTATAATTCATATCCCCAAATTTTAGTTTTCCCCTTTTGCGAAATGCTTTCCCCTTTTCAAATATTTCCCCCTTTTAACTTTCCCCTTTTCAAATAGTTCCCCCTTTTCAACTTTCCCCCTTTTCAAATAGTTCCCCTTTTTCGACTTTCCCCTTTTCAAATAGTTCCCCTTTTCGAATTTCCCCCTTTTCATATAGTTTCCCCTTTTCGAATTTCCCCTTTTCATATAGTTTCCCCTTTTCGACTTTCCCCTTTTCAAATAGTTTCCCCTTTTCGACTTTCCCCTTTTCAAATAGTTTCCCCCTTTTCGACTTTCCCCCTTTTCATATAGTTTCCCCCTTTTCGAATCCCCCCTTTTCAAATAATTACCCCCTTTTTTAATTTCCCCCTTTTCAAATAGTTTCCCCGTTTTCGAATTACCCCTTTACAAATAATACCCTTTTATTTTCACCCATTTTGTAAATAGTTCCCCTTTTACAAATAATCCCCTTTAACTTTCCTCCCGCTTTTCACAAATAGGTTCCCATTTTAAATAGTTTCTCCTTTTTTAAAATAATACTCCCTTTTGTTTTTAATACTCCCTTTTTGTTTGGGTACTCCCGTTTTTCCGTGCGTAGGCTTTACCAGTAAGCCTGGACCCTGGAGAGTACCGTGCACTCACTAGAGCTCATTCCGCTACATCCATTATTGGAAAGGCGTTCTACATGAATTTGGATACCAACGTAGGTAGATTTATAGCCTGTTGTGCAAGCGCCCGCTAAATTCAATGGGTTAGGGATCCGTCAACTTTTATGTACGTTTATAGGGGGGCTGTACAAAGAGCAAATCCGATATGATTGATAAACCAAATGATGTTCAGAATGTTAAACAGGTGAAATGGCATGCATAAATATTTATGCTGGTCAAATTCATAGCAATGATGTTTGAAAGTATGTGAAGAACCTGTCTATAAACAGGGATATGTCAGAGACAACAAACAACTGGCTGCCATTGTTACAGAAGCCTAGATAGGCCTAATAAGAATTGTTTGTGCTATATATTCAAAAGGTTTTTTTAAAGTTAGCACCAAAGTTTAAAACAAGCGGTCTTAACAGTGAAATGACAATAAAAGCATACATTTATAAAACGGGCCTGGACAAAATGGGCATTGCATATTTATGACAAGTGTGGCTGTGTGATTTTATGCAACTTTATTTTTAAGCCAGTTCCGAGTAATTTTCACTATTCTTTGTTTGTCAACAATCCCGTTAACAATAAAAATGTGCTTTCTAATCAAAGGCTCTATGGCATATATTCAATTGACCAGACAAATGAACCAGGGACTTCGGTCAGTGGTGCACGCCTCAAAAATCCAAAAAGAATTAGTAGGCCCTATATGGTGTGCTTCTGTCACACTACACCGAATAGGTCTTCCGTACAAGAAACGGATGGTATTTTAGTAAATCCGTTGTTGTTCGTCAATGATCGTTTATGTTCTTTTTATGTCCTGCTTTCATCCGCCAAATGCGTTTCGTGTTAGGTGATGTTCGTTAAGTCCGTCGGCATGCACAAAACTTGAAACGGAGTGTACCGAATACACATGTTCGGTATTTATCCGATGTGTGTTCGTATGGTGCTGAATATTGCCGGAGTTTGTTCGCTCTCCTTTCGTTCATGTTCGTTCTTTGTTCGTTGCACTCGGCCCGTGTTCGTTGCAAATACGTTCCTGTGAGGCCTTCACCACCGGATAGCATATTTTTGCATTCGGTGATGTACGTTGACCCAGACCGTGTTATGTCACACTACACCGGATCGGTCTTCCGTATAAGAAACGGATGGTATTTTAGCAAATCCGTTAGTGTTCGTCAATGTTCGTTTTATGTTCTTCATATGTCCTGCTATTATCCGCCAAATGCGTTTCGTGTTAGGTGATGTTTGTTTAGTCCGTCGACAATACGTTTCAAGTTTTGTGCATGCACAAAACTTGAAACGGAAATGCTCGAATACACATGTTCGGAAGTTGTCCGATGTGTGTTCGTACAGTTCTGTATATATACCCTGGGTTTGTTCGTTATTCTTTCGTTTATATACCGCAGGTGTTTGCAAGGTTTCGCAGGCGCTTGTGCCGGATGTAGGCCTATGGTGAACATGTGCATCAATCATGGGGTGGGGGGATTTTCTGAAGGGTGTGTGACGCAATATCATATTTCCCCCAGTACTTTAGTGACTGACAAGTAGAAAAAAGGGGGAAAGGAGAAAAAAAAGAAAAGAAAGTGAGAAAAATTGAAGAGAGAAAAGAAGAGAAAAAGTTAAATTGCACGTAATTTAGTAGGCCTATGCATGTAAGTAGTATTGAGCATGTTGAGGAGGGGCACTTTCTGAAGGGTAGAGGACGCAATATCAAATTCCTACCAGTTTTAGTGATTGACAAGAAAGAAAAAGAAGAGAAAACATGGAAAAGGTTAAATTGTATGTTATTGAGTAGGCCCAGGATAGTATATAGTAAGCCTAAGTATAGGCCTGTGATTATTATAGGCAGTGCTTTAAATGTCGTTCCTTGGCCCAAAAGCCTGTGAAAATTACTGCCGGCCTGTCGATATGTAGGGCCCGTGACATTTTGTCACCAAAATCAGTATTTAAGACGGACTTAGGCCTATTACTGACTTTATTTTGAAAAATGGACAAGTCTTCCTTTTTGCTTCTGCTATGGACATCCACGTGTTATTTTTAAAACAATTGTTTATATTATACAATAATTGTGAAAACTTTTCAATGGCTTCAATTAGGCTTTCGTTTCACCAATTTGTGGCTGTTTCAAACTAAAATAGTACCCAATAATAGTGCTAAAATTGATCCAAAAATGACAAATGGCTTCAATTGGGCCCTCATTGTCCAAAGGTTTTTCACCTCTATGCCCCATGACGCTGGTTGCCCTGATATATCAGATTTGTAGCCCTTTTGTACTTATTAGCCAATATTTGACCATTTTCGTCAAAGTTTTCCCCTTAAAAGTTGTCTTTCCCCACTTTGTTCACCCTCTGAAAAAGTGCTTGCTACGTCACTGCCTCTAAGGGGTCAAAAACCCTCTCAAACACCCTCTCCTCCCCCACTTTTCTGATAGTGTGGACGTCCCTGTTGGTGCCACATGCCACGGATTCGCCGGTTATTTGTCGGACGTTGAACGATTGAATATAAAACGCCTGCAGGATTATTAGCGGCCACAACGCATAGAGAGACGAACGGGAATCGGATCCCAAAATCCGGACATTTGTCGGACGTTGACCCCCAAATCCGGTCATTTGTCGGACGTTGAACGATCGAATATAAGACGCCTGCAGGATTATTAGCGGCCACAACGCATAGAGAAACGAACGGGAATCGGACCCCATATCCGGTCATTTGTCGGACGTTGAACGATCGGATATAAGACGCCTGCAGGGTTATTAGCGGCCACAACGCATAGAGAGACGAACGGGAATCGGACCCAAAATCCCACCGAATCTTCTGCCGGACTGGTGATTTTTCCACCGAATAAAATATTTTTGTATTCGGTGATGTACGTTAATCCAGTCCGTCGTAGTGTGACAGACCTATTAGATGAAGAATTAAGTAGCAATTAAGCCTAGTCTTTTTTAAAAGTCGAGACAAGTCCAAAATAATAACGATTAATAAGGCAATCTAATTGATTCGAATTCCAATCTCCTGGCCTTTTCCTGGGTCTATATTTAGTTGCATGATATAATTCAGATTTTCTTAAATGTAGATCTATATCCTATAGAATTAGAATTCATAAATTACATAATTATCATTTTATTCATTTTATTTAGCTCAAGAATTTGTATCAGACAATCACGTGCTTTCAACGTGTAGGCTGGACCTATTTCAATATCGAAGTACATGTATGCACGATCGAAGCATGAAGGCTGGCACTATAGATGGTCGGTGCCTACTGGTAAAGCCTACGCATCGTCAAACGGGGAATAAAAAAGGAGTAAAAATTTAAGAAGGAGAAACTATTTTAATAGGGGATATCTGTTTTAAAATGGTATTATGTAAAAGGTGAAAAGAAAATTCGAAAAGGGGAAACTATATGAAAAGGGGAAATTCGAAAAGGGGATATGAAAAGGGGAAATTCGAAAAGGGGGAAACTATATGAAAAGGGGAAATTCGAAAAGGGGAAACTATATGAAAAGGGGAAATTCGAAAAGGGGAAACTATATGAAAAGGGGAAATTCGAAAAGGGGGAAACTATATGAAAAGGGGAAATTCGAAAAGGGGGGAAACTATATGAAAAGGGGGAAATTCGAAAAGGGGGAAACTATATGAAAAGGGGGAAATTCGAAAAGGGGAAACTATATGAAAAGGGGGAAATTCGAAAAGGGGGGAAACTATGAAAAGGGGGGAAATTCGAAAAGGGGGAAACTATATGAAAGGGGAAATTCGAAAGGGGGAACTATATGAAAAGGGGAAATTCGAAAAGGGGAAACTATATGAAAAGGGGAAATTCGAAAAGGGGAAACATGAAAAGGGGGAAATTCGAAAAGGGGGAAACTATATGAAAAGGGGAAATTCGAAAAGGGGAAACTATATGAAAAGGGGAAATTCGAAAAGGGGGAAACATGAAAAGGGGGAAATTCGAAAAGGGGAAACTATATGAAAAGGGGGAAATTCGAAAAGGGGGAACTATTTGAAAAAACTATTTGAAAAGGGGGAAAGTCGAAAAGGGGGGACTATTTGAAAAGGGAGAAAGAAACTATTGGAAAAGGGGGAAGGATAGACGGGAAAATATTTGAAAAAGGGGGAAAGCATTTCGCAAAAAGGAGGAAAACTGAAAATTTGGGGAGATGAATTATAAAAGGGGGAGTTTGGCGGAGATCAGACACCGTACAATAGCGTGGCCCACAGTAATCACGATAGTAAATCCAGAAAATGGAAAATGTACATTAGTTACGAAATTGTCACAATACAATGGTTGATTATAATGTACAGAATGTTTTGATCTTCTACCGCCATATTGTAACATTTCTACAAGAAATAGAATTATATTTTTACCAACAAAATGTTAGTTTTCACTGTCAGATATGTCCTCTTTTAATTTGGGCCCAAACAGATGAGGTAATACAAAGAAAATCGCTATATAATACAGGGTGTTCCAATAAAAATAGAACCCTTACTGTACGCTCTTTTTCTCCTACGAGGGGGTATCAAAAAGTTTTAGAAATCGCCCAGAAGTGAAAGAGCTATATCAATGAAATTTTGTCAGTGCAATCACGGGTCCTTATGTACACTATGGTGCAAAAATGGTCTCATAAGTATGTTTACTTTTTTTTACAGGAGCTAGATGTCATTACCTGCCTATGTCACCATAACCAGCAAAATGGAGAAAATTGAGGCATGCAGCATGATTAAGTTCCATTTTAAGGGTTACAGTGCCCAGAAAATCTGTGATAAAATAAAAATTCCTTTTCCAAAAAGCGACAGTGACATATCACAATCACCACCGAAGATAACTTTCATTTCATCATCAATTTTCTAGGCACTGCAACCCTTCAAACGCAGGATCTTAATGATGCTGCTTGCCTCAATTTTCTCAATCTTGCAGTTTATGCGCAGTAACTGGGGCAGCGGGTTATTGGCATCTAGTGCCACATGTAAAAAAGTAAACATACCTATGAGACCATTTTTGGACCATAATGTACATAAGGACCAGTGATTGCACTGACAAAATTTCATTGATATAGCTCTTTCACTTCTGGGCGATTTCTAAAACTTTTGATACCCCTCGTATTTCTGATTAATCAAATATATCTTGGTATGTAATGAAACCTTTATTCGTTAACTTTAACATGTTTAATAAACCGAAAGAAATATTTAAATCGGCTCACAACTTTTGAAGATATGCTCTTTTAAAGAAATGTACCCGTTTTTCACTCTGTCCACGGAGGAGGTTTGGCTACTTTAAAGCCATAATGTACGATCTTATAATATGAAATTGGTTAATTTTTTTCAAACCTGATTTTTTTGCATATTTGTAATGTTTACACATGTCCAAACTTGCACCTAAATGGAATCGGCCAAATTTGTTGTCTTTGTAGGTCAACAGAGCAAAGTTCGACATATTATCATAATTTAAAAATTATGATAATATGTCCTCCCATAGAACTGCATGTTAAATGGTCAAAATAACTAGAGGGGATTCTTTCACTTTACCTTGTTATTTCAACTTAAAATGGACAGCAACCCCTCTCGGCAGTTATTACTAAAATCATTTCAACATGTTGAATAAAAAAAATAACAAAATTTAAATTTGACGGAAATCTTTAAAGATTGAAAAGGAGTACACGTACCATGCATGAATATCACGCATTCCTCAATGATAACTTTATAAAATAACGAACTTTATTTAAGTGCCCTTACATACCAAAATACATTTGATCAATTTTTCAGAAATAGGAGAAAAAGAGGGTGCAATGGGGGATCTGTTTTTATTGGAACACCCTGTACCAGCGTATATGTAGCCAATGCGAGCCACTCCTTCGGACGTGAGTAGGGTCGGTTCTCTTGATAGGGCCTATGTCACGACCGCCCGCACACCATGTACGTGCTGTGTTAAGAACACCGCGTACATGTAATAGTTGGACTAATTTTTGTGTCAGTTCCTGCAGAACTGAAACCTTCTACTACAGGTTTGACGATCACGTGACAATTCGAATAATCATATCGAAATATCACGTGATCTGTAAAAATATCAATATCGATATCAATACTACTCGTCAATTCAGCCCCAAACCAATTCGCCCACATGCCAATTCGAACCCTGTATAATTGATGTACAAAAAAAGTTGGCCAAAATTAACTTTTTCGTGATTTTCTCCATAACCGTTGTTTTTACACCAAATCTGTATATTTAGATGCCTTGATGTCTTGCATTCGGTCACAAACCAATTCGTTGTACTTTGTGCACTTAACCCTCTATCTTTTAAACCAAATATCCTCCATATGGCCAAGTCATCATGCAGTTATTGTTAACTACATGTATGCACACAACACAGGGACACTCACAATAGGCAATTGAACCCTACTGGTAGCGCTGTATCGTAGCTATTGGGGATGAACTAGTTAGTATCATATATCAAAAAGTATAAAAGCTATGATTTTAGTACTTTCTCTCTGTTTCAATTACTTATTCTTTTCCAAATATCTGAATCTTCAATCCGGTACAAGCTTTAATAACGGGGGAACATACATTTTATTAAAAAGAAATCCTACCATCTATCCAAACTCGCCGTGTTATTCCAATGCACATTTTACTTCACCGGGCTTCACTTGATCGTATTTTGAAGATTGGCGTCATAAAACCGTCATAGGTACAAATTTAGTACTTTCTGTCAATCAATTATGGCTTATTCTCTACGTGTCAATCTTTAAATAATTGGCATAGTCCTTATAATAACGGTACTCCGCCTTGATGAGTAAATGACAGCAAACAGCTGCAAACCAGTGAAAAATATCCCAAAACTCGGTCAGTGGGGCTCTGTTCGTACATGTCAATAGAGTCATTATCGATTGGATTAGTCGTCCGTAGCGGACAATTCAGTCGCTCATTGGATCAATATTATCAGGTGGTAATAAATTTGCATTGGACAATAGATTACTATATAATGGTTTAGTACTGCATATATCGGTTTAATCTTCAACATGTTCAATAAGCGGGTTTATGGCTGGAAAGGTCACGGTGAATTCGCCGTGGACATTGGTGGACGTAAGTGCACTATGTCGTACTTTTACAAAACAAAAAGCAGCTTTTCTAGGCATTGTTGACATGTGCCTTCGCGAAAGAAAGTTTCCTACTATAAAGACCTAACTTTTGAGATGGTTTGTATGTTTGAAGGTGCAAAATTAACAATAAGCTTAAAATAAGGCGCCCGGTTTACCGCCGGGTTTAGCAAGTCATCATCAACGACTTTGACAGATGACGTCAGACGCAATCGCTGTCTTGATAATATCGACATGGACTAATAATATAGAGCACGTAGTGCGATGGACTGAAACTTGACGCATCGATCTGAGGACAGCTTTCAAACATAAGTCTTGATAGTAATACGCTGTTTTACTTAGCCTATATCTGGTGACAGCAGCATTTTTCTTCAGTCACGTGATAATGGTACCGGCGGATAATACACGGGGGAAGCCGACGGTGTCCACATCTTTTTTTTTCTTCTTTTTTTTTTTCTTCAGTTTTTGTATTTTATCTGTACTTGGAACTGGTGGGGGAGAGAAAGCATTAAAATACATTCAGGAAAAAATACAACTCGAACCAAAGATCAAGACTCCATTTCAAAATCGAAATTACAAAAAAAACCAAAAAAAAACCAAAAAACAAAAAAACCACACCAGACAATGAGCAGGTTCAAAGACCCACAGAAGGAAGATGACGAAACAGAGTCCTGACCCAATCCGAATCCTATTTTGACCTTTACACAATAAACCACCAGCCCCCTTCTTCATCACATACAATATTTTTATAAAAACATCCAGTGTTAATTAAACAAAAATCTTTTTGTATTGCGCTGGTATAGGAGTTGCAAGGGCCTGATACTTTGCTGATATCGAATGATGAAATTCGCCATCTTTCTCCTGTGAAAACATTTGAAGAATAGAAGGCTGACGTTGCGCCAAAACACGTAGGCTTATGTAAGTGTATAATTAGGCCTATTTAATGATAAATGAACTACCACTAAATGTTCTTGTCAGTGCTGCAGTGCAAAAGTCTCTTTAACATTACATTCAAATAATAATTAAATAATATTGTAAATTGGAACTGACACCAATTTTTTTTAGGAATATCTTGTTTTATCTTCTATTGGGGTCAAGACTGGTCGAGTATTTAATATATTGCGCTTTGTATGTTGTTTTCTTGTTTTACAAAATATACTTTTGTGGGAGGAATAACCTAACTATTACTTAGATATAAAATTACGTACACCCCATATTATTCACATTTGTGTATCCGGAAAACGGTAAGTGCACATTAGTTGCAGGATTGTCACTATACAATAACAATGCCGGTTATAATATATACTGAATTATTTTTCTACCGGATTAAGATTGTTATGCGATATTGCACTTGTCATGATGTTAGATTGTTTTAACCCCATGAGAACTACCTGCCGATCTATCATTGCCTCTGATTGGTCAATTACATGGTATCTTCACTTTAATCACCAATCACTATTCAGAATGGAGCTTTGCAAATAATTCACCCCAATTTTTTTGCGTGGTGAAATTATTCTAACAAAATTGCTGATTGGGCCGATTGATAATGAAAACTTTTTTTTGGCCAATCGGCTGGTAGTTCTCCGGTTAGTAACTATTTTCAACTGTTGCCATTTAGTCATTCACAGCATCCTACGAATGGTAGTGATCTTTGGCAAACATTTATTGATCATTTCATAGCGAGCGTGTAGAAGGATTCAAATATCACAGATATACTTTTGTAGGTCCTGTGTTTCTTGAGTTATGTTGTAAAGAGGGATGAAACCACATCAGCTTTGTAAAACGTACATAACTCATTAACAATAATAAATCAAACAAGTTTTCAAAGTATATGATTTGTATAAACTTGCTTTGAACTTTTTGTGCAATTAATTATTACCAACATAAAAAATTGTTGCCGAAAGAATACAAAACTCAAAATTCTACGATTTTTGTCCTCGCTTCCACCGTTGCCACGGTAACGGCGGCCATATTGGGTTTTAGTACAATTACTTATTCAAGTGAAAAAAATGAAATTCTATTCTACATACAAACAACTGTCATATTAAACACATTAACTAAGTCAGTACAAAGCTTTTATTTTTGATTTAGTTTTAGATCAAGTTAAATACGTTTTGGCGGGAAATGGCTAGCTATATGCAAAATGCACTTTTTTCAAATATGGAACTTGATTTCTAAAAAGGTTATTTGAGCAGATAGTTTTCATGGTTTTTGAAAAATCATTGAATTACTGATGACAATTACCATTAAAAAATGCATTTAAAATATGACATTAATTGATAAATTAATTAATAAAGTTAATATATAGGTGGGATATAGATATATTTATAACCATTGCAGAATCAATCCATTTAAATTACCCCAGTTACTGATGGCAACTTGCAAGACATTATCTGAAATAAATAATAACATCACTGCTCTTCTCCATTTGACTCATTAGTCATAGTACCTCTTCAAGCAAGGAGAAAAAAGCGCAGTGATTTATAGTGCGCTACGCACAGGCACAACGCCTAGACGTTAATCCACAAGCCTCAGCACACTTTACAGGTTGTCGCTGACCACTACGGCAGATATCAGTCCATAAACCAGGGACTTGCAGCTAAGAAGCGCACACACTAGACATTCCACAATTGACCTTCGCAGCCAGGATCAGCTCCCCGGTTTTCGTACGGGTTACAACGAGACAATTAACAGTAAGTTCCTTGACCAGAGGAATTTCAAGCTAATGAACTCAATTTTTACACGCGAGCGTACTAACCACCGCAAGGGTTTGAACCCGCAACCTCTCGCACCATAGTCGAACGCCTTATTGATTGAGCTAACTTGACTGTAAGCAGTAGACTTCGGTTGTATATATAAATGCGCTTTTATAAATGCGCACGTGACCAGATGGCCAGCGCCATATTTGCATTACATCACTGTCAATCACTGAAATGGCGACCATTGAAGGAGTGGCTACAGTTGTGACCTTGTTTCGTGGCTAGCACTGGCAAGGAACATTGGCTGGAGGTTCGATGCTATAAATTTGCATGGATAAATCATGGATATCAAAGGATCATGATTATTGCACAGCACCCCCCCCCCCCATGTACAAACATAACTAATGTTTATTTATTTATTTATTTATTTATTTATTTATTTATTTATTTATTTATTTATTTATTTATGCGACGAAAAACGAAAACCCTGTTCTATTTTGAACAAATTGGGAAACAAATTTTTCCTGTAAAAATGAATGCCGACCCCAAATTTCGGAAATTTCAGGACAATTTTTTTTTTTTGTATTTTCTCAAATTGAAATTTATTTACAGATTTTTGTGATTTTTGGGTTATTTAAAATTTTTTTTTAATACCAACCGACCGACCGACCCTACTTGAAAGGTCCGTTCGCCCATAGAACAGGGTTTCTCTCTTTCTCGCCTTACTTATAATTTCATAAATATTATTTGCCCCCCCCCTTCCCCCAAAACCACCCCTCCCACCTTTTACACTCATAAATTAATTGTTTTTTTGCTAACTTTCCCCTTCCGTGTAAAGTAAAACTTTATAAGCCGGTTGAATCAAACTGAACAAAATTGACGTATACAATTACAATATACCATGACAATAATGTGTATGACGAGATCTAACTTACTAGCTGAATAAACCTCAAACCATGCATCACATACGTGATTGTACGTCATATTGTCATATAACGTATGAGCGTGATGTATAGTATACGAGTCTTCCTCAACATCTTCCAGCCGGGATGATTAGATCATGTACAGTCATCTACGTGTTTACTGTTTATACTCTAAATTGTACGTCAAAGGGTGACAAAGGGTGTACAGATTACCGATTTAGCATGGGGGAAAAAAAAAGGTGCTTAAAACACATTTTGAATTTTTTTGAAGTTTTTTGTCCATTTGCGAGCGAATGAGTAAATTAGAATTGAGGAGGTCGGGCGGGGACATCTGGCCTATTAGTTTGAGAGGGTCATTATACCGAAAAGGGCTAAAGTTATAGTTTCCTCAATTTACGTTATAATTAGAGTTAAAATTAGGGTCAGAGTTATGTTCATTGGCGGCTCTAGGGGGGATACTTATCTTGACTCCCAAATAAATAAATCCATGACCCCTTCCTTCCGAAGAAAATGACAGCCCCTAAGTTCCCTACGTGCAAACATTATCAAATAACATCATCGGCAGCTACCCAGTTCTGACCTTAATGCCAGTAAGAATCACATTTCGTCATCAATATGGCCAATTGCCACGCCCATTTAGCACGGAAATAATGAAATATAACTTTTTAAATCAGCTATATCTAGCTTTTCCGTCATAAATTTTTTTTTCCGTAATGGAAAATCCAAATAAAGAGTTTATGTTTCGGGTCAAATTATTTTGCCCTTTGCAATCAATGCCACTATTTTGCAAAACCAATTTTCCTTGTAACCTGTCATTTTCGCCTATACTTTTGCGTGTGGAATTTGTGCACATCCGGGTACCTTACATCGTTGAACACGGTATGGCGACTTGTAGATGTCACGTGCGCATTTATAAATGCGCATTTATATATATACCCGAAGTCCACTGGTAAGAGAACCACGGATGCTCACGGCTTCTCTATTTTGCCGTTATACATCTGTTAAGTTATTTTGTAACAATAAGCCTGCATGTGCTCGTATGTTTGATTAGGTATATAGTTACCAATGATACCTAGATGCAGTTGCATAAAAAAGAAGCATTTTGAGCAATTAAGTTGGAGAATGGCATTTGTCATGTGATCTTTGACCTACAACATTGGTTCATGAACAAGTGATTGAGATGACATCCTGCTGAAACAGATAATATGTATGCTACGTATGGCACGCCCAGCGCGACAAATTCCTTCGAGGTTACACCTCCATGCCGCGTTTAGCGCTACTAATACCTTACGTTTACGTCGCTAAATCACGAGTTAATTCGTACGTATAGAATTTACGTGCAAATAAAATTTTGTAAATCTCATTGGCAATTCATGTGGTTTTTACCACTGTATTACTGTACAAATTCAATACACATAATTATATAACAAAATGATTAGAATTAAAGATATTTCGGTACTCTCTTAAATTTTCCGATTGAATATATTCAATCTTTTGCCGTTTGCAGTTTGAATATTCAGTCAAATCATGAAATAATTTGAATTTTATCTTGTTTATCAACCAAAAGGAGTGATCGAGCGATAAAAATATTCACTCTAAAAACTTAAAATCTCATTCCAACCATATTCACCACATACGATTTGGCAGTATATTAGGAGTAACACATGATTGGATGATGAAATCAGTCTATAAAAAGAGTCAATCCAAAAAATCCATTTCAATCTATTTTTCAATATTTTTAGATTGATTCCTATCAGCAATCGTTAAAAGATTGAAATATTTCAATCGGTGAATTTAAGTACAATTTTGAATACGTATAAGAGTTCGTCAAGTTGCCGCGAACATATTCGCTTTTCAGACGAATGGAAATAGTCAGAAAAATATCGTTCGTATAAGTCATTTAAGAAAATATATCGGCAGCAATTAGTGTCAGTAAAATAATTCATCCGAACAATTTTGTAAGTTATTTTGTAACAATAAGCCTGCATGTGCTCGTATATTTGATTAGGTATATAGTTACCAATGATACCTAGATGCAGTTGCATAAAAAAGAAGCATTTTGAGCAATTAAGTTGGAGAATGGCATTTGTCATGTGATCTTTGACCTACAACATTGGTTCATGAACAAGTGATTGAGATGACATCCTGCTGAAACAGATAATATGTATGCTACGTATGGCACGCCCAGCGCGACAAATTCCTTCGAGGTTACACCTCCATGCCGCGTTTAGCGCTACTAGTACTAATACCTTACGTTTACGTCGCTAAATCACGAGTTAATTCGTACGTATAGAATTTACGTGCAAATAAAATTTTGTAAATCTCATTGGCAATTCATGTGGTTCTTACCACTGTATTACTGTACAAATTCAATACACATAATTATATAACAAAATGATTAGAATTAAAGATATTTCGGTACTCTCTTAAATTTTCCGATTGAATATATTCAATCTTTTGCCGTTTGCAGTTTGAATATTCAGTCAAATCATGAAATAATTTGAATTTTATCTTGTTTATCAACCAAAAGGAGTGATCGAGCGATAAAAATATTCACTCTAAAAACTTACAATCTCATTCCAACCATATTCACCACATACGATTTGGCAGTATATTAGGAGTAACACATGATTGGATGATGAAATCAGTCTATAAAAGAGTCAATCCAAAAATCCATTTCAATCTATTTTTCAATATTTTTAGATTGATTCCTATCAGCAATCGTTAAAAGATTGAAATATTTCAATCGGTGAATTTAAGTACAATTTTGAATACGTATAAGAGTTCGTCAAGTTGCCGCGAACATATTCGCTTTTCAGACGAATGGAAATAGTCAGAAAAATATCGTTCGTATAAGTCATTTAAGAAAATATATCGGCAGCAATTAGTGTCAGTAAAATAATTCATCCGAACAATTTTGATGAGTAACAGCAGCGACGAGTTCGGGAAGTAAGAATATTATTCGTTATGTGCAACATGATCGACCTTTTTATTAAATTCATGTTACGCATTGATTCTCTTGAATTAGCGAACAGGATATAAAGAGATAGAGGGCAGTATATTATTTATTTAACGGTGATTCAGCTTGATAAATGAGCGAAAGAGGGCGCTATACATGATTTGTTACATTGAAATCGGAATGCTCCTTCGCTTAATATCTATGATTAGTTAACAGTGCAGTGCCGCTCGGCTAATCGCCTGTTCCAATACTAATGCAAGAGAATTATGTATAACATGAAAGAAATTAATCGATATTCGGCACTCTGTCAAACTCAAAACAATTATTACAGTCCGTTGCACCTGAGACCATAATACCTATGGTCTCAGGTTGCACACACACCAATAGTCAATCCGAATTTAAACTAATCAACCACATGGTGAACCCGCGCGTTCATGAAATGCCACCAGTATAGTTACATCCTGGTGAGCTGATCGGAAGGATTTATGGGAAGCCCTTCTCTATCTACATTCTGCATCTCCATCGCTGGGTTGGAAATACCTTGGACTTCCTTGGTGCCCGATACCCACAGTTGAGTAGACGATGTACCGATGGCAGGGTCTTCCTCTGGTAAATCAGTCGACAAACGCACTTGAAGTGAACGCCGATTGTTTCCTTCTTTCAGAATCCCGGTGGTTTGTTGTTGTTGATTGGTGCTTATCACTGCGACTTCTGGTGCATGTTTTTGGTGTGATGATTTCTTGGAAGACTGTCGCAGGGTGTCTGCGGAAGACAGAGAGTCGCGACTGGTGCCTTGTGATTGGAAATTCGTTTCGGGTAATTCTCCGCAACACTTTTTGATAAAATGGTCACGAATGGCTGCCTTGAATTTCTTGTGGCTGATTGCGTAGACAATTGGGTTCCAGATGGCTGAACTCTTGGCTAATACTACGGGTAGAGTCTGGACCATTGGACCCAGCAAATCACCGTTGATATACTCCCCTATGAACGCCACAGTTGCGTAAGGTGTCCAGGATAACGCGAAAAGAGCTGTCAAGGTCATACCGATCTTAGCAATGGCATACTCAGAATTTTGACGTTTGGACTTCTTTTTTCCCTTCTTATCCTTTTTAATAGACTCATCTTTAGATATATCTGCGAGATTCTTCCTATTCGCTCTAACCGTGCCAACAATATGGACATAACAAGAGACGATGGCGCAAAGGGGAAGAAAGAAATCACCAATGAATAGAAAGCCAACGTAGATGCGGTTTCTACGAGAGGTGTCTAGGTAGTGGAACGTGCAGCTTACACCGTACCCTTCCAGGACGTAGTCGCCGATGCCGAAGAACGGGAAGATGGACCAGAATACGGAATATAGCCACACGCAGACAACCATTCTACCTGCCCGACCATAGGTGATGTTCCGAAGCTTGTCAAGGGAGCTACATATGGCGTATTGTCTGAAATAATGAGAATTGAACAATTAAAGAAGTTCACGGCAATGTTTGGAAACCAACCAAAAGATCGATGATGAGGTCCAAGCCAAGTTTCTAACCCCGGAAGTATCCGTTGGTTTAAGAAACGTAATTGACCTTTTCACTCCTCGCTACTGAAAGAAAGTGGTTACGGTCACATAGATTTCATCGATCTTTCAGTTTGTTCCCTTACACAAAAGCACTAATTATCCTAACTTGTTGAATGTAGATTTCATTGGTCATGTTGGTTGACGTTTTCATCAATGATTTCAATCATTAAGTGAAATGCATGAAGTGAGACTTTACAATACTGTTTCACAGACTAATATCACATAAATACATTAAAATCATAATGCTTTTTTTTTGTTAAGTTTTTTGATAATTGTCAAGGAAAAAATGCAATCGCAACATCTTTTTTTTTTTTTGGGGGAGAAGCAAAACTCTTGTAAAATAATGTCTCTTGAAGTAATTAATGATCAGGTTTAAAAACCACGTGAGTTGTACCTGGAGCAAAATTTTAACATTAAAGAAATAAACAAATTATAAGAATTCTTACCTGTCAAAGGCGATTGCAGTGAGAGTAGCTATAGACAACACACCAAACATAGCACCTCCCCAGGCGTAAGCATCACATCCTATTTATTCATATAAAAAATAATATTTTAGAAGCTAATCAATATAACTTTAGAATAAAGACTATTATAAGCTTCGCAAAAATGCAGAAGCAAGAGAAAGGTATTACATTTTCGGGTCCAGAACAACGCCAATACCTGTATCGGGCTGTTTCATTTAAAATCTACACTACCCCTGTGGAAGATTTTGGAAATATCTTCCACAGGGGGAGTATGAATTTTAAATCAAATGATCACATCAGACAGTTCCATTTGAATTTCATGCACCCTCCGAGAAAGATTCAACCTGAATCTTCACCTGAGGGAGAGTGAGTTTCAAATGGAAATGCTAATGTGTTAATTCCATTTGAAATTCATACTCCCTCTGTGGAAGATATTTCCAAGATCTTCCACAGGGGTAGTGTGGATTTTAAATAGAATAGTCCAATTATGGAAAGATCTTATTAGCTGTACCAGTGATATGAGACAACATCCCTGGCTATACAGCAGTATGTCACACGTGATGATCAAATGGGAAACACACATCTAGAATCATAATTTTTGCTACTGCGATTTTTAATATCAGCTAGCATTGATTTAGCTATTTTAAGGTATATTTTCGTTTCTATATCAAAGTATTCATCGTTTTCTGCTTTTTTATGTTAATTTTTATTAACTGTACATTTGTGTGCAAACTGAGGGCGCTGTTTACATATATTTTAAGTTTAAATTAGCCAAAAATTTATAGATATTCCTTACATTTCATGATAAAATGTTTATTTGTTAGTCCTTTTTCTGATATTCTAATACCATTATACAAGTGTCTACCCCTTGTAAAGATGCAAACATGATTTAAGATAAATAGCGCCATCATTGTTCACCTTTTCTTTAAAATTACCACAGTTTACATGCCATCAAACAACCGCGCTATAGTGGGACAAATATCTTACCGACTTCACCGAATAACCACCTTCCGTGTACCGTAGAGAGAAACATCATTGGAAACTCGAAGAAGACCATGAGTAAATCACTGCATGCGAGATTGATAATCAGCATATTCGGTGGTGTGCGAAGGGAGCGCGTCCTGTCAATGAAAGAAAGCGGACACGCAAAAAATTAGGTGTTAGGGCTATTAGTATTAGGACTTAAAGGTACAATGTTGTTCAAGGTTGCCCCGCAGGGCTACAAAGAAACACTTTTGCTCAACAAACAGTAGCGATCAAGCTATAAATTAGCCCCGATAGAGGGCCTGAAGAATGAGGGAAATTATAGAGCCCTACCGAATTTGAGGCCTGAAGCTTGAGGGCTGGAGCCCCGTATCAAGAAAAACATAAAGGCCGCAAGCCCGGTAGGGTTTAGGCCGGAACTCCCATAGTGTGGAATTGTAACTAATGGAAAATGCCCCGCAGGGCAATAAAGCAAAACCATGCGTAACCTTAATGTAATGATGAGCAACAGAAGGCGTCAATATACATGAGATGCTGTCTTCCAGAGAAAGAGAGGGGTACTTTTGCACGATTCTAAACATGATAATATGCTAAACAGTTCATGTATCCATGTAATTTTGCATATTCTACTACTCACATTGGGTGCACTATATCTTGAAAACAGTGATTCTCTATACATATTTATGCGAGTAAGCCTTCGCGAAACTTGAAAATCCTATAAATATTCAAAATTGTGTATTCTGCTTTAGAATCGTGCGATTTTCACCGGATTTGTTTCCTAAATATAACAGGAAATGACTATTTATAACTTATATGCCAAGTTTGCAGCCCAGCAAACACAAAACGTTTTCGACATCATTCGCAAAAGGTTATAAAAGGTTGTCAGAAAACGTTTAAATGTCGGGTTATATAAAGGGTACATTAATGGTATAAAACGTTTTCATAACATTAAATAACATTTGTTGGTAATTTAGTGCACAGCAAACACAAATGTTTTACAGAAAACATTTAAATGTCGGGTTATATAAAGGGCATAAAAACGTTTTAATAACATTCCAAAAACATTTTTGAAAACTTGGTACAAATCATTCTAAACAGAATGTTATTTTGGGGTTGAAAAATATTTTGCAAAAAATGTTTGCCCAAAATATTTACAATAACGTTTTTAAAATGTTTTCAAGACATGTATGTAACCCGACATTTAAATGTTATTAAAACGTTTTGTAAAAAACATTTTAAGAACATTTCTGTGTTTGCTGGGTGCAAATATTTTAACATAATGTTATTTAAGTGTTGACAAAATATAATAGTTTACAATGACATTTCGAAAACATTTTAAAAATATTGTTGTAGTGTGTTTTCATACAAAACGTTTTAAAACGATTTCATGACCTTTATATAACCCGACATTTTAATGTTATTAAAACGTTTTTACCTAAACCAAAACCCAAAATATAACTTATTTAAAACGTTTTAAAAACGTATTTGTGTTTGCTGGGAGTCCATACCCGCAGGAAAATCAGCAATTTCTGCATAAAAACCCGAAATCATTGATGAGTGCTATGGTTTATACATATTTGAATGCGTATTCGACCCCGCATACAGCTTTATGGGCAGCGGTTGGGACTTTTTGGATTTGCCATAAAGCCGAATAATACCCGTTTTCATGCTTACATCAATTTGGAACATAAAAATATTGTAAATAAATACTGCACATTTACTTCTAAAATATATACATTTCAAATGATTGATCAAATAATATCCTCAATTTTTAGAAGGGCCGACAGAATGGTACCAACATTTTCGAACGCCGTTTACTCTCACGATTATGCGTATTCGTCACTCTACAAAATCGATAAATACACGGGTAAATTATTATTCCGTTAGTAAAAGTAGATACTATATATATATATATATAGATAGATAGATAAACTATGGTGATAAACGTTAGGTAAACATCCTGTAGGAAGTTATTATTTTGAATCATAATATAACCCTGCACTATAAGCAACAGGTTGGATAAGTGAAGGGTTCATCTTAGCAACTATTTGAAACTGTTGTGATTTGGTGGTTCACAGCATCTTGCGAATGGTAATGAGTTTTTGGGAAAATTGCATTAATCATTTCATAGCTAATGTGTAGAAGAATTCAAATATCACAGATATACTTTTGTAGGTCCTGTGGTTATTGAGGTATGTTGTAAAGAGGGCTGAAACAACAACACTTTTGTAAAACGTATACATAACTCATTCACAATAATATTATATATAAATCAAGCAAGTTTTCAAAGTATATGATTTGAAGAATGAACTTCAGCAAAACATCAAAGTGTTATTTGTCAATAATATATTGATTTAGATAATGAAAACCCTCAAGGTGGTACTATACACCCCTTGATAAATTTGTGACTATTTTTGCATTTTTATCAAAAAATAATAACACACTGGTAACAAAAGGTATTATAGGGGCAAGGAATCCAGTTACTACACTGGAATTTCAGTGACTCAAGACAAGCGGTACGTTATTTATGATACGAAAAGAGGTACCGCTAGATAGATAGATTGATTGATTGATTGATTGATTGATTGATTGATTGATTGATTGATTGATTGATTGATTGATTGTACTTACTTGAAGAAGATGTAGATAACCATAAGATTTCCTGCAGCTCCTACGAAGAAGACTGTAATGAGAAATACAGCGAGTCCAAACCTAAGAAGCTCTGGCATAGGAGGCAAATGATCATGTCCTGGAGCAGGTTGCAGGTGCCAAGGAGTGGTTAGATCCATAGGCGCATCCTTCAAGCCATCGTTGGCCATTGCTGCAGCTGTTGTGAATGCTTCCTCCGCCATTACGTTGTTTTGTTAATTACTATTTGGTCACGATAACCTCAGCAGCAGTAGACTCGCTCAGCTTAGGTATAGAACTTCTTTACGTGCAGTTGCTTTCTAAGATATATATCCGTTATGTAAGGAAAAAAGAAAGAAAGATGAATTGGTGACGGTAGGCAAAAAATATGTTTTAGATACGTTAAATTCACCACTAATTTTGCACTAAGCACAAATTATTGCCAAATAGTGCGTCAATTTGCATTCGTGCGATAAGCCCGATAAAATATCAAAATGTGAAGGTTATTTTAAGTAAGAATTAAAATTTCCACTAAAAGGATGCTTCATTTAAAAAGACAGATTTGACGTCTGTATCGTAGACAACTATGTCTTAGATTACAATCTCTCATGTTTTCGGTTTTCATGTTTAAGTCGCTAAATTCACCAGCAATTTTGAATTCGGTACAAATTTATACCAAATATTGCATTTTCATCCATGTGATAAGCCGATAAAATATTAAAATGGGAATGTAAAGGTCATTTAAGTAAGACTTAAACTTCCCACTAAAAGGATACTTCTTCTTTAAAAAAACCCAAAGACAGATCTGACGTGTGCATGAAAGACAGAAAAATCTTACAATTCTCCCACAAGATTACAATTCTCTCGTATGTTCGCTTAAAGTCGATAAACATGTTAAATTCATCAGCAATTTTGCATTTGGTATAAATATAATTATGCCAAATATTGCATTTTCTGAATATGCGGTGGAAAAGAAGATTTGTAATCCCGATTGATTATACGTTCCGACACCTTCCTTGCATATAGATCTTAAGTCATTTATATCCCTTAAGGGCTCATATAGCGACGTTTTCATGTATTTTTGTGGGAACTTAGAGCAAATCAGACATATCGAATTGCATTTTGAATACCCTTGCTCATATCGCTAGCGTTTGGAGTGTAAAGTTGGTTGTGGCTTTACTGTGTAGAGCACTTCAGATTGATTCTACTGTAAGCTGAGAGCGATTCTTCGTTAGCCAATGAAATAAAACCTATTTTGAGGCCAGATTTAACAATTAAATTCATTGGTCAATTCAATTTACCTATCAATTGCAATTAAACTAAAATTTCAACTCAAAGCCATAATTATATACGATTTTGTTTTTTGTTTATTTTTGTTATTTGCCACAATTATGAAATAACCCTGCTTATTATCCTGGCCGATTAACTGTGGTGTTCAATGTGGATTTAATGTTTTAATTAAGACATTTCAAAATTGTCTGTTGTTCTATAAACATAACAAATTAAGCTCTTCCAAAAACATTTCCATAAAAAATAGATTAGTATGTCTATTCCATAGACTGTTAGCTTTTACTATCAGATATCTCCCCCTTTTAAAATTGAGCCAAACAACTGAGGCAAAGCAAAGAAAATTGGAATTTACTATCAGCGCCAATGCGTGTCACTCCGTCGGTTGTGCTACGGTACAATCCTTTGATGTATGTATACCCGAACCACACGTCATGTACGTACTGTGTTATGAACATCGTGTACGTGTTCGACTAATATTTGTATCGTAAGAATAAACCATCTTGTTCAAACGGTTTATTCAAAAAAGTGTTGATTTTGCAGGGTATGTTAGTTTACTGAAGTACATTACAATCGTGTAAAAAACAGAATCTCGAAAACTATTGAGGGCAGCAAATGTTACAATATGGCTTTAAGTGTAAGTTAGGTCATGTACAAACAAATATATAAACAATACCAAATTACTTACCAAATGAATATACATCATTTTAATACCACATTCATTTGAAAAGATCGTACATCTAAAGTTAGATACATGTAAGTCAGAATGAAGGCGCGTGTGAAAAAACAGCAAAGTGTGTACAATAATTGTATTACAAATGTGTCACTTTCCACGGTTGTTAAGTAAATTATTAAGTAAATGCAAACTATAGGTGGCGCTATTTATCCTAAATCATATTTCGTAATTTACAAGGGGTAGGTAATCAATACTGCCATTAAAACAAATGGAATAGGTGAAACAAGCAACAAAGAATTTTATAAACATATTTCATCAAAAAATAATAGGAATTATTTGTATTAAAAGCTTGAAAGAGTAATTTCCAGTAACTAAATAGCGCCACCAATCTTGTCATAAATATATACATTTTATATCCGAAAAAGCATTAAAAAAATGCTTTGAAAGTGAATAATGTTGTAAATAAGGGAAATTAAAGTTGAAAATGATTCAAAAGTATCTGTACACATTAGCATAATTAATACCGTATTTTGCTGTTTAAAACAACCGTGTTCTATTGCTTTAGCCAGATTTATCAATCGAAAGCAAAGTGAGTACGAATTTATTACAGAACTACTTTACACATTGTATGGAGTGGACAAGCGGTTACTGACGCCAATATTATGACACAACACTTCTTACATCACTTTTGACACGCAACCGCCTTATCACGAAAGATCTCACCCTTAAATTGAGATAACAATTCTCTTTTAAACTCGTAGCGAAGAAAATTTATCATTTCCATGGTTTATAAAGTGAAACAACAATGTTGTCGTACGTTATGTAGAATGAAATAGAGATGTTAAAGCCATATTATAACATTTTCATAAGAAATAGAATTGTATTTTTTTGGTATTTTTTTGGTATTTTCAGATATGTCCTCTTTTAATTTGGGCCCAAACAGACGAGGCAATACAACGAAAATCGCTATTTAATACCAGCGCATATGTCGCCAATGCGAGCCACTCATTCGAACGTGAGTCATGTCGGTTCTATTGATATGTCACGACTGCCCGCACGCCATGTACGTACTGTGTTATGCACATCTTGTATGCGTTCGACTAATATTTCCATTATAATAATAATCCGACAGTTCCTGCGGTTTATTCAAAATCTCGGATTTTGACAAAACTAAAGCACCTCAAGTCTTGATTGTTGCAGGGTATCATGTTAGTTTACTGAAGTACATAACAATCGCGTAAAAACTGATTTTTGAAAAACATTGAGGGCGTTCTCCTCAGCAAATGTTATAATATGGCTTTAAGATGGGGGAAATGATAATTTGTATTGGTACTTATATATGATAGCTGTGTTCAATACCTCAAATACCCAAAACTGTGTTCAACGGTATCAAAGGCCTTTTATAAATCAATTCCATTTATTGTTCCATGTAAATTCTATAACCTTAAACAAGAGCAAATATAACAAGAAAATTTTGCCTAGTACGAGGTATATCTTTGACGAAGCTACGATTAGAAATAAATATAATGTAAGGACTAACAATAATGTTGAATCGAAGTAACGGGCTGAATTAAAACAAGGTCGGTGCTCAGTAGGAACTGGTTTTTTTACAGCTAATTCAAACATGTAGAACTATTTAGGACAGGCAATTTTATTGAAATGACGGGCTAACCTCAATTTTGTGTAATACAAAGAAGATAAAGACCACTGCAAGGCGCCACGCCACTATGTTTCAAATGTGTCTTACATTATATGTAGGCTATTGGTACACCAGTCCATGCATAAGCTTTTCATTTCACAAGACAAACTGTCATTGCAAATTGCAATCGCTCACTGACAGGCATAAATATATATATACACAGATTGTCATCAAAACATCTGCCATCGCAAAGCATCAAATCTGCATTTTACATTTGTTTTTAGAGTACACGTATAAAGAACTGGCGATCTGCCCGGATTGACCTGATGGTATCAAAATAGTGTGCAATACATTTACAAGCAGGGGTCGTTGCAATGGGGACGTAACATGACAGTAAACTACGGAATTTCAGATATCGCCGAACCACACATTTAGAAAAAAAATGAGAACCTTCTCTGCTCAAACAAACCGCAGCTGGCGGTAAGAATTTTCACACCACCTACGTCGAAGTTTACATTTTAAATGGCGAACTGTTGTTGGAATAACAAAAACGACTGGTAAAAAGTCTACTAACTGACCTCAAAAGGTCAAGTCGTCTGTGAAGATAAAATGGCGAAATTGCGACAAGAACTGTCACCCTTGCAAGAGAAAATGCAGCTTATTTATTATTGAAGACCGAATTAAAAAGACTAGTTTGCGTCTGACCTCCTGTCAACCAGACCAAAAATGCAGTACTGCGCAGTTCAGCAACCAACCACACCGCGCCGTTGCCGTGACGTCAGACGCAAACTAGTCTTTTTAATTTGGTCTTCAATTATAGCCAATGTCAATATGGGTCATCAGGAAAAATATTTTCCTAACATATTGGACTATACTACCACTAAAGCTATATGGTTCTTCACAATATAACAGTAATGGAAAGAAATTTTCGGCACAAATAATTTTGACAAAAAATTACGTCACGAACATAAATATAAATCTCCTGATTTGCATATTGCCGCCATTCCTCCAGGTAGCTCGTCCAAATCCCTGATCCGTGATTGGTCTGTGTATTTATATTTGACGTAACCACAGAGAATATAAGCTAATATACGCGGTGTCTAAAAACTGTAACATAAAAACTGCGATTTTTTTAAAAAACTACTTTCATACCAGATGTTCAGTGATACAGAGGAGGGAGTGGCACAGACCTGGATGAGATATGTCATAATGACTGGGCATTCTACTAACTTAAGTGAAATTACTTGTAAAATATTTTCCTGTAATAGTCTCTTTAATATTGAAGGTATCTTAGGTATGTCTGTTGCAAGTATTATGTTTACGGAAACTCCAATTCTTCCTCTTCTGCAACCACGTACACTGAGTAGGTTGAACTTCGCAAACGTGTACTCCACCGTGTAGCTCTTTCAATGTTTGGAATGTAGCAGTATTTCACACTTAGAAAGAATTAACTCCAACAACGGTAATCTTGAATAGGCAATGACTGGGGCCATTATCAATCCAAGATGGCTAAACAAGGTGACAAAATTGATTCCGAAAAATGTCCATGTGCTTGATATGCATCCCAGTTAGTAGAAACTTGTGAAATGAAATATCAGCCAGATGAAAACAGCAAAATATGATTTGCTTAAACTATGAAAAATCAAACAAATGTCTTGAAGAGTTATGCAGATAGGGTTGATCGCTGAGTATATAGCATATAACATAAAAGCAGAGCAAACAGTATAGAAACACTTCAAATCAAGCAACGGTGGAGAGCAAAATAAGAGAGGGTTGCAGCCACACGGCGCAGAAAGCAATCGATAATATCGTCCGCATATATATTTACAATTATTATACGGATAAGTTTATACATTTATGATCTTATCATGTCTTATTTTGCAAGCCAAAACTTCAATAGTTAATATAAACAATAGTACATATAGGGGGCATCCTTGACGTACACCTTTCTTCAAAGGGACAAAATATGATACGGTTTAATTTTGAACAATGCAGCTGATTTTGCTATAAATAATAGTCTTCACCCATTTGATCAAGTCCGAGCCAAAGTTAAGTTTTTCTGAGGTATAGTGAAAAGAGAGTTCATCTATCACAAGCCTTGCTGAAGACATTTTCGTCAATGTGTTGGGAGATCAGTTGGTGGTAGTATAGATGAATCCAGCGAGCTAAGTGATGGTCCGCAGAATTCATTCAGCCAATTCTGGGTCCCCTCCACACCAAACTGGTGTTGTGACTGCCCAATTTAGTGGATTAAAGCCGCTTAAAATCGATGTTTATATTGTATTGTGTTATAAACGTTCGTCATCCTTTTGTCTACGTGTAACACGGGCGATGGAATGCAGTTTAAAATCCCCGCTAAGGCCGCTTCATTTCACATTTTAGGTGGGATGGAGCCAACCGGGACGCAGCTGGCTGCCATTGAGGTGTAGGAATGCGTGAAATTGGATTCGTCTATAAGAGAGGCCGGGAGATCCAGCTGGCCATATAAGAGAAGCCGGGGCGATCAGCGATCACTCTGGCCGCGAAGAGAGCATCTTGAACAGACTAATGGCATTTGATCTAACAGAATTAATGCTGACCGCTGCGCGCTGTGCAATTTCTTGGCAAGACGATACTGACCAGCCCCATTGTTAAAATCATGCATTTAAATGATGCTTGAATAATTAAGTAGCTGTTGTGCACTGTTCTGTTGGTTTCTATGCATAGTTTGGCAATGAATAAATATATATCCTAATCATAAAATATTGAGAATTTCATTGATGGTGGGTGCTCAGTGGGTGAAAAAGTAAGAATTTGGTCATTTTCTAACAGCAAATGATGGTGATGTTAAAAGAGACCGGCTATTTCTCTTTCTCATCCCCTTTTCCTTTAGATTGCCACAAGTATAAAACATTTATAAAACGTGTAATGTTTTATGGTTGGCAGCTTTTAGCGAGCATCAAGTTAACATCGGTCATCTTCGTCGTGTTTGTACAACTGAAACTCACATTACCTACAGAGGTGTTTTCATTTCAGCCATTGCGCCAAGTTCATTGAAACAATATCAGAGAAATAAAACATGTTTAAAAGATACATGATGTATTTCGTTAACATGAACGAGTGCTTTTACAATCAAAATGTATCATTCCGAAATAAAAGTTAGTTAGGTATGATCTGATCAAGGCAATTTTCAGAAGGGGGGAAAATTTGACGAAAATGGTCAAAAGTGGACTTCTCACGGGGTGGGCAGATTCGCCCATAATTTTCCCCCTTGGTTACGCTACTGCTCCATTGCATTAGTATATGCTCACCTGAAAAGTGGAACTTTGACCCTCAATAAAAAATATTTTTCTTTCATTTGGCACTCCCTTGAGGGCCATGCCTCCTCGGCGTTTTGAGATACGAAAAGGACCCCAAAATTTTAATAGTTTTTGCTGCTCAAGAGTGATCATTTCCACCAAGTTTCATGACAATCCAACAATCTATTATTAGTAACTGTCAACCTTGCTATGACCTTGAAGGTTTTGACGCTTAATTGTGATTACATGATCCACGTTTTTTGACAATCCGACAATCAATACTCAGTTGACCTCAACTGACCTTGACACGACTTTAACATTTTGACAATCCAACAATATGTACTCAGTCGACCTCAGATGAGTTTAAAAAGTCCACCAAGTTTCATGACAATCTGACAATGTATACTCAATTCTTCTTGACCTTGACCTGACTTTCAACATTTTTACGCTTACATCCATCATTCATAACTCCAAATTTCTTCTGTCTTTTGCCTTTTCTGTCTTTTACCATTTACCAATGTTCAGTTTAGTTAAATGGCTAAGACTGAAAAAAATGTCATAGCTAAGCCCTAACACTTTAATTTTCATCGGATTTTACCCGTTGTTAAAGCTATACCGATATGGGCAAATTGTCCATGCCAAAGATTAAAACCAAGATAAAGTGCGCCCAATTTAAGTGTAAAATTCCGTGTTATACCGCTGGCGGAAAAATAAGCACGGTGGCCTATAATGGTTAGGGCGCGACCTTCATAATCGAAAGGTAGCGGGTTCGAGCCCCACCACGGCCAGTGTGTTGCGTACTTGGGCAAGATAGCTTAATTCCCAATTGCTTTACTCCACCCAGGTGTAAAATGGGGAGCTGCTGGATAATCTAAGTCGCTGAGAGTCTGCGCATCATTTGGGGACTTTGTGAAGCGGAAATGATTCTGATATATCCTAATGGCAGCGGAATTCATTAGGAAACGAATTTGGAGAAAACCTTCCGTTAATAAAATGCTATGCTGAGCCACCAGCCTGGGTGGCTCACGCTCCAGTAATCTCAGATGATTGAGCTCAGTAATACATCAAAGAATGTCTTCCAATTCATGAAAACAAATAGATAATCAGCTTATCGGATTAAAAGCTTAGAGGGAATGTCTTGCTGCTCAGCGAGTGTTTGTAATTATCAGAAGGTTTTCTCCAAATTCATTCTCTAATGTATAGTTGTTGAAGTGTGCTGATAACCAGTAGCGTAGCCAGCGGGGGGCAGGGGAAGAGTGCCCCCTGACAAAAAAAAAATGAAAGAAAAAGTGCCCTCTGACAAAAAATGAAAGAGAAAATCAGGAGGGCAAAGGAAAAGAAAAAGGGCAGCCCTTTTCTAGCAAAATTCAGGGCCAAAATAGTGTAAAATACAAAATTTTTCCGCGCTACGCGCGCACATTGTAACAATAAAGCCCTTTTTTAGCCGGATAATGGGCGAAAATAGTGTAAAATACCATTTTTTTCGCGCTACGCGCGCACATCATCCCAATAAGGCCCTTTTCGGGAAGCTCGAAGACATACAGTCTCTATATATTGTATGATGCAACTGCAATTTTTTTCGTCTGTGCCCCCAAAATTTTATTTTGCCCCTCCCCCCACCAAGAAAGCTGGCTACGCCCCTGCTGATAACTAGGTCATGCTTAGATGAAGCACACGTTAAATCACCGACATTATTCTTTATTTATATTTATAAGCCACTTGAGTGCACTTGGTGCTTTGTGGGTGTGTTGTAAGTTGCAACTAGGTATCTTCTTTGTTTATTATCTTCTAATCACTTTATTCATTACACCCAACGTTGGCGGAATTTATGTTTTATAATATCTTTATTTTGGGCTCACACTGTCATCCTTGGCAAGTCACGGGCCCTCCCCCGCCCTTTGCTCAGCGGTGACGTGCAGGACTTCATGAAAGTGGGGATGGGCAGTATGACAGCAGTGTCGTAAATTTCTTTTTTCACTGGGGATGGAGGTTGGTGTAGGCCTAACATCCTTGAACACATGTTGAAGAGGAGCAACAGAAGTGTGTTAAGCTTCCAGATTAAGTTTCCATTTCAAGCCAAAATGATCAATTATGAACATTGAAGTAGCGTTTTTGTTTTTGCTCCCAGATTATTAGTAAGTTTCTGCGGGAAGCGCAGAAAATTGGCCAATTTCAAAGGTAAAATTATGAAATATGAACATTGAATTGGCTTGGACAGATTCGCGCGAAGCGTCCGAAAATTTGCAATTTGATAGCGTTTTTTGCTCCTAGATTAAATACCTTAACAAAAATAAAGCATTGCCAATTTTAACGAGGTCAAGTGAGTATAGATTTTCCGATTGTCATGCAACTTTTTCTTCTTTTTTATGTTTATGTGTTTTATTATAATCAAAACAAATCAACTCAGAATCATAAATCACAAATATCGCATCAAAAACAGCAATATTATAAAATACATTAGGCCCTATACAAAATAGCAGGGAATCACACACATCAGATTAAAGCATTCAAATGTCAAAATTCTAAATGAGCAATCAGTTTACCTTTTTTCTTGATAGCAATACAATATTTTGTATTCCTTTGGAGTAAAGCCATTAATTCAGCCACATTTGGCTTTTTGTCTTGGAATTTACATGTAATATTTAGTACATAAAATAATTATGTTACCAATGAGTCCTTAGTAATATCAAAAATTTTACCCAAATTTTCAAACTGAAAATCAAAACCAAGTTTAACTTCAAAATGTTCTGAATCTCTAGCTAGAGGACTAAATCGCACTCGCAAAATATGAACAGGTGTTTCAGGATCCTTGTGAAAAAAATGAACAATCAGGAGAGTCAGTCCTTAAATCAGAATCTTAAATAAAAAATCTATAAAAGCAATGGATTTGTGAAAAACCTTGAAATAAAAGGACGGCAAAACTTAAAATTTCTAATGTGAATTTCCTCTCAACGACTATTGACTAGGATATCATTCCAAAAAGAAATGACCTTTCCTGGGAGACATTTATCAAGAATAATTTTGTAAGTGTATTTTGGAATCTTTGAATCCTTAGCAGTCGTTATCAGCAGGCCCGTACGCAAGGGGGGGGGGGTCCCCCAATTTGGAAAAGTATACAAAAAGTTTCAAAAATCGTTTTTTTACGCTTTCTTGGACAAAAAAGGTCCAAATTTGGGGAAGAAAGTCGACTTTTCACAAAATCGACCCCCTCGACTTTTCACAAAATCCAGAAACCAGATCATCAAAACTCTTGAGGTTAATCTGAGATCAGGTCATCTGAGATGCTGTCATGAAACTTGGTGGATGTGATCGCAAAATTCAAGGTCAACTGAATATAGATTTTTGGATTGTGCAACTATGTAGATGTGACTTCCATTGAGCAATTTGTTACAATTCTGAATTAAATGTATTTAGAACATATTTTAAAAAGTAAATTCGGCTTTCAAAATGAACGTTCTTGAGCATCCCAGGCACTCATAATTGCAAAATTTGACACCTGATATATCTCCATTTGCGGCGTTGTCCTTTTAACGACAGTTCTTGTTTTTTATTTTCTTGGTATATCAATTTCAATAATATATATTCGTAGCCCCTATGAAACTTAGAAACGAATTTTAAAATTATCAAAAGTGGCAACTGAACAAATTCCAAGTTGCAAAGGCTTATTGTCGTCGAGAACCATATCGTTTTACAAAACCTTGACTGAGTGGCTTTCAAGCTTCAAAATGTAAATGTTTATCTGCATTAATTTTGTTTGTGCAAACTTCATGTATAATATGTAATCTGACACTGTTCAATACTCTGCTTGCTTTACATTTACAGTAGCTATGTAAAAGAATCGTTCGGTATGATGTCACTGAATATACAGGGTGCTTCTGAAAGATTTGTAGTTATTGTGGTTCCTTTGCTTTATTTCAATTGTTACTTGTACGGATCCAAATTCAAACATGGGAACACAATGTATGGGGGTTTACCAATTATATCCTTTTTAATCATCTAAATTACTTGTATTGTTTAGAGAAAATATTGTCATTTTCCCAAAATTCATAATAAGTTGGCATGGGAACTTGTTTTATTTGCATATTCATTGCAGATGAAGTTGAGTTAATTGACAAGCTTGGCTTCGGTGAGTCTACCTCGTACACCATTTGTAAACAGTACTTCTGTATTTTATCAGCGTTTTATATTACTTCCACAAATTCAAAAATGTGTATACGAGATAGACTGTAGCTTAAGTTGACAATCTTGGCTTAAATGACTGTGGTCTAAGCCAGTGGCGTAGCGTGGGTCATCCGATTGGGGGCGACCATGATGGACACCGGGTCTGATTGGGGGGGGGGGGGGGGCAAAAGCCGTTTTTTCGGCAATTTTCCTATGGGATTTTCTACATTTTGCAATCGATGGGGGGGGGGCACGGGGGGGGGCACTCTGACGCTACGCCACTGGTCTAAACTGTGCCGACGAGAGCCTTCACGGGCCCTCCCCCGCCCTTTGCTCAGCGGTGACGAATCAAAACCAAGTTTAACTTCAAAATGTTCTGAATCTCTAGCTAGAGGACTAAAACGCACTCGCAAAATATGAACAGGTGTTTCAGGATCCTTGTGAAAAAATGAACAATCAGGAGAGTCAGTCCTTAAATCAGAATCTTAAATAAAAAAATCTATAAAAGCAATGGATTTGTGAAAAACCTTGAAATAAAAGGACGGCAAATTATCGAAATTCAATGGCACACTTAAAATTTCTAATGTGAATTTCCTCTCAACCACTATTGACTAGGATATCATTCCAAAAAGAAATGACCTTTCCTGGGAGACATTTATCAAGAATAATTTTGTAAGTGTATTTTGGAATCTTTGAATCCTTAGCAGTCGTTATCAGCAGGCCCGTACGCAAGGGGGGGGGGTCCCCCAATTTGGAAAAGTATACAAAAAGTCCCAAAATTTCAAAAATCGGGTTTTTTACGCTTTCTTGGACAAAAAAGGTCCAAATTTGGGGAAGAAAGTCGACTTTTCACAAAATCGACCCCTCGAATTTTCACAAAATCGCCCCCCCCCCCCTAAAAAATGTCCACTTTTTCAAAATCACCCCCCCAATGAAATCCTGCGTACGGGCCTGGATATCAGGTTTTCAAAAAAAAAATTAGATATATCAAAACCACAAATACCTAGAATATGAATCCAATCAGTTGAAATATTTTTTTACAAGAAAATTATATTTCTTCCTATCCTGAGGAGATATGTCAAATCCAGAAACCAGATCATCAAAACTCTTGAGGTTAATCTGAGATCAGGTCATCTGAGATGCTGTCATGAAACTTGGTGGATGTGATCGCAAAATATGTTCAACGTCATTTCAAGGTCAACTGTATAGATTTTTGGATTGTGCAACTATGTAGATGTGACTTCCATTGAGCAATTTGTTACAATTCTGAATTAAATGTATTTAGAACATATTTGAAAAAGTAAATTCGGCTTTCAAAATGAACGTTCTTGAGCATCCCAGGCACTCATAATTGCAAAATTTGACACCTGATATATCTCCATTTGCGGCGTTGTCTTTTTAAAGACAGTTCTTGTTTTTTATTTTCTTGGTATATCAATTTCAATAATATATATTCGTAGCCCCTATGAAACTTATATACTTTTTAATCATCTAAATTACTTGTATTGTTTAGAGAAAATACTGTCTTTTTCCCAGATTCATAATAAGTATTGACCTTTTCGCTAAATCCCATAAGCCTTTGCGAGTACACCTGAGATGTCGTCATTTGACGTCACGCCGATCTGCACCGATGCGCACATCGTTTATCGAACATTGTTACTATTTTGTGAAAATGTTATTGTAAAAATTAGTTTAATGTTAGAATATTTTGCAGTAATTTTCAAAAATTGTTTTTGAATGTTATAAAACTTTTTATATCCTTTATATAACCCAGGTTTAAAGGTTTTCTGGCAACCTTTCGTAACATGTCTGACCTTTTGTGAATAATGTCCAAAATATTTTGTGTTTGCTGGGTTACATGTGGACAAAATTAGTATTATGAATTTGGATAAATCACTGTATTTTACGAATAATTCAATGATTTAAAAAGGATTCTAAAGTACATACTCAAAAGTACGTGACTTGATTTCAAAATATTATAATTTAATATGATGTTTAAATTTTAGCACGTGCCCTTACAGCGACTCAAATGTCAAGGTCTTTTTTTTTGGGGGAGGGATATAATTTAATATACAAATTAGAAGTCGAAGACATATAAACTTAATTTTATTACGTTTAGAGAAATAAAAATACCAAATATACCATTCAAATGACGCAAATGAATATATTCTATATGGACGCATGATTTCAAAAGTTGTTTTTTTTTCTAAATAAATCTGTTTATCCTAGAGCAATAAAATTTGACATTTTGATCCTAAATTCAATTAAGTTTCCAAAACAATGACAAAAGAGTTCAGAGTTAAAATTACATTAAGGTTGGATTCACGGTTATTCATTAAAACAGATTGGCAATTTATAACTGAAATTAATATTGTATTAAAAGTTTAAAATGTTTATGGTAGCGATATAGCTAGAGAGGTACCTCAGAATTAGATACTTTTATTACCATGATTACTTTCCGAGTCACCCGTTTCCATGCATATTGAATTTGGGTGTTCTTAAGGGATGGGGTATGAACGTTTGGACAGTATTTATTGTGGGACATGAGAGCACATCAGACATATCGAATTGCATTCTGAATACGAAGAATGTCCTTCTGATATCAAATAATTTTGATATTTTGAAATTCGCAATGTAATACACATTTTATGGCAAATGATTAAAAATTGATATTTTTGATATTTAAAAGTACTCGAAGTAAACTTTATAAATGTGATGATTTATACTTAAAGTGTATGTAGTGGGATGAAAAGCCGACGATCAATTGAAAATTTTGACCTGTCGTATTGAAGATATGGATTTTTTTTCCCAAAACACCAAAAAGGTCTTTTGGGGAAAAAATCCATATCTTCAATATGAAAGGTCAAAATTTTCAATTGATCGTCGAGTTCTTCAGCTACATACACTTTATAAAGTGTATGTAGCTGGGAGGAACAGTAAATCTAATGATATATTCTTAAAAGAATATATCATTAGATTTATCAAATTTGCTTCGAGGACTTATATATATCAAAAATGTGAAAAATATCAAATTTTAACAATTTGTCATAAAATTTGTATTATATCGTGAATTTCAAAAAATGAAAATTATTTGATATCAGAAAGATATTCTTCGTATTCAGAATGCAATTCGATATGTCTGATGTGCTCTGATGTCCCACAAAAAATACTATCGAAACGCTCAAAACGCTCATTCCAGATCCCTTAAGGCAAGTTGGAGCCTTCAGGCCTAATTTTTCCTATTTTGGTTATTTTTGTTTAATAAACAGTTTGAGCAAAATCTATTTTTGACCGATCATGCTGAGGGTAAATATTTATGTGCACTAGCAATTAATTTGGATATTTTACCATGTTAAAGCAATCTTGACTATTGGGCTATTCCATTTAAAATCCACACTACCCCTGTTGAAGATTTAGCTAAAGTCTTCCACAGAGGGAGTATGAATTTTGAACACAATAGACAATTGGGTAACTTCCATTTGAAATACGCACTCCAGTTGTGGAAGATATAGGTAAAGACTTAATACAGGGGGAGTATGGGAATCAAAATGATTAACTCTGACGTATTACATTTTAAAAACAAACTCCCCCTGTGGAAGATATTTCCAGAATCTTCCACAGGGGTAGTGTGGGTTTCAACTGGAATAGCTCATTAGCGTTAATCTTTTAGAAACACACCGTATAGCTCAGAATAAATTCACTAAAATTCGTGTAGGATTTCAATTTATTTTCATAGGCCATTGAGCTCTAGGAAAACACGACGAAATCCTATGCAAAACCAATACGATTATATGAATGACTTTATAATTAAAAATATTCTAAGGTGGGTTTGAGGTGAGCATATAGCATTTCAAATACTCAAATATTGATACAAATAAATCAGACACACAAAAGGAACTGTATGTGCGTTATAAAGGATCCCAGCAAACACAAAAACGTTTTAAAAACGTTTTAAATAAGTTATATTTTGGCTTTTGGTTTAGGTAAAAACGTTTTAATAACATTAAAATGTCGGGTTATATAAAGGTCATGATAACGTTTTAAAACGTTTTGTATGAAAACACACTACAACAATATTTTTAAATGTTTTCAAAAAATGTTATTGTAAACTATTTTTGCAAACATTTTTGCAAAATATTGTGTCAATACTTAAATAACATTATGTTAAAATATTTGAACCCAGCAAACACATAAATGTTCTTAAAATGCTTTTTTCAAAACCTTTTAATAACATTTAAATGTCGGGTTATAGAAAGGTCATGAAAACGTTTTTAAAACGTTATTGAAAATATTGTGGGCAAACATTTTTCGCAAAATATTTTTTCAACCCCAAAATAACATTCTGTTTAGAATGTTTTGTATCAAGTTTTCAAGAATGTTTTTGGAATGTTATTAAAACGTTTTTATACCCGTTATATAACCCGACATTTAAACGTTTTCTGTAAAACATTTTTGTTTGCTGAGCAGTAGATTATCAAAAATGTTTTTAAGGTTATGAAAACGTTTTATACTCTTAATATACCCTTTATATAACCCGACATTTAAACGTTTTCTGACAACCTTTTATAACCTTTTGCGAATGATGTCGAAAACGTTTTGTGTTTGCTGGGATAATACAAAGGTTTGATATAAGGGGTGTCATATTTCCCCATGTGCGTGGTTTTTCTCGGGGGAACGCCCATAACTTTCGTTTTTATATTATTGACCTTAACTCAAGAACCGCAAGACATAATTGATTTTTTAAGCAGAAAACACAATTTTGGTCTATATTTTGTGTATGAATTTTCTAGGATTTTCCAGTTTCCACCTTATTACGTTAAGGGATCTAAAATGAGCGTTTATTGCGTTTCGACAGTATTTTTTGTGGGACATGAGAGCACCTCAGACCTATCGAATTGCATTGTGAATACGAAGCATGTCTTTCTGATATCAAATAATTTTCATTTTTTGAAAATCACAATATAATACAAATTTTATGACAAATTAGGCCAAGTAAAAAAAGAAACAAGTTTCTCGTCCGGACTTTTTTCAAAAAAGGAGGAGGCAGGGCTTTACTATTTACTATTTTTCAGTTTTTTGCTATTTTTTTTCAAGATGGCCGCCATGCTAAATATGGCTGTACAATGTATATGGTCATTTTCACGGTAAAGGGTGTAACTTTGGATTTTTAACATTTTGATCCGTAGTTTTCTAATAAAGCCACAGAATTCCATGATTTTTGGCCACATAAGTCATCTAGTTAGCAGCTACCTTGGGTAGCATAATCATCTTCGGGAGTTACTGCGTTCAGTTTTAGCAGGCTTAAATGTACCTAATATTGCCATTTTGAAAAACTGTAAAAACAGTAACATTTTTGTAAAACCCTGTGTTTTCTTCAGTTAGTTCATGGATAATTTTTCTTATCCTGAAAGTACGGTCATATGTTCAGTAAACACTGCCACATTAGATTTAATTGTGAACAGCCCTGTATTTTTGAGAACCGGACTTCGATATTTGTCGTTTCGAGGCTTCATTTTCCGTTAACAATTGTTAACAAACTTTGTGGGTATAGCTTTGGTTCATAATTCTTGGTTATTTCTTCACTTCTTCTTGATTCATAACAGTTGATATCTTAACTTGAAATGGGTAACAAAAATTAGTTGATTTGCAAGCTTTTAAAAATTTTATAAAATCTTGACTTCAAAGAGCCGATTTTCCGTTAACTTTTTTGAAGCCTCCGAAACAAACTGTTCAGCAAGCTTGGGCAAATATAAATAAAAGAGCTCATCCAATCTATTTATCAAAATGTAGCAAAGTAGATCCTCAAGTCACTTGCTTTTAAATCATGGAGATATATATCACCGTTTGAAAATGGGACCCAATACAAACTTTCCGTTAACAATTGAAGCCTCCGAAACAAATGAAGCCTCCGAAACAACAGTAAACTTAATTATCATCTATGCATATCTAAATTGGTATGTTCCATATTGATATCTGCATTGTAATTGTTGCATGATATGTGCAGAATGTCATAAATTTAAAAAAAAATTGATATTATGGTTAATGCTTGAAAAATATACTGATATCCAAGAAAGCCCGTTTCGGAGGCTTCACATGCAAATAACACCATACTTAACAAATGGGTGAAAAAATTATCATGTTATAAATCTGCAATATCTGCCGCATAGAATCATTGATTCAATACACACAAGAAAATAACAGCTTAGATGATCCCAACAGTGTTGTTATCAAAAAAACTACTTCTGCCATGTTTAACCATTGTAAACATGAAGCCTCCGAAACAAAAAAAAATGACTTGCTGTGATAATTTAATTTTTGTCACAACTGAAATTCAATACTTAGAAGCAAAGCATGAAAATTGGTAATTGTGATATTTTTACCTATTTTTTCATGTCAACTTGTAGTAGTTAGCCAAATATTTTACTTTTATGATCACCTGTGTTGTTAACTGAAGCCTCCGAAACACAAATCGCTTGAATTGCCAATTCTAAAAATAACTCCAATTTCTGTGAAACTTGGCTGGGAGGTTCCTTTCATCAAGTAGTATTTGTACATGAAGTTAGACATTTAAATTATTTTAGGAACCCAATTAAAACTTAAAAAATATGTTTAAGGTTGGGAAATTTCCATTGCAAATGACCCTTGATGTTAAAAAATTTCAAAATTGCAATTACAAACATAGCAAAACATGGTATAAAATTTAACTTATATCTGTTGACTTACTTTTGAATGGGATTTCACATGTATTCCAGCTTTCATGTCATAATTTTCTGAGCTTATGTAAAATACATTTTTTCTTAGATTTTAACCAGAATGTTATGGAAATGTCAAATTTTTTATCAGAAATCAAAAGGTTTAAGCCTTGAAACACTATTTTACTGGAATTTAAGTTGCTTCTATGCATGATTACAGTCAACAGAAACATATTTAAGTGGTTTGAAATTTTGACCCTAAAAATCAAAAGTTACACCCTTTACCGTGAAAATGACCATATTTAATCACCGATATTGTGCTATTTGAGTATACTGATGCAAGTATGACAAAATAAATGATTTGTATCATTTTTAGCCAACTTGCTAAGCATATTTCAAAATTCAGAAACAGTGAAAATGTTCATTTGTTCACCTTCACAATATTCGATATACTAAATTTCCTGGTTTACATCGGTTTGAAATCAATACCGAAACCAATACCGAACATTTTTTTTTTAAATTTTTAAATGTTTTTCCTACCCTTACACAAGCTCTAACCCACCCCCAAACCTTACTACATATACACCCACCCAAGCCCAACTAACCTTTAACCTAATCCAAAACCCTTGCCGTTACCCCCAAAAGGGAATTAGGGGAGAAGTTGATTTCACCCGAAAATCGGACCTATATTTAATGTTTTAAAATGCATAAATGTGGTAACGTTTTAATTACTTTATTTTGCCTCATTTCATCGAAATTGTTATTTTTATCGCTAACAAAATAAAAGAGAAACCTTTCAAATAATTTTGAAAATTTTAAATTTTTCCTAATTCCAGTGCAAAAGCTTTTTTCTTCTGGGTAAGAATTTTTTTCTTACATGGAACAGCTTTTGTCTTTTAGGTTAGAAATTTGATAAATAGGTCATCATAATAAAAAATGCATGCATGGGCCTATTTATCAAATTTCTAACCTGCAAGAAAAAAGCTGTTGAATGTAAGAAAAAAATTCTTACCCAGAAGAAAAAAGCTTTTGCACTTGAATGTATTTTTGGTGTTTTTTAGAATTTTAGAATTTTTTTTAAATTTCCAAAATGTGAACGGTTTCTCCTTCCTATATAATTAGCCATAAAAAGTGCCATTTTGATGAGATGAGGCTAAAAATAAAGTAATTGAAACTTTATTAAAATATTCATGCATTTACTAAGTTTAAAAGCTAAATATAGGTAGTAAGGGTAGGAAAAACAGTTTAAAAACTTTTGAAAAAAAAAAAAAAAATAAAAATAAAAAAAAAAAAAAAAAAAAAAAAAAAAAATTCTTTTTTTTTTTATTATTATTTTTTTTTAATTTTTTTTTTTGAATAGTAAATAGTAAATAAAAGGAGGCGGCGGCCAAAAGGAGGCGGGCGGGACGAGAAACATGTATTTTATTTTACTTGGCCTTATAAACATTTGATATTTTTCAAATTTTTGATATATAACAGTCCTCGAAGTAAATTATATAAATCTAATGACATATTCTTAAAGTGTATGTAGCAGGGAGGAAAAGCCGACGGTCAATTGAAAATTTTGACCTTTCAAATTGAAGATATGGATTTTTCCTAAAAGACCTAATTTTTTTTGGTGTTTTGGGAAAAAAATCCATATCTTCAATACGAAAGGTCAAAATTTTCAATTGATCGTCGGCTTTTCATCCCACCTACATACACTTTAAGTATAAATCATCAGATTTATAAAGTTTACTTCAAGTACTGTTAAATATCAAAAATATCAATTTTAATGATTTGCCATAAAATGTGTATTACATTGCGAATTTCAAAAATCAAAATTATTTGATATCAGAAGGCCATTCTTCGTATTCAGAATGCAATTCGATATGTATGATGTGCTCTAATGTCCCACAATAAATACTGTCCAAACGTTCATACCCCAGCCCTTAATGCGATATCATACATGGGAATGTTTGTACTTATTTTGGTGTCACTGGATAGAGGAGTCATATAGCTATACATTGGTGTAAAATATAGCTAGCAGTCTAGTATAGGACAAAGAAATTCCCGGGGTTCCAGCTGTACTAGTCCTATACATCATATGAAAAGGTTTGACTACAAAAACGATTCTCTTATACGCAGTTTCGACCTCGATATACCACCGAGCACACAGATATTTCCAGCACACGGTTGAGTGCATAGCATCATAAGAGCTGTGTGAGATCTAGTGGAAAATAGGGTTCTGTGATTGGTTTTTGTCAAAACCTCAAGTGTTCCCTTCATCCAATCAGATTTTTATATATTTTTTAAGGAAAGCTAACACTTCCCCCTAAAACATTTTTCCCCATTAGGTCAACAGATAACGTAATTCAATGTTATAGCAAGGCAAATGTGGTAAATATGTTGAAAATACCTATCCAAGCACATTTTTTGACCAAAATGTAGATTTTAAAAGTCAAAACCTCAAGTGTTCCTTACAATATTTTTTTCAAATTTTATGCCGTTAAATGAAAGAACACACTTATATTGTCCATTATACTAGCCTCATTTGAATGAGCAATGACCAATTCTCTTTAAATTGCAAATAGTGCAGTGTGCAAAGATTTACTATTTTCGCCTGTTTTATCATACGGTTGTAAATTCAATGATCTATACTTTTGCTAAAGAGCGCTTACAAATTGATAATGTAGATTTACTCATTTTTTACAGAAGTATAATTAATTCATCCCTTTGCTAAATGCAAAAAATCGCCGTTTGGTGCGGTTCGTCCAAATCCATATTTCCATATCTACGTCGGGGAATAATATTTTCAAGTATTTTTTGGCGGAAATGAAAGATTACTAAAACAGCCCGTAGATCCTTCGAAAAACAAAACATACTTGATACTAACGTGCATTTTCCCGACTATGGATCTTCTCGCATTTTTAAACACTAAGAAAAATCGGACTCCTGCATTGATGATTTATACATTGTATAAAATAATTTCTTAATCAATCAACTGGTGCGAAGATAATAAGATTATAAAATACGCCTACACACACACAAATGGTTTAAAGTACGATCTTTTAAAATGAATTTGGTCAATTATTTTCAAACATGATTTTTTTGTGGGCATATTTGTTATGCTAAGGGCTCAGATTGCTACGTTTGCAAAGTATTTTTGTGGGACCTGTGAGCAATCAGACACGCCAAATTGCATTCTGAATACGGAGAATAATCCTTCTATCAAATATTAATTTTTATTGATTTTTTTAAAGTTCACGATATAATACCAATTGTATGACAATTTTTTTTTTTTAAATGACATTTTGACATATAACAGTCCTCAAAGGAAGTAGGCCTAAACTTTATAAATCTGATATCTACTTTTAAGTGTATGTGGCTGCATGTGATAAAAAAAAAGCCCGCAATTGCTTTGCGATGCAGTGCATCCGCACTGCATCCTACTGCAAACTACTGCATCGCGGTTTCGTAATCAAGTTAAACATTTTAACTTGGAAATGCGACGAGTTGCGGTAAGTTGCGGCAAAATGTAATCGATATATCAGCAACGCACCGCATCGCAAAGCAACTGCGGCCGCAATTGCAATTGTGTTGCCGATATATCGATTACTTTTGCCGCAACTCACCGCAACTCGGCGTATTTCCAAGTTAAAATGTATTTAACTTTATTGCGATATCGCAATGCAGTAGTTCGCAGTACGATGCAGTGTGGCAACGCACCGCACCGCAAAGCAATTGCGGCGTACTATGAACCGACCTTTTTTCAGTACGATGCATTGCGGCATCGCACCGCATCGCAACGCGTAGTGTGAACAGACCTTCAGGGTGATTGCGTCATCACATCCTGTTGGATTCATGCATGCGCCGTGGTTATCATCGTGGTATTTTGTGTTATCTATGGTTGTTAGGGTTAATAAATATTAACCTTCACTCTCAGAACATTGGTTAAAAATTTTAACCAACTTGGTTAAAATTTTAACCAACCATGTATTTACAGGTGAACAGCCCAACAGTTGGTTATATTGTTAACCAACCTGGGTTGAGTAACAATATAACCACAGGTTGGTTAAAAACATTGACCAACTACTGGTTAACATTACGGTAACCAACCAGTTGGGCAAAGCATGTTGGGCAAAATATAACCAATAGTTGGTTAAACACTATGAATGGGAAGTTCATTTCATTGTTCATATTTTAACCAATTGGAGACATTTGAAGGCAGGAAATTATATTATAAACATTTTATCGGGTATAACACTTAGTTTAAGTGTGTGCGAGGCCAGAGTGTGAGCAAGACTTACGATGCTTTATCGACTACAGCTACCACCACAACCGGTCAGCTTAAGCTTAAGCTTTACCGGTTGTGGTGGTAGTTGTCGTCGATAAAGCATCGTAAGTCTTGCTCACAGTCTCGGCCTCGCACACACTTAAACTAAGTGTTATTCCCGATGAAATGATATACATTATAATATAATTTCATACCTTCAAATGTCTCCAACAGATCTTGAAGACCCCGATCCACCGCTTTGCAGCAAGCCACTCATATCGGCCATCTTGTTTTCTGAAATGCATTTTTGCCCAACACAATGACCAATCACAGTTCGCAAAGGAACACCATGTGACCATGGTTGGGCAAAACCATACTTTGCCCAACTTTATTGGCGGGAAAAGGATGTTTTTTACCAAGGTTGGTTAACTTTTAACCAACATTGTGTAAATACCATATTGACAGGTTTGACCAACCATGTATTAAACTGTATTTTGCCCAACTTCAAGAATCTTAACCATTGTTGGGCATTTTTAACCAACTGTTTTCTGCCCATTAATTTTTTATCCAATGTTCTGAGAGTGTTCCACAGAAATGAACAGTTTAACCCCCTCCCGCCCCCCCCCCCCCAGTTATAGGTAATGTGTAGGCCTATCACTTGTTATAATTGAAATTGTACGCAATAATGCATGCGAATTGAGATGTTGATGCGTCTAATGCACGCGTCCCGAAAGGGGGAGTGCATTGATTAGACGCATATCATCAACATCTCAGTACAAGTGCGATATTGTGTACAATTTCTCGAGCAAGAAGTGATACCATGATACGCATTTATTAACGTATTTCATACACTAAAAAAATATCAATGATTGCAATTTGTATAGCAAAATACCACATGACTTTGAAAAACATGCTTTCCAGTATAGTTTACCTTTTTTAATGGTATTATTATCACGTTTTTGCATAATACGCCGGGGGCAGGTCCGCACTCCAGTTTGAGGTAAGTCCGCCCGGGGAAAACATGGGGCGAATATGCCCCATCCTCAAAGGGGCGCATGTGCCCCTTGTGCACATCTTGTATTTTCCCCAGGGTATGCAAAATACAAATCGAATGCCGAGCTTATCACTGCATAATATCTTTGACAAATCTCGTACGTTCCCAATACAGATTTCCATTAAAACAATGCAACTGTATATTGATGATAATACAACATTATCAATGCAAGAATAAAATGACGTTTTGGTCTATTTTTTAAAATTATTTTGGTGCAGTTCTATGAACATATTCATATAAACATGATAAGTCTCGTAGCTAATATGAGAAGTTTATGATGACATTTTGTTTTGGCTGCAGTTCGATATGAACAATAATCCGATAAGTCGCGTAGCTAATATGAGAAGTTTATGATGACCTATGTTACGTCACCTAATTTTGCCATCACCAAATGAGGTGGGCGTACCTGCCCCCAAGGCGAACACTCACCGCTTTCCCCTATCTCAAGATTTGATTTTGATGTTGAAACATATGGCTAGCGCATATGGCCAGCGCTCATCATGCGCAAAGCATTTACAAAGTACAACAACAATTCCCTTACCTTTAAAAGCGTCCAACTAGACCCTTTTCTGCTCCATCAAAAGATCTGTCCGTATCTAGCCTCCCTTGATAGATGACAGGAATGGAAGACATTCACCCCAACCATAGCTTTTATACATACCACCTGAATTGAATATTCAATCAAGATAACATATCTGTTTTTCACTGTCAATGTGAATAGCGATTTGAATTTGAACACGTGCCACATGTCCACGTTATAATTATAATATTTTAAAAACACAAAAACATCCTGTTTGATGGTGATACCAAGCGCGTTCAACGTCTGTCCACCTATATGGGTCTAACCATGCCTGCCTGTGATTTATCTTAAGATAAAAAAAAAAAGATATGATAAAAAAGAGGAAATATTCATTAAGTTCAAAGAAAATGCTTCTGGATATGCATTGTGTGTTAATTTGACTCTGGATCGTATAACTCGTATTTGAGATATGGCTCAGTCAAGAAGGTTTACCAAAAATCGCTTTTAAGTACTAGTAGGCTATACATGAATACCGGGTGTCCCTAAAAGAACTATACCGTCAGAAATTTTAATATCCAAACCTATATTACTAAATGTTATTGACACAGGATCCACAACATGTTCATCTATCAAGGCACAGTTCTTTAACCCCTAATACATTTTTACATTCATTGAATGATGTTTTCACTCTAACTCTCTTTGTATAGTCTGTCCACTTAGAAGTACAAACCAAATCTGTGGCATCGGGGGTCGATGCTTTGCGTCACACGCGAGCGCCACGCGACGCGTAAAGAGCGTGGTGCACAAATCGCGCAGCAGTTGGCGCGCCAAAGAAGCATTGCACTGAAATAATTATCATACCTCCAGATTCCGAGGTCTATTTACTTTGTACTTCTATGTGGACAGACTTATAGACTGATTTCACTATCTAATCAAGTGTTACTCCTAATATACTGCCAAATGACATGTCTGGCATATGTTTGGAATGAGATTTCAAACAGATTTAGAGTGAACATTTTCAATCTTTTTTTTTCAACTGGAAAATTTCAGGCTATTATAATTATATTTTTTGCTTCAGGACTAATGCTGCTAAAGTCCCCCCCCCCCTCTACGTGCCCAAAATCTATTTAACCCCACCCCCTGTCAGTTGACCATACACCCAAAACCTTTTTACCCAACCCCCCTACCCCTATTCAGAACTCCTAAAATTTTACGACCCCCCTACATATTTTCCAGCCCCTTTATGAACACTCCTTGAATATGAACGCTCCCAAATTTGGATGGTGCTCCTGCAGAAAGGAGGGATCTACTACCGTACTATTATACTAATGGCGACATACAGTAAGCGTTTCGCAGCGAATACGTTTTTCATAATTTGCTGACAACTTTTAAGTTTTAAGCCGTAAAAAGGATACGCTGAACCATGGGACGAAGTGATAAAAAGAAGAAGAGAAAAAGATCTCGGTCAAGGTCCCGAGAACGAAGTAGGGATAGCGAAAAACGCCGTCCCAAAAAACAAAGGTAAGCTTACTAAAAAAATAATAAATTCATCAGAAATTCAGAATCAGATCAGTGCCGTGACCGTAATCAATCATGAACGGCTCATGGGTTTTCTTTTGATAAAGATTTATTATATTCATTATATTTACTGATATATTTACTGATTTAGGGAAATGGTAATTACTAATAACAGAGAAGATGGACGTGTCCGACTCTAGTCCTGCCAGCAAGACTTCAGTCTTTATCATAAACATAATGACATCTACAGATCTAGGTACGACGAGTTACAGTTACTGGAACTAGTCCGACTCATGACATGGGATGGCTCTAGTCCGAATAATCAGACCCAGAACAAAATATTAATTTCTGACATTAGGGAGTCCAGTAGTTTCCCGATTTCCGAATTTGTATCTGGAAGCACGTAAAACACGCAAGAATTGTTGTATGTTTTAAACATGATTTTTATGTTCAAATGGAAAAATAAATTATGATTTCTTTAATCTTTCTAACTGTATGATGTTTTTTCCAAAAAAGTCTGTGTAAGGCCCTTCACAATTAATTCTTAGTTTCCTGTTTCAAGTTTGAAAATAAAGGACGAGGCGACTTTTAATTATTAATTATTAATTATCTATTAATTATTAATTATCTATTATTTTCTTTATTTTGAAAATGTGGTCGTGACTATTATCAACAGTCCATTTGGTCATTTTGACTAAGACTACGGATTTAATTATTTTACCTTTATAATTGATTTTTTTACATTAATATTAGCAGGGACCCTACAATGTTCTTGTTTTATATTCATAATCAAAGTTGAGATGATCAAAAACAGATATTAGCAAATAAAAGTAATTACAAAGTCAATTAAAAGATGAAAATACCTAAATAAAAATAAAATAATTAAATATTTTTCCATTCTTGATTTTGGACGCGCGAGGGAAACAGGAAACTAAGGATCAATTGTAATTGGCCTAATCCTAGATCAATGCGATAAATACGGTGTACCTTCAGAGCAACAGATTAGCAGTAGATGCATTCGTCGCCATCTTGTCACATGAGCTTCCGGATGTGAAGGAGTTTTTGGATCACATCTCATTAACCCCTGACCTAGTCCAAAATCTGAGATTATTATGGGATAGACAAAAGAATTCCCCATCCGGCAATAATAAACAAATGCCTGTTGATAAGCAATTTCTGAGGCACCAAAATCAAGGTAATTTTTCCCGATTTTTCTTGTCAAAAGCCTTATATTTCGGTTATAAAGAGTCCATGAAACCTATATGAAACTGGTATTCGATTAAATTATAGACTTTCAAGAAGAAGTTGGCCAAGTTGCAGAGCAATCGGAGGTTCTTGATAAAATCTGAACCATGATTTTGTACAGGAGGTACTGTGGTAACATCACGGCAATCATGGGAGTGTAGCGGTGTGTTAGCGGTGCATGCCATGTGCCTTGTCGGGTTGACGCCGGGTGGTAGATGTAGCGCATTATCGGGTCTTGAGGGCAAGGATAAAAATGAAGAAGGCACACTTAATACTTAAGTGATATTATTTTTGTTACTACTTTTAATCATTTCTATGATACTTAAAGAATCTGTGTAATATTTTAAATTTTTTTTTTCACTTCCTTTGTATTTTTTTTTTCAATTCTGAAGTTGAGTAGTGCAGTGTCGGATGAGTTTCATAAACTAAAGACAAGAACATTTTGCATGAGGGCTTCAGAGAAATATGAGAAAAAAAACACTTCAATGAATTGATATTATTTATGTTACTACTTTTAATCAACTCCAGTATTTTAAGAATCTCTGTTCCAAACTTGTTATAAAAATGTTTGCTTTTTTTCCGCGTAAGCCCTAAGTTTGGGGTGACTTGAGAAAAAAATAAAACACACAAGTTGCACTTCATACTATGAAATCATATGTTGTTACTTTTTTATTCAATAATTGTCAATATGATATTAGAATACTAGTTGTCTTTTTTAACTCCCTTTCCAAATTTTATTAGATTTCAAATAAATTTTGAGACAGTAATCGACATAATAGGGACTTCGTTGCACACATTCCAGTTGGTCGCGGCGACAGCACAAAACCTGTACGCACACAACTTTAATTGAGCATAACTTCACTATACTTCAAGCTACTGAGCTGATTTAAAGACTGTTGGTTTTCTCTTTAAATTCTCTTTCCAGTGATACCAAACTTGATAAGGTAAACATAAAAAAGACAAAAAGTGCCGGACTCCCTACTGACATGATCCTGTACCGGTACTGGGTCTGAACTGTTTCCATATGAAATCTTGATGGCAAATTGGACAATAGAAGCACTTGGTTCTACGTGACAGCTTTTTAATCCCTATTCATGTTACGTGAATCACGCTATTGTGGACCATCCTTCTGATACTTGAGTGTTTGGACAAGCGGAACGGTCTTTTGTCTACCTCTCTGTTTGTAAACAAACCAGGAGGTCGAAATCGTCCTCCTCGCCGAATACGAAAGTCAGCGTAATAGTACGGCACTGGGATGGCTCATGCGTCATGTACACCGTTTGTACACAGAGACTGGCTTATGCCATTTTGTGTGTCAATGGGATTTACACACTTAATGTTTTGCGCAGCTCAAACATGTCAATTTATATGAAATTGATTTGGTACTCACATCAGATCTCCAAATCATAGATGTCATAGTTACCGTATCTTATTTGATGTATCCAAGTAAATTAAACTTGGAATTTCTGATACTTAAAAGATAATAATTAATATCCAATTGACCGCGCTGGGTATATGCTAAAGATATACAGGTACATTGAAGGATATAAATTAAATGGTAAATAAGCCAAATATTGCAAGAAATCTACTCGCCAGAATCGTGGCGAGCTCGCAAAAAAATTACCGTCCATGCGAATATAACATTGAAAACGTATAATAGCTACATGTAGGCGGATTCTGCAAAGATATTGGGCCAAAGAGTTATCACCATGTACAACTGACTCGAATGACCAAAAAGAGGATTTATTAAACATGTTAAAGCGAAGCGTTTGACACCATGGGCGGAAGTGTTTGACTATAATAAGCCTACAATTATTTTAAGCATGGGCTACTTAGCATGCTTAGTGCTGTTTACCGAGAGGAAAACTTTTTTGGTCACAAAAACTACGGAATTGTCTCGAGGTGGATTCATATCATCATTTGTTGCAGTTGCCTATAGCTGTAGAAAAACGTTTAGCCAATTATGATATCATTTTTGTAAATGTATGACACATTTTTTTGAAACTGAATAGTTTTAATGGTGTTGTCTATATCGCATGCAGTATGAATTCAGTGCACGAAGTAGGCCTAGGACTTTACCCAATAACACAAAATGCTTTAGAACATTTAAATGTTGGATTATAAACTTTTAAAATATTTTTAAAATAACAATCAAAAACAATAAACACTTGCTGCAAAACATATTCTAAGTTGGAACAATGTTGCCAAAATAATAAATGTCTACAATAACATTTTCACAACATGTTTTTAATTTTGTTGTAGTGCGTTTCATTATGAAATGTTCTGCAAACGTTTAACCTTTAATAGGCCTATAGTGGTTACCCAACAATTAGGCCAAATATTATTAAAATGAATTAACCAATTTAACCAACACTCGTTTAGGCCTAATTTAAAAAAAAATAACCCTGATTCTGTGTTTGTTGGGTAGGCCTATAACTTCATACCATCTATTGAACCCTATTGTCGTAGGCCTTCTTTGGGGGAGGAGGTCCGTTATCAGTGGAAGCCCGCTGGCAAGATTGGGCTTGTACATGTTGTATTTAATAATATTAGAAGCGGTCACCTTTTTTGCGCTCAGCAAACATTGGTTTTTTTTATTTTGTGGCCCTAGTTATCGCCGGTGCGCAAAAATAGCATTGACACGCACAACATGCATCGTTCTCTCTGATGTCTGCAACGCATACGCAGACCACGACAAAATGCATACGCATAGGCGCAATAGTCAAGTCGAATCGGGTGATGACGGAAAAACCTTAAAGTTGCCTCTGTGTTTCTGACCAAGACCAAGAACTGTTCGCTGAAAGTCTTACACAACCATTGAGTCTGTGTCTGCATACTAGATAGAGTTAATTATAAAGTTTCTCATTGACCAAATGGTCTATGGCAAGCTGTAGATACCACAGAATAGTACTTTGGGAAAGATCGACCTTCTGCTGACTCAAACAAAATTTGAGCTGAAAGGGCAAACAACGTTACGTTCCTCACAAATTTGCAACTTTCATGCGACAGGAAAGTACATACATGCATGATTTATAAAAATGTAGGGAACAAATTGCATTTTTTTTGGTTGCAAATATTACTAACATAAAAGATCTTTTTTAAGTAAACTATATAGTTGCTGTATTTAATTCTCGGACACAACACAAACAGTTTGAAAGCAACGAGTACATCGACAAACATTCCACATGCAAATGACGTTATAAACTAGCATAACTCGAAAAAATTATACCAATCACTCTACGCAATGTTGGAACCTGAGACTAGTAAACCAACTAGTAAACTATAGTTGGTTTACTAGTCTCAGGTTGGAACTAAGCAGCCAGGGTCTTCTGCGAGGTATGCACATGCATTAAGCTTGTGTCCAAGAAATAAAAATAGCAACAATATATAAAAATGGATTATTATTGATGAGATTCATCAGGATCGTTCAAAGTCAAGTTAAATTATTAAGATTCTGGTAACAGATCCAAGAAAATGAAGTACTCACTCGATATATTTCAGTTCCTATCAGGAACCTTGTTCACTCTGCAATGACTGTAAAAAGTGTTTCTAGATGTCAGCAGACCCAAGTGGCTGTGATGACGTCGCCACTTTTGTTGGTTGCTGTTGTGAGATGATCTGGTCATAGATTCTGTCCAATTTGTATGCCCCCTCGTCCTTGTTCATAGTGTTTTTGCCTGCTCCTGATCCAAATAGCTTCTTTAAGCCAACGTGTGGTTTTGTCTGCCTCTTGATCGATGATTTTAGCCTCTTCCCAGCTGATTACATGGTTGCTAGCTGCGACGTGCTCAGTTATTGCCGATTTATGGATTTGGGATGTGGAGGATTTTCTTTGAGACCTGGTGAAATTTTTGGCACTTATTTTTTCCGCTTCAGTTTTGTGTTCATGCAGCCTTGTTTTGAACAAACGGCCCGTTTCTCCGATGTACGTCTTAGGGCAGCTATTGCATGGTATTTCATATATGGATTCTGCTGTTTGGAGGGGGTCCCATTTGTCTTTGGATGTACCAGTAAATTGCGCAAGGTGCAGTGCGGCTTCATGGCGGTTGAAAAACCATGTTTCTTGAACACTCTAGACACTCTCTCTGAAAGGCCCTCGACGTAGGGTACAACGACTGACCCCTTAGCTTTGTCTTTGTCGTCTTTCTTCTCCCTTTTCTTGGTTTTTGGATGTTGTTTATCTTCCTTAACCTTGTCGATGGCCCAACCGGGGTATCCACATTGAGAGAGAGCGTCCTTGATCTTGCTTTCTTCTTCAACTTTGTCAGCCTCCTCCTAAAAATGGATTCTTGTACCTTTCCTTCCTTTTTTTCCTTCCTTAATTAGATCTTCAAGTTCTGACAGTGAGAGTGACAGGGATAGAAGACGGCGAGACAGATCACGATCCAAGGACAGGCAGAAGCAAAAACATAGGCATAGATCAAGATCACCAAGGGCGAAACGCAAAGAGGTGCCTATGGACCCGCAACAGCTCAAAGAACAGAAAAGGTCAGTTGATTAACACCTAAATTTCCCTCCAAACCACCAAATTTCCCTGGAAGGAGCTTCCCACTTTCCGCATTTTTTCCAGGCCTGCTTAATCAAATGTATGAATTTTTGTCCAGTGCAACAAGAAATGATTAAAATAAAAAGAAAAGAATCCAAGAAGGCTTACAGGGCTGGGAGAACATTTAATTTATTTTTATATTTCTTGAACCTCTATTAAAGAGACCAAAAAGAGGTATTGACATTAAACATTACTACTGAAATCACAGTTTATTTAGCAAGGTAGCAATTTTTTTGCAAGCTGTTAATATAAGATATTTCGTTTTGGGGAGCAAATTTAATGCATTTTTTTTTAATTTGAGAAATACAGTTCCTCCTCCCAAGTAGTACTAGTTAATAGAGCAATAGCATATTACTGTAGAATCCCATCAACTGCCCTTCCATGTAAAATGATGCTTTCCAACTTTGAGTAATAAGTAGATTCTCTGATCCGATGACCGATCCGCTAATCTGTTCAGCCTTAGTCGTAACACATTGCAAATGTTCACATTTAAATTTGAACTCCCAATAGGTTATATATAGTACCAGCAATCAATAACATTTATAAATTTGAACTCCCACCAGTTTTTTTGCCCCTTGTAACCAAGTAATAAAAGATAAAAACTTCTATCATTCCCAGGAAGGAGAAAGAATTACTGAAGGCTACAGAATCTTTAGAAGAGAAGAGAGCTAGACGACTAGCCAAGAAGACTGCCAAGGACAGGAAACGCAAGGAGCAGATGGGATGGGATCAAGAAATGATGGTGAGGAGATGATACCCTTCATGCACTGTTGATGGACAAAAATCCCCCACTTTAAAACACAAAGAGTTATACTTTTTGCACTAAAAAGTTCATACACCTAGATGTAGATCAGCTTGATAAAGGACATTTATTTGAGGTCAACTTGAGAAACAGGCTACACATGTAATGTTTGGTTTCATAGAAATTCAAAGTCAAAATTGCCATAGGCCTCTATATTAATTTCCATTCCTCTGTACATATGAGTCAATAATACATGTACATGAATTGTTCCAGGAAAATCTGTTTAGATTCTTGAACACCCTGGGTAAAAAAAAATTGGTTCAACAATTATAATTGGCAAACAATATTTTCAATGTTTTGTGCTTGTCTGGAAGAATTTCGGTATAAATCAACATCCGGTAGAGAAACCCCAAAGGTGCGTATTTGCCAATATATAAACAGATTCTTGTAGTTAACATTAACAATTTATATAAACAGAGCACAAGAAATAAGTCCCCCTCTCAACATTTTGTCATAACATCGTAAGGTTTCATTTTGTACAAATAAAACTAACTTTGAAATAATTATATGACCGTTTTACTAAGTGCTGTGTGGATATGAAAGATGTCCATAACTTCGGGACTGAATGAGCCCAAATTGAAGACAAAAACTGCCCTTTTCAAAAGTCACAAAGTAGGCCTATGCTTGTCACAAAAGTTGATTCATGGCTTGTTACTAATGGAAAACCCATGTGGTTGAGTGCAGTTTAAAATCCTCACCAAGTGTACATTTACTCTAGTGTGTATCGATTATTGATCATTCAGCCATGCAAATCCATTTCTTGGTGCAGAGTTCAGCACAGTGAGTTGTTAGATGGCCAGTCACATTCCTTGTCACAATACACCTTGCAGTTAACAAGCATAGGCCTACTTAGTGACTTTTGGAAAATTGCAGTTTTTGTCTTAAATTTTGCCTCATTCAGCAATGAAGTCATGCACATCTTTTATTTTCACACAACACTTAGTAAACAGTCATATGATTATTTCTAAATTAGTTTTATAGGTACAAAGTTTTATTTTACGATGTTATGACAAAAATTTTGAGAGGGGGACTTGTTTCTTATGATGTGTTTATATAGTGCCTTTACCAAAAGTTACAAAGTGATAAATAAGAAACACTTAAATTTGTTTGATCTTTTTTACAGGGCTACACCAATGAGGATAATCCATTTGGAGATTCACAGTTGTTGGAGACATTTGTCTGGCACAAGGTAAAGTATTTCATCAGAACTATTTTTGACACTTTTTTTGTGCTGATCAGAAGTAATTCCCTGTCGAGCAAGCCAAAAATCTGAAATACCCTAACTGATCCTGACTGACTTGGACCTACAGTAGATTGGAGAATAGAGAAATTGCGATTTCCAAACTTACGTGGAATGAGCGTACGTGAAATCTATTCAAAATCACTCTCCTGTGACAGGATTTTGAATAGATTCAATGTACATTCGATGCTACGTTTTGGATATCGCAATCTCTCTAGGGGCGTTGGGTTTGGGTGAATTATCACCAAGTTACAACAGGTCAGTGTTCTTTCTTTTGGTTTGGGTCAGGATCAGCAAAAAAATATATACTAAATATTAAAAATTCAAAGAACAGACCTTCCAGAATAGGTAGTCGTTACTCTGAGTTTCATGCCTAAAAGGCAATCGTCAGACGACACGATGAAATGCTTTGGGTGGACTACCATCACTTCACATATACTAAATATTAGCTTAGGAAGATTTTCAACATGGGGGGCTGACCAAACAAATATTTTGGCGACACATCCTAGGGGTTGGCACGTCGACATGTGCAGAATTTTTGTGGTACGGGGTATTAGGCACTGTAGGCCTAAAATAAATGACTATTGTCATGGTTTAGAAATGTGATAATGTAGCTCTGTAAATGGTAACTTGTGAAAGTGAAAACCATAATATGTCATTGCATAATTATCATTTTAACGTTTTATCTACAGAAAAATGACCAGGCTGGACTGTCAGATCTTGGTCAAGAGAACTTGAAGAAACTGGTGAAAGACAAGCAAATAGAAAATAGGGTGAGTATTTTTTATAGAGTTAATTTGTCTGTGAAGTGGCAAAACCCTTTTCACCATGTGTGTGCTTTTGTAGATCATTATATTAATGTAAAATATGGTATAGATTTCAAGATGTAGCCAAACAAAGGAAATGATTTCCTTTGTTTTCTATTGTTTAAAGGAATACTAAAAATGCTCATGTTGCAGGAACCAAATGTTCAATTTTGGTGGATTGTTTTCTGCAGACTGTGGCATTGTAAATTCAAAATACTTTGGTTAAAAAATACAAAAGTTGATATGCCTGACATCAAACTGATTTTGTTTGATTGTACCACAAATAATAAACATAGTTTTGTACTTGTGTCTTTATCCCATAGCTTGAACTGCAGAAAGTCAAACAGCGTAGACATGAACGGGAGAAGGAGAGAGAACAGAGGGAGAAAGAAATGGTGAGTATTCTCATGTATAGGTATCTTGGTGTAGATTATTCATCCAGTAGTTCAAAACATTATTTTGTAAATTAAATCTAATACTGGAACTAAAATTTGCAACTCACTTTGCTATGTTGCAAACATCGGACTTCATCAGGCATCTGATTGATGATGGTGTGACCTCAGATTTTGTGACGTCATAACATCTGACGTCACATCACATCATCAACATGCGGGTATCGACTACAGACTACAAGTTTCAATTTTTTTTAATTCAAAAATTCAGAATTTTACATTTCCATGACCATATTTGGAATCAGCATTAAAAATGCATTAGAATTAGTACAAGCAAGCCCAGTATTGGTTCAGTGGTTCTTGAGATAACTTCTGACATTTTGGAAAACTATCTTAAAATTTGGACTTTTTAATATTGAAACCTATGGTCAGCATGCAGGACATTATTAATTGATGTGTACATTTTGTACTTGCAGGAAGAGTTGCAGAGAATGAGAGAAGCAGAGTACTTCAAAGAATGGGAACACCAGGAAGATAGTGTAAGTGCATTCATGTTACCCTACAGTCTGTCCACTTAGAAGTACAAAGTACAAGCGCACCATGCTCTTTAAGCGTCTCGTCACGTTCGTGTGTGATGCAAAGCATCGACCCCCGATGCCACAAATTTGGTTTGTACTTCTATGTAGACAGACTGTATTCAACCAGGGACATCAATCAGACTTATTTGCCTGTAATCTTGGACACACAGTCAAACAGGGATATATGTGATGCGATCAAGCAAAATGAGTCTGTCGATCAAAATCAAAATTCAGTTTTCTATTTCATTAGATGAGCCATTCTCAGAGCTTTATTTTGCTGAAAACCCTATCCTAATTAGACTATACTATTCATCAAATTACTTCAGCGGTGTCCGTCTGCTCTGTCTGATTATAGCGTAAAAAGAACTAGCTCACATGTTGCTACGCAGTTTTACCAGCGAATGAGGTGATGATGATGTGATTCAATTGGCCAATCAGAACCCCACTTCTGTATACGCCATAAACTGCGACAAATTGGCATACCGCTGAAGTGCTGTGCTGAAAACTATAATGATTCCAGAGATATGGCCATGCTAGTGTTGCTCAGAACAATAAAATACAAAGGATGTTGAATACTATTATTAGCTATTTCACAAAATCAATATTCCGGACATCCGACTCGTTTTGCTTGATCACATCACGTTTGTGGATTCATTTAGTACTTTTACAACTGGGTCTGAGTGCGTATGTGTTTGCCTACAAACAAGGATGCACGATGACATTTCACATTTAAACCGTGGACCTCTTTGCAATAGGGATGTCTGTCTCCCTCATATACAGAGGGAGTATGGGGTTTGGAAATAATTGACTTGAGCCAATTCCATTTGAAAATCATGCTCCCTTTGTGGAAGACTTTTCTTAAATCTTCCACAGGAGTAGTGTAGATTTCATATGGAATACCTTAATGGAACATAGGATTCTATAGATTCATTTTGGCTTTACCACCCTCCCACAAGGGATGATATCATTAGGAGATTTTTTGTCATACGGTTGAATCCTAAAATACTATAAACCATCTCCCCTGAATTATACCAAGCAGTGATCGAGATGAAGTAGGTAATGGTGAATCCAACGGACAAAGACACAAAACACATCGAGGATCAATAAATGATACAAGAGGATACCATGAATATGCAAACAACTGAGAAGAAAGAGAAAGGTATACCAAGCAGGGCTAGCAGTGACCTGCTGAGTCCAGGGGTCCAAATTGGCAAATAAAGGGGTCCAGGCATCTAATTCTACACAGACGTACAAAATTAAGGGGTCCAAATCACGGGGACCAAGGAGTCCTGGACCCCAAGACCTCTTAAAACGCTACCCTGATACCAATTAAACACTTGGTTTTGCTGTGGTGTATAGGAATAAACAATGTTGAATAACTGAAGTGAACACTTAAGATTTATGCACTGTATAACCCTATTTTATACTGTTTTTTTCTTCATTTCAGTTTCATCTTCAACAAGCCAAAATGCGTTCTAATATCAGGATACAAGATGGCAGAGGTGAGAAAATAATTTCTGTTAAGGATTAAAACAGTGAAGGTCCCAAGCATACATTTTATACAATATAAAGAACTGATAACACACATGCTGTTAACGATCTAAAATCTGTGGCCCTGACAATGATAGCGTAATTATTTACTGGACCCAGTCAAGAATGTTGTTTTGTTGTTGAATTTGTTTATGTACATAATAAATGTCATATGTTTTAGATGCAATTTGAATAATCAAAACATAATAAAGTGTGCTATTGTTTCCAATTTATATTTTGTATATAAAACAACCAAGTGAACATTTATCCATACTGTCCATTGCTTTCATTTTTCAGCTAAGCCAATTGATCTCCTTGCTCACTATGTGGGATCAGAAGATAACGAAGATCTCTCTGTAGAAATGCAAGAACCATATAATGTTCTCAAGGTATGTTGCTTTATTTTCCATGAAAATGTGTGTGAAAAACCCCTATCAGATGAAACATGTCATCGTTGGGAAGGAAAAACCTCCCATGTGTCATTGGCCACTGAACATGTTTAAAGCAAAATCTTGCATGCAACCTCTTGGCAGTTTTATTGTAACCATGTTCAAGGGCTCTTAATACATAGGAGGTTTTGAACTTGTGGCCCTTTAACATGTTTAAAACAAAACTGCCAAGATGTTACATAGGAGGTTTTGCTTTAAACATGTTCAGGGGCCAACGACACACAGGTTTTTCCTGCCCAACAACAATATTACTTGTATATGCCTCTTTTATCCATCTGTGATTGGACGAAACATTGACTAGATAAGTGGAAAATTCGGATTTGTCAATATGTCCATAGTGCTAAATTTGGGACAACAAAAGATAAATGATAAATGATACATGTCCTGGGCATTTGTATCCAATCTTTGTTGTTTTGCCTGCTGGTATGTATTTTGCTTGCTGTGTTTAAATAAAGATTGATTGAACCTGAAAGATGGTATTTGAGTGCTGCATAGAGGTTGGACTTTTAGTTGATTCAGCATGGAGCCGTACCATTTTTCATTGGGTGCAGCTTTAAAGTGCTGGCGTACACACACATGATTAAAGACACCGCATAGATGCACACATGACACAGCTGCTTCAACACGTTGACGTCACTACCATATCAGGACGAAAAGTATTATAGTGGTTGAAGCGAAAATCTGTTGCATTTAAAGAATGCTGGGCTATTCCAGTTTAAATCCATACACCCCCTGTGGAAGACATGACCTTAATCTCATACACAGGAAGTGTGAATTTCAAATAGATTTACCTGAATGAGTGACTCCATTTGAAAGCTACATCCTCCTATGTGGGAGATAAAGATCATGTCTTCCAAGTGGGTGTATGGATTTCAACTGGAATAGCCCATTTGGCTTATATAACCGAGGTTATCTTAAAATCAAAATGTGCTTGTTTCATTCAGGGATTGACAATTCAGGATTGTGAAGATCTGCTGGAAGATATCAAAGTGTATGTGGAATTAGAGCAGGGTAAAAATGCAGAGTTCTGGAAAGACATGACCATAATAACGGAGGATGAGATGACAAAACTCAAGAAGATTGCCCCAGAATTACAAGGTATGATATCACTATTCATGCAGGTGTCAACTGTGACAAGTTTCAAATTTTCTTTAAAAATTCAAAAATTTCAGAAATGTAAATTTTCATGACCATATTTGGCATCAGCATGAAAAATGCATTAAAATGAGTACAAACAAGCCAAGTATTGGTTCAGTGGTTCTCAAGATAGCTCTTGATATTTTGAGAAAATATCTCAAAACTTCGGTGTAGCACACTATAAATCACACATTTTTTTACTATAAAGAACCTACCAAGCAGTTGGACAACTTTATCTTTTTGTATTTGAAATTCAGATGGTGCGGATAGACGTGAGGGCATCAATGCATCAGTCAGCAATGAAGTAGCCAATGTGTTCCAAGGCAAGAGTCATAGTCAACTATTAGCGCTTAAAGGTACAATCATGCAGCGTATTAAGAGTGGAAAGGCTGGTGTAGATATAGGTGAGTGAAGAGTGAGTATAACTCTCCCCATGTGGGTGTCAACTGCAGACGACAAATTTCAGTTTGTTTTTTGAATTGAATAATTGATCGTATTTGGAATTGGCATGAAAAATGCATTGAAATGAGTACTACCTAGTATTGGTTCAGTGGGTCTTAAAGCCATAATATATAATTACAGTGATTCTTCTTGAATTTCTACTTTTTGCATGATTGTAATGTCCAATGGTGTACTAAAATACCATGTGAAAGACTAAGCCTGAAATGCTTTAATTACTGTAAAATTTAAGTGTTTATATTATATCAGGAGATCTCCGGTTTTATTCTGAGTTCACCGATTGAGTGATGGCTAACACGTCTCGTGCATGTGAGCTCGTGTGTATTATTGAATCAGTGATATATAAACTGTGTGCATATCGCTATTCGGCTTTCGTCTTATTTACACGTCCCTGCTGTGTGACGCTCCGCTCAATAATAATACAATTGGCGAGCTAATACACACATTGTTGGCACTGGAATGAAATAGCAATTTTCATTTTTTTTACCTTATTTGTTTAGCTGAAAATTAAAAGGGGACAATCTGATCAGTGGAAACTAACTGAGTAACATTTAAATTGAAATCTCTAATTATTAATAATAATATTTAACAGCTTTTTTTGTGTGTGATACAGGTACAAGAATATATTGCACTCGATAGAAAAATATTGCACTTGCCTTTGGCTCGTTCAATATTTTTCTATCTCGTGCAATATATTCTTGTGTCACCCACAGCCATTCAATTATTATATAATTATTATAATACTTATTATTGTATTTTGACAGGTTATTGGGAGTCGTTACTGCAGCAACTGAATGCTCACATGGCTAGGGCTAGACTAAGAGAACGGCATCAAGAGAAACTGAGGCATAAACTGGCATCTCTCAGACAACAGGTACGTTACAGATGTAGTTGTCTCACATAGAGTTCGACAACCTTCCCTTGTCATCCATCTTATTTCCTTTCCTCTCTTGTCTGTTTCCCTCTCACCCCTTCCCTCTCTCTGTCTCCCTCTCTCCCATTCCCTCTCTCTGTCTCCCTCTCTCCCTCTCTCTGTCTCCCCTCTCCCGCTTCCCTCCCTCTCTCTGTCTCCCTCTCTCCCATTCCCTCTCTCTGTCTCCCTCTCCCCCTTCCCTCTCTCTGTCTCCCCTCTCCCGTCTCCCTCTCTCCCATTCCCTCTCTCTGTCTCCCTCTCCCCCCTTCCCTCTCTCTGTCTCCCCTCCCCCCCTTCCCTCCCTCTCTCTGTCTCCCTCTCTCCCATTCCCTCTCTCTGTCTCCCTCTCCCCCCTTCCCTCTCTCTGTCTCACTCTCCTTCCTCTCTCTCCCATCTCCCCCTGTGTACAAAATTTTCCTTCTGCTTTGTCTCTCTCTACCTGTTTGTCTTTCTCCTCTCTCGCTCTCTCTCCATCTCCCTTCTTCCCTCTCCATATTCCCATTTTCGCTTTCTCTCAATATAGTCATACTGTATACACCAATATTTTTTCGCGTACATATATTTTCGCAGTTTCAAGTATCACTGACAATTTTGCGAGGTGTTAAGTTTGCAGTTGTTAGCAACTTATATAATAAAATACATAAGAAATTTCTTCATTTCAACATATTCGCGGGTTATTATCTACGAGGGCACATATTAATCCATGAAATTCACAACAATAAAACCACTGCAAAAATTTCAGTGTATACAGTACATAAATGCAGTCTAAAAGGACCTCATTCTTTTGAATTAATTGCATTGATTTGCATTTATAAGTGATATAACTCGGAATTATTCTGGTATACCATGGGCACAAGTATAACCCTAACCCTAACCCAACCCTAACCCTAATCCTAACCCTTAAAAATAGGGTACGCAGGGTAAACCAGAATTAAATTGAAAACACAGGGTGCGCAGGGATTCAGGAATTGTACCTATATAACTCTATCATGTTTTGAACAAAATAGTTCAATATTCCATTGTGTTTATTTTCCTCCCAGCAACAAGTGGACACAAAGCCATTGTTTCCTGCTGGTACATCAGAGGATTCCAAGCCCCAAGATAGTGGTGAGATTCCCCTGCCTTCATCAGACTCAGAAGAAGATGAGGTCCCAGTTAAGCAAGAACCAAGCACTAGCGCAGTCAAGCAAGAACCAAGCACTAGCGCAGTTAAGGAAGAACCAAGTACTAGCGGTGCTGAAGCTAAGGCGGCAGAAGAGTAAGTTGGATTATCTTTGTCATATAAGGGTAGACGGACAGCAAAATGCTTCATTATGGGACTGAAAACAAGACTGCATATCAAAGTTTTGTTTGATCAAAGAGGTTAGGGAAAGTGTTTTAGTTTTTAACATCAAGATCTATAATCAAAATATTTGATTCTCGATCCTAAAAGCATGTACATACTGAGTCCACTGCGCCAATCGCACTTTTCATGGAATAACACAATCGTGATGTAACTTTGACCTAGCCTAGCAATGACCATATTCAAAGACCGTGATTAAGGGTAGACGAGGTATTGTTGGTCGAAGCAACCTAAAAATCGATTTTCATTATCTAGATCAAAAAAAAAAAAAAAAATAACACCTTGATGTTTTGCAGAAGTTCATTCTACAAATCGTATACTTTGCAAACTTGCTTAATTTATTGTTGTTAATGAGTTACGTCGTTTTACAAAAGTGTTGTTGTTTCAGCCCTCTTTACAACGTAACTCAAGAACCGCAGCACCTATAAAAGTATATCTGTGAAATTTTAATTCTTCTACACACTCGCTATGAATTGAGCAATGCAGTTTTTGCCAAAGCTCACTACCATTCGTAAGATGCTGTGAACTACCAAATCACAACAGTTTAAAATAATTAATAACCTTAAGGGATCTGGAATGAACGTTTTGAGCGTTTCGACAGTATTTTTTGTGGGACATTAGAGCACATCAGACATATCGAATTGCATTCTGAATACGAAGAATGTCTTTCTGATATCAAATAATTTTCATTTTTTGAAATTCACGATATAATACAAATTTTATGACAAATTATTAAAATTTGATATTTTTCACATTTGTGATATATAACAGTCCTCAAGTAAATTTTATAAATCTAATGATATATTCTTAAAGTGTATGTAGCTGGGAGGAAAAGCCGACGATCAATTGAAAATTTTGACCTTTCATATTGAAGATATAGATTTTTTTCCCAAAAAGACCTAATTTTTTTTTTGTTTTGGGAAAAAAAATCCATATCTTCAATACGAAAGGTCAAAATTTTCAATTGATCGTCGGCTTTTCTTCCCACCTGCATACACTTTAAAGCCATATTATAACATTTTCAAACAAAATAGATTAGCATTTCTTTGCCATAAAATGTTAGCTTTTACTGACAGATATATCCCCTTTTATTTTTGAGCCGAACAACTACGGCAAAGCAAAGAAAATTGGTATGTACTACCAGCGCACATGTCGCCAATATGCACCACTCCTTCGGTCATGTTATAGTACGACCTTTTGTTGTGTATATCACCGTCCCGCATACGCCGTGTAATGCGTACTGTGTGTATGAACATCGTGTATGCGTTAGACTAATAATTCCATCGTAATAATAAAGCGCCCGAATCCGGCGTTTTATTCAAAATCTCGGATTTTGACAAAACTACAGCACCTAGAGTCTTGATTTTTGCAGGCTATATTGGTTTAATAAAGTACAATTTAATCGTGTAAAAAATAAAATTCAGTGAGGGCGTCCTCCTCAGCAAATGTTATAATATGGCTTTAAGTATAAATCATCAGATTTATAAAGTTTACTTCGAGTACTGTTAAATATCAAAAATATCAATTTTTAATAATTTGCCATAAAATGTGTATTACATTGCGAATTTCAAAAAATCAAAATTATTTGATATCAGAAAGGCATTCTTCGTATTCAGAATGCAATTTGATATGTCTGATGTGCTCTAATGTCCCAAAATAAATACTGTCCAAACGTTCATACCACACCCCTTAATCAGGTGTTAAAAGCTCTCAAATACTCACACTTACTCCATAGCATATAGTCATTACGTTGTATGCTTGACGGAAATATTTGTGAGTACCTAGTGCAGGGCTCGAATTAACCGAAGGCCACCGAGGCCATGGTCTCCGGTGCCCTTAGACTTGGCATTGATGCCTCAGATGATGCTGCCTTCAGCACTAAATGGCATTGGTGCCTTTGAAAAGGATTTGTTGATGGCCTTGAAATGGGTGCCCTTCAAAATTCCTAATTCGAGCCCTGACCTAGTGGGCTCGGATGATCAAAGATTAGATATTTTGATTATAGTATATTTCAAAAGAATTCTCCAAACATTCACATTACATACCTCAATGACAGTTTAGTGATATAACACATCGTAATCTCAAAATGTATTTAATTTTAGTGTTAAGTGTTAGTACTGAAAGTGTTACGCCTTTTAACAGGCATAATTTTGTATGTTTTGACCCTTGTTTCTCATTTCTTTAACTCTCAAAATATTTTCCAGGCCAGAATCAGTGTTCACTGAGGAGGATCTAATGGAGGAGAGCAAAGATGAATATCTTCAGGGAGGATACAGTCCTAAACTCCTGAGTGCTAGAGATCTACCTCCGGACACATTTGTCTTTGATCCAGATGAGGATGCCATGAAGCTAACAAGAACGAGGGATCAGCTTATTACTACTGGATCTGCAGAGGTAAAGAGATATTTTTCTTTCTTTTCATGGGTTATAACCTACAGACTAAAGACATATAGAGGTTATCCACTTCACTCATGTGTGACTTCTAACAAAAGGCGCTGGTTCCCGTAGTATTCCTCATTCAAACCAATTCAATGCATGACCTCGGAGTTGCCTGCATGACTTTGGCGGGTTATTTTGAAACAGTGATGGTTCCACATGCAGGGACTTCTTTTGAAAGTCCTAAACAAGGTATAGCAGTCGTGATAGGATATGCAGCTTATAGAACACGGATAACCTCTATAGGTATACAAGTCAGCAGTGATTTATAATTTATATTAAAACAATGTCATATTTCTTGTCCAATATATCAGAAAATTTGGTTATTTGGTTAGCAAGGACTGATTTGTCGTAGTAAAATCAACAGAGAGAATAAGAGGTTAAGGTGATGTTGTACTTGTCGACAGACATTATGTTTAATAGAGTTTTCCAAAGTTGAGATACAAGGAGAGTAAATCTTAGTGAATTTTAAATTCAACAACAAAATGTGATTTAATTTTCATAGCAAAACTTTTTACAGCATTCCTGTTACTCATTTGTAATATATTCAAATGATTTGTGCTTAATTTAGATCTACTAGATGAATGCCTTTTCCTTGATGATAAGAATGCACAAGCCATAACTTGAATGTTCAGGGTGTCCCCAAAAAGGTTACACCAAGAAAATTATCCATATTTTGCGATGTTTCAACAAAACAATTTAATTTTTTCTTTTATTATTTGTGACGTGTCATGTCAAAAGGAGACACTTTTGGGCAGGTTATCAATTTTGAGGTTTTTACATAGCTTAAATATAGAGATATTTTGCTCCACAACGCCATTTTCCCCAATGAAATCGGACATTCCTAAGCGAAGATATTGAGTTCGTAAGTTACGGTATTATAAAATTGGAAATTGAGATATCGACCTTTAAAAATATTATTGACAATGTTGAGAGTAGGAATTACCTTGAAAAATGTCTCTAAAAATACAAGATGCCAGTTATATTCCGGTCTGAAACTATCAGACAATATTGTAAATATTAATAACATCACAAATTTGCAACAAACCAAAATTGTGAAAAAAAAATCACCCGGGCAGATTTTTGGCTATTTCTCCATTACCATCCTGCCCAAAAGTGTCTCCTTTTGACATGACACGTCACATTTAGTCTTGCAATTGTCTGCTAAGTTTCAACTCCATAACTGAAAATCAACTTTAAATTATGAGTGCAAGATGACAGGGGTGTCAAGAATGACATCAAAATATCTCACAACTGAAGTTAAACACACACTCACTTTTGTTTTCACATTTTTCTTTAATACTTTTAAATTATTTCAGTGGCATGTACAAAGGAGGGCACAAATAATTTTTTACTACTTTTTACTACTTTACAAACAAGCAACAGGAACATGTAATATACATGTATCAATGTAAAGCTTATTTTGAGGAAAAGTTGCCTGTCCAATATCTCAAAAAGTGAAAATGTTAACATTGCAGCATATTTGTGGGGAATGGGCACATAATGAATATCCTCCAGTTGGAGAAATTTGAGGTTTATGGGGTCATTATCTATTCAGTTTGGCTTTGTTGGTGATTTCAGTCTGAAGAATCAAGACTCTCTTTCCCTTAGTCTTGTGAAATCCTCCACAAGATACAGTACGTGCCCTTGAACATGTATCTGACGAGTTTGCTTATTTTCATCATATTCTGTGCATTCTTTGTTTCCAGGCTACAGTAGAGAGTGAATTTATCAAGCAAGCCAAGGCAGGTATGGATAATGACGAAGCAACCTTTGCAGTGGAGGTGAATGTGGAAAACAAACCTTACTTATGGCAAGACAAATACAGGCCAAGGAAACCGAGGTTCTTCAACAGAGTCCATACGGTAAGTTGAGGGATGGAGACATTGAATTCTTGATGATTATTGCCAAAGATAATTGCATATGAAGGAGATGAGGAGTTGATATTGTTATGAATTCGGCAGACAGCTGAATTCGTATTTGTCTTTTCGTAAAATTCATATTACGCATGAATCAATTTGTTAACAGTGTTCAGCATTAGTATGGTCGACTCAAGGATCATCACCATTAAAAAATTGATAAGCTGCCCTCTTGAGATAAATTGTTGATCCCATGTTCGTTAATTCAAAAATAATTCATGCGTAACATGAATTTACCAAAAGACGAATATGGATTGAGCTGTCTGCCGAAATCATAACAAATTAACAATATAATTCCTTCGTTTAGACTGGGATAAGAAATCTTTGAAATTCTTAGGAAGTCGGGTAACTAACTCATGACTATTATGTCAAAATGGGGTCACATGTACCTCATTAATCCTGCGTGGGTAGTCTTGTGACTCCAAATGTGGTCATGACTCCAAATGAGGTCATGACCCCAGTAGCGTAGCCAGTATTTTAGTGTGAGGGGCAAAGCCACATTTTTTTGTCAATTTTTTTCCCATTTTTAGTCATTTTAAGGACACTTTACTCCTTGCCATCCCCATTTTTATACCTGACAATTTCTGAGGGGGACAATTTTCCCCTCGGCTTCCCCCTGGCTATGCCCCTGCATAACAGCATAACCCACTGATTAGTAACCTCAGGCTTTTATTTTCTGTATGAGATGAAAACTTGTATACAAGGGTAACAAAATGTAAGGAACAAGATGTTTGTGTAAAATGTTTCTGTTAAGTCATCATTTACAGAATGTCATCGTAACCATTCTTGTTTGGTTTGGTCTTTATTACAGGGTTTTGAATGGAACAAATATAACCAAACACATTATGACATGGATAACCCACCGCCAAAAATCGTACAAGGATACAAATTCAATGTAAGTGTAATACAAGATACAAAAGACTTTATTATATAAGATGAATTCTGGCTTTGGTAAGATTGTCATTGGGGTTAGGTTTTGTAGCTAAATGCATGAGACATACCAGTTTTAGAAACTTCTCTTTGTCTGATTGTTTTATTTGGTTTGGTTTTATTCTCTGTACCATTTCGAATTTTATGAAATAATTGTAATGCAACTTCAAGGGTAACTTTGCAGCCAAACATATAGAGTCAAGTTAGCGCAGTTGATAGGGCGTGCACTTCAGTGTGTCTTGGGGCCTATTGGTTAGTGAAAATGTGTCAAGTGTGCAGTAGACTAACCATGCACTATTAAATTTATTGAAATTTATTTTTTTCATAACCAGCTTACACAGTTGCATTCATAATTGAAGTTGAAGTTGTGGTACATTACCATCTTGAGAAGGCAATGTACCAATTTCAGTATAATTATAAGAAAGATTTTATACCCCACTTTGAAATCTATATTGTTACAGTTGAATTTTCGGGTTTGAAATACGCTGCAATCGTAGCACTTTGTCTAGATATTGGGAACAAGCATAAGTCTAATTAGTGAAAAATGCATATATTTGTGCTGAGGGTTGAGAGCTAGAAAGCCTTAACTCACAAAGATTAATTTCCTTTCTGGCTTTCTGGTTCTCAACACTCGATATGTAATTCTGCATTGAATGTCCAAAATGTTGAAATTGGAACACAGTGCTGTGCACAACAAAAAAATGTCTTCCGATGCTGTAGAGCATGGAAATAAGGGGCCATGGCATTAAAAAAAACTGATCGTAAAAGTAAAAGATGAAAGCAGTACAGAAAATAATGTGCAATACATTTATATAAATCATATTTTTGCCCGTTATCTTTTCAGATATTTTACCCTGATTTAATAGACAAGAGGAACACTCCTGAGTACACATTGACACCGTCATCGGACAATGAGGAATTTGCTGTGCTTAGATTCCAGGCTGGACCACCATATGAGGTAAGGCATAATAACATAGTTTGAATGATTAAAGTGTTGTATGTGTTCTTGTAAATTTGTCTCACTAGAACTTGTTCAGAAAATTGCTCTGATTGGGTAGATACTTGCTGGATGTAAACCACAGGTCATCCGAGTATATTACCAAGGTTGGTCAAAATACTTGGATTTGCAAAATATTAATAAAGTCACTTGACTCAAAGAGAAAGTGCGATTTGAAATAGTTACATAATTTTTGCAAAATTTCATGAAAAATCATTTTATCAGGGTACAAAATGAAAGAAATTTAAATTTAAGATACAGATGATATTGCTATGAGTTTGGCAGACAGCCGAATCCATATTCGTCTTTTGGTAAATTCATGTTATGCATGATTAATTAGCGAACAAGGGTTTAGATAATAGAGGGCAGTAGATCAATTTTTTAACAGTTATCAGCATGATAAGCAAAAGAGGGCAGCATTCAGGGTTAGCTAATGGTGCAGCACAGTACGGTCAACTATGATCACCATTAAAAATTGATACGCTTTTTATAAAACCTTTATCTCCCAAGGTCAGGTGAGTTTTAAAAAAAAAAGCCTTGTATATTAATGCTTAAAAAGCAAAGTTATTTTGACAAAGTATCCACCAAGATCTTTAACACAGTTTTATGTATTTTTTCTGTGGCATTTTCAGGACATAGCTTTCAAGATAGTGAACAGGGAATGGGAATACTCACACAGACATGGCTTCCGATGTCAATTCAACAACAGCATCTTCCAGTTATGGTTTAGATTCAAACGCTACAGATACAGAAGATAGGTGGAACAATCAGCACTTGTAATGTGGCACCATTTCACCAATGCATTGTGGGTACACATTTTCTGCTGATATCCTCAACAAAGAATAGCAAGGATCTATGCATGATGTAGCACAAGTTTACCCATGATGCATTGGTGAACTTGTTACGTAGCACATGAAAGAACTTTAATAACTCTCTCCACACGGGTGTCGACTGCAGACCACAAGTTTCAATTTTTGTTTAACAAATTTCACAATTGTACGTTTTTGTTACCATATTTGGAATCAGCATGACAAATGCATTAAATTGAGTACCAACAAGCCTAGTATTGGTTCAGTGGTTCTTGAGATAGCTCTTGATATTTTGAGAAACTATCTTGAAACTTGGACTTTTTATGTTGTAGCCTATGGCGAGCACAGAGCATTAATAAAACATAGCCTTACAACACTTGAGAAAGTTCCTGGAATCTTATTGGTCAACGTGTATGCGCTATTTGCACCAATCAGAGGTGCATATATAGCACCTTATTCAGTGGCTTAGTCAGTGGGTGTGGTTTAGCTTGTAAGTGCTGAATTTCATTGGTTTCAGCATGCCGCCTTTCACATGGTCGATGGTGTCTTCAGAGTTGTCGCAGAACATGCGAGTATGTAGTGCATTCTAGAGTGTAATACGCGAACAAGATCGCAGTACATGCAAATAAAACAGTAAACAAGTTTCTTTTTCAGAAAAGGTGGAGTTTTTATGACGGTAACTTAGTTTTTGCTAAATAAAATAGTGTTTAGTTATCCAAATATTGTTTAACTGACTATTGAGAGAATGAGCATAAACGATATGAATTGTTTGTGATAGGCAACAGGCAGGTCCAATATTTTATCGCAGTTCAAAATATTGGACCTGCCTGTCATGTATCACACAGTAGAGGATTGTAAAAACAAATATTCACATTGTTTATTCTCTATGCCTGGGCTACAGATATGTCAAGCAATGACCTCACTGACTTGAGAAAGTAAGTGCACCATAGAACTTGCCAATTCAGTACTAGGATATTTAAAAAAAAAAATGTGTTTATTATGGGTCATATTTGAACAATGAAGGAAACACAAAACAAAGATAGTTCATAGCATGGAGAATTTTTTAAAGGATTTTAATTTAAGTATATCACATCTTGTACTATTATGAAATTAAAATGTTTTAAAATTACAATTGATATACCATATACATTTTTATGTAAACAATATTATTTCTAAATGCTTGTAACCATAACTTATTATGATATCGTTATGAGTTTGACAGACAGACGTATCCGGATTTGTCTTTTGTTAAATTCATGTTATGCATGAATTGTATTTGTGTAACATAAGTAGAATTTATTGCAAAGTAGCACATTGGTATGTATCAAAGTCATTGACATTGTAACACCTGTACCTATATCTGGAATGTCAAGTTGTAAACATGTATGTATCACTACTGAGGTCAATGACATCAGTACAGCAGATCATGTTGCAAAGTCACACATTGGAATGTATCAAGGGCAGTGACATTGTAACACCCACCTGATCATAACTTTGGAATGTCAAGTTGTAAACAAGTATGTATCACCTACTGAGGTCAATGACAGTGCAGCAGACCATGTTGCAAAGTCACACTGGAATGTATCAAGGTGAGTGACATTGTAACACCTGTTCATAACTTCTGAATGTTAGGTTGTAAACCAAGTATGCATCACAGTCACTATTGAGGTCAATGACATCAGTACAATAGACTATGTTGCAAAGTCATACATTGGAATGTATCAAGGCCAGTGACATAGTAACACCTGTACATAACTTCGGAATGTCAAGTTGTAAACAAGTATGTATCACTACTGAGGTCAGTGACATCAGTGCAGTAGACCATGTTGCAAAGTCACACATTGGAATGTATCAAGTTGTAAACAAGTATGTATCACTTACTGAGATCAATGACATCAGTGCATAAGACCATGTTGCAAAGTTACACATTGGAATGTATCACCTGATCATAACTTCAACAAGTATGTATCACTACTGAGGTCAATGACATCAGTTGAGTTGAGTATGTTGCAAAGTCACACATTGGAATGTATCACGGTCAGTGACATTGTAACACCTGTTCATAACTATGGAATGTCAAGTTGTAAGCAAGTATGTATCACTACTGAGGTCAATGACATCAGTACAGTAGACCATGTTGCAAAATCTCACATTGGAGTGTATCACCTGTTCATACTATGTAACAGTGCGCATGATTGGTCGAGAGCCGGGCATAAATAGCATTTATGCCCGGTGTCCCGGATGCGAGATCGTTGGGTATATAAAATGAAGGAAAATCATGTTTTTAAATAATGTTACTTGTAATTTTTGTTATTATTTTGATGAAATAAGAATCACAAAATGTTCTGGTATGTAAGCGGTCCGAGGTCATAAGCAACCGTTTAGTCATGAAAATATATGAACACGTCTCGTCCAATAATTTAAAACTCATAGCTCGACCAATAAATATGGGCTCAATCGATCCAATTTTATATCAAACCTTGTTTTATCAGATTTAATTTTGTTCTATCTGTGTCTGGGCAGTGACATTTAGGTTTTAATAAGGTTTTATTGTTATGAGCTTGACAGAGTGCCAAGTACACAAAGTGGCTGTTCTGAGTAAATGGCATTTGAAAAATTTTTGTATCGGTCCTTCTAAAAATTGAGAACATTTATGATCAATCATTTGAAATGTATATTATAAATGAATAGAAGTGAATGTGCAGTATTCTAACTCCTACGTAAAGAGTTGGCCGAATACACATTCAGCTACATATAAAGCATAGCCCTCATCTTTGATTCGGGGCATTTGTGCAGAAATTTCTGGTGTTCCTAAGGATTCAATATCAACCTGTTTTAGCAATGTTTAAATAAAAACAGAATTGCTCAGAATGTGTTTGGAAGGAAAGTAAATATAGTAGCAGTTCTCAACTAATGGCACACGCCACTTCTAGCTTATTGCCACATTCCTAATGGCGCATGGCAGCTATTATAGCATAAAAGAGTAAATTCTAAACGGAAAAATTGGTTCATTATCATCATCAGTCAGCTTTCTTCAACTATTGTGATCGTGGGCAAGCGAAACAATTTTGTTTGGCTGCAGCATCCCTTCAGTAAAATTGGTTAAGGGGGTACTACACCCCTCGATAAATTTGTCTATTTTTGCATTTTTCTCAAAAACTGATAACACACTGGTAACAAAAGTTAAGTATATTATAGGGGCAAGGAATCCAGTTACTACAATGGAATTTCAGTGATCCAAGACAAGCGGTTCGTTATTTATGATAAGAAATGAGGTACCGCTAGGATGTACCTCATTTCCTATCATATATACGGAACCGCTTGTCTTGAGTCACTGAAATTTCAGTGTAGTAATTGGATTCCTTGCCCCAATAATATACATAACTTTTGTTATCAGTGTTTTATTATTTTTGAGAAAAATGCAAAATAGTCAAATTACCACAGGGTAATGTAGTACCCCTTAAGTTTTTTTTTTTTAATCTTGAACCAAATGTGTTTGTACATGTAGGTCAACAGAGCAAAGTTTGACATAAAGTCATAATTCATGAATTATAACTTTATGTCCTCCTATAATAGAACTGCATGTTAAACAGCCAAAATAACCAGTAGGGTTTCTTGTTATTTTAGCTCAAAATGGACAGAAATCCTTCCCGACAATTATTATTAGTATTATTTCAGCATTTTGAGTATAGAATATCAAATTTAAAATTTGAAGGAAATCGTACATTATGGCTCTTACTTATATCTTCCACAACTAGAGTGAGTATTTCAAATAGAGGTTACCCAATTGTCTATTCTACATGAAACCCATACTCCCCCTAGAGCAGACTTCAGCTAAATCTTCCATATGGGGAGTGTGGTATTCAAATGGAATTGCCAATGGAGATCTGTATTACTACTGCAGTCATCAAATTTAATATCAACACATTGGGCCATACTGCCAGGGGCAGAACATGTAATCAATGGCCTATTCCAGTTGAAATCCATACACCCCCTGTGGAAGACATGACCTTAATCTCGCACACAGGGAGTGTGTATTTCAAATGGGGCTACCTGAATGAGTGACTCCATTTGAAATCTATACTCCCTGTGTGGGAGATTAAGGTCATGTCTTCCATAGGGGTGCATGGATTTCAACTAGAATAGGCCATTGATCGCATGTCTAAGTCCTGCCCCTGACAGTATGCATGATGTGACACAGTGACTGAAAAAACTTAACACTTTTATTGTAATATTATGTAAAACTCACTTCTGGTATTTGTATATTTTATAGAATAAATAACCTTTTTTACAAAAAACTGATAATGCATCCTTTTATTCATTGTTCATATCTGTCTTCTAACTGTTCAAGAAGCCGTAGCAATGGTTTCACATTGTACGGAAACAAACCTCTGTCGGAAATCTTTTCAACAGAATATCGCAGCCTAATAAGAACAGTCATCGTTTCATCAAGAATGGTGTTTACTTTAACAGGACGAGAAGTAATGGAGTCTATTGAGCTTTCACTGTTGCTTTTAATGGGACTAGAAGTAGTTAAGTCTATTGAACTTTCACTGTTGCACTGTTGAGGAGATTCTAATACTATATTTGGTAATTTTGTTGGGCTGCCATCACTATCTGAAGACATTTTTCTCTTTTTACATGCTGGTGTGCTCTCAATGTCATCATCAGTAGTTTGCACAGTAGACACAGTCTGCATTTTATTTTCACATTTCTCAAGACTGCCTTGCATACCTAATACTTGGACATTTGTGCAATTATTTAGACCCTTTTTATCATCATCAGCTAACTTTCTAGTCCCTCCCTCCATACTACTTGCCATCTTATCACTTGATGTGTTTGTCCTAGCCATGACACTATTTGTAGGGTTTGTTTGCTTCCCATCTATTGTTTTTCCTTTGTGCATTACTTCATCAGTACTGTCCACCTCTTTGCTGCAACTGTTTTGCGACGCCACCCTACCGGTGATACTAGAAGAGAAATAGCGCCAATCGGAAAGAATGCATCGTATATATTGCACCAAATACAAAAGAAAGCAGGTTTCATTAGATATCAGCAAATCTAAGAGCAAGTTGGGGTCAAAGGTCACGGTGTCCAGAAACTCGCTGAAAATTATATGTGGATTTAATAGATCCATATCGTCATTAGATAACCCAGTTCTTGAGTCTTGTACGGCTGGCTTCACAGGATTACTTCGCAATAGTTTGTAGAGCTGAAGGGCCATCATCATGATCAGTATGAGGCTGTCATCTTGATCGGCAAACAGTTCAAACAACCATGTACTTATCTCACTATCTTCTTTCAAGTCTAACTTGTTTATAATGTATTTAGACATAGTATGCAGGTAGATGAAAACATTCTCTACTGCTTCTGTGTAGAGTGAAAATAAGAAATTCAAAGGCAAAGTAAGTCAATAAAGAGCTCAATTCATAATTTTAATGAATGTTGCATCAACAATTTGAATAAAATACCAGTGTTGTCAAAACTTTTCAGTGTCAAGGCACGGCGCATTGACTCGCCAGGCCGCGGTAAAGGATTCTCAAGTAGCCCAATTTTTTAAGCTTCCAAAAAAGTGCCCAATACCTGATATTTGGGCGGATTTACCCGAAATCAGAACGTAAAACACCCAATTGGGCGGAAAAGCACTTGACTTTAAAACTTCCAACCTTACTGGGAAGTTACTGACCGATCAATTAATGGTCACAAAACCAATTGTAATTGCACTTTGGAGCTTCAGAGACTCAAAACCTTTATAAATCAGCTATTAAAATTGAAAGGAAAATACATGAAATTGCTGCCGCGGCCTAAGACTGGCAAAAGTAGCCCAATTTTAAGCAAGTAGCGGCATGCTTTTTTGAGTAGCGGCAAGTGATCGCCAAGTAGCCCAATTGTGCGCCTAAGGCATCACTGTAAAAGACATATCGCAAAAAGTAATTACCCTTCCCCTTGAGACAATAACACAAAATCTATCATGCATTAACCAATTTTCATTCCACCTACCTTTGTTGCTTTCATTCTGTAGTACCATAATAGCTGCTGACATCACCAGTTTCACAAGCCCTCTCATCAGTGGGTAATCGCCATTGCAATATCCACCTATCCTTTCATCTCCACTCCTCGTAATATCAATCCCACCAAATCCTAGATGCACATCCCTAGATGTAAGCTTCTCAAGCCATCCGCACCTAACTTGTGTCACAATTTTGTCCACGATATTATATAAATCAACATCCTGCAGAGTGTGTAAATCGTTTGTAGCCTGATTTTGATTATCAAGTACATGATCGAAACAAGAGTTTATAATGATGAAAATCTTTTTTGTTATTACTGGGGACAGATTGTCTAACCATAAAAAATCTGATATTTTCTGAAGTATTAAAGTTTGGCTGTCATCTGCCACCTGTGACATATTCAAGTCATATTTCAACATTCCTTGGAGTAGCTCCAGGAAGGCCATCAAGATCTTTGTCAATTCATCGGAAGAAGTGATCTCCAACTCTCCTGTGCCTTGCAAAGAATTTTTCCCAAAACAAGACTTTGACATCTGAAAGAAAGCCTCCATGAGAGATGGCAGTGCCTCTATTATCACAGTACTGCAGTATTGGGATAACAGGTGCGAGTTGTCTGCAATACAATCAATAGAAATTTAAAAAAATGTAAAGGTGTGTCCGAGGTTAGCATAACCTAGCAGTATTTACACTGAAGTATTGAGACAAATAAAGCTGACAGACATAAGGAATGGTACATGATATGGATTAAGGAAATCCCAAGGTTGATAAAAGGAGTGTCATTTCCTCCCCATGTGCATCTTTTTTTTGGGGGGGGGAATGCCAATAACTACGGTTTTGATATATTCTTAAAACAACAAAAACTCTGGAAATATGTGCAATTTTTGTCTTCCTAGACTCACTTCCTAGTAAAAGGAGACCAAAAGAAACCCTAGCTGTTCTACCTTTCAAGTAGGGTTAGGTATTTTGTTCTTTTTTTTACCAGATGACTCTAAATATCATTATACTAGTAGTATGTAAATAAATTACAATTTTTCCACTGGCTCCTCTTTTTACCAGTCAAAATACATCTACTTTTAATATCCCAAAAATAGCTGATTTTATATGCATAGAGCAATGCTTTAGCACACTATCCAGAGAGGTTCCAGAGAATAACTTCTGACATCGTAAATTGGACTAGGTGTGTAAAACAAAACAGGCTAAAAAATCTTTTTTAGTCAAGAAAAAAGGTATACACTTTTCAAATCCTCTTCAAGTGGGTTAATCCAGTTGAAATCCATACACCCCCTATGGAAGACATGACTTTAATCTCACACACAGGGAGTGTGAATTTCAAATGGGATTACCTGAATGGTGACTCCCTCCATTTGAAATCTACACCCCCTGTGTGGGATATTAAGGTCATGTCTTGTCACAGGGTGTATGAATTTCAGCTGGAATAGCCAAATGGACTTACCACCATGATGAAATCCTTCCATACAGCTGCACACATCATCACTCTTTTCATCAGTGCTTTCCTTCTGGCCAACATTCTTGAGTGTATCCAATGTGTAAACTATTTGGTTGACTTCACTTCTAGAGAACCCTTTTCTATGATTGAATATCATAGATGTGATGCTGCTAATGATATCCTTGAGGAAACTGGGTTGCACATGCTGTTAAAATAAGATCATTCAATTGAGTGAATTTTGTGACTTAATTCTATTGCAGGATTGAAATTCAATTTTATATTATGACTGCTAAGATATCTGAACCATCACCTGCAATATTATTATAAAATATTGTGATGACCTTTTCAAATTTCATCTGTTTTTTTTCTTTTTCTGGCATTTGATCATTATTTGTTAGACCTACAGAATACCAATATAATTATATTTTCAATTATACATGCCATTGGTTCACATGGTTGTACACAGCCCTCAAATTAACCCACGGCACCCATGGCATTTTGCCGTTGGTGCCCATCCCAACTGCCGTAATGCCCTCAAAATATGTCCTTTACCCAAGGCAGTCACTTGCCGTGCCCTCTAATGAAGTTGCCGTTGGTGCCCCAGCCCTGCCCCTCATTATAAAATCATCTACATTGTATCTATGTTTGTGTGTGTTTTCTTCACCTTTGAGAAATTGCTTTGGTGCCCTTCTCAAATTTTCAACAGTTGCCATGATGCCCTCTTGAAATATTACAAACTGCCGTGCTGCCTTGCCTTTTCAGTGAAAATCCAAGGCAATTTTCAACTTGCCCTAAAAAAGTTGCCGTGCCCCTTCAGATCCTGAATTCGAGGGCTGATTCGGGATCATTACCATCATTTTAAAAATGCACATTTGTTGGTAAAACCAATTATAGTGTACTTTACTTTTTTGGAGGAATTCCTTTTGGATATACATGTCTATACAATGTAGTACGGTAATTCCTAAATATAAACTTGTCTTTTATGACCTGAGTCTGACTCTGTGATCACAGTGAGTCTAGTTAAGCATGTTTACAATCGAAGCACAGTACATTTGCATACAAGTTGTGTGGACAGAAACTGTCTGGAAACTCCTTACTACATTATAAACACTAGCTGTATCCAGAATGTACCGTACATAATCTCGTTCCCAGGCAACCTTTGCTCCTTCATCATTATATGTTTAGTGACGAAGAAGCACAAACTAGGTGGGAACGAGACTATAAAAACTGTTAACAATGTGCTCAAAACTCGGCCTATATGGTATATAGATGGACGAAAGAGATAACAGACCGCGTACCACCAGTCAAAGTCTCCGCCTCATCCGATAATGAGGGCCGATTGTTCCATGAAATGCGACAGGCGAGACTGCTACGCAATTACCGCGTATTTTCATGGTCTATCGCGTAATCGCGAAAACACGCAACGCTCTATCGAAGGCACGCAGCACTGGCGTGATTGTTTGACACGGCACGATCGAACAATCGGCCCTCATGAATATGCGAGAACTGTAGCATACAATACACGGGGACTTTGACTGGTGGTACTTTCTCTGTTATATCTTACTCCTCTGTGGGTATATACTATAAACATGCTTGAAAGATGAAAGATGCTTCTAAGAATTCCGAAGTAAGAATTAATTTCTTGTGTTTGGATCAAAAGTTTAAATTTGATTCATACACTTATTTTTACCTGAACATGGTTAGCGATTGCAGCTGTGAGACACTTTCCAGCACAAAATGCTATCAAGGAGTTCTCTGCTTGCAGAAGACCTCTCTGGAAATGGAAACAGAAGATGTTGGATCCCTAGTTCAAGTCATTAAAACTTCACTTGTCAAGTTACTCATCTCAGATCAAGAAATCTAGCTTTAAATTTGCTTACCGATAGCTTCACATTCAAGGCTAGAGTCCAAAGCTATAAGTTTAACAACATGCGATCGCAACAAAAATATATTGCTGAAATCAAATTGCATTTCCAACTCAATTTTAGATTGTTCAAATTTCCAGCAAATTGATGCATGTCACTCCGTCGATCATCCTATTGATGTAAATATGGTCTCACACACCATGTATATGTGCAGTGTTATCAACATTGGTTGAATTTTAAAGCAAAGGGACACATCAGGTTTTTTTAATACGGTACCGGATTTTGTCACAATACAACTCCCAAAGTCACACATTGTGATTTGTTGAAACATGTCATATGATATGAAACACCTTAAATTACAATAAAATGGACAGAACAAAAATAATGAACTTTATGTTTTTCTCGCACAGCAAAGCGTGATACAGTAAGCGCTGTAACTTGTAACACAATCTACGCAAAGCATTCTAAATCGACATGAAGAAACTAAATTCTAAAAAGGGCAACTTATTTTTATATACATTAACATACCAAGCAATCTAGAAATGCTGCATCTTCCAAAACCATTTTGGAGGTGCCAAAAGCCCATCTGCAATGGTTAGCTTCAAACAGATCTGTCAGCAGAGAGAGTTTTTGCAGAATGACATCACTGTGTTGAAATTTGCCACTCAAGTCACACAAAATCTTCATGGGGTTGTCCTTGTAAGCGCATAAACACAGCTTCTGTGTGAGCTTTTTATGAACATATTCATATGTGTATGTATTTAGGCCATCTTTGACTTCTTCCATCATCATCTGAATTTGTATAATAGCTATCAAAATGTCAAATACATGACATAAAAGTGTGTGTATGTGTGCAACAGTGACAGATTCCTGAATCAAAACATTGACCCACGTGAGTGACCTTGAAAAGTTCCCACGATGTTACTAGTATGAAATTATCATATTTCCCTATAATAAAAAAATAAATATTTATAAAAGCTTAAATTGTCATTTGTGCTCATTAATACAAATATTGTATATAATTTAACATAGTTATGAACTTGAATAGATGATAACACTTCATTATGTGTGAGAAAAAACAGCTTACATGTTTTATTTAGACTTTTACAATAACTAAAAACACACTAAGAAATAGAACTTAACTTCCGGGTTATGTACCCGGAAATAGGAACAGTGTCAACGCACGATTGGTAAACTGAACTTGTTTCAGAGCTTCTGAATTACACTGTAACTTATTTTTCTACTTCATTGACTATTCACCAACATCAAAATAATGTCTACACCTACGCCAGTAAGACCAGCTCCGCCTCGGCCGGCGAAACCAGGTACGAATAGATCATTAAATAATTAAGCTTTTAAAAAAATGCTTTTTTAATTCTAAGTAATATTATGACTAGAGCTCCAAATCTATGATCAATCCTTCTTCATTTGTAGAACAACTAGACGCAGTATGCATGGTAGGCAACGTAAAAATATACGCTGCTTTGTGCATAAAAATTGCCACTACAATACGAGACCTTGCCTTGGCTTTTTCTAGTCATGCCGCATGCATGCCGAGCTCATGAGCTGGGGGGGGGGGCGCTGACATTCCAGCTTCAGTATGGTGAAGACTTTTACTTTGCTCCTTTTCAACAAAGTTTTTTTTGAAAACACATTACCAGATTTTCTCGAAGACAAAGTACCCCTTTTATCTGATTTAAATACTCCTATGCTGACAATTTGGCGAGGACCACGCTACCGGTCAGTATATAGGCCTATAGGTCACTTTTCTGTAATTACATTGTACTTGTATTTGGTAACACCAGAGAAGATGTAATAAAGAGGAGGGTCAACGGAATTATATCCTTGAGATAATCCCGTAGGTAATCCTGTCGCATCTATTCATAGTCCTTTATTCTCAAGTAGTTAGACATCCACTTGAAATATCCTATGATGTTATGTGTGTGACCGCCCATGGTTGACCAATTTTCACTTCAGAATTGAAAATATTTCCCATGTTTCTATAAAGAATTTGTTAAAAAGTATGAAACGTGTGTTAAGGACCTGCTGCTTGGATGGGATACCACATGTGGGTAATACAAGAAAGAAATCGAGTGCTGTAAAATTTCCCCCAAATCCACCGTTTTTGTAAATATATAAATTTCTAAAGAAGAAATTTTAGGATTTTTAGAGAGGTGATGATTGTTGATCATTTCTATTTTATTATTTTATATATTTTCCTGTCATTTCCTGCCAACCTAATAAAGATATTCTGATAATTGATAACATTCTTTATCTTAAATAATAGAGTCTGAAAGTGGCAACAAGTAGCAAAAATTATAATTTGCCATAGAACTTCAGTCATATTTTATCTGAAATCTGACAAGATGACAGGGTCTGCATGCATGCTGTGTATAGCATGATGACATGCACACACTGACCTATCCCTAAAAGCAGTTAGCTGCAACTTGTGTATCACACCCATCCCGGTTCAAACCCTATTGTGGTATTCTATTGTTAAGCAGCTAAATAGGGTGATTCATCATTTACTTTGAGTGTAACGGTCTCACACATATTTTGTTTGAGGATAGCTTGATCAACCTCCTCTTTATTACATCTTCTCTGGTAACACATGCATGGTGACCAACTTTTGCTGTGAATGGGGGGGGGGGCAAGATTGTTTGGACAACAAGCAAGAAATAGTCTTCAGGTTTCTTGGTTTTCTTTTGTTTTTATTAATTTTCAAAACTAGAAAATGTTCTTGCTTTTGTTTTTAATTTTGAGCAACTTTGAGAAATATTCACAAAAAATGGTCTAAAAATGCTAAATTTTGTAAAAAAATCATACAAAGCATGAGTTTCACCCAAATCTCAAAGTTAATGTTTGAAGCATTTTCTGGACATTTCTAGTTTTTGAAAATTAATAATAAAAAAATTACCCTAAGTCAATTATGAATGATCCTACATGTAGCATTTAGCTCTAGGTCCAGAGACACTCCAAAATCGAAAAAACAAATAAAGTGTGTGCCTTGTTAATGAGTGACATAAGTATAAAGCTTTGTATGAATTCCCTTTATGAGCGCTGCCTGCGCTGACACATAATCGGCCAATCATATTATCAATTAGTTGATTATGATTGGTCAGATGATTGAATCAATCAATCAGAACCCCACATCTGTGTTTACGCTCTCTAAATGTAAACAAGTGCCATTCTCTCCCATCAAGTATATACCTTTAAATCGCACAAATTTCTAGACATATGAAAATCTCATTTTGTTGTTGTTGGTTGTTTTTTTTGTCAATTTCAGGTCAAGTGAAGGTGTTCCGTGCATTGTATGCATATAATGCACAGCATGTAAGTAACTAATTAATCTATATTTTTGTTGGTTTTATAACTTTCACCCTCATTAACGTACACCTTCAAAAATGGTGTATAAATGGCTACAGTTTAATAGCTATAAATATCTTGACATATTGATAACACAAAGAGACAGGATCTGGCTCCCTTACGCCTTTCCCAATATGGCTTTTAGATGTCACATCCAGGGAGTTAGTCCTAGAGAAGGACCAACAAAGAGGTGGACAGACTGCCTGCTAAAGTCTTATTCAGATTTCATTTGACAGCTTAACCATCGCGTATACGCGCGCGACGTCAAGCGTGTGCATTGGACCTTGTGCAAATAATACGCGCTGGACGGCTAGCAGTACGTTTAATTTGTATTTAAAGGGAATCTGAATAAGACTTTACTGCTAGCTGAAGGCAAAAGAACCAACTCCATAGTAAACGCCAGCCATACAGTGGAAGACCGAACAGTTTGGCGGATGTGTCAGATGTGGATGCCACCACTCAACCCCTGCTGGAGTGTGCATGTACATGGCATTGGTCAAGGTCAATTATTTATAGCATGCATGTCTACAAAATAAATACAAAATAAAGTAAAAAAAAAAGATGAATTCAGTTGTTTTTAAATTGACTTGCAGTTGCATGTATGTATACTATAATTATATACGGTGCAATATATTTTCCTACAGGATGATGAATTGAGTTTTGATGAAGGTGATATGCTGTATGTTTTAGATGTGGTAAGTACCTGTTTGTTTCATCCATCAATTAAAAAGCATATAAACATCAAACTGCAACAAACAAAAGATGGAGGAGATGAAAGCAGAAAATCCAGATGAATGTTGTGCCAACGTAAAGAGGTTTGAACAAATGACACACATTTACATGCTCACTCACACCAGTTCAGTCACTCATTGACATGAAATACATAGTAGGCATATAATATCAAAAATAGTGATAAAAACATGAATTTTGGAACTGAATAAAACATATGAGCCTTCATATCAGTAGCGTAGCCAGCAGGGGGGCAGAGTGCCCCCCTTACAAAAATGAAAGAAAAAAGTGCCCCTCTGACAAAAAATAAAAGAGAAAATCAGGAGGGCAAAGGAAAAGAAAAGGGCAAGGAGCTCTTTTCACCGAAATTCAGTCCGAAAATAAAAAATTTTTGCACGCTACGCGCGAACATCGTCCCAATAAAGCCGAGTGTATTGTATGATGCAACTGTAATTTTTTCGTCTGTGCCCCCGAAATTTTATTTTGCCCCCCCTGACCAAAAAAGCTGGCTACGCCCTGCTTCATATAATAGCCAAAACAAAACTTGTTTGACCGAATAAAATGTATGTTTGTACAGCTGAAAACATGTTTTAATCTTGTTGAGAAAATTTAATCTGATAAATTAGGAATTTTAAAACCTTAAATACATTTTTGTAAGTCAGGGGTCCATTTCACTAAACTTTACAAAGCTTTTTCAGTTTCTAAATTGTTTGTAACTATAATCAATGTTTTATTTTTATTTTATTTCAGTCAAATAAAGATTGGTATAAAGCAAAGGTTGGCAACAAAAAGGGACTAATCCCAAGTAATTATGGTAAGTTGAATGATCAAGGCTTAGGTTTCCATTTTATTTGCCAGGAAACCTTTAAAATACATATATTGCACTCAAAAGTACTGTTTGGCAGAGATCCAACCGCCCAGGATAGTGGTAGCAGAATTGCAGCAAAGCAGGGCTAAAAAATTAAACCCTGGCAGAGTCAAAGTGGCTGACCGTATGGCTCTCGAACAATACTCAAACAGTAAAAAAAACACTGGCTTTTTTTACCTTTAATGTTGAGTTCTATGGGGATTTAAGGGGGTACTATACCCCCTGTCCAATTTTGTGCCTATTTTTACATTTTTTTCTCAAACATTATAGCGCATTGGTGACAAGTAAGATATGCATGTTGTAGGGGCAAGGACTACAACTACTGCTCTGAAAATTCAGCAACTCAAGGCAAGTAGTTATTGATTTATTGATCAAATACTGGTTTTCCCTCATTTTTGACTGTAACTCCACAACTGCTGTCTGTGCCAAAATAAAATTTCCAGTGCAGTAGTTGTAGTCCTTGCCCCTATAATATACATATCTTACTTGTCACCAATGCGCTATATGAGAAAAGTGCAAAAATAGGCACAAAATTGGGCAGGGGTGTAGTACCCTTAAGGTTTTTCCAAAAACGTTTGCCTAAACTTGAAGCAGAGCATTAATGCATATTTTTTTTCATTTGTCAATCCAGAAAGTTGATGATGAAGGGCATCAGTCTAGGAGGGCTAATTCTTTGTATCCCTAATTAATTTCTTTTTTCATTTTATATTTACCAGTTGAAGAAAGCATGGAATCAGTTGATAACCCATTACATGAAGCAGCTAAACGAGGCAACGTTGACTTCCTCAAAGAATGTCTTGCCAATAATGTAAGTATTGCAGTCACTAGTCCCTGCCCTTCTTGTCCCCTTGTGAACCTTTTTTCAAAATTTAGACCTTTTTGGACTGGGGTGGGGCGGATTTGGACATTTGTGGACCAAAAAGGCATTTAAAAAACCTCTATTTTTTCGCTCTCTACCCTTGCCTGCAAATTGGGACTTTTTGGGCCTTTGGCATTTTGAGGGGTGCGTTGCAGCCCCTGGCTACTGGCCTGAATACTAACCCTAAACAGTAGTCATTTGAACCCTAAATCCTAACCCATAACCTTAATCCCTATAGAGGCCCTGCATGCTTTTATCGATTGGCTACAAAATGAAGGATTTGAACCAGTGCCCTTCACCGTAATCATAGCGCAGTGCAGTCCATTCAATCAAATGTTGTCATCAACCTATTTGATCATAGTGCATTTGTTATATGTGTGAGACGAACTGTTGCGGTAGATTGCAATCATGCTTTTGTTGAATGCATTTGAATAGTCCGGCATATTTACGGTACGTTACGTCATATGCACAACCTCTATCCCTTAAACACAAGAGTGCATAGGAGATTCTTTAAGTTATACCAGTGTTTCCATGATGTCCCTAAAGATCCTCTATTGTTCCATTTCTTCACAGGTATCCGTTAACAGCCTAGATAAGTCTGGCTCAACGGCAATACATTGGGCATCTCACGGTGGTCACGTAGAATGTTTGAAAATACTATTAGGAAGACCTCGCATTGAGCTCAATAATCAGGTCAGTCTGCAGCAGCATTTTTGTATCATTTTAGAGAACAGTTCTGGTGTTACTTCTGTTGGACAAAGTAATCATGAAAACAGACGGTCCCAAGTAGGCAAGACTATGTGTTCAAGACCTTTTTAAATGAATTGAGGATTTGAATGAATTAGAGGACAATGACTGCGCATCAGTTGTCTTGAGGGTATTGGGAAAAAACTTTGCCTTTGAAACCGAGAATATTCAAAGGTCCTAGCAAAATGTTTACAATACCAGCAAAATAACTAATGCAAAGTTATTAACTTCATGCATAACTTTCAAATTGTTTGATTTAGTCTACTTTAATTTAAATCAATCAATTTGGCCGGTGTTGCCAACCCAAGTAAACCTTTCTGTCTGCGGGGTTGCCAAACCCATGATTTAATAGCCCAACTAGGCAACTATCATTGCATGACTTGGAAATGACCACCATTGCCTTTGAGCGACTTCAAAGTTTTGAAGGCTTTGAAGACAATTTTGTGATAAGATGTTTGACCAATTTAGTCTCAAAATAACCTCTCATTGATTTCTGACAAGTTTTGGCCAGATTTTTGTCAATTTGTGTTATACCTACAAAATGTGCTGAACATATATCACAAGCCTGCTGTTCTGCAGTATTATCAACTGGATAATAACATTTTGAAGCAGTTTGTAATAATTTACTGTTTTTTATACATTGTTTCAGAATAAACTTGGTGACACAGCGTTACATGCAGGCGCCTGGAAGGGACATGCGGAAGTAGTCAGAATGCTTCTCAGTAAGGGTAAGTGTGCAAGTATCAACAATCCTTGTTGTCAGAAAAAAATGTTGGAAAATATGGGTACCCGGAGTGTGCTCAGGTGCAATTATACCTTATCAATACACTCTGTATATGTTTCTAACTGCTTTCCCCCTGCTTTTTTGATGAACTACTATAATATTATTCACTCTGATGGGGAAGTGAGGTTAATGTGTTAAAGCAGCTGTTTCACTCACACATTTATGCAGCATCTTTAAGCATGTTTGTGTGTACACCAGCGCTTAGAGCGGCCGCAAGCTACATGAAGCTGCGCCTAATGAAATGCACACTGACGTCACTGCCACATCAGGGTGAAAAATGGTATACAATATATATAGGAGATATATGTATGAAATTCTAATCGTCTTCGTCGTCAAGTCCTATGGGTCATGACTGACCATTTGGGGTCATGACTGACCCTTTGTGACCCTGTTGATGATGGTATTCCAGCAGCTTCTGTCTTGAGTCAGACGGTGGGCTGCGACGAGAGAAAGGCCTGTTAATTGTTTAATTCCATCAGTCCATCTAAGCTTCTGTCCACCTCTTCTACGACTACCTTCTATGTGACCTTGCATAATTATCTTCTCAATGTTGTCACCCTCTCTTCTAGAAATGTGGCCAAAATACGCCAGTTTGGAACATTTTATTTTTTTGCACATGGTAGCATGCTTTCCAATTTGGTTTCTTACAAATTTGTTGGTCTTATGTTCTTTCCACTATATTCTCAGCAACTTCCACCAGAAATTGTAATAATGAATCCCTAATCATGTTTTGCAGGTGCTAGAGGCGATATCAGGAATAAAGAAGGGAAGTTAGCATTTGACCTTGCAGCTAAAGATCCAGCTACTGCAGCACTTTTAGAACCACACATTCCAAGTGAGTACCAGTATGGGAACCACCCCTAACTCTTTAATGTGTGCAAGAATTTGTGCGAGAGTTGATTTGCAGATTTATGCCAAAATTATAATGTGGCCATATACAATATCAAAGACCCTAAGATACAAAATCTACCAGTGTGCACTATTAATGATCGTGTGTATAATGCACAATGGTAGATTTTGTACCTAGGGTCTTTGATATTGCACAATACAATTGAACGTGTATGGGCGGTATTATAATTCTGGCATAAATCTGCAAATCGACAGGCTGCATATATATACAGGCTGTATCAAAATGATTGGTACCCATTGGTTTTGATGTTTATTGAAAAAAGCCTACTTCTTCGAAATGCAACATAGGATCCTCTTGAAGGGTCAGAATTTAAAGTTTATTACCTTTTCTCCTGTTAATCTAACAAAAATTTGTGAATCTTAAGTTGAATTTTGATGGAACAGTCTTGTCCATAATCACTGAAAACTGATGGGTACCAATCATTTTGATACAGCCTGTATGGGCCACATAACTTGGGCATTACTGAAAATGTTTTCTCATTGTTTGTCTGTTTGCTTGCTTTTTTTCACCAGGACTGGATGATGAAGACTACCTTGATGATGAGGATTCTGATTAAATACACCAACACCTTTTAAGGAAACGCCAGCACCTAATAAGGAAACGCCAGCACCTAATAAGGAAACACCAGCACCTGATAAAGAAACACCAGCACCTTATAAGGAAACAACAGCACCTTATAAGGAAGCCGACTTTGAACAAACTAGAGAAACATAGCAGGGCATATTGTGAGAATCAAAATCAGATCAAATAAATTTTTTACATCACTTTAGCTTTGGATAAAATTGTATTAAAAAAAAGTGTGTAGCAGGGCATATTGTGAGAATCAAAATCAGATCAAAGTATTTTACATCGCTTTAGCTTTGGATAAAATTGTAAAAAAAGTCACTACAGTAAGAATGAGCTGGTCCAGTTGAAATCTGTACACCCCTGATCCCCCTATGGAAGATATGACCTTTAATCTTCCACACAGGGGGTGTAGATTTCAAATGGAGCCACTCATTTAGATAACCACATTTGAAATTCACATAAGATTATTGTCATGTCTTCCATTTTGGGTGTATGGGTTCGGTTGCAACTGGAATAACCCATTTTGGAGCAGACGACACTGAATGGGTGGCCCCATTTGAAATCTACACTCCATGTGTGGAAGATTAAGGTCATGCCTTCCATAGAGTGTGTATGAATTTCAACTGGAATAACCCATTGTGGAGCAGACAGGGGTGTAGATTTCAAATGGAGCCACCCATTCAGGTAACCCCATTTGAAATTCACACTCACTGTGAGGAAGATTACTGTCATGTCTTCCATTTTGTGTGTATGGGTTGCAACTGGCATAACCCATTTTGGAGCAAACGACACTGAATGGGTGGCTCCATTTGAAATTCACACTCCCTGTGTGAAAGATTATGGTCATGTCTTCCAAAAGGGGGTGTATGACTTTCAACTGGAATAACCCATTTTGGAGCAGACAACATGGAATGAGCGGCTCCATTTGAAATTCACACTCCCTGTGTGGAAGATTAATGTCATGTCTTCCATAGTTTTCTCCAAGTGAAATATCTCCAAAAAAAGGTAAACATTGGCATGAATGTATGAATCCATTATTTATGTGTATAGATATTTATCTAAAGAACAGTAAAACCTAATTAATTGCAATATCTGGGTTCCTTTAATCCTCCCATAAACAGTTTCTGGGATCCTCGTATTAGAGTTTATAATTCTTCATGCAAACCAGTTTGTACATGTAATATGTTTTTTTTGTAAAAGTGATGGGCAAATCTCTTCAATCTCTTAATTCATTTGCTGTCAAGTAATTTAAATATCTAACTGAGCAATATTGACCACTATAGTGTGTCTCGTCTCAAGTTGAGAGTAATGCCACTGTTGGATTTTGAAGTGGCAGATTCTAATCGAGTGTGTTTACGCGGTTTCAATGCCAGCATACAGAAGCGCGCGAAAATTTTTGACTTTTCACCCCCCCCAACAGTCCATGGTGAAATCAGTCATGTAATCATACGCAACAAGCCCATTTTTGACCTTTTTTCTTTAATTTAATTTGTCCACAGCAGAAAAACAGTGGTTAAAAACACACACACAAAAAAACTAGCATTTCACACAGCTTTTTTTACTATAAAAAAAAAAAGAGCATAGCACATGGTTTTTTTACCAAATGTTTGAGATAAACTTTTATTTTTGGGTGGCCTAAAGCGGCTAAACTACACTAATCAGCCAATTACTAACATAATATACAAATGTACATCAAGTTAGGTTTGCCTACCTCATATTTTATTTCAAAATTGTCAGGCAAAATTGTTTTATTTTAGAAAATGTTAATTTAATAGACATTTTGCAAAAAAAATTTCATAGTATTTAGTCAAAGCTGTAATGGAATTTGATATTTGAATGATTTTGCTCATGGTATTTCAAACCACATGTGATGATGAACAACTCAAGTATAATTTGTAATACAACATGAAACATGGGAGTTTTTTTACCCTTGATACTTTAAGCCCTCACTCGGGTGTCTATTGCAGACGTATGGAGGAATATGAAATAATAATTGCTTGCATGCTGACTTCTGTTAATCACCATCCAAAAACCCAAATGTAGTTGCCAACTTATCCATTGCAGTGGTATGTTACTCAATTGGTAGTCAGTATAGACATAAATGCACACAAAAATGGGCAACTTTGGGACTATTCTACTTGAAATCCATGCACACCCTATGGAAGAAATGACCTTAATCTCCCACACAGTGGGGTGCATATTTCACATTGAGTCACCCATTCCAGTAGCCCCATTTGAAACTCACACTCCATGTGTGGAAGATTAAGCTCACTTCTTCCATAGGGGTGAATGGATTTCAACTGGAATAGCCCAATGTAGTTCAGCAGGGATGGAGCTCTACACGTACCTTTAAGGTTAGCAACTATTTTAAACTGTTGCGATGTGGTAGTTCACAGCATCTTGCGAATGGTAGTGAGCTTTGGCAAAAATTGCATTGACCATTTCATAGCGAGTGTGTAGAAGAATTCAAATATCACAGATATACTTTGTAGGTCCTGTGGTTCTTAAGTTATGTTGTGAAGAGGGCTGAAACAACAACACTTTTGTAAAACGTATGTAACTCATTAACAACAAATTGTTGTTAATGAGTTAAATCAAGCAAGTTTTCAAAGTATATGATTTGTAGAATGAACTTTTGCAAAACATCAAAGTGTTATTTTTCAATAATATATTGATTTAGATAATGAAAATCAATTTTTTGGCTGCTTCGACCAACATTACCGTGTTTACCCTTAAATGTTAACCCTAAGTAAGCTTCCAAAGTATCCTTTTTTCATTCAAGTGTTGAAATTAGACATACAAGCCTATGTGGTAGGCTATAGCAGTGAGTTGTATATATAAGTTGTGTATTATATATAAAAAGGAAAAGAACCAGTTACAAATTTTATTTTTGTGGCAGGATTTTGTCACTTTCTGGACGTGTATACCGTATTCGACCTAATTAGCGCCCTTTAATAATCATCTCAACAGAATTTTTTGAATGACAACTATGCAAGCACCCCCTTTTCAATGCACTTGTACATCTAAATTCTGTTAAATATCTGAATAAAATTACATTCTAAGCCTGTCAGTTTATGATTTTGAACATCAGATACACTGTATTTTGAATGTTTTTGCTTGTAAATTCCAATTTGTAACTTTCATTGCAAATTTTAATAAGTGCCCCTTAAAAATGTCTGGCTAAGTGCCCAGGCAATAATTAGGTCAAATACAGTACATCAACTTTTGGATTTTGATGTAAATTTTCTATGTGGAAATATTTTGTTTTGCATTTTGCAGATTTTTTGTGATAAATTTTTTGTTTTTGAAATGAGTGTAGAGTATAATTATCAAGCTCTTTGAGCTCGTAGGTACAAATCATTATTTTTTATCTGAATGAATTATGTTGTAAATTTATAAAATATATTAAATTTAGCAGAAACATAGATATTATGATTTATTCAACTTAAACAGAAACATGAATACGGAGAAGGCAATTAGAGAATAAATGATAGGATTTTGTCTTTTGCCTATCCAATATCGTGTCATAATGGATGGGCTGGCCAATATTTTGAGTAGTGGATGCCGGCGCGGCCGGTATCCACTACGATAAAATATCGGCCAGCCCATCCATTATGACACGATATTGGATAGGCAAAAGACAAAATCCTATCATTTATTCTCATTCTTATTCAGTTTTAATGTAATTTTTGCACGAAAAACTGCCTTTTTTCAGAAAAAAATAAAGTTACTTTTGTGAGGACATCCCCGTTGATTTAAATGAACGAAACCATCACGAACATCTAAGCCGCCGAATCGCGTTCTTAGTTCTCGCACGTGTATTACGCGAACGCATTATTGCGAGATCATTGAGGAGCAACAAGCGTGCAGCCGTTGCGTGGCGTAAGCGCGCCTGACAAATATCACTATCAACTATTGTGAGATATTATACACCAGAAAACCAATCAAATTACGTGAATTCTATACAAGACGCACTCATTGAATAAGAATTATATTTAAATTGTAGGATAAAATGTACTAGATTTCTTAAACATCAACTCTTAACTCATGTGTATTAATTTGTTACGGATTCAATTAGGTGTTTAATTAGTATAATTGAGGGCATGATCAATTGTTTATGCCCAAGGCACAGCGGAGAGCATAAACAACTGATCATGATGAGCACTGTTTTAATATACATTCCATAACATCCCGTGATTGTACCGTAAACGTTCGCCTAATGGTGCTATAGGCTCCCTTGACATAAGTGGAATTTTAGGCACAACCTAAAAGTGTCCTCTCGTAAAATTCCTACCAGCAAATAAAGGCACAGAACTTTGATTCTTGTTGGGATTTTAGATGACGGAGCTCTCTATTTGCACATGAAATTTACTCCAAGACAAAGTAGCCCAGGTGCGCCATTAGGCGAACGATTACAGTATTTCATCAAATAATAACAAAAAAATAAGGTTAACATTCTTAAAAATGTGTTTTTCCAGCATTTTTTTTATATGGAAATCGTCACGCTATTAAAGCACCTTGGCATTAATGTTGTTAATGCCCTGCTAGTTGGGACAGGTCTTAATCGTTACTCTCAGATAGTGTGTATTCCAGATCGATCATGTAGGAGAAAAATGTTTGACTGACCAACGGCCATAATGGCCAATATTGTAAATGGACCAAATAATCATTGGATGGCCACATCTAAAGACTTGCATCTCAACTTCCTAATACTCGGGTCAACTATAATACTGGGCTTTAATATGCAATTTTTGAAATGTTGAATTACTTACTGAGGTATCCGAAGGGCTTCCCATTTCTATTTTTCATCAAGTCAAGCATTTTGGGGGCTTTTTAGTTTTTTATGTCATTTCTCAATTGCAATTGGTCTTGAAAACATAACATAGGAATTTAATTTAGCTTTTCTGTACACTTGTTGTCACAATTTTTGCATGATGTCAAATAACATAACTATAAATCGGCCCTCTATAACATGTGAGGTGCTGTACATGATTCGCCTCTGTAGATATAACAATTCGCTGTCGAAGTGACATAATAATCGGATTAACTACCATAGCAATGGATGAATACAATTTTTGACTGTATCGACTTGCACTACAACGTTCACGCAGTACCTATGCATTGAACCATGTCATTTTGATCACTCACATCTGTAAGATAAGTATACAGGTGATGAGTGCAACCTGCTTGTAGTGCAGGGTGATATAGTTAAAATTGTATTCATCCATTGCTATGGTAGTTAACAGCAAATTCGCCATAGAAGAAGTGATGTAACAGGATTAATTACCAAATCGATGTGTCTACACTCTTTTTTAATGTATTGCCCTGCATTAGATGTTACACCATTCCTCTGCATTGCACCAAATTTTCAAAGGACAGGGACAAAGATCTGGATCGCAATTCTATAGAAATTTCACATCATGCATGCTGATCACTTGCACCTGTAAGATTAGTGTCTTTGAAAAAGGCGGATTTGTATTCAATCTATGATTGCCACAAAGCATACGTAGGCTACACAGTTGACATAAGTGCAGTCTGCTTACTAGTGCAGGGCAATACATTCAAAAAATAGTGTAGACCCATCGTTATGGTAATCAATCCTGTTACATAACTACTTCTACGTAAGGGAAAATACAACTTTCATCTCATTTAGAGATCTTGCATAGGCTCTTGTCTGGGCTATTTAATATAATATATAATATATTTTTATTAGATGAATAATTGTGCATGTGTAATGTAGTTGATTACAATTATTAGCAATTAAAAGAAATTTCGTTTTGTAACATTTTACACATTCCGTGTCGTGTGTGGTTCAAATGAGTTGGGTTTTTTTACCCCCATGCATTTTCAATTAGTCCATTGTCTTTTCCGATCACATGTGCATGAAATGTACCCTTAAGTTATTCTTCACAGTCATGTTATAGATTATGAGAGTTGACAAAAAAAGTAGGGTAGACTTTGGTCTCCTGGCTATAATTCCTCTAGAGGTCATTGAACTTTTTATAGGAGTCAACTCCAAACTTGCTTAAATTATGTTCAAAATGATACCTTTTGTCTTAAGGATTCAGAAAATGTATTTTTGCTGACGTTGGTCAAAATTTAAAACAAGATACAAACTAGCTTCGAAATAAACAGGCATTGATGACTTCGTGACAATGCTATATCTACTGCTGATCGAGGCATTGATGACTTCGTGACAATGCTATCTACTGCTGATGGAGGCATTGATGACTTCGTGACAATGCTATCTACTGCTGATGGAGGCATTGATGACTTCATGACAATGCTATCTACTGCTGATGGAGACATTGATGACTTCTTGGCAATCTACTGCTGATGGAGGCATTGATGACTTCGTGACAATGCTATCTACTGCTGATGGAGGCATTGATGACTTCATGACAATGCTATCTACTGCTGATGGAGGCATTGATGACTTCGTGACAATGCTATCTACTGCTGATGGAGGCATTGATGACTTCGTGACAATGCTATCTACTGCTGATGGAGGCATTGATGACTTCGTGACAATGCTATCTACTGCTGATGGAGGCATTGATGACTTCGTGACAATGCTATCTACTGCTGATGGAGGCATTGATGACTTAGTGACAAAGCTATCTACTAGTACTGATGGAGGCATTGGCGATTTCATGACAATGCTATCTACTGCTAACGGAGGCATTGATAACTTCATGACAATGCTATCTACTGCTGATGGAGGCATTGATGACTTAGTGACAATGCTATCTACTGCTGATGGAGGCATTGATGACTTTGTAGCAATGCTATATACTTCTGATGGAGGCATATATGACTTCCTGACAATGCTATCTACTGCTGATGGCGGCATTGATGACTTCGTGACAATGCTATCTACTGCTGATGGAGGCGTTGGTGACTTTGTGACAATGCTATCTACTGCTGATGGAGGCATTGATGACTTAGTGTCAATGCCATCTACTGCTGATGGAGGCATTGATGACTTAGTGGCAATGCTATCTACTGCTGATGGCGGCATTGATGACTTCGTGACAATGCTATCTATTGCTGATGGAGGCATTGATGACTTCGTGACAATGCTATCTACTGCTGATGGAGGCGTTGGTGACTTTGTGACAATGCTATCTACTGCTGATGGAGGCATTGATGACTTAGTGGCAATGCTATCTATTGCTGATGGAGGCATTGATGACCTACTGATAATGGAGGCATTGATGACTTCGTGACAATGCTATCGACTGTCAAATACAGATTTGTATGTAGTTTTTAATGTAGCTTTCATAATGATCAGAGTAGTATTGATTGGCGACTTGTTCAGCAAATTTTTAGGTCGCATTATGGCGAGTGCATGTGGAAACATGATCGCATTGGTAAAAAATTTGGTCGCATTTGCGACCGATTTGGTCGCTATATAGTGCTGCTAGATATGTACATCTATAGTTTTTGGAATTAATTCATTTTTTAACAAAATTGCTGAAGATTACTTCAAATTTTAATTCAAAACAAAAGAAACAAAAGAAAACTGAAACAAAAGAGCAGACAAAAATAAAATGAAAGTTAGAGCTATAAAAGGATTAGGATTTAGCTATATTATGTTTCATTTAGCACAACAGGATAATATATTAATATTTGTTTAATCTAAAAAAATTAATGCCGTATATTTCTGGAATGGGAAGTACCGAAGTAGTGCTGTTGATGTTGCTCGTTCTGTTTTTGTTACTTCTATTCAGGGCAGCTTTCTTTTGAGGGGGGGGGGTAGAAATTTCGGGGAAAAGACGTTAAACAAATCTGTTTGCATCATTTTGACCCGGCATTATCGGTGGGATATAAACATATAGCGGTGTTTTTTTAGAGAGACTGTGCATAATAGAAGTCTTCGAGCTTCTATTTTGGCCCGTGATCGGGGTGAGACTTGATCCTTTGCCATTTTCGTTTCCTTTGCCTTCCCGATTTTGCCTTTCCGGTTTCGTCAGAGGGGCAATTTTCTCTTTCATTATTTGTCAGGGGACACTCTCCTCCCAAGCCTCAATGGTAGTTGAGATTGGATTAAGAATTTCCTTTTCTCTTGACCCAAAGGCTGACAGTAAAATTGTTAACTTGATTGTTGGGAGTAACCTTCTTTTCCTTGTTCTTTGTCTTCAAATCCGTTTCTTACTTCTCTTTCCATACAGGCCAGCATGCATAGGCTTTTTAGCCTAGCTTGAGCATTTTGTTTTAGCAGGGTCCCATCAGGACCCAAGCGTGTCTCCACACGGAGCGACCGTAAACAAACAAACAAACAAACTTGCCCCACGAGCTACGATACTGCTTCTGTTGTTACCCTTCAATGATTTTTGTGATTTACGTGAATTTGTCAAAAATTTTCATTACCCGTATTCGTAACAATCTAATTTATTTACATTAATTGATTCTATAAACATTTGATATATTTGATCAGATTTTATTATGCACATCATGTACTTTACATATTCAATACATAATTCGTACGAAATCAATTAATTGTTATACATAATTCATAAGACATCCATAAGACATTCATACACGGTCATCATCGTTGTATAAACCTTTTCATTCATTCCATTTTATATTCTTCTGCCGTTCATGAAAAAAAACCAAGGCTCCCAAATCAACCAAAATAATAATTTAACAACTTAATTAAATCCAAATTAGGTATTTGGGAGTTTATATAGATACAATATAAGAATGAAAATGGGTAACAATTCATCAAGCGGAAAAAAGTCAACTATATGTATATTAAGGGGGTAGGCCTACTACACCCCTGTCCAATTTTGTGCATATTTTTGCATTTTTCTCAAAAATCATAGCGCTTTGGTGACAAGTAAAATATGTATATTATAGGGGCAAGGACTACAACTACTGCACTGGAAATTTTATTTCAGCACAGAAAACAGTTGTGGAGTTACAGTCAAAAATGAGGGAAAACCTGTATTTGATCAATAAATCAATAACTACTTGCCTTGAGTTGCTGAATTTTCAGTGCAGTAGTTGTAGTCCTTGCCCCTATAATATACATATCTTACTTGTCTAATGTCTAATGACGATGTCCTAAGAAGAGCAAATGTGAACAGGAAGCTGTTACGTGAAATCAGAGTTAAGCAGCTCAAATTCCTTGGTCATATCCTCAGAAAGGATGGTTTCGAGAATCTAGTATTGACAGGAAGAATAGAAGGAACAAGGAGCAGAGGCAGGAAGAGAGTGATGTGGTTATCAAATCTGAAAGACTGGCTAAAAGAAAGGGGAGCTGAACATAAAGCGACAGAGCTTCTGGAGATGGCTTATAACAGAGAATTGTGGCATGACATGATCGCCAACGTCTTAGGATGGCACCTAGAGAGAGAGACTTGTCACCAATGCGCTATAATTTTTGTGAAAAATGCAAAAATAGGCACAAAATTTGGCAGGGGTGTAGTACCCCCTTAATGTATAATAACATACACAGCATGTCATGATGTTTTTTGTTTTCGCCAAAAAGCCACAACATTCGACAGCTGCAACTGTTTATTTACAAATAAATATCACATTTATAAAACAAAGTGTTACAAAGGATCTTTATCACGTATTGATGCGTAACGACGGGGCTATAAAATTACCACAATCCTTAATTCCTTATTCTTCTATATATATATCTATATATATTTCTAAATCAGAAGAAAGTGTTCATTCTTTTTTGCTCTACTTATTTTGTGCATGCACTAATTGCGATAAAAACAAAAAACATGTTAAATACCTCCCCCGCATTGCAGGTGTTATAGCAATAAATCACCATGAAATACAAATTTATGTACAAATATTGTCTTAATTTGATCCCAAAAAAAGTAGTTCTTTCAGCACATACTATAAGTTGATAAGCATGATAAGCGGAACCACATTATGAAAAAGTTTCAATGGCTTTTTGTTTAAAAAAATGGCCTTTTGTTTAAAGATTTTGTATTCTTTAAACAAAATAACAGATTTAACTTGCACGCGATATCTGCTTTGTTATTAACTAGTATATGTAATTATAAACAAAGAATTCAAAATAAGGGTGCATGCATGTCAAGAGTTATATTGGTTTTAGAATTTTAAAGATATGCTACAAGGTAAAGAAGCCACAAAGAAGCCACATTTGTTTCAAAACTTTTGCGTTTTTGATTGTGTTATTATAAAAAAAAAGAATTCAAATCTCCCATTGATGTGAATTTTTGTCTTCGAGGCATAAGAATTTTGAATACGAACACATACTACTGGCCAGCAAAGACATTAAAACCCACATTAAAATGTTGATTTGGTTTTTAAATTTAAAGTGAGGTGGCTTATTTGCCTCATGCACCATTTTACCCACTTGTATCTTTCCAAAGGCATTTATCTCACAATTCGGTTACGAGTCACGTATTTTGAAATGGATGCTATAATTTGTAATGTTTATAAAGCGGGAGATATTACGATAAGTATCAGTGTTATCAGTATTTTCAGACATTTGTTCACGTTTCATTCTCAATCTCAATGTGGTTTCGTCGGTAACAGTGCTGCTGCAACACATCTAAACAACGTTGAAACCATGTAACATCTAAACTAGACTTCTCCGTAGTCCACTTGCCCATTGTTCATATTCTGGCTATTGCATTTAAGCTTAAAACTCTGATTTAATTAATTTGTGCACAATTGATAGATTTTCACATCTGATCTTTAGTTCAGTCACCGTACTCCCTCTGTTTGTTAGCTTCCCAAATGAATATTTTAATCGGGCCTTCGCGAATAAACTGGTAGATTCCAAAATCAGAATTGTTCAGTATTAAAGTGAGCCATTATTCAAGATATGTTGCATTCAATAACATAAGTATACTTACTTTTACTGTCACTAATTGTATAAACTCTTTATGACCATTTTACTATTAATTATAATACACATCAGTATAATTTTGAGCTCCAACAGGATACGTTCATCATGATTAATAATAACATGTTTTTATTTAAATCAAAATTCGACTATGGCATAGTCTACACCAACGTTTCATTATGTATTGCGTTCTTGTGTTCTTCATAATTCTTCAGTTGGGTTTTTGTGTTCTTCATTAGGCTATCTTCATATTTTCTGATCAGAACGACATAACGCGAAATTTTCGTTGGACCTATAATATAAAATAAATATAGTTTCAGAGAAGCTTTTGATTCATAAATCAACTAACTGACTGATCATGTGATTCGTGTCAATCAAATCTGCCTCTCTTCTAAAAACAAAAGCAACACTTTTACTCAACAATTATTGGCTGTTTAATTATATCAATACATAACTATAATAGGGCTACACAGTGTTTACAATTGTCCATTTATAAAACAATCTTAAGTTCTTTGTTATTATCATGCTCACACTAGCATAAACTATTATTTTAATAGTTAAACTTATGTTTATATGTTCCAGAAAGCCATTGAATGCTCGAGGAGAAAAGATACTAACATGGTCAGTGATAATTTAATGATCCGCGTCATTTCTCCACCCTTTTCACAAGCTTGGATACACCTCGCCATTGATTGACCATGCATGTCAATTTTAGGAGTCAGTTTGACTCAAGTTTAAGAACATTATAACATTGGACCAATGTTCAATGTTCAATCCCGGTGTTCAATAATGGGCTCTTCTTACACGGTATATTGATTACGAAAGTTTCATTTCAATTATGATTTATAATAGTTTTTTCAGCGTCAGAAAAAAGTCACTGCTCACTAGAGGCTGAGGTGCACCAAAAACTCCCGAGTAAGTGAATATAGTACAGGGTGTATCAAAATAAGGTATACCGTTTTAAAAATGGCACTAGATTAAAAAGTATGAGGTATTTGATCAAAATGGTTTAGTTGATAATTAAATCAGCATTTTATCCTCATTCTTTTCAATCTAGTGGCATTTTTTAAACTGTTTACTTTATTTTGATACACCCTGTATACTAGTAATGGGATCGTTTAATATTGTCGCCATTTTCACATCAAACAAGTAAAAGGTCTACATGTATTTTTTCGACTGGCGAGAATGTTAGATGATCCCTTAACTAATAACTAAGCTCGTTACAGTGCATGGGAAGAAAATTTCACCTACATCGCAAATTTAAAATATGCCCGCATCTGACTCACGTCTAAAAAGCTATGTGACATGTTCAAAAAATTTAATTCATTTTAAAATGAATTCAATGAATTCAATACAAATTTAAAAATAAACATAAATATAATACTTTTTGGTTAACATGGTTAAATCTTATGCAAGACAAATGTCTTTCTTTTGATGACAAGTTGATTATTTTCATTCGTGGTTCTCTCCGGTACGTGGGTATGCCGTACTGCGAGTCCCCTCCACACAATGTCTTGTTAATAGCATTTTGTAGGAGAATTCTTGTAATGTTTCTTGCGCTTCTGAGAAAAACAGATAGAAAGGAAAAGAAAACAAAAAAGAAAATATTAAGTGTGAATGTCAGTATTGAGTGTAAAAAATAAGTCAAGAATAAAATTTAATAAAATTAAACTGAGCATTTGAAACATCGAGGAAAAAAGATAAAAACTGGCATAGATGACTATAGCACGCATAACATAATGGCCATCCCATAATTACCAAGGGAACTATCTCGAAATGATCACAAACGAACACTGGACGACTTAGAAGAAAGAAAAAACAAAAATTAGAACAAAAAAAAAGATAAGTTGCATGTTAATATGAAGCCAGTTTTAGATGATTTTTTTACACAAATTGGTTAAAAAACCTCAATGATAAACTATAGTAATGGACTATATTTTTTTTAATTTCTGTAAAAACCAGCCGTTTCTTTGCCAAATTTTTTATCAATTTTAGCTAGAAATATTTTGAAAATATGTTTTCAGATTTTTTCCAGATTTGTCAGAATTTGGTGATATTTTAAGGTAATTAATTTTGAGCCTCTAGAAAAAACATTCCGGAATAAATAAGTTTGTCATTAATTTGTTCTTGAAGTTGACGATATTATTAGAAAATACTGGACTAAATTCTAGTTGTATACCATACACCCCCTATGGAAGACATGATCTTAATCTCCCACACAGGGAGTGTGAATTTCAAAGGGGGTTACCTGAATGGGTGGCTCCATTTGAAATACACCCCCTGTGTGGAATTTGTGGAAGACTAAGGTCATGTCTACTATAACAGGGGGTGTATGGATTTCAACTGGAATAGCCCATTTGCACCTGGTCCAATTATGATTTCTCTTATTCATTGCAATGACAAAAAACATGAAAATAAACACCCACTATACAGTGATCAAGTTGTAAAACATGGTCTATAACAACAAGCTTGTTAGGTACGCATTTCATTGGAACGGGGTGTAATCCTCGTAACTTGTTGTCAGGTCAACATGGCTAACATTCCGTATAATTATTCTATAGTTGGGTGATTATTCATTTCATAGAAAGGTAAATAAAAATAAAGAAATAAAGCCATGAGAGAGCACGGGCTACGGGTGAAACTCTGAACATCTGGCATACGCAAGAAGCAGGCAAACCAAAATAGTGGCATGCAGCAGCATGCAGCCGATCCACCGCGTAGGCCTACTGCCACAATACAAAATTTGTATTTTAAAACTATAGCTGTTTTGCCCAAGTCCATACTTGTTTTGAAAGCTATTTAAAAGGGCATTTCGTGATCCGCAGCCTCATCCCCCCTCCACACTTTTCTCAAAAAAAGTTGAGATTTTCATACCACTGGAAACCTCTGGCTACATAATGTTTATATGCACAAATTTCTTGCAGATTAATTCGTTTAGCAAAAATATCGTCAAATTTGAATTTCGGTCTGGTATACCAGAACGAAATTACAACAGGAGCAGTGTAATACACATAATCATGCATAACTCGCAAACGCAAAATCGAAATCAACTGAAATTTTGGGAATAAGCATTTTTCGTGGATATCTACTGAAAAAGTTCATAAAAAGAGGATGCTAGTATCACAAAATACTCCTTTAGCTATTAATTTGTAGAGAAACATGTTTGTTGAAAAAAATGTTTCTCATTGAATTTATATATACCTTTTAACTTGTGCTGTGTGTTGAGACGTGCTTTTCGCTCGTGGTCAAGCTCCAAACACAATTGATCTGAAAATAAAAATATTGATATTAGTATCACTGAAAATGTTACAGATACAATGAGGATATTACTTATTTTCCTTTCCTCTAGTGTGTACAGAGGACATTTAAAGTCCCATTCAGTGATCCCAGCGAACGTATAAAAAATTAAAATTGTGTATAAATCCCTTAAAAGTGAAGGATAAGTCGTGCGAACTTAGGTATTTAGGTCATTAGGTATTTTGAAATGAAAAATTTGGGCAAAAAATAAGGAAACAGCATTTTTGACAAATTGGCCCCATTGAAATAATTTATGATTCATGCATGTAAAATGTCTTATTTTGTCTTTCATACTACTAGCAGGCTATATTAGCACATCTATGACAATGACAAAGGTATATACAAAAATCTGAATTTTGATTAATTTTTACGATCTTCCGGATGAGCAAATCACTGAATGGGCCTTTAACAGATTTCAAATGATTGAATTAATTCTGTTTTAAAAATGGACAAATCTTAAATGCTTGGAAAACAGTAAATTATTAAGAAAACTATTACTTATTTTTGTGTTTTTATTATTTTACTGTCAGTCGTTCAAGTAAAAACTAAACCGTTCAGATTTATTCTGAAAGAATAAAGAAAGTATTTAATAAAATAAGACATTAGGTGATATTAATTTGAATAGCATGAAGGTTTAAGTAGCAAATATAGTCACAAATTTATAATTGAAGACCAAATTAAAAAGACTAGTTTGCGTCTGACCTCAGGCAAAGGCGAGGCGTGATTGGTTGCTGATCTGCGCAGTACAGCATTTTGGTCTAGTTGACAGAACGTCATACGCAAACTAGTCTCTTTAATTCGGTCTTTAATTATAGAATCACACACAAAATGCTAACCTTTAAGCTGCCTGTACTGAACTTCGCGCTTCATGAAACCCTCAAATGAGTCTGTAATTGTTAAAGAAAAAATAAGAAATTGGTTTCTTTATTGTGTGTAATTAGATTTTAAATACGATTTAATGACACACTTTTAACCCACTTTACACTTGTGTCGACTGCAGACGACAATCAAATTTTCTTTAGAAATTCAAAAATGTCAGAATTGTACATTTAAATGACCATATTTGGAATCAGCTGAAAAATGCATCAACATAAGTACAAACAAGTCTAGTTTTGGTTCAGTGGTTCTTGAGATATGAACAGCTCTTGAAATTTTTATAAAATCCCGTATCTCAAAACTTGGAATTATGTTGAAGCCTGTGGCTAGCATGCATAGCGTTAAGAGAAAGTGTGTAGCATTGTGCATCTTAAACGTCAGTGGTGAAAAGTCATTAAACCAAGGCGACCCGTCACGTGGAAAACGCACTATGACAGCGCCTTTCAGCCCGGGCTTTCAGCATTTCAGCAAAAGTTTTAGAACTGCTTATCCGGGCTGCTTATTCCTCCACGACATACAAAGTTACATTTTTGAGCAGAGAAAATAGTCAAGGAATCTAATATAAATAAAGGTGAAAAAAAACTAAATCACCATTTTTGGAGAACATCCATTTTCAAACAAAATTGAAAAACTGTGCTCTTCGAAATTATTTGGCATTTGGTGGTATTTTTTTCTTAAACTTGAGACCCCATCTGGCTGGGAACGGTTTGTTTGTTTTGGGGTTTTTGTTGTTGTTTGTTTGTTTGTTTGTTTGTTTGTTTTTGATATTGGCCCCGTTTTCTGAATACAAATTGACTATAAAAAATCCTGGCTGCAATAAGGCAAAAATGTGCGTGTTTTTTTGACTGAAAGACTTTACAATTTTTAGTCATTTTCTTGAATTTAAAATGGATAAACTGCATTTTTATCCCACTGATACTAACACCCATGTTTTTGCTTGTTGCCAAAATTGTTTTGAATAAATCCATAATGATACTCTTTTTTTCTACCATGATACCGCGACCGTTTTCTGCAGTTCAAATTTGGACCTTTCAAAACGTGTTTGCTCACTTTCGCTTGCAAAACTACCATGCAAGTGTATGTAGTGTGCCCTTTTTTTTTATCACATACCTTTAAGCATTCGACACTCTCGGGTAATTCGCTCTCTTTCTTCAGCTTCTTTCAACAATTCTCTCTTTAGTTCATCTAAAGAAGAAAAAATGTTATAAAAAATTAATCACATATACGACTAATTAATATAAAATGCTTGAAGAAACGAAAGTGATAAATTAAAACCAATCAACCGGTTCAAAGAAATAAATAAAATTAATTATATCTATAATATAACTGAATTAAATGTGAAATAATGTTTCAAATACGCATTCAGAAAGCAAGTTTCCATCCATGTACAGTACAAACGTATCAGTGGTGTAGCCAGTAGTGGGGTCGGACCGGTTTTATCCCTCCGAATAGTTTACACTCTCAAAGCTACCTGTTCAAAAATGAATCTATATACGAGGGACACTTGATAGGAATCTATTCCAAATTAAGAAAATTGAGGTCATTGAGATGAAAACAGCTTCAAAAGAGCATTGGGTGATCTTGGACTAAAACTTTGCGGGATTTAGCATTTAAGTATATGACATACCGTTTGATGTGAGTGTCTGTTTATGAAGTATGGGGTCTCCTTCAGTCGTGTTTTCCGTTTCACTTCCTGCGACTACTCCCGGAGAACATACTCTAAACATATCTTCTTTTTGTGACGATGGACTCTCAGAAAATCGCTGCAGGAATAATACAAAATACAGTTACAATACAATTTATTCTTATTAGTATTAGTATTTAGTATGGAGTTAAAACGTACGCTCACATAGGGGTGTGTGCATCATAGACTTCACGGTTTATGTGCGTGTACATATTTATGCTGATAAACTTGCGAGAAGTTTTCTTCAGACGTACAAATATTTTTGAAAGAAGAAGCATGACCTGGAAATTGTACACTAGTATCATGTTTGCCGTATGCCTATACCATCATTAACATACGAAAATATTTTTGAGAGCAGACGCATGATTTGGAAAATTGACACTGGTATTATGTTTGTTGCACCATCAATAATATTCTAAATATTTTTTTAGAGAAGACGCACGACTTGGAAAATGTACACTGGTATCATGTTTGTTGCACCATTATTAACATACAGACTGGTTTTGAGTGAAGACTCTCGACTTGGAAAATGCACACTGGTATCATATTTGTTTTCCAATTATTAACATACAAAATATTTTTGAGAGAATATGCATGACTTGGAAAACGCACACTGGTATCATGTTTGTTGCACCATCATTAAAATACACAATATTTTTGAGAGAAGACGCATGATTGTGAAAATGTACACTAGTATTATGTTTGTATTTTTGAGACAAAGCATATGATTTGGAAAATGCACACTGGTATCATGTTTGTCGCGCCATTATATACGCATGACTGTTAAAAATGTACACTAGTATCATGTTTGTTGATGGCATTATTATCATACAAAATATTTTTGAGAGAAGACGCAAGACTTGGAAAATGTACACTGGTATCATGTTTGTTGCACCATCAATAACATACAAAATATTTTTGAGAGAAGACGCATGACTTGGAAAATGCTGGTATTAAGTTTGCTGTATACCATCAGTGACATTAAAAATATGTTTGTATCCTCTATACACAACAATGCTTTAAGACAAAAATTCCAATTTTGTATTCACCGAATCAAATGTACACGCAATATTTGGCAATTGCATTTACAACCAAATACGGTGGGTGCGTTTACCTGGCTAGCGTCTACAATCAAAACGAGATGACCTGCTCAAAAGAACGTATATTAATTGTAACATTTTCATAAAAATACTATTTTGTATAAATAACAAATTGACTACCCCAATCAACAAATATATAGGCGTAAACCTTATTATTATGTTCGTCAATCCGAACCCCCGTCAGTCCGAAAATTTAGGGTTTAGGGTTAGTGCTATAGGATTAGGGTTAAGGGTTAGGGTTAGGGTTAGATTTTCAGACTGACGGGGATTCGGATTGACGGTGTTTCGGACTGACGGGGGTGTCCCCATCAATATTATAATCGTCAACATTTGCATCATATAAAAATCTAGCACCGTGCACACGCCGTGATATTTCAGCGATACTCTTTCGCAGACGGAGGGTTAATTTGTAAAGTTTGAAACTCGAGAGTGCCAAGTCAAGTGTAACTTGTTTATTATTAGCACTATCGATAATTGTATGTCACCAGAGCGTAGCATGATCTCTTCTCGATTAAACTCAAAACGATACCTGCCTACTGCTACTATACATCGGATAGAGATTCTCGTCTTCTTTACACATAAGCGCGAACATTTTAAAATTCTATATTCAGTCAACGAAAGATAATGCATGAACGCATCGAATTTAATCAAATTGATCAGGCTCATTTGTTTAATGCCTCCATTTGCTAAATTAACACCACACTACATGCACAGTGCGCCAGGTTCTTACGTACAGTTGTGCGCAGTTGACTGATTTTTGCGAGAAGAATGCGATTAATATTTTTGAAATTCAATTCAAGTCACATTATTTTATGATTGAGAGAAAGGGCGGAAAATGGGTTGAATTTGGATAAGTCTGGTTTCTCGGTTGCTTTAAGTTTGACGCACGAGCTAAGTTTCGATTGTATAAACTACAAAGTTTATGTGCATTTAAAGAAAATAAAAAAGAGAGAATATACGCATATGACTTGGAAAATGGTATCATGTTTGTTGCGCCATCAATAAAATTATTTTTGAGAGAAGACGCGCGACTTGGAAAATGCACACTGGTATCATGTTTGTTGCACCATCAATAACATTCAAAATATTTTTTAGAGAAGAAGCATGACTTGGAAAATGCACACTGGTATCATGTTTGTTGCACCATCAATAACATTCAAAATATTTTTGAGAGAAGAAGCATGACTTGGAAAATGCACACTGGTATCATGTTTGTTGCACCATCAATAACATGCAAAGTATTTTTGAGAGAAGACGCGTGACTTGGAAAATGCACACTGGTATCATGTTTGTTGCACCATCAATAACATGCAAAATATTTTTGAGAGAAGAGGCATGAGTTGGAAAATGCACACTGGTATCATGTTTGTTGTACCATCAATAACTTTCAAAATATTTGTGAGAGAAGACGCGTGACTTGGAAAATGCACGCTGGTATCATGTTTGTTGCGCCATTATTAACATTGAAAATTTGCATTCTATCAATCATACCACTTTTTGAGCCTTGTGATATCGGCCAAACGGGATATGTGAGCATATAGTGAGCGTGGAGTTAAGAATTTATTTGATTGGATGATACGAGGATCATAAGGTGTAATTGTTCTATATCCCACCGAGACGTGAAATTTAATTTATAGATATCATGTCTTGAATTCTACATCCAGTGATTTCTAAACACATAATTATGCGCGTCATTCACAAAAGGTGCCGTGATGTTTATGCGTGCAACAACATCATCACACATATTAGTTTTAATCATGAATTATGTTTGTAGTGTTCCATAAGGAAATGCCGAGATATTATAATGATTAAAGTGTGTGAAATAATCGTGTTGAAAGATGGATGGAAAATGTGATTATTAAATTTTGGGAAACAAAGAGCGTAACGAGTGAACAATGTGACCGATCTAAAATTAAGGATAATCATGATTTGGTATTTTAATCGTAAGTCGATGTGACTATAATCTATTAGATAATTGAAAGTTCTGTCTCACAAAATTGATGTTTATTGAACTTATGAACATAAGGTCCTCTGATAATCATAGTCTTTAGATAGTCTTTAGATAGTCTTTAGAGATTAAAACTAAGGATTATTTCTACTCGTTTGAAATGAGATTGACCAAATGTTGTCAAAGTCACGAACAATTATTATTGCGCACATTATTTTGAAACACTAAATTTAATTCAAAATCAATTACAATTTACTATTTAAACTACGATTATTTACGGCAAGATGTGATACGATCAAGCAAAATCAGTCGGAACTCGCAAATATTGATTTTGAGATGTAGCCAAATAAAGGAAATATTTCCTTTTGTTTCCTGTTGTTTTGAAAACTTTTTAATTGTTCATATCTTTGGCACTGGTTGTTCAATTTCAATAAAGTTTTCTGCAAAATGTAGATTTGTAAATACTTATTACTATCCTATAAGAAATTGAAAATTTAATATTTCCGAGTTCCGACTGATTTTGCTTGATCGCATCACGCATGTGTCTGATTATATCTTTAAGTGTCTGTGTTACATTGTTTTTCTTGTCCAGAGGTTCGAATCCATATATCGAGGGTTCAGAACCAGAAAACCGTAACTTCAGTATGATCATCTCTCACAAAATGAGCATAACGTTGGCTCCTTGCTTTGGTCTTCAAAAATCACAGACCTGAAACTGACCATTTGTGAAAAAAGAGGAAAATGCTTTACAAAAAGAGGAAAATAGCGCAAAAACATGCTATAAAGGCTCAAATTGGGCTGAAAATAACAAATAATGCGTAAATTTTAGGAATGAAAAAGAGGAAATCAGCTAAAAAGAGAAAAAGTTTCAGATCTGATATCAATATTTCCTTCACAACGTCTTTTGTTTTATACTAAATTTTGTCATGATTAATGGACTTATTTTGTGGGAGCAGGTTATTGTGAGTTGAGGCTTTCTGGCTCTCAACCCTCGATATCCTTCGGTGCGTAATAAAATCTGATACTCTGCGGGTGCAATAGGAATTCAACCATTCTATCTACAACCAGAAATGCATGCTTTGACTGCCTAAAGTTGTTCTCTTAAAACTTCCGTGGTCCGGGTACGCGCTGGTGAATTGCGATCACGTAGACTGTGACAAGGTCTACTACGCGCCGCGCCGAAGACCAATGGGTCAGCCGGCTTGTTGTCAAGTTCATTGATCAGCCAATCAGCGTGATTGTTTATTGCTTTTGCGTTCACGCTCGTGTACGCGATACGCACAGGCACGACCACGGAAGTTTAAAAAAACCAACTTTAGGAGTTAACACTCAATAATCTGTCCAAATTTCCCGCCAAAATACTCTGTCCAAATTTCCCGCCAAATTTGCAAACGTAACTTCTTACACCATATATACCCACCTTACTTTCAGCCTCCCCAGTAGCGGTCTCTGCTCTTTCCTCATCGTCAGCTCCAAGTACATCGACATTGCCGCTGTCTTGCCTCTCATTTGTTCCACCTGTTTCATCACTTGAGTCATCTTCATTCCTTTTCTCTTCACCACTGTAATCATCTTTAGCCCCTTGCTTTGTGATACACTCCTCGTCTGCATTCTCAGGAGATTCCAAACCACACCCGTCATAAAGTCTAATTCCAACATTCACTGGCGATGTTTCGCGGTCAAGTGGGGTCTCCAACGGACTCGAAAGTCTTTCTTCTTCGTTGTTGCTTTCCAAAAAGCCAAGGTCACGCTCTGACGAGGAAGCTGCCTTTTTAACGCGTCGGAATGCTGACATGTACTTATTTTTACTCCCCATATCGGTTTGTTCTTGATAATATGACTGCATCGGTGGTATTGATCTTGTTTTGATACCCTCCCGGATCTCTTCTCTTTCATTGTCAATTACGTTACCCTGCGTTGACATTTTCAAGCTTCCTAAAAACCGAGTACTGTTCTCAGTTGTCAGCGGACAACAAGTGGTGCTAAACTTCTTATCAATTGCCGCTGCTGCTGCAGCTGCTGCTGCTGTACTTGAAACCATTGTAAAATTACCATCTCTACCCTTTGGCCAAAATCCAGTTGTAAAAGGATACGGGACACGACCGTTTGGCCAAAACAGATCGGTAAAGGTCCGAGGTCGGATAGCTTGGGTTGCGAACTGTCTTCCAAAAAATGATCCACCGGAACCGAACATTGTTTGATTGTCTTGTTTGTCGTTGGCTAAGGAGTCATTTCCACCAGTTGTGAATGATGAGCGGTTAGGGATGGGCATTAACGGGTATCCGATACCATGGCCTAAAGATAAGTTATTGATAACCGGATCGAGGTCTAGTCTACTAGTTTTTGCAGCGGGTGGGGTAAGACCTATGTTGGGGTTATGACTTGCTCTTGGTGATGGCGTTGCATGAGTTGCATGATACATAGATCGCTTGCGACTTCCACCATTGAACATGGCCTTGACGTCTTCCCATGCATGAAGGAGGTCATCTGAAGGCTCACCATTAGCATCATCTAATAATTTAATATGACGTCGCCAGGAATTGAAATTAGCCGCATCTGGTTGTTGGTATTTAGATGTAGGGGTGCGGTGAGAGTGGAAAATGAATTTATTTGGTGAAAAGAACAAATTGCAGTAAACGCATTTGATACATTTTGCACGCGAGCTGTTGTATCGAGATGGCATGAAATTACCGCGACAACCCCATGCGCACGCGTGAAAAACTTCAAATACGAAATTATCTGGTAGTTTTGGTGGACCGTTGTCGCATAGGAATGATTTACAAAGACGTTCTGCCTCGCGTTTGCTGATCATGCCACACCGGCGAGACGAGACTGGCATTGCTCCTGCGCGTCTCAGTATCTCAAGCTGTACGGGTGTGCACTGCACACAAGTTATGCCGAGAGCAACGCGTCGGTTGTGTATCTCATTGTAGCTGAAATTCTTCAACAGGGTGTTAGAAATCTGAGCTAAGCAGAGTCGTTCTCTGCCGTCTATCATAAGCGCAGCAATCGGCTGGCCGCAAAGCAATACCGTATGACAATGACTTGGGTTTGCATCTGCTATACCAGATACCATTGGCATGGGACTATGAAGCGGTTTATCCTCATCTTTGTCGATTGATGAAGCTGGTGATTGGGGACCTCCTACGACTGAAGACATCACTGGGTCCTCCATGCTCACTTGAAACACTTTAGGTCTGAAAAGAAAATAGATACAATAAATGTGGTTATAAATAACGCTAGACTAGTATTACCTTTCAAAATAAATTACACAATGACCATTAACTTCAAGAAAAATATTCTAGCTTCGAGTGTGTACACCTTCATTCACGTTTATTGCGTTTTGCAAAAATTAAAATTAACTTCACTTTCCTCAAAATATATCATTATTTGGGGATTTTTTCGTCCCAGGTAGGATAATCAAGAAAATTTTATAGTCTTAGTTGTTCTTTGCAAGAAAGTATACTTTTGAAACTTTACTTTCAGCAAAGACAAGAAATTAAACTGCAACATTGTATTGTGCTATATTCTGATGATACTACATTAATTTTGCTATCTTCTGAAGATACTCCATTTTGCTATCTTCTGAAGATAGTGATGCATTCAAAATATTTTGTTTATTTTGAAAATAGATGTATTGAGGAAAAAAGTCTTCAACAACTTTTTTCTGGATGGATGTTGAACTTTAAACATAAATTATATTAAAAATTAGGGTAAACAGGAATGAACTCAAATCCCTATGGTTTTGTTAATTACTTTATCACTCTTTAAACCTATTTTGTTCTTTATATGCTTATAAGAAAGTCTAAGTTGTACCATGTTTAGATTTTGTATTTTAACGTAGGCTTTGATTGTGTATGTTTGTTGAGAACTACCTGCCGGTTGGCCAAAAAGAAGTTTTCATTATCAATTGGACCAATCAGCAAAGCAACATTGTTAGAATAATTTCACCACGCAAAAAAAATTGGAGTAAATTATTTGCAAAGCTCCATTCTGATTGGTGATTAAAGTGAAGATATCATGTAATTGACCAATCAGAGGCAATGTTAGATCGGCAGGTAGTGGTTAAATATGACATGACAAAAAAATGACAGACGTTCATTCAACAAAGAAAACAGTAAAATATCGATGTTCCTGTTACTAAACTACAAATAATTATGATGATTTTACATTGATTATTTATTAGGCCATTCCATTTAATATCCACACTACCTATTTAGCTAAAGTCTTCCACAGAGGGAGTATGAGTTTTGAATAGAATAGATAATTGGGTATATAGCTTCCATTTGAAATACGCATTCCAGTTGTGGAAGATAAACAGATAAAGGTACGAGCCATTAAACACAGGGGGAATATGGGTTTCAAAATGATTAACCCTGACCAATTACATTTGAAAAACATACTCCCTCTATGCATGGAAATAAGAGAATTCTCTTATTTCCATGCTCTATGGGACTTAATTATTATTTCCAAAATCTTCCACAGGTGTAGTGCGGATTTTAAGTGGAATAGCCCATTAAAGCCAATAGGTCAATTTAAGGTTTAGGTAATTTATACGATCGAACTTGGATCGGGGTTAAACTTGTAATTAGGGGTATATATTTTTCAATTAACCCTAAAAGCGTTTATGTCACCGAGTCAACGTGATCATGACTTCAGGATTTTAATAGTCAAAATATGGTGATGTTGATAATGATGGATTCATGCATTATAGTAATTGAGTTATTTATCCGTGGGAAATTTTAATATTTTATTCATAATCAATCACACTTTATGTAAAAATTAAAAAAAGGGAGAAGGATCTAGTTCATGTCAGAACCTTCTTTTGCTTATGATACTGTGCCTTAAGCAAGTCGATGACATTTTTGAACCTAATCATTTTTTCAAACTCACGCCGCCCATGTGCTTTATTATAACCGCACCACGAAGTTTTAATCTTAAGAGTACTTGGCCAGTTTAATTTTTAAATTGCACCTATGTCATGCAGTAGCGATTAGTCGTGCCATGCTACGAATACGTCGTCGTAGCTATATAGTGCAATTTTAACCCAATTTGTGAAGGTTGACAATCAATCACACAGGTTTATATTAGATAAACCACTCGGGCCCAGCAACTGACAGAAGAGATTCATGATCACCTCAAAGCCATATGTATGTATGGGATCACATCTTCCCTGGGTAATGATGGTATTAAAAAATAGCGCGTCTATACAATTATGCCTTTCCAAGTATATAAAAACGCAGCATAAATAACATGTTGTACTTAGACTTGTGAAGGAGATGTTTTGAATAATCCTGTTCGTACGTCCCAAAATAAAGATGCTGTATTTACAACACACTAACATATATAAACTATTGTCTGATTATTTGGGCGGGATATATAATAATTTCTGAATAATTCCAAAAGTAAAGAAAGGTATACAAGTAATCAACAATCAACTGCAGACGACAAGTTTCAAATTTTCTTTAAAAATTCAAAAATTTCAGATTTGTACATTAAATGCATCGTCGTAGATATAATGGCAATATTTGAAATCAGCATGAAAAATGCATTAAAATGAGTACAAACAAGCCTAGTATTGATTCAGTGGTTTTTGAGATAGCTCTTGATATTTTGAGAAAATATCTATGTTGATTGCTCGCATGCAGAGCATAATCATACGTCTTTGGGGATGGAAAATAATTATTAGAATTTGAAATGTAAAACTATACCCGTTATTCCACCGCAAATGCATTGTTGTCGTTGGCAAAGGATTTATTTGCAATCAAAATTTAAAATTTCTTGTGAAAATCAATTACAACTCAGTGCATATTATTTAATTGTGGTTACTATAAGTTGAATATCGGTCTTAAAATGTTCTTTCAATTTTTCAACTTATCTTTTTAACATAACAATTCTTTTAAGAATTTCCAATATGTCATTGGTGGTAACAACATTTCCCACCCGGTTAGTTGTGCATGTGCTACACACAAAAACATTACTAGCATTCAACTTGTCAATGTAAAATTATGAAACATGAATTTCATCCATGGTGTTGTCTTTTTAAAGACATTTCTTGTTTAATGTACCAAGTTTCTGTACGAAAAAAGTCACATCCCCTTATTCAATTTAATTTTAGAATTAGTTAACTTACAAGTCCCATGCCGTGAAATTTTTAGAGGTAGTTGATTACTATTTAAAACTAAACTAGTTGTCATTTTGTTTCATCATGCATGTATAGCGTTTGTCTAAATTACTTTAGATAGCCTCGAGATGGGGGTGTGGGTGGAAGGGGTGTGGGGTGGGTGTTTGTAAGTATAGGGGGTGTGTGTGTGGAGGAGGGGGTGAGTATGTGGGACCATGGGCAAATAATGGCATACAAAGAGTGGTTTGTGTTGGATTAATATGGCTATATTATACTACAGAATATTTTTAGAATATTTTTATGAGTGCATCCTGCACCTGGAAAACGCACACTATATCGTAATTTTATTAATCCTCGGTAATCGATGATAACGATACTTCATTGTTGCGGCTTACGTGGGTAGCATAATTTGTGATCAATGAAATATTTTTGAGCAGAGAGTTCGGATCTAGAAAACGCATGCTTGTGTATAGGCACTTTTAAGTTTGTTTTCGGAGTCTGTATAATTATTTTAACAAATCACAAAATTTGAAAATGAATAAAAAAAGTAACAAAAGTTTCTCGCCATTTGGAATCATGATGATATATTCCACGTTCACAATAAATTACGTTAAAGTCAATATAAAATAATATTTAGCAAGTTTAAATAATAAACTAAATCTTTGACACCTTGGATTTTTTAGTGAGTATATAGGCTATACTATATGTCCACCTTTTTTTTTTTCAAAAATTTCATAAATGTAAATTTTCATGACCATATTTGGAATCAGCATAAAAAATGCATTAAAATGAGTACAAACAAGCCTAGTATTGGTTGGTTCAGTGGTTCTTAAGATAGGTCTTGATATTTTGAGAAAAATATCTCAAAACTTGGACTTTTTATGTGGAAGCATATGGCTAGAACACAGATCATTAAGCAGAAATTGACAATTTTGCTGGACTATAATCATAAGGGTTCTATCATCATGAAGCTGACCCTTCCTTCCTTTAAGCTATAGCATTCTCCCAAGAGCCACGATTTAAAAGCTTGTTGCTTAGACCATCGGTAAACATAAGCGGTAAACATCTTTCCTCGCTTGCTCCTCCATATCTTTCCACAACGACCTAACTATACCAAACATTATACCCATCTCCCGACAGCAGATAATGTATAATGAAACGACTATTAGTATTAGGTTAGTGGTTTATAAGTAAGAAGATGAACAACATGGTATATAAGAGTAATACTCTAGAGATATATAACTCACGCTGATGTACCGGTTAAATGGAAGTTGTATCAGTTACACAGAAGAGTGACTGAAGGATTAGCAAGTTAAAATGAAAACTTAGATGGTGAACAACGTCAAACTAGTACTCACTAATGAACATTTACAGCAGTCTCAAGCTGGGTTAAAACACTGGTACGCGTAATTAATACTCGTGTATACATCCGAAAGGCAAGATTCATTTAATAGAATATATATCAAACTGAACATAAAACCATCTATGTTGTATCATCTTAAGTAACCCGTTGTAAATATGTTACGTATTTGCAGGTTTATGACACAGTGTTTCCTAATCATATTATTAGTTAACGCGGAATGCTTTTAACGAAAGAAATTTGAGATTATGCATCGTAAATAATACTTCGGAACAATCATTAAGAAGAAATTTAAAGATACACTTTGCGTTAGTTAATCAAAAATGACATTAAACCATAATTTATTATGATGTGGAAAATTAAAATGAGTTTTCTTAGATCATCATTAGCTAAGCTTTGCCTTTATAAAGTGCGCTGAGGCTTGTAAAGTGTGCTGAGGCTTGTGGATCAACGTCTAGGCGTTGTGCCTGTGCGTAGCGCACTATAAATCACTGCGCTTTTTTTTTTTTTTTTTTTTTTTATAGAGTTATAAATATGTTGTTGTTGTTGTTTCTCTTTTTCTGTTGTTTTTGTTTTTGTGTGTTTTTGTGCATTTTTTCAGATCTTGCATTATTGTTCTTGTGATGTTGTTCTCGGTGTTGTCCCTCATCGGAATGAGATTCTTATGCTATCTTCAGTAGATACAGCGAAAAAGCTTAAGTTTTATAAATTAAGCTTCATAAAAGTATATAAACGAACAGTCAATGTTTTAAGCTGAAGTTTTAAAATAAGTTACATTGTATTAAGCTTCATAAAAGTATATCAACGAACAGTCAATGTTTTAATACTAGTGGTTCGTGATGTCTGGATCGCATGTGATTAAGATGTTGAAATATCAATCATCAAAATAGTAGAGTTTAGATTATTCGTAATGCCCATGTGGGATTTATTTAAAGCGTAACAAATCTATATAGTATTTCATATAAGCTTGCGAGATTATTCTTATTAATCAAAATTAAATTAATTTATACTGTATACTTAACCATTCCAATCACTGTTTTTTGAATTTGTTCTTTATGCTATTGTATTTTTTTTAAATATAAAATCATAATTATGTCGTCAATGTCAAGTTAATCTGAATAACAATTTTTTTCTTAAATTTTTTTCTCAAATGTCATAATTATAATCATCTTCATTTATCGATTTTGTCTTTTGGTTTAAGTGCATGATTAAAACGTTCTTATAAGTTAAAGGGGTATTTTAGAGGATAGCAACCTTAATGCAATCTAATTTTAGCTATATCTTCAGTAGATATCAGCAACATAAACAAAAAATCCAAATCTGAATCAACTGCAATTTTGGGAATAAGCATTTTTTGTGGATATCTACTGAAATATATCATTAAAAATAAAGAAAATAATGCTAGAATCACGAAATACTCCTTTAATGAAGAATTTATTTACTTGTGGTAAAAACACAGAAAGTACAATCCCCGGGAGAGGCAATGCCCTCATCAGTCAGAAAGCAAGGCCTCAGCCCCCCCCCCGTTAAAAAACCAAAATAATCGAAAAATTGCCATTTTCGCGGCGATTTTGCGGTAAATTTCATGATTTTTGACCCTCAAATTCACTTTTCCCCCGGAAAAATATTTCTGGTGCCGATGCCGGCACTGACAATATCTCTCTTCCTTATTTTCGCTCTGAGCCCACTTTCTTCTTTATGTGTATGTGTACGGTGAATGTGATATTATATTGAAGCAAAGAAAAATGAAACAAGTTAATAAACAAGAAAAAACACAGAGCAAAGAGTCACGCGATTAACTCGCACGAAAACACTTTAGAATCAATTTCATTTAAGGTTAACCCATTTTTTGTCTTTGCCTCAGCGAGTAATCCAATTTATTAATTGCATGAAATTTTAGCTGTTCTACATTTTATGTTAAGTTTCTTTAATCACAGTTCCGCATGAGTTGGCATACCGTGTTTTATTACTGTGATGATATTGTGAAAAGTCTCAATTAAGGAATTGAAAGTTCCTAATATACCATTAACAATCAGGTAGCTATTTGATACTGTTATTATCTGTCAATATTTTATTATTCTACATCCGGCGTAAAGAATTGAATATTAATAATTCGTCTGTGTATCAGATAATAGGGATGTTTTTAAAATATCGGAAATGGGTCAAATTGGGCTATTCCAGAAATTAATGGCACCCCCCCTAAAGAAGACATGTGAATTTGTACCATAAAGTTTTGGGAATTCCCAGACTAAAATTTTATCAAAAAAATTGGGAATTCCCATTTCGATAAAAAAATGCTTAAAACTATTGGGAATTCCCAGTGACCCTAAAGAAGACATGCAAATTTTTGCCAAAATGTTTGGGAATTCCCATACCAAAATTTTATCCAAAAAAATTGGGAATTCCCATTTTGATAAAAAAATGCTTAAAAAACTTGGGAATTCCCAGTGACCCTAAAGAAGACAGGCAAATTTTGTCAAAATTTTGGGAATTCCCAAGCCTAAAATGGGTACTTTTTTTGGGAATTCCCATGTCTTCTTTAGGGTTGCCTCAATATGCTGCCCTTTTTATTTGGGAATTCCCACTGCCAGAAAAAAATGCTTAGAAATATTGGGAATTCCCAGTGTACCTAAAGAAGACAGGCAAATTTTTACCAATATTTTTGGGAATTCCCAAGCCTAAAAATTTAGGGGCTGTGCAATAATTATGAGCCCTGCATGGGTGGAGGGTAAAATGGGGGGGAGCTAAAAATTTTGGCGAACCAAAAGGAGGCGGCAAGCAATTTTGGCAAGCCGAGAAGGGGGGGAGAAGGAAGTGATTTTTGGCACGGAAACGCTTAAATAATCATGTAAATCTTCCTGCTCGCAGCGCTCGCAACATGTATATAGACCATTAAGGTTTGAAACTTGGCATCCCAAAAAGGGGGGCAAAGATTTTTTGCGGGCCGAGGGGGAGTCAAGTGATTTTTGGCGGGCCGAAAGGAGGGGGGGCAAGCGATTTTTGGCAAGCTGTTTGGAAATTTTACCCCCCGGCTCATAATTATTGCACACCCCTTTGACACAAAATTTGTTCTGCCCTGCCCCTTATTCAGAGGTGTAACGACCGGGGAGTGTTTCATGGGGGGAATGGGAAATCATTTTGTTAACGTATTTGACATATTTCCACTTTTATTTTTCTAAATGTGTTGCGATTTTAGATTTTTTCCAGTGAGTTTACTTTTTGAAAAATATTGTTAAGGCAATTTTTGAATATTCCCTGCGATTTCACTCTTTTTAGAAAAATTTCCTGCCATTTTACTAATTTTTTGCCCATTTTGAAATATTCACTGTGTTTTTACAATTTTTGGGACATTTTAAAAATATATCCCGGAATTCTACAAATGTTAGGATGTTTTTACTTGATTATTGCCTGTGATTTTACAATTGTTTGCAATTTTTTTTAAATATTTCATGCGATTTTAATAACAACTTTTTTGGAATTTTTTGTAAATTTCTTACAAAAGTGTATAATTATTTGGGAAGTTTGAAATATTACTTGGTATTTTACCATTTTTATAAATACGTCATGCAATTTAACCATATTCAAAAATTCTTTATACAATTGCTTTATTTTGGGGGTAGTTTCAATAATTTCCTGCACTTTTATAACTCAATCACTTGCAAATTTACCCCATGGAAGACACACAAAACAAGACAAAATGTGTTATCTCAGAAACTTCAACTCTTTATTTTGCCTGTTAATATTTTGTGGTATTAAAATATCAACTTAATCAAGTATGACTTTAACTTTGTGTCCACTGCCCAACATTTAAAAATACTTCAAGGGGCAAGGAAATTACACTTGTCTGCATTGTGGAAGTTTCAAAACCAGACTTTTGCAAAAATATAAATGCTACATAAATTTAACCAGGGATGTGAGAGTAGATCCCTGATTTAACCAGATCATGCTAGACAGTAGAAACCAGAAACCCTTGGTAGAAACTATTACATAATATGACCTTGACCCATGTGTTCCAATATCTGTGGTCTATATGCCTGATGCCTGCAGCATTACTATCACTATCAGGACTAGTGTACATACTATACAGTGTACAATGTACATGTTCAAAGTTTGATAAAACCATAGATTATCTATATTAAAGATAAAACATTCAGTGCTGCAGGTTTGCATGGATATACCTTCTTGAGCATGCTACTTTTTGATTTTTTTTATAGTGGGTTACTGGGGTTTTAGGCCGTATATATCGTACATTTCTCTTTATATTGATGTGAATTAATTGAAGTGTTAGACAGGGGCGTAGCCAGCTTTCTTGGTCAGGGGGGGGGGGCAAAATAAAATTTTGGGGGCACAGACGAAAAAACTTGCAGTTGCATCATACAATACATAGAGACTGTATGTCTTCGAGCTTACCGAAAAGGGCCTTATTGGGATGATGTGCGCGCGTAGCGCGAAAAAATGGTATTTTACACTATTTTTGGCCCTGAATTTTTCTAGAAAAGGGGCTCCTTGCCCTTTTTCTTTTCCTTTGCCCTCCTGATTTTCTCTTTCATTTTTTGTCAGAGGGGCACTTTTTCTTTCATTTTTTGTCAGGGGGGGCACTCTGCCCCCCTGCCACCCCCCCCCCAAAAATTTTGTCAAAATGTGTCAACATTTTAAAATAGTTTAAAATAGTTTGTGGTTTTAATTCCCATTTCCCCCATGTGACATGTCAAATTTGTATTTGTTTACAAAATAACAAGTAGCCTACTGAGCCTATAATACATATAAATCATGCATAACTCACGAACAAAAAATTGGAATCAACTAAAATTTGGGGAATAGGCATTTTGTGGATATCTACTGAAACATACCCAAAGTTAATACCTGAAATTATGCAAATCTGCTGCACATCTCGGTACCCACCTTTCCACTAGGGGTCTTAATTTGGAGAGACTGAAGGTCCAAAGAAGAGGGTCATTCCATGAGACTGGGGAAAATCTTACCAAAAAAAAGGGGGAGGGGTCTTTCCATGAGACTAGGAAATATTTGGGGCCAAAGTACAAAAATAAGTATAAAAGAAAGATGTCAGGGGTCCCGCATTCGGTGAGAGATTATGTGTCCAAAAGTGAAAAAAATGAATCTTTTGGTGACAGGCAAACAAAAATCATAAACATACTGACATCTACGGACCTGAATCAGTATCTAATAACGTCCTAATGATAAATGAAGATACTGAGTTACAGTTACTGGAACTAGGGTCAATGTGGCCACACTTAAACATCCCCGTCACCCAATTTTAGCGAGTGCCCCCTCCTCGATTTAGGGTGAATTTCAGGTTTATTGGCATTACTCTGGGCCATAATTTAATTTGTGTCTTGAGGTGCATGTGGTGTTTCCAATTTTTTCCTAAAAGCTAAAAAATTCTTTATTGTTTTAGCAAATTTTGTACAATTTTGTCCATACCACTATAAATAGTTGGGCATATTTACCATAATTTTAAACAGAAATAATAAAAAGAATGTTCGTCTTCTCATCAAATTTGGTTTATTTTTTATTTTTTATTTTTAAAATCCCAGCTGCATACCCTACCCAAATCAAAATCAAGAACTTTCCCCACCCCTTTTGTAAATACTAACTCGGGCGACTACTAGTATCCCAGCAAACACAAAACGTTTTCGACATCATTCGCAAAAGGTTATAAAAGGTTGTCAGAAAACATTTAAATGTTGGGTTATATAAAGGGTATATTAAGAGTATAAAACGTTTTCATAACCTTAAAAACATTTTTGCTAATCTACTGCTCAGCAAACAAAAATGTTTTACAGAAAACGTTTAAATGTCGGGTTATATAAATGGTATAAAAACGTTTTAATAACATTCCAAAAACATTCTTGAAAACTTGATACAAAACTTTCTAAACAATGTTATTTTGGGGATGAAAAAATATTTTGCGAAAAATGTTAGCCCAAAATATGTTCAATAACGTTTTAAAAACGTTTTCATGACCTTTATATAACCCGACATTTAAATGTTATTAAAAGGTTTTGACAAAAGCATTTTAAGAACATTTCTGTGTTTGCTGGGTTCAAATATTTCAACATAATGTTATTTAAGTATTGACACAATATTTGGCAAAAATGTTTGCAAAAATAGTTTACAATAACATTTTTGAAAACATTTCAAAATATTGTTGTAGTGTGTTTTCATACAAAACGTTTTTAAACGTTATTATGACCTTTATATAACCCGACATTTTAATGTTATTAAAACGTTTTTACCTAAACCAAAAGCCAAAATATAACTTATTAAGAACGTTTTTAAAACGTTTTTGTGTTTGCTGGGATTTTAATTTAATTTATCCATTTTTCTTTATTCTTGTAAAGTTTACGGAGTTTCCTTATAACAAGTCTTGGGATATCTTTTATAGAACCTATAGGTCTTCACTTCTCTTGCTTGAGTGTAATCTTTATTTGTCTGAGCTGAGTATTTGAATGGAAACACCACTAAGTCATGCTCCCCATCCACAATATTTTTTTCCGTATTTAACATTTGCATCATATACATAATGTACATAAGTATTATGAGGTTAAATTCCACATAATGCCATTATTATTTCCTCTTGCCTAACAAAAAGAAACGAAATATATAAAATTCTACCAAGGATCCACCCGGTTTCGAATCGACAACCTATGGGTCAGATGCTATACCACCATGACCACTGTGCTACGCGTCTTTTTATGATTACGGAATAAAATGCATACACACGATATACTTAATACTATGACTAGTATTTATTACCAGTGAATATCTATATAATTTCCGATCAATAATGAACTGAACTCTAACCCTAACCCTAATCCTAATAGGCGGGACACCACATATACAGTTGTTTAAACAGGCTCCCATTCAAATGTTAACTACGGTAAAATAGTTCTCTTCCCGTCCCGCCCAACATAGCCTTGATAATGTCAGCAAGGATATGGTCATGTTAAAGAAGTATTTTGTGATACTGTTATGACATTTTTCTGTAGATATCCATGAAAAAAAGCTTTTCCCCAAAATGTCAGTTGATTCCGATTTTCTGTTTGTGAGTTATGCATGATTATGTGTATAACACTGCTCCGTAGGCCACTGTGTTGTAATTTTGTTCTGTTTCAAACCAGAACAAAATACAAATTTTACAATGTTTTTGCTATTGAAAAGAATTAATCTGCAAGAAATTTTCTGTACATGTACATAAACATTATGTAGCCAGAGGTTTCCAGTGGTATAAAAATCTCAACTTTTTTGAGAAAAGTGGGGGATGAGGCTGTGGATCACGAAACACCCCTTTAATGTCTGCTTTAATAGCTATGCCTCCAGTACATGACTTTTGACTCATAATAAAATCACAAACATTGGCAACTTTTAATCATGTTAATAGATTGGGCATTCCATGTGTAGCCATTCTGTTTTCAGAATTGGAAAGAAAAAGTGCAAGGTATACTAACATAATGTGTACTAAGCATGCAGACATGCTAAACTGAACAACAAAATAAAAAGTTTGATGGCCAAATATGACCAATTCCAGAACCCATAACAGTGTCAGGTAAACAATACAAAAGTACAATGGAACAATTGAAGAAAATCACTGTGTGCACTGTGGACATAAGCACACTCAGAATTAAGTATGTGAATGTTGCTATCTTCAGTAGATAGCAGATGCCTGTCCCAGCCCAACGCTAGTGCTATGGATGCTAAAGCTTAAACAATTTTCCACAAAATGTCAAGAGTGCCCCACAGATCATGGAAAATTAGTTTTTCAAGCTTCCAATATTGGCCCTTCAGAGCCATACCACACCTAAAATAGAGAAATATGGTTGATGACACAATTCCTGTTTGATGACATGACAGCAGTGGCCTATCTCAGTTCTTCAAATTAAAGAAAATAATTGAAAAAATATAACTGCCTGAAAATTCTAAAATATTTTGTTCTCATCATATTATAAATAAGGGCAATTCATGGGTAACTAATTGGACACTATTAGAGCGAAAATGCCTTCTTTAAGTCACTTTGAAAACAATTATAAGGCTTTGTAGAAATACCAAATTGGTCAATAATATAATATTAACATAAATTCTACGGATTTTGAACAAATGGCAATTTAATGACAAAATATTAACCTTGTCCATATACATGTATAGGCACACTTTTTCTCATATTCTTTGACTACCTACATCTCAGTCATTTTAAGGAAATGTAGATTTGAGGCAAGAAAAGAAACCTTTAATCGTTAGCTTTAATAAATTGAAAAAAAAATATTTCCCCTCAATCGGCTCACAACTTTTGAAGATATGCTGCTTTTAAGAAATGTACACCTTTTCCCCTCTGTCCACGGAGGATCTAGGAGGTTTGGCTACTTTAAAGATTAAAAATGAACACAAATATAATGCATGAATATCAAACATTACTCAATGATAACTTTATAAAATAACAACTTTATTTAGGGAATGGGCTTTACCGATGGGCTTATGGGCTATGGAATTTGTTACGTGTCATAATTGTGGGCAAAATGGATGTGGGGTAATTACTTATTTATTTGGTTATTTATGCCTTTGTTTATTATGTTTCTTACTTTCTTACTTTGTTGTTTCTTGCTTTCTTTTTATTTACAACATAAGTCATTTCTCTTTTTGGGATAAAAGGTAGCCCTGAAAAAGGCTGTTTGGGTTGTCTTTGGTTCTTCTGAAGTGAATTTACTGTGCTGCTCTGCCCTCTACCTGGTTGCCTTCTTGACAAATACCTGTTTCAGCCCTGGTCCTCATTGCATCAATCGCGTGGCATAGCAATACTTGTGAATGCAGCAGTAATACGGTTGCGAAGATATTTGAGTTGGAGGCTAGCTGATCCTCGCTCATAGACGTCGCTTTGGATGTTGCCCCAATGGATGATCTTGCAGACCATTCCAAAGCCAAACCTCATCCGTGTACCGAGTGAAAAACGGGGACATTATCTTCATATAATTATTTTGGTTTATTTAAGCTAACGATTAAAGGTTTCTTTACCTACCAAAATATATTTGATCACCTTTTCAGAAATAGGAGAAAAAGAGGGTGCAATGAGGGTTCTGGTTTTTTTTTTTTTTGGGGGGAGACACCCTGTACCATTATAGATCTTTCAACTTCAGAATGTTAATATGTGAAAATATGACTCACCTAAATTGACATGCAGCCTGATGCGGAGGCATAAGTTTTCCAATATTGATCGATATGCATGAAATATAGGTCACTACATGTAGGTTACAAAAAAGTAAGGGGGAAATAAAGCACTGGCATTTGAAAGGAGCAAGGGGCTTGTCACCCAGGATTCAAGAAGGGGGATTTTGTTTGTTTGCTTTATTTCTTCTTTAACCTGGGACACTCATTCAGTTGAAAACACAATTAATCATCTGTTCTTCCTTGAGGCCCAGGGGAAACTAGACTCAGCCAACTATGAGCAATCACTCTGTCCATCCCAGAGAGATGGAGAGTATTCTGCAAGATGGTTCTGAACCAGTAAACCATAATAAATGGCGACAACCTCAGAGAGGAACAATGTGGATTCCGAAGAGCTCCAGAGATATATATGATAATGATATGTTGTTTGTCATATGGACGATTATAGAATTAGCAAGGGAAATATGAATGCCAATTCACTGGAATTTTCTTTCTACTGACTTCCCAGCACATGTGTCAAGATGAGACGGTGAAGATTTTTTTTCACTTATATTATAAAAAAATATCAGCCTGAAATAAAACATCCCATTTTGTTGTTGTGATTTAATTTTGGGCAATTGATATGGTTTGGGTATATTGTTAAATTGCCCCCACATTGTAGAACAACTCCCATTCCATTCCAAGTCTGTACCAGAATGACTTCAATGTCTTGAGACAATTAGGACGACCACCAACAAGACAGAAAGGCCATGTGTTGCACTGTTCAGGAATGTCTATAGGTGGTCAAAAGGTCCAGTTGTTATTTAGGCACGCCGGAATGGAGAAGAATGACTGAAAAGAGGGCGAGGGCGGGGCGAGGGGACCCAGGCTCAGGATCAGGCAAGTTGAAGTATAAGAGATGAACATGTCCCTCTTTTAAATAATATTAAAATATTATTTAATTGCATTGCTTGGAACAAGAAAGTAGCAAATGCTTACATTTGTCTGTGGTCATGGTGGACATTGGTGGCAGGCCTCTAAATGATACCAATTAGGTTGCTCTTCCGCAACTATCAATATGATCAAACTTATTCATTGCATGGCAGGAGGGGCAGAGGCCAGAGTGGGGGATGGGGGAAACTTCAAACCCTACAACATTTTATAAGATTCTATAGGTGTAATATTTACCACATATCATAGGGGTTATTTTTACTCCATTTCTAAGGGTAATTTTACTACAAAAACCAGCAAAATGTTTTGAAATATGGTCCCACGTTGTTTAAAGATTTCTTTCAAGTACCCTGTTTTTGGACTAATTTACCCCCACTTGAAAATTACATGTGCATGCTATACTTTTTTTTAATGTTTATATTTAGTATGGATTTAGGATTAGGTCTATTGTTTAGGCATCAGTGTTAGGGTTAGGATTATGTTTAGGATTAGGGCCATTGTTAGGGTTAATATTTTGGCGATATTATTAAAAAGGACAGTTACAACTCAAAAGGCGTTCATTGGTACTGAGATACTGGTTATTAAAGAACTTACTGACTACCTATTAAAACCTCATTCTCAACTACATAATGAGGTTTAGTTGTAAGATTTCACCAGCAATTTAATATAACTAGTCATGAGATATTAGGCCGTTTTTAGATTAGGCTTACATAATACATGATAGATTTGTCCTGGGATGACATATGCTACACATTTCAATTTTTGCTGCATAAACCTACTGCCCATACTAGTATGAGATAATTTTACATAGGCTAACCATGTCTCCATCAGCAATTTTGATGTCAATGTGGATATTTTTCCAGTTGATCATGTGCTCACACAATGTTATATTTGGTTGGGATTCCAAATCTTACATACCATTTCATGCACATTTGTATGATGATGGTTAGATAGCTTTGATTGAGAAAGTCATAAAATATATTAAAATTACGTATGGTTTTTGAACACACTGTATCCACAGATCCTGATTTCCAGGATATGTGCTGTATCTCAGCAAGGCAACATAACTCATTATTGAAGTTTGATTTTTTTTTGAAAGCCTACAATGTTCTTAGCACATTGGTTTTAACACAAGAAGTTTTGATGGGGGTAAATAATTGAGAAGAACAAAATTGTGTACTTTTTGAACCAAAATTTAACTTATCCACCCTATATGATATTTGCAAGAATAGTTTCTTTATTCTAGAGAATCCCCTATTCTGAATGTCCACTCCTAAAAAGAAACAAGGGGTCTTTTTCTTGTGAATTCTTATGACAGCGTTCAAGCTTTGACTTACGTTTGGTGGACAGAATGGAGAAAACTTAAAGTGAAAGATATCCTACTTTAAAGGAACTTTTTCTCTGGCGAAATTTTGCATAGAAACTGAATCTGACATAAAAATGCATAATTATCAACTTAAAAATTTTCCCCATACCACTGTAGCCTACAGGCATATTTCTGCCCAAAATCCTCAAATTTGAGCGAAAATAAGTCCTTCAAAATGGAGATACTTAGGGCTAAACAAAAAACATGTTGCTCTAGAGAAAGGTATTGGTTAGAGCAACATGTTCTTTGTTTAGCCTTACACCTCCCAGTTTTGAAGGACTTATCTTTTTAGCAAAATCCATGACTTTTTTCACGCCCTCAAAATTCTTAGGGGTGGGGGTAGCATATTGCAAGTTATTTCCTTTTCTGTAAATCTAGCTTACTTATTTGTTATATCACTATTTAGCTATTGAAATACTAAGCAAAAAGACACTTAAAACATCCCTATAGCTCATACCATTGTGGAGATATGGCATTTTCAAATCGAAAATGAGGCGAATATTATACTTTTTTCCAAATCAATTGTCACCCGAACCCTCAACTTTGTACCCCTGCTATGAAGATAAAGAAATATATGGATCCCATTCAATGCTTTTAATATCACAATTGTACCCTTGTTACACAATTAGCATAGAAAATTAGGCACTATTTGATAGTTTTCATGTTTATACACTCAGAGGAAGTTAGCAAGTCCAAATTTTTGTCACCCCAAAACGGCCATTTTCGGCCAAAATTGGAAAAAAATGAATTTTTCTCAAAATCAGTGAAAAATAAGGGGTTTTAAGTGCCAAAATCTGACAATATGTGACATTTTACCCCTAAAACATTTAAGTAATCAAGAATTTTGACTGTTTTCACCCCTAAGGGACCGCTCATTATTAATGTGGGGGGGGGGCCGGGAAAAATGTAGGGGGGTTATGTGATTTTCACTATGACAAACAGGGGGGGGGTTATATGATTTTATTTTTCCTGATAGGGGGGTCATGTGAAATTTAATAGTCATTCACTATTATTTAATACCAAGTATCCTGGAAGGTCTTGCATAGGTCTAGTAACAATATCAATCATACCATTCATAATTGTCTAATGACTTATTCGCACAAATTTGTTCCCTTTTTGCACCATATTTCACCATTTTAGCTTCAATAGGGCAAAAAATTGCGCGCTTCGCGCGCATTTGAACCATAAACATAGTCAACGGCCAAATTGTGCTGGATTCAATTTTATACATGTACTTCAAGAAATTATTTCTTTTGCCTACCCCATCTCCCCAATGTCAAAAAAGAAATCTATGTCACATGCTACACACACAAACCACTCAAACACTCCTCACCATATGACGACCCCACCTGCAAGCACACACCTATAAATTTTCTCACCAAAAGTAGATCTATTGATAGGCGTAGATCCCAGGGGATGGGGGCAGTAAATCCCCCAATATTTTGCCAAGGCCGGGGTGGTCCATACAATCCCCCCCCCCACCCATGCTGAGGCCTGTAGGTCTATGTGGGTTTCTGACCAAATTAACCTTATATTTGGCCATTTTAGTCCAAAAATTGCACATTTTTGTGCACTTCGCATGATTTTATTCCACTTTTGCACCACATTTCATCAGTTTAGCTTCAAAATGACAAAAATTTTCACGCGCTTCGCGCGCATTTCTACAATTAACTTATTTTGTCGCCAAAAGGAGCTGTATTCACTATGACTATGAAAGAAATATTTTCAAACCCCATCCCCCATGTCAAAATCCCAATATCTGACTGAATTAATATTGAAGTTTGCTTGAAGGGGTGGGGGGGGGGCTTATGTGATTTTGTTTGATTCAATAGGGGGTTACGTGAAATTGATTCATCGCAATAGGGGGGGTTAGGTATTTTTCACCCATAAAGCTCAACTTTTTCCCGCGTTAATAATGAACGGTCCCTAAATACTTTTTTCACACTTTGTCCGCCAAACGTAAGTCAAAGCTTGAACGCTGTCTTATGTCTTCTTTAGGGTTTTTAGAATAATAACCGGTGGGGGGGGTAATTCCCACTCCTAAAAAAGGGGACATTTTTCTTGGGAATTCCCATGTCTTCTTTAGGGTTTTGAAAAAAATAAAACAATGGCCGATTTGGTGGACTTTCCACTCCTAAAAAGGTGTCTTTTCTTGGGAATTCCCATGTCTTCTTTAGGGTTTCCAGAATAATGACAACCCCTTTTGGAGGAAAATTTGCACTCCTAAAAAAGGCAAAAGGGGACTAAAGAAGACATGTAAATTTGTACCATAATGTTTTGGGAATTCCCATACTAAAATTATATCCGAAATAATGGGAATTCCCATTTTGGAAAAAAAATGCTTAAAAAAATGGGAATTCCCAGTGTCCCTAAAGAAGACATGCAAATTTTTGCCAAAATTTTTGGGAATTCCCAAGCCTAAAAAGGCGTCTTTTTCTTGGGAATTCCCATGTCTTCTTTAGGGTTGTGAGAATAATGGCCATTTTTTTTGGGAATTCCCAGAGCAAAAAATGGTGAAATTTTTTGGGAATCCCATGTCTTCTTTAGGGGGTGTGCCTTTAATTTCTGGAATAGCCCATTAAGCGAATCATTCGACACGGGTTCTAATTTTTAGATTAATATAATAATTGTCATGATATACATATCAGAAAGTGGCTCATTACTATCATAATTGTCAAGGTTTCGTGCACAAATTGACAAAGTAAGAGGAATCAGTGAAATACTATATGAATATATATTTTTTTTCCACAAAAACAGGTTTTTAAGCAGGTGAGATAATTATAGTAGTCGCCCGGGATTTGAACCGGTGATCTACTCTAGGTTTATATTATTCCTATATGCTTTAACTGCACTTATAACTTGATTGATCGGTGTCTCGGTGAAATTTTCTGTGTTAAATTATTTTCCGGACGGACCTTTGAAGTTTTTTTTAATGACTCTTTAAAATAATCCAAATCTGTCAAAAAATTGCAATTTTGTTTTCGCGTGCTTTATTTATTATTATTATTTTGCTATTAAACGTGCACACAAAAACAGAATCCCCCAAACCAAAAATATGCCGTAGAACATGTTTTTTTGTTCATCACCATGTCTAAATCAACATGGCGTAGTGTGGGATATCTTCAGTAGATAGCAACCAATGTTTAAAATAAGATACCTGTAGAAGATACCTTGAAGCAATGTAATATGAGATATCTTCAGTAGCTAGCAACATAACCAATGCTTAAAATGAGATATACCTTTAGCAGATATAGAAAACCTTGATGCAATGTTTAAAATGAGATACCTTTAGAATATAGCAAACTTTGATGCAATGTTTAAAATGAAATATAGCAAACTTTGATCTCATGCAATCTTATTTGAGCTATCTTCAGTAGATAGCAACATAAAAATGTTTGAAATGAGACACTTTAGAAGATAGTAAACCTTGATGCAATCTATGGGCTATCTTCAGTAGATAGCAACATAACCAATGTTTAAAATGAGATATCTTTAGAAGATAGCAAAACATTGATGCAATCTAATTTGAGCTATCTTCAGTAGATAGCAACATAAACGATGTTTAAAATGAGATATCTTTAGAAGATAGCAAACTTTGATGTAATCTAAATCGAGCTATCTTCAGTAGATAGCAACATAAACAATGTTTAAAATGAGATATCTTTAGAAGATAGCAAACCTTGATGCAATCTAATTTGAGCTATCTTCAGTAGATATCAACATAAACGATATCTAAAATGAGATATCTTTTAGAAGATAGTAAACCTTGATGCAATCTAATTTGAGCCATCTTCAGTAGATAGCAACATAAATCATGTTTAACTCTTTCCACGCGGGTGTCGACTGCAGACGACAAATTAAAAAATGTCAGAATTGTAATTTTTCATTACCATATTTGGAATCAGCATGAAAAATGCATTGAAATGAGTACAAACAAGCCTAGTATTGGTTCAGTGGTTCTTTAGATAGCACTTGATATTTTGAGAAAATATCTCAAAATTTGGAGTTTTTATGTTGAAGGCTATATAATAGCTAGCACGCAGAGCACATGAGATACCTTGAGAAGATAGCAAACGTTGATGCAATCTAATTTGAGCTATCTTCAGTAGATAGCAACATAAACAATGTTTAAAATTAGATACCTTGAGAAGATATCAAACCTTGATGCATGCAATTTAATAAGCTATGTTCAGTAGATAGCAACATAAAAAAATGTTTAAAATGAGACACCTCTAGAAGATAGCAAACCTTGATGTAATCTAATTTGAGCTATCTTCAGTAAATAGCAACATAAATAATGTTTAAAATGAGATACCGTTAGAAGATAGCAAACCTTAATGCAATATAATTTAAAATATCTTCAGTAGATAGCAACAGAAACAATGTTTTAAATGAGATACCTTTAGAAAATAGCAAACCTTGATGCAATCTAATTTGAGCTATCTTCAGTTATTAGCAACATAAATAATTTTTTTTAAATGAGATACCTTCAAAAATGAGATACCTCTAGAAGATAGCAAACCTTGATGCGATCTAATTTGAGCTATCTTCAGTAGATAGCAACATAAACAATATTTAAAATGAGATACATTTAGAAGATAGCAAACCTTGATGCAATCTAATTTGAGCTATCTTCAGTTATTAGCAACATAAATAATTTTTTTTAAATGAGATACCTTCAAAAATGAGATACCTCTAGAAGATAGCAAACCTTGATGCGATCTAATTTGAGCTATCTTCAGTAGATAGCAACATAAACAATATTTAAAATGAGATACATTTAGAAGATAGCAAACCTTGATGCAATCTAATTTGAGCTATCTTCAGTTATTAGCAACATAAATAATTTTTTTTAAATGAGATACCTTCAAAAATGAGATACCTCTAGAAGATAGCAAACCTTGATGTAATCTAATTTGAGCTATCTTCAGTAGATAGCAACATAAACAATATTTAAAATGAGATACATTTAGAAGATAGCAAACCTTGATGCAAGCTAACGTGAGTTATCTTCAGTAGATAGCAACATAAATAATGTTGAAAATGAGATACCTTTAGAAGATTTTGTTAAAATATGCAGACCTTAGCAACAAAACAATCAGACATTGTCTATCTTTAAGATAACAGTGTACATTAATGTGAGTTAGTTTCCTGCTATCTTCAGAAGATAGCAGAAAATATCCAATCTGTCATTAACAACATTTAGATTGCAATGGGCTCTTCCAGTTGAAATTCATACACTCCCTATGGAAGACATGACCTTAATCTCCTACACAGGGAGTGTGAATTTCAAATGGGGTTACCTGAATGGGTGACTCTGTGTGGGAGATTCAGATTTTATCTTCCACAGGGGTGTATAGATTTCAACTAAAAATTAATGATATAAATATTTCAATAGACTGAAAGGAGCATATAAACAAGAGCTGATATATAAATTGCTTCAGAAAATGGCAACGTTAACACGATATAGGCCTATGCTCTGTTACAGAGTATACCCTTCTAGATAGCAACCTTAAAACAAATTAGATTAGAGTAAGCTTTCTTTAGTATAGATAGCAGTAAAAAAGATAGTAATAATTATTGATATACGATCGGATCAGAAACATTTTGAAGAGCGCGATGTGAAGAAATAAGGTTAGCCATCTTCAGTAGATATCTCATAGAAAATAGCAATGTTAACACAATAATAGATGTCAATAGATAGCAGGATAAACACGATCTAAACTAGACCTTTATGCACGATTTAGTCTAAGCTATCTTCAGTAGATAGCATTGAACACGAAGTCTGACATTAAATCTCTTTTATCAAATATGAATACGATCGGATTAGTTCAGAAATGTGTGAAAACATGATTTTTAAAGTCAAAAGACTCGAAACGTTTATAACTAATGTTAACCTTATTTCAGACTGTGTTTCTTTTCAATGTGTATAGATGTCGTTTCAAATAATGTCCATGACTCCAATAAATGCCTTCTCGTAAAAGTATTACTTTATGGAATTATGTCCTATATTCTATACAATAGTTAGATACTCCACTGTGACTTGTTTTAAAGAAACAAAAACGCATATATATACTCAAAACAGTAAGTGCATGCTAATAAGACTAAAGTGCAATGAAACATGCCACTGATTACCTTTTTGGATTTTTGTCAAAATGTGACCTACAATTTTCGCCAAATTCCGCTGCACAATAACTGTGCCTCCTTTGATATTTGGCTCATAAAGGACCAATACCAATGACATGAACATTTGAAATGAACATTTTTGTTATTCTTTCATTTACTTGTTTTGGTTTTCAGCTCTCGCAAAAACAAAATAACTTTAACAATAAACTACTTTAGATAAATGTAATATTCAACAGATATTCATATAGAACTTAACAAAGTAAAGTTTCTCTTATGAGAAATAGCTCCTAAAAGAAAAAAAACCGATTATACTTACAGTCAAATTAATTACTTTTATTATTTCCAAACGAAAAAAACATCAATATCTTGAATATAGCACGGATGCTTACCTTCTAAGTTGCCAAAATAACAATCATCAAACAATTCCCGGTTTCGATATCAGAGTCCACGTGCGAACCACACGCCTCATTCACTAGCATGAACTGTTGCACGCTTTCCGCGAGAGTTCCACGCGACCGCAGTCTGTTGATGATAGCGGTAATATGCGGTGGTTGATCTTTGGTGAGAGAGAAGTCGCTTGCCAGTTGCTATCAGCAGTAGCACGCTGTGGTGGTAGCTCAGTTATAGACACAAAAATCCTCGCTCATTCAATGTCACTCACTATTGTCAATCTTACAATCAACGAGCTTGTGATGGTTAAGAAGGCGTGACATTTATCTAATACAAAATATGAAAAGAATCACTTTTAAACTTTTTATGTAATTAGTGTTCTGTGAGAGGGCGTTTTATTCAATCTTCAACAAATTAATTAGCATAATGTTGAAATAAATTCATGCCGGTGGTAAGGTGATTAGTTATAGCGGTAAAATACGTACAACATCTGGCTGGCTAGGCGATTTGAAAAATAATATATTTGTGATCGTCTGCGCAGAAACTATATATAATTATTAATAATATGACAATAATGATACTGTGATTGGTTGAATAACTTGTACGTGTACTGAAGCTTAAATTCGAAGAATAAAATCTGATTATAGTGATAACATTATAACATTATCATGAGTCAAAGTTGGGTTGGGCTCTAATTTGTTCAACATTAATGTTCAGATGTCTTTGTTGCGGTTGTTTTTTGTAATCATGTTTGTCTGTTTACTTTATTTGCAAAATGCGGGAATTTCTATGTACATTTCAAACAATATTTTAGATGTCGTATGGGGACTGATTATTATTGTCCATGAGTGTTGCTGATACCAGCTGCATGTCTTCAGTAGATAGCATCTTATATGCAGTAACATCAAGAAGTGCATGTATGATACATCCAGGTTTGGAAATTTTGTTTGGTGATTGGGCAGTCACTCATTATGGAAAAGTTTACAGCGCAATCAAAATGTGTTTGTAAATGGGGATCGCAATAGCTATCTTCAGTAGATAGCAAAGTGGCCTGGAATATATAAGTGGCCGCGGGTACGATTAACAGGCATGATTTCAGTCGACAAGTTCGCGTATATTTTTTCCTCAAAATAGTTTGAAAAGCAACATGTGTGTTTTTAATGATCTTAAAAGATGACTTTTTATTTATTTATTTTTTTAAATTTTTTTTATATATTTTTTTAATATTTTTTATTTATTTATTTATTTCTGTATTTCTTTATTTCTTTAATTATTTATTTATTTGTTTATTTATTTATTTATTTATTTATTTATTTATTTATTTATTTATTTATTTATTTATTTATTTATTTATCCGTTCATTTATTTATTTATTTATTTATTAGTTAGTTAGTTAGTTAGTTAGTTAGTAGTTAGTTAGTTAGTTAGTTAGTTAGTTAGTTAGTTAGTTAGTTAGTTAGTTAGTTAGTTAGTTAGTTTTGTTTGGTTTTTTGGTTGTTGTTTTTTCATTTTTGTAATATATTTTTATTTGCTTGTTTGTTTGTTTGTTTGTATGTGTTCGTTTAAAAACATTGTTCAAAATTTGAAAGTAACATTTCGTTGGGGATGAACATTCAAGGTTTAAAATTTTCAAGGAGAAAACGTAGTTCAGAAGATTTGAGAGGCAAATATAATTGTCAAATGTAAAGAACAGAATTTAAAAAATGTGATGATTTTGAACATATAGTTTCAAAAATATACATAGGATTATTTCAAGGTATTGTGTCAATTAAAAGCTATCACTGTATGGCAGATGTTGGTTGTCTTATTACACAAAAAGTTTGAAAATGGCGTTTATCAGATTTGGCATCTGAACACTTCGTGTCCTCCTCGGCGTGCTTTTGCTTTGGAGCTGTCGTAGACATGCTCAAATAATAAACAAAGTATTATGTTGCTATTTACTTGTTTTTAAACGCTTTATAAAAATAGAAACTTTATGGGGATCTAACCATGCATGCTAACACACGCTTTACATAATCACAATTATTCAAACGTGATGATGCAAAAATTGATGATGCAAAAAAAAAACAGTTTGTATAACTTATAATTGATCATTATGATGATCTGCATGACTACATTATTAGGCTTATGTTTTTGTACACTTGTTGATTTCCTCCTAATAAACGCAATTTTCCTCCTAACAAGGTGAATTAGTTTCAATTTAGGCCTAATTACACGAATTTTTCATCCTTGAAATCTCCGCGATCCCTATTGTCACTCACGTTTCTCTCGCGCGTGCGGCTAATTAACGACTTGTATATCAAAACTAATCATTTAACATTTACATGTGAAACGACTAATTAGCTCATTCGCACTTCTGGTTTTAATTCAAGGGTTATTAGTTTACATAGCTATTAGTTAACCCGTGCCCATGTAATTGTAGCTAATTATTATCGGGTTACCATGCCAACGAATTAGTGAATTTTCATGACGTATACCGGTAATATACAAGGCCCATTCGTTTGTTTTTCAATAGTTATAAGCTATTCCATGTTTGATGATCAAAATGTCTGCATAAAAGTTGATCTTCTTAGAGCATTATTCAAGGATATTTAGTAAAATGGCAGAAAAAACCATCAAAATCCTAACATTCAACCCCAAACCAGTGTTCTCACATTTAAAGAAAATATACTTTAAAAAGTAGTTTATTGACAGCCTATTAAAGAGGGTTTAACCCTTCAGCATATGTTCGCTACCTTAATTGTCTAATTATATACTTACACTCGTTTGGTGCGTGCCAAGTGGAAGTGCTTTAACAAAAGACGGGGTTTTAATTAGAAAATAACAGGCATATATGATCGTTTGCAACAGAACAATTTTCATATTTAATTATTTATCAAGCATGCCATTCTTATCCATGTTAACAAACAACGGAAATCAATCACTAATTACTTATACCAGTTCTTTCCTTCCTTCCTTCCTCCTTTCCTTCCTCCTTTCCTTCCTTCCTTCCTTCCTCCTTTCCTTCCTTCCTTCCTCCTTTCCTTCCTTCCTTCCTTCCTTCCTCCTTTCCTTCCTTCCTTCCTCCTTTCCTTCCTTTCCTTCCTTCCTCCTTTCCTTCCTTCCTTCCTTCCTCCTTTCCTTCCTTCCTTCCTTCCTCCTTTCCTTCCTTCCTTCCTTCCTCCTTTCCTTCCTTCCTTCCTCCTTTCCTTCCTTCCTTCCTTCCTCCTTTCCTTCCTTCCTTCCTTCCTCCTTTCCTTCCTTCCTTCCTTCCTCCTTTCCTTCCTTCCTTCCTTCCTTCCTCCCTTCCTTCCTCCTTTCCTTCCTTCCTTCCTCCCTTCCTCCCTTCCTTCCTTCCTTCCTCCTTTCCTTCCTTCCTTCCTTCCTCCTTTCCTTCCTTCCTTCCTTCCTCCTTTCCTTCCTTCCTTCCTCCTTCCTTCCTTCCTTCCTTCCTTCCTCCTTTCCTTCCTTCCTTCCTTCCTCCTTTCCTTCCTTCCTCCTTTCCTTCCTTCCTTCCTTCCTCCTTTCCTTCCTTCCTTCCTTCCTCCTTTCCTTCCTTCCTTCCTTCCTCCTTTCCTTCCTTCCTTCCTTCCTCCTTTCCATCCTTTCCTTCCTTTCCTTCCTTCCTCCTTTCCTTCCTCCTTTCCTCCCTTCCTCCTTTCCTTCCTTCCTTCCCTTCCTCCTTTCCTTCCTTCCCTTCCTCCTTTCCTTCCTTCCATTCCTCCTTTCCTTTCTTTCTTTCTTTCTTTCTTTCCTCCTTTCTTACCTCCTTTCTTTCTTTCTTTCTTTCTTTCTATTTTGATGCGATTTGTTAATATTTTTAAGAAGTAACACGTGGCACAAAATCCATTAGAATAAAGTTTAGCATACAAAAGAAGAGCTATCAAGGTAATTCTTGAAACTTCTCAACTTTACATTCAACCCTGATCATGAGGTTTAAATTAGGGTTATTAAAATTCCGGAGCTGAGGTTAATTTTCATATGCACACAAACTCTAGCGTGTCACCTTAGGGCGTGTCTGAAGAAGAAAAGAAAAGGTTTTACCCCATTTACCCCCCAATCCTTCAGCGGCTTGTCAAGTGTCAAATGTAACTATACACACTTCAAACGTATAGGTTTTCACTTCAGCTTAGAGGCATCTTAATAATTACAACCCGGGCGGGTCCGAGCAGATTATTGCAACATCAATTGTCAAAACAGAGTAGCGCCTCTGAAAGCCGTTTGAAATACACGAAAAAGTGGATATTGTGTAAAATCCTGGGTGTAAAATGTCATTATTTTGTATACCAACCAGTGGCCAAGGGAGCAAGGGGTAAGTCTTGCCCCCTTTACCCCCCATGGGAGGCCTTTTTTGTAATTTTTAGCCCATTTTTTACCATTTCATCAAAGTTTGGCCCTTAGAAATCTGCCTTTCCCTTGCCCATCCCCCTCTGAAAGAGTCCTGGCTACGTTACTGATACCAACTATCCAATTTTAACTGGGCATAGGCCTGATCGAAATTATATAGGACTTGTTTAGTTAACACATGACAGCACGGTTTCTTTAGCTCTATTTGTTCTTTTCTTTTACCTGTAATTTTGCTGTATACATTTTCAACTTTTGTAAGAGTAAAAAAATCACATTCTTCACTCCACTGGATCTTGAAATTCACTATTTTCTATATTTTAGAGCTATAGAGCGAAGCATTAATTACTATTATACTACAAATTAACCCTAAGTAAAAACCGTGTCATGATAACACATAATATGAAATTGAATATAATTATATTGAATACCCACCTTGGTGTCATCCATCACTTGACTTGACTTTTAATACCATTTGAATTAAAGATTCATGTAATTTTCCGTATGAGAGAATCTGGAATAGTCCGCAAACTAGAAACCAAGCCTAGGGCGCTGAATGGTTGAAACTGGAAGAATAAGATGATTACAGCCTCAAAACATCGGCGACTGTCTGTCGCTATTAATATATTAATAAAGATATTTGATTAAAGTAAAATAGCTCATGCGACACGATTTTTTGTTAAAACATTAAATATATTAAAATCCGGTATGTTTATACCCAGTTTGCTTTCCCTCTTTTTATTATCTTTTGATTGGGGATTGTATAAATGCCGGACCCTGGAAAACCCACACTGCCGTTTATTTTTTTGATATATGAGCGTTGCATGCTTAGTGCTGCATATCCTACGTTGGGCTATTCCATTTAAAATCCACACTACCCCTGTGGAATATTTTGGAAATATCTTCTACAAGGGGAGTGTGAATTTCAAATGGAATTAACACATTAGGCAGCTCCATTTGAATTTCATACACCCTCTGAGAAAGATTCAACTTGAATCTTCCACAGAGGGAGGGTGAGTTTTAAATGGAGCTGCCTAATGTGTTCATTCCAGTTGAAATTCATACTCCTCCTGTGGAAGATATTTCCAAAATCTTCCACAGGGGTTGTGTGGATTTTAAACGGAATATCCCATTACATGCATATCGTGTAACTTTTGATTCGATCAAGTATTACGCAAAGCGTGATTAATACTAAAACAGAAGTGCGTTTTCCGAAAGAAGGTCCTCCTCACAAAAAGATGTCGAGTTTAAATGTAATGTAACAATTTGCTACCTCTCGCTCACTAACTTAATGTTAGCAACTATTTTAAACTGTTGCGATTTGGTAGTTCACAGCATCTTGCGAATGGTAGTGAGCTTTGGCAAAATTGCATTGATCATTTCATATAGCAAATGTCATGAGTGTGTATAGAAGAATTCAAATATCACAGATATGCTTTTGTAGGTTCTGTGGTTCTTGAGTTATGTTGTAAAGAGGGCTGAAACAACAACACTTTTGTAAAACGTATATACATAACTCATTAAGAACAATAAATCAAGTTTTCATGCGTATGATTTATAGAATGAACTTTTGCAAAACATCAAAGTGTTATTTTTCAATAATTCTAATGGGCTACCCCATTTAAAATCCCCCCACACACCCCACACACCACCACACCCCACCCTTCATTCACTCACCCCTCACTTAAGCATAATTTACGCTACGTAAACTCTGTTACTACTATTACCCCTTCTTAGTTTACTATTTACCTTATTTTCAGCCGTCTTCGACTGTTTCCTAGAATCTTTCCTTCCTATCGAACATTAAAGGGACAAAATATTATGGGATTAATTTGGAGTGTCAACTCTATAAGGAGGTCCTGCGACCGGTAAACGTACATTACCATCCGCCGTATTTGTCTATTTATCTGAATCAATACTAATTGATAAGTTCCAAACCATATTTAATCATATAAATGTTATGCTTTTACGCTGGTGTGTTTCAAAGAAACCTTACACAATTTTAAAGTTTATTTCCTTTCGCGCAGTGATATATAGAAGTGTAATTCAACACTAACAATCCATTTGTGTCGTCTGCTATCTTTTCTTATTTTGTTTACATTAATAATTCACGTTGGCATGATATTTCATAAATGTACTAAAGCTATTATAACTTTCTATTTGATATTTCAGCCAACATTAATGCTCTGCGTGCTAGCCATATAGGCTTCAACATAAAAGTCCCAAGTTTTGAGATATTTTCTCAAAATATCAAGAGCTATCTAAAGAACAATTGAACCAATACTAGGCTTGTTTGTACTCATTTTAATGCATATTTCATGCTGATTCCAAATATGGTAATGAAAAATTACAATTCTGAAATTTTTGAAATTTTGAATATTTTTGTCGTCTGCAGTCGACACCCGCGTGGAGAGAGTTTTAAGCTATTCTCAAAGGACAGTTGGGTAACAATATTCACTAATAGCTTGTTATCTACACGGATGGCCATGTTTATACAATATAACTACCATCAAGTAACAGAAGAACAAAATATCACATTATAGTTTTCGTAATATCACTCATCGAAACAGCGGATAAATCACTCTTAATTGCTCCGCTGTACTATATCATATAAGCCCATATCCCGAGTGATGATCTTGTAATGTATATACTGTATTTGAAAAATACCGTGAAACTACCATTAACAACGGATAATGTTACTGTTGAAGATATGAGTACATTATTGTCTTATACGTAAATAGCCTGATATATTTAAGACTTGGTAAAAAGACGACCGCTTCCACAAATTTGAGTATTTCCAGTAAAAAAAACATCGTATTTGTTTTACAAGTTCAGTCGTCACAATCACTGATGCATTGGTCTTAAGGATAATGCTTACTGAATCATCACTTATAGTATTGGGTTTTTTAAATTCTCAGTAGTCTTGTAAGGAGTTTGACATGTATGTGTGTTGTAATGACATTTCCGAGAAATTCTCGCATTTCAATAGGTCTGTACTGGTTTTTGAAATGTTCTAATTGAATTATAACTTGCTACAAGCTCTTTGACCTATAGGTTAAATACCACTAATTAAGCTGCACAAAAATTCAAATGACGACTGAAAAAGTTGCGTCAGATTTGACATCACCAAATATTGTCTCTTGAGGCCTTCCGTCCCGATCCGCAGTGTTTTTATATTGTGAATACTGTGATACACCTGTAAATCAATATTAAAAACCAAACAATTGGACAGAGTTTGTGAAAAATTTATGGTAGGCCGGTCTTTGGGTATATGTTGATGTTTCCTGTTTTTTGCTATCTACTGAAGATAGTATTTAAAAGGTATTAAATGTATAGGATTGAATCTAAGCATCTACCAAGATTGAGAAAGATTCTGGGTTTTTATTCAGATTTTTAATGTATTTCTCAAGAAGCCGATAGCTTCTAGGTAAAATCACAAGTGGTGCTATTTTGAAAATGGGGGTGAACAATAGTATAGTCTTCGCGGTCCAGTAGCTCAAAAATTCAATGGTCACCATGTATTTCTTTTTGTTTAATGTTTACTTGCTTGTTTGTCTGTCTTTCGGAAATCATTACTTTGAAAAATTGAGTTGGAAGTATAGGGAAATATATTACTATTGCGCTACCTTCAGAGTCACTGAAAAACGCGATATGGAAATATATGCATATTAGGATTGCTGTTAGTTGCAAAATATGAAATCCATTTTTTTGTTGCTTTGTATGTTTCATAAAACCAATAATGTTTTGCTTACGAGTCGGGTCGATTTTAACACAATTTAATGGTCATTTCATTAATGAATTGCGGCTTAAGTGCGTCCATACGTATGATAATAATATTTAACTCCAAATATAATCATCATCAAAATATGATTTTTCCAATTTTGTCCAAATTTCATTTCAACGAAAGGATAAATGCTGTCCGCTATATACAAATCAATCACGCTTGTCATAAAATGTTGCTCTGATCACCAATCACGTGGTTACCGATGTGACTAAACCGACACATTATAAGCTCATAATCAGGACAATGAAGCCTATGTCCAATTATTTAACATTTTAATGCTATAGTAGTACAGTATAAGTCAATTACGAGATATGATGAGCGACGTGCGTACGTTTCATTGTTTTGAAGACTATTCCCATTGCAGCTTACCGCCAGATTGAATCCGGTGACATGCGTCACGATATCATTGTTCAATATAGCTAAGAGGGCGTAAGTAAGGCTAATCAAGGGCAAAGAGCAGGTTTCGTATAAACAAGCCCTTAGGACACAACAGAACTACCCTTCATTTCGATTTAGTTAGTTTGTATATAGTTAATTAATTACACTGACAAAATAACTTTTAGTATAATATAATACTCATGTTACGTGTAAAAGATCAAGACATTCATTTTTGAGGGGAAAATGTTTGCAAAAATATTTCACAATAACATTTTGACATTCTTGTTTTTTTGCCAAATTTTTCATTAAATACCAAATGACAATTTGAATGACTTATCCTTCAATTTATAAATGAATTTAGTTTTGTTACAGGGCTCACTGCATGGGTCTTTAATTAATGGCGCGAATCGCAGATGTGTTTTTAACTCGCATTCTTATTTGAGTTTAAAGAATAAAACAAAGAACTCTCAGTTTAACTCCTAATTATTGTGTTCTCAGGTGGATTTGATTGTATAGGATAATAATCCAAAATCTATAGAATAATCATGTTCCTAATCCCCGTGAGCATAATTAATTACAAAATAGGGTGAACAAAATGAAATATCTTCCTTGGTTTTTTTTTCTTTTTATAAATGATGCATGTAAAATTACACCGTATAATAATTAGTACAAATTTGACAACTTTTCATAGATGAGTTGATTAGCACATCAGTATATAATACTTTTTAAAGTATTAAAAGACTATGCATGCAGACATATGCTTCAACACATTTCCTCAAATTATCAAGGGCAAGAGGATTTGGATTTTGAACTCTTGTATTTGAAGTATCTCTGATAGAGTGTAAAACCTGAAATTGCTCTGTTGTGTTCAGATCTTTGATGGAAACTGATACAGTTTTGTTTGCAAGAGGGACAAAGCTAAAGAAAACCAGCAAAGAATATTTATCTTTTGGTCAACATTTTTCAATGTTGTCCGTTGCGGACCTACATTTATTTTTTTCGTTGCGGACGTACCAATTGAAAAATATTTACGTCCGAAACGATGAAATGAAATAACATCATTTCTTAACACTGAACAGGGATGCAAAATCAAGACATCTCATGCAGAGAAAGTCACATATCAAATTTCAAAATATGCAAACTTTATTTGTTTGAAACCAAAAGAAGACTTTAAACTAGCTAGGTGGTTAAAGATGGCAGCTTTGGGATTGAACGTCCGCAACAGAGGTCAATTTTCACATTTGTACAGAGTAAAAAATAAACTTGCTCTGATTTTCTTGAAATTGGCAGCAAATTGTTCATCTATTCCTGGGGATTCAGAAAAAGAATAGTTTGCACTACATGCAATGTCAAATTACTGAGATATGAGATAAAAACGAGTTTCAAATTCTGACCATTTGGTTGACATAATTACGGAACTGCCCAATAGCAAAAATTACTCAATGTTGAGTAAGAAGGGAACAGAGCAACAAAATGAGTCACATGGAACTCAATAAAGATTACATTTTTTACTCAATTTGAGTACAATTTAATCAACACTGACTTCTATTCACTCATATAGTTGAAATGTTCCCTTTTTACTGCAACAGGGCGTAATTTTTTATTTAAATTCGCGTTTTTACTATCTACTGAAGATAGCTTAAACTGAAGGTGTAATTTTGGTCTCCAGTAGTGCTATCTACTGAAGATCATGTTAAAAAAAATTTCAAGCTGTTAGGCAACACGATTCTATAATATACCGATTTTTCTCGTTCAGCAGACAAAAACGACAACCAACACACACTTAAATTTGAGCTATCTGCAGTTTACAGCATGTCTCCCAACATTTAAATTCGCGTATTTTACTATCAATTGAAGATACACGAGTTCAACATACACCAAATCAAATATAACAGATAGAGAAATGTAATGGCTTTATTTCACAGTTTGTCCCAGCGTCATGTGGTATTCCGTTCTTGAGATATTTAAATTTTAATATTCAGCATGTAAATCAATACAGGAGCTTATAGACATCGGGTACCAAAATCGAGCAAATTACGGCATGTCTTCCAACATTTAAATTCGTATTTTTACTATCTACTGAAGATAGCTTATATTAAATTGAAGGTGTAATGTTGGTCTCCAGTAGTGCTATGTACTGAAGTTAAAGTTGAAAAATATTCAAGCAGTTAGGCAACACAATTCTATATTTAAAAAAAGGCCTACCGATTTCAGCAGACAAAAACGACAACCAGCACACACTTAAATTTGAGCTATCTGCAGTTGATAGCAAAACATACACGATTTCAACGTACACCAAGTGAAATAAAGCAGATAGAGAACGGTATTCCGTTCTTGAGATATTCAAATTTTAATATTCAGCATGTAAATCAATGCAGGAGCTTTATAGACATCGGGTACCAAAATCGAGCAAATTACGGCATGTCTCCCAACATTAAAATTCGTGTTTTTACTATCTACTGAAGATAGCTTATATAAAATTGATGCTGTCATTTTGGTCTCCAGTAGTGTTATCTACTGAAGATCAAGTTAAAAAAAAATATTCAAGCAGTTAGGCAACGCAATTCTATAAAATACCGATTTTCTCCATTCATCAGACAAAAACGACAACCAGCACACACTTAAATTTGAGCTATCTGAAGTTGATAGCAAAAAATACACGATTTCAACGTACACCAAGTCAAATAAAACAGATATAGAAATTTGATGGCTTAATTTCTCAGTTTGTCCCAGCGTCATACGGTATTCCATTCTTCAGATATTTAAATTTTAATATTCAGCATGTAAATCAATGCAGGAGCTTTTTAGACATCGGGTACCAAAATCGAGCAAATTACGGCATGTCTCTCATCATTAAAATTCGTGTTTTAACTATCTACTGAAGATAGCTTATATAAAATTGATGGTGACTGGAGACCAAAATTACAGCTTCAATTTAATATAAGCTATCTTCAGTAGACAGTAAAAACACGAATTTAAATGTTGGGAGACATGCCGTAATTTGCTCGATTTTGGTACCCGATGTCTGTAAAGCTCTTGCATTGATTTATATGCTGAATATATTTAAAATTTGAATATCTCAAGAACGGAATACCGTATGACGCTGGGACAAACTGTGAAATAAAGCCATTACATTTTCTATCTGTTATTTGTGATTTGGTGTATGTTGAACTCGTGTATTTTTTGCTATCAGCTGCAGATAGCTCAAATTTAAGTATGTGTTGGTTGTCGTTTTTGTCTGCTGAACGAGAAAAATCGGTAGGCCTTTTTTTTATATACAAAGTGTCCCAGAATGATTTATACCGTGTTTGAACAAAATATCAAAAATATATAGTCAACAGTGTATCTAATCTTTTAAATACGTGCAATACAATGCCACACATGTATCCTACTTATTCTGTGATTTTCATGGAAATAGCTTGATTCGTTTTTGCGTGACATTGCTGTTACTGAAAATGGACAAAAACGGCATGTGTGTAATTTACAGTGCAAAGGCATCACAACACATGGATCCTTTATTACCATCGTCCAGCCGCACTGTGCAATATATTGGAGAAATCCTACATTCTTTTATAGGAAATACACCAAATTTGGCACAGATGTAGAGCTTACAATGCTTAATAATTCTTGATATGAAATTAAGTGAAACATTTCAATATGACATCAGATATTTAGGTTGAAAAACATACTTTTTATGTGATTTTTACCGCAATTTTTACCCAAAAATGTCATTATTAGAGAGGATATAACTCCCTCAAGCATCCTCCGCAGTAAAATTTTATCTTCTTCGTCACGTAGCTGTGGGTTTGCCAATATACTGTGGATATAAATGTATGCTGTGACACTAAGGACGAACCTTCTCTATACTTTTTTGAAAACTCCATCTCTGCCGGCATTTCAAATGATGAAACTCACACACCGCAATAATTGGCTTAAAAACTGCCGCCAAATAAAGAATAGTTTAAGGTCACTCAAGCATAGCAAATCTTTATTCCATACAAGGATTGCTTCGTAACATCATAAATAAACGATAGATATCGACTATTTAGTAGAAGTAAGAACAGGACACAACAAATATACTGCATAACATTTTCCAAATAACTTTTACAGATTTTCAAAATGGGTTGATTTGTCAAAACATGGAATTCACCATTTTTACGCAATCTTCTCTAACTTCTACTAGAAACGTCCAATTTTTAAAATCTAAAAAATCTGAGAAAGATAAATATATGTAGAACTTAAAATGCAAAACAATATGACCAATAAAAATGCCGTTTACACCTACAAAATTCCATCTTTCCCGGTATAAATCATTCTGGGACACCCTGTATATATAATCGTGTTACCTGTTGCTTGAATAATTTTTTAACTTGCTCTTCAGTAGATAGCACTACTGGAGACCAAAATTACACCTTCAATTTAATATAAGCTATCTTCAGTAGATAGTAAAAATACGAATTTAAATGTTGGAAGACATGCCGTAATTTGCTCGATTTTGGTACCCGATGTCTATAAGCTCCTGCATTGATTTACATGCTGAATATTAAAATTTAAATATCCCAAGAACGGAATACCGTATGACGCTGGGACAAACTTTGAAATAAAACCATTACATTTTCTATCTGTTTTATTTAATTTGGTGTCTGTTGAACTCGTGTATGTTTTGCTATTAACTGTAGATAGCTCAAATTAAAGTGTGTGCTGGTTGTCGTTTTTGTCAGCTGAACGAGAAAAATCTTTATTTTAAGAATCGTGTTGCTTAGGCCCTAACTGCTTGAATAATTTTTATTAACTTGATCTTCAGTAGATAGCACTACTGGAGCCAAAAATTACACCATCAATTTAATATAAGCTATCTTCAGTAGACAGTAAAAACACGAATTTAAATGTTGGGAGACATGCCGTAATTTGCTCGATTTTGGTACCCGATGTCTAAAAAGCTCCTGCATTGATTTACATGCTGAATATTAAATTTTAAATATCTCAAGATCGGAATATCGTATGACGCTGGGACAAACTGTGAAATAAAGCCATTACATTTCTCTATCTGTGTCATGTCAAAAGGAGACACTTTTGGGCAGGTTATCAATTTTGAGGTTTTTACATATCTTAAGTATAGAGATATTTTGCTCCATAACACCGAGAGATATCGGCCTTAAAAATATTATTGACAATGTTAGGAGTAGGAATTACCTTGAAAAATGTCTCAAAAAATACAAGATGCCAGTTATATTCCGGTCTGAAACTATCAGACAACATTTTTAACATTAATAACATCATGAATTCGCAACAAACCCAAATTGTGAAAAAATCACCCCCTGGCAGATTTTTGGCTTTTTCTCCATTTACGATCCTGCCCAAAAGTGTCTCCTTTTGACATGACACGTCACATATTTGATTTGGTGTATGTTGAACTTGTGTACTTTTTGCTATCAACTGCAGATAACTCAAATTTTAAGTGTGTGTTGGTTGTCGTTCTTATCTGCTTAACGAGAAAAGTCGGTTTTTATAGAATTGTGTTGCCTAACTACTTGAATTTTTTTAACTTGATCTTCAGTAGATAGCACTATAATGACACCATCAATTATAAGCTATCTTCAGTAGAAAGTAAAAACACGTGACGGGACGTTATGCTAAATGCTATCTTCAATAGTTAGCAAAAAAAAAACAGAAAAAAAACCCAAAACCAGGAAATATCAAAATATACACAAATAGTGATCTTCCTGCCACAAATTATGCGCGCGTTCAGAAAATAAATTTTTCTTATAGCCCTATTATAAATGCTGAGCTATTAAAAAAGGCTAAAATAGAGACAGAAAGAAGAAGATCCGGGACGCGATGAGGCTAGTAGAAAGACGAAAAGATACGCTACGTGATGGAATTAAGATATAGAGCAAAAATGGAAACGTATTTATGTATTATATAATAGACAGAGATGACGATTCGGGAAGTGATGCTATCTTCAGTAAATAGCAAAATAAAACATGAAACATCAAATACACCCAAAAACCTTTCCAACACGCATTCCGGGCGCGTTCAGAAAATAGTCATTCTGAGCTTTGGGATTTTGACGGTCAAAAAGGTTCTAACTATCTAACAATACGAAATCGCACATCCGTGAGAGCACGGTGGCGCAGCGGTACGGGCTCTACCTCGCAATCGGAGGGTTGCGAGTTCGAGCCCCGGCGGTGCCATCGTGTTGTGCACTTGGGCAAGGCGCTTTACCTCACTTGTCTCTCTCTACCCATGGGTGAAATAGGGAGCTGTTAGGAATATTGTCCATTGAGCGCCGCCCAAAGGTATGAGCATGCCTTGGGCATTGTATGGCAGCTGGTATATTCTAACTAATAAATGTAAAGCTCTTTGATACATGTGAAAGGTGCCGTATAAATGCTAACATTTATTTATTTAGGGTCATTTTCATTAGTGCCGAAGTTCATCATGACGCAGATCGCGCACCACAAATACAAATCCCTCCTTACATAATATAAGCCTATATTAATATAAGGTTAAAAAAACCCTTCCCTTACATTAGGAACACCACAGAATATAATAATTTTTGTTAAAAGTCTGCGGTTTTTGGTCGGACGGAAATCGCAATTCTGCTGCCATCTTCTGGCCACTTTCATCATATCAGTGCAGTGTTAACAGGCGAATCATGACGTACTGAAATCACTCCTTTGCAATAGCAGAACCAGAAAATGTAAATTTCTCCTTTGCATTTGGAGAACCACATAATATAATTCTGATAAAAAGTGAAAGTTCGTGACTTGCTGCCATCAGTGTCTTGCTTCGTTTATGAAAATTCCTCTCTTGCATGCAGAAGTGGCCAGTGGCGTGCGCAAAGGGGGACCGGGGGGCACGTGCCCCCCCCCCCCCACTTTTGTTGGTCATTCGGTGGAAATTCGGGGAAAAACGCTAAAACCGCACCTTACATACCTAAATCAAACGCCATTCAGGGGAACTGTTAACCTGGCCCCCACTTTCAATGTGCTGCGCACGCCACTGGAAGTGGCACAAGATAAACGAATTTTTCCCAAATATACCAGTGTTTTGATAAGTTAAACTTTCTAGTTATAGGCTACTTCCATCATCATACTCTGTTTCAATTGTCTTCTTTAAAGTTTATATGACATCAAACATCATTTCATATTTTCATGTATGTTTGTTTCTATGTTACTCTTTGTATCCATAACCACGTGTAAATATTGTATTTTAACCGTTTTATGTTTTCTTGTTGTAAATTTATGTTAGACCAAAAATAGTCATTCAAAAGAGATTTCACCTCGACCTTTATGGGCCCTCAATACACTCGGCCCCTTTACTTTAGGCCCAGGACCGATGGAATTAGGGGAAATGCCCGCTAACTCCCCTTAATCGCCATGCCCGCCGACTAAAGGCAACATAAAAATAGACTAAATGCGATTAGTAACAGTTACAAAGATTTCATTATAATGATGTTATTTTACTGTTAATGCTATTAAAGGAAGTGTCCGGCAATCACAACATTATGTCTTATATGGTGGAAAAATAATTATCAAGCACGAATCACATTGTTTTATTTAAAAAGTCATATTGACCATAAAAACAAATAAAAACAGCAATCACTCTACACGCGATATTCAAAATTCCCGCGCCGAAATTTTCTAGAGCAATGACGTCATGGTTATTTGTTCTCATTTGTCGTTAGGCTTCATTGAATTATTAGGACGTCATTGCTCTAGACAATTTCGGTGCGGGAATTTTGAATATCGCGTGTTGAGAGATGGCTGTTTTTATTCATTTTTATGGTTAATATGACTTTGTTTTAAATAAAGCCACGTGATTCGTGCTTGATAATTATTTTTCCACCATAAAACTTATGTTGTGATTGCCGGACACTTCCTTTAATAGAAGACATTAACAGTAAAATAACATCATTATAATGAAATCTTATATATATAAGACATAATGTTGTGATTGTCGGACACTTCCTTTAATAAATAAATCAATTGTATTAAATATGTGTAATAAGTAATATATTAATGTTTGCAGTCAAAAGGCAATCATATAGTTGTTTATCATTCATCGAATAAGATAATTAACCACTGCTTTTCAAAATATAAGAACATCAAGTTCACATATTGAAGCATTAATAATTGTTGAAAACATGTGTTGCAATCACTTCTTGTTGAATATAATACATCCAATACACGATGTTAAATGTAATAAATGCAGCAGGGAAAAAGACACGGCAAACCCTATCAATTATCTTCCCTGTACCACTCGATACGTCGCCGCAGTCTTTCTTGAAGGCATCACACTTGCCTTTTACACACACTCTTATTGGATAAACGTCAGGTAAAGGAGGTTTTATAGCATTTTCATCATCTTCTTCGTTGCTGGCTTCTTCGTGTGTCTTCTTCTCCTTTTCTTCCCCGAGTTCCGCTTCTTCTTCGAATTCCAAACAGCTAAGAGGGTTGACATAAGCACCGGTAGTTTGCTCGTCTTTGGTTTGTGTCGGAGAATCGCTGCTGCTGGAATCAACCTGCGTTTCTTTCGTTCTTTTTGAGACTTTTGTGCCAATTTGTGGGTTATTTGCTATGGTCATGGTCAAACACGGGTCGTCATTGATCTGTAAAAAGAAAGGAGTGATTTTTAAGAAAAACAACACAAAAAGAAAGTCCTCACTTATGTAACCCGTCACAAATTTAAACCTGCTTATGTTTAATGAACGATTTGATTGACACAATCGTGTGCAGCATCTTGTTAGCTCTACTAAGTTGATATGCATATTTCATACCAAAAGCTCGTAATTGACAAAGATTGAATATTGGTGAATTTGTAAAAGTTGCAAATTAGAACAGTAGTACGCAGAGCTGTAAAGGAGAATTGGAGAGCGTGCATGACATAATCCGGAAACGTAAAATGCGTTTCAAATTACTGACAATTGAATAAACCGGGCACTTGGGATAGTCGAGAGGTGCTAGTCGCGGGCAAGCAAATGTGGTATTGGAGCTGCTTAGATGCTCCACACGACAGTGTCAATGAAATTGTCATTACACGAGCCGGTTTAGATTTACATATGCGTAGATCCCGGGGGATGGGGGATAAGTCACCCCAATAGTTTGCTAGGGGGGATGGTCCATTCAATCATCCCCCCAATGTTGACGTCTGTATATGGGTTTCTGACCAAATTAACCTCAAATTTGGCCATTTCAGTCCCAAAAGTGCAAATTTTTTCGCGCTTCCCGCGAATTTATTCAACTTTTACACCATTAATGGCAAATTTTTTCACGCGCTTCGCTCGCATTTTTACCATAAACTTGTTGTGTCACCAAAGGTGCTGAATTCACTTTACTTCAAGAAATTTTTTCCAACCCCATCCCCCCAATGTCAAAAAGAAATCTACGCCACTGACGGGTTATGTAAGTGAGAAGTTTCTTTTTGTGTCGTGTTTATATGTGATGGATTTAAATTAATTCAGATGCACTCTAACATTGTCGCTTTGATGTGTTATACGTGATTGATATTGTTAAAATTCGTGGTTTTGATAAATTTAACTTTTATGACGAATTTTAAATAAAAACTGTCTTTGTCGCTGCCTATTTTAATCTATACAGATTCAATATATTTTTATTCTATTCACTACAATAGTTCACGTTATTAATTCATAAACTGTCCTGCAAACAAATAGTCCATTTTCAAATGAGATAAAAGCGTAAAGCAATAGTACTCTATATACCGTTATGAGTTCGGCAGACAGCCGAATCCGTATTCGTATTTTGGTAAATTCATGTAAATGCATGAATTATTTTTTGAATTAGGGAACCAGAGATCAACACTTTACCTAAAGAGGACAGCATATCAATTTGCTAACGGTGATCAGCATGATATTAAGAAAAAGAGGACAACATACAGGGTTAGCTAACGGTGCAGCACAGTACGGTCGACGATCACCGTTAAAAAATTGATATGCTGCCCTATTATATATCTTAAGTGTTGATCCTTTTTCGATAAATTCAAAAATAATTCACGCGTAACATGACTTTACAAAAAGACGTATATGGATTCGGCTGTTTGCCGAATTTATAACGATACGTTCATTAATATGAATATAAGCCATATTAATTATCATTTACCTGCATGGAGGAATTAGCTTACCTTTGCATTTCGTGATTTAAAACTTAAAAACGGATTGGGTAATCCAAGCTTGTTGAATGTTAGATAGTGAACTAAAGCGTACTCCAATAATGCTCCTACAACGAACCCAATACATACGCCAAACCATACATCAAGTGCCTGAAAAAGTAATATAATATACAAGAAAAAATCAGTCTTGCAAGTGAGTTTTGGCCATGGTCACCACTTTCATAGATAAGAAATTGTTTACTAACTTGTCCAACTTTTATTTTAGCTATAAATGGGTTGACATGACAGGCCGTGATAGCATGGTTAATGGGCCTCATCCATGTTACATGATATAAACGAATTCAATCCTCGGCGGTGACAACTTGCTGCATCGTTTGGCTTCGCCTTCCGAATTCGAACTTCGAAGGGACGTATCACTCTCATGTGCCATTTAACCAATCTTTACTGCACTATAGACTGCCCCGTCATTCGGAGGGGAGTTAAGCTGTCGGATCACACAAAAACAGCCAGATTTTCTAAAATAACGACAAAATCTGTTAAAACAGGCTGCTGAATTCTGCAAAATTTTGAAAAATGAGGAGAAATGCTGCTAAATATGTGTGATTTACCATTTTCCCCCATGTAACCTGGGGCCTACTATACTAAGTATACTATTATACGACAACAAGGTAATAAAACGATACTGGAACTTAACAAATATCTTTAACCAAACTAATTCAACGTGAAGTTGCTAAACGTTTTCAAAGTATAAATATCATATTTTTATTAGGCCATGTCAACTCGGAACCTACCTTAATGTACGATACACGTGAAATATCGTATCTAACTCCATTATATAGGGTGATCATAGATAATATTGTGGTTACACCAATCCCTACTCTAGCAGGAGAACCGTGGACTTCAAGCCAAAATGACACCCATGACGTCATGACTAATAGAATGCTGGGTATATAGGATTGTAACATGTAGTGGCCAATGAGTCGATGAAACAGAATTTCCATCATAATACATGAATATTCACCTAAAAGAAACCATTGAAAGGTGAAAACAATAACGAGTAAAAATGAAATTGTAAAAGTTTGATCAAAGTTAATTCAATAACGTAGAAGCACTGAGAACTCCGACGCGCTTATTATTGCATATCCCAAAGTCAAAGTTACAAACATGACGAAAGAAAATGCCCGAAGTTCAGGGCTAAAATTGACATAAAAATTACATACAAAGTTGCCCAAACTGTATTCAAAATTGTACAGCATTCTACTAAGTTGCCAATTTGAACATGTCACACATTGGCACAAAATTGTCTAAACTTTGTAATTTTCAGTAAACAGTTGTGCGTTTTATATTATTTAGCCCTTTTTTATTACTTGTTTTTTTTCTTGCCATGGTGGACCATGTTATTTGCACTGTGATATGGGAAAGTTATCTGTGTTTTGTTTTGTCACTTGTCCTACATGTATATGTGTGTTTGGGGGATGGGGGGGGGGGGTTGAGGGGGTGATTGGGTGGGATTTTTGTTTTTGTGTAGAAAATCCCTGGTCTAGTTTATTGATGCACTTGTAACCAACATTAAGTTGTTTCCTCTTATAGTATGGTACTGATTCTACCCACCCAGGGCTGGGGGACCCAACAGTTGCCTTTGTATTTTCATGCTTTTGCTGGACTACCACTTCTTATTTTGCCTGCCTTTTTCATCTCTCTTGGTAGTACGCAGCATTTGCTCTTTTTTCTTAACAGAGGTATCGGTTAGGTCTTGTGGTCAGGGTGGGGCAGTAATATTTAAATCTCATTATCATAATCTGAATGTATCTTGGTTACCGCATGGAAGTAAGAGACATGGAAGCTGGTCGATCCAACACCTATTGAATTATTTACGTAACATTCTATAGAGGGTACGTATCAAGCTATTGTGATAACAATGTAGTCAGCGTGTCTTTGATGTGGATCAGACTTGCCGCCTTTATTGCCAGTTCGTTTATTTACAGGTTTATTATTATGAGCAAAAATCGTGTTTTTCTTGATTATGTTTCAAGTATGTTGTTTTTATCCGGAAAAAAGTGACAGGGATGTTAGATTTGTAATCCATAATTACAGAAATCCAATCAAAATATCGATTTCTACCCTATACTTACAGATTTTCTTAAACTTCAAAATATTGGAAATCATGCATTTACGTCTAAACCGCTAATTAGCGGTAATAATTGATATGCGCACTTGGCACATGCGTTACATTATAAAATGAATCCTGCATCTATTTGTGTGCCCGGCGTTGCCAGAAATTGCTGTTGACCATAATGTTCCAGAGTCGGGTATTATTTTTACATTCTGCGTAAAATAAATTGTATTTCATTTCATTTTCTGTTTTAAAACTGCTATCTGAGAGTCTAGCATATATATACATTTAATCGGTAGGTTTTCACATAATTACATACTTTTAATTAAATTGTTTAAATTAAACTGATAGCATTCTGACCATTACGTAGGGATTTTATAAAATCTGTTTGTGTTCAAAAAAGTAGTCATGCACTGCGGTAATATAACACAGCCCATTGTCAGGACTTAGTACACAACCTCGTACTGCTATTGATTTTTAAGCGGGAACTTTGATTTTAGACATGGTACACGTTGACCATGCGTTGACTCAATTCTTCCACTTTCACCTGTACTGCTTTTGTTCAGTATCGCGGCAAGTATGATACTCACTTTGATGTAGTATTTGACCAGCTTCCATGTGTATTACTTCCATGGTTACCGTAATTAAGATGGGGTCTGGTGGACCATGGAAGAAAGAGATGAGAAGGAACCACAACGACTTCGATCGGCCAAGTTTTAATCCGCTTATCTATTGACGCATGAAAAGAAAAGCTATCAATGGTACTTCCTTTCATGTATGATCCATTTACCGCGGTCGATGCTTGTCGAAATCATTACTGGAAATAAATTATAACAAACCCATCCACGAACAAACAAACGCTACCCAGAAGTAAGATTATGGAATTTCACTGATGCTCTGAACATGTATAGTAGCTTTGTTTTGGGATCTACAGTCAAACTGTTTTCTTGATCGTGTTGTGTAGAAAATGTCCTATAAAACATCGAAAAGGTCATCAAAATCGGCCGGTTTTTTGCTGAGTTTCAGCTTTAGCAAATAAGGTAAGATTTTGGTGACTTTTTCGATGGAAAATAGATGTAAAATGTTCTTAAATAATGCACAATGTTCCGGTTGAGTCCGGTACATGAAACTTATTTAATTTAATAGTTTATATGTGTATAATCGTAACTAGCTAACTCGTTTCAGTGCCAAAGACTGCCAACTCTGAGAAAAAAGTCATCAAAGTTCGGGAAAATTGGGCAAAATGGAAGAAAAAGATGTAGGCCATCAATGACCGATGATCACGTCACCAGAGAAAATCCTTGCACGGAAGGTCATTAGTTCAAATCATGCTTCAGACACGCTCCAGAAGACATGCAAATACATGGAATACCATACCAATCACCTATTTAACGCGGGGTATTGATCAAAGTAAATCCTCATGAATAACAATGTCAATTAAATGTCGGTAAAGGGAGTGGACAAAGTGAATGCGTTCGTTGTGGTTCCTTCTTATCTCTTTCTTCCATGGGTGGACCATGTCTGTATGTTTTTTCCCCTTCCACCAGGCCCAAGTACAGGTGAATAAAAGTGGAAAAAAATTTGTCTAAACTCGTCAGGTCGGTGGCGGTGAGTTTTCTGCAGGTGTACACTGCAAAAGCATAAAGTTTGAAATGTTGACAACTTCACCAAACATGTCATAAATTGGCATACAATTGAACCGTATACAGCGTGCTTGGAACTTCATGACTTGAGAACCACGGAAGACTGTTATAGGCCCTACTTATAAGAATGCCCAGCGGCAGCACCATAATTTATTTTCAGAATTTCGAAAATTTTGCTAAAATGTGGTTCTCTTTTTTGCTATTTTCTGAGATAAGTGTGGTGAAAATCCCAAGATTGTGGAATGTCCCCATGCCCCGCCCCCATATTATGTTATTTTAATGGCTACAATATTCTGACAAGAGTAGGCCTAAATAATTACAATTCCCGTTCAAAGAAATTTTAATCTAAAATCATCGAAACCTCTCATATTTGGCTCTGATCACTTAATCATTTTAACCTAAAGTTGGAATGATTGTTTGTACTCAAATAAATAACAAAAAGACGATTAACAGCGGTAATGTAGCGCCATCCCTCTAATTATTTTAATAGCAAAGCAATTCAATCAGCAAAATAGTGAGTGCGCTGTGTAACAATCAGATGCTTCGGGGCAAGCGGTCTTATTAGCAAACACAAACGTTTTACAGAACACGTTTAAATGTCTGATTATATAAAGGGCACAAAAAGGGTATAAAACGTTTGAATAATATCTAAAAACTTTCTGCAAAACATTCTAACATGATGCTATTTAAGTGTTGACAACAAAACAATGTTTATCAAAAAATACTTGACAATAACATTTTGACAACATTTTAAAAATGCTGTTTATGGTGTTGTTTCAAACAAAACGTTTTAAAATGATTTTATATCACTTTATATAACACGACATTTAAAATGTTATTATTTTGACCAAAACCAAACCACGTGTACTTGTGACATCATATATCAACTCAACTCTGTATTTCCGAAGGTTCTGGGCTTAAACTCGTGTACATTCCGTGGGGAAGTGTTTCGCTTTTATGCAGTGGCGGCGCCACGAGGGGGGGACAAATTCCCCAGTCAGAACTCTTGCCCCCTTTCCCCCAGTAAAAACCAAAATTACGAAAATACCACTTTTGCAGCAATTTTGCGCAAAATTGGTTGACGTTGCCCCCCCGAAAAAATTCATGGCGCCGCCACTGCTTTTATGCCAAAAAAGGTATGAATTTGAACGTTTTACAGACCTGTTTTGAGTTTCTTGGTGCAGTTGTTGAACACATGGACACCTCTTACTCGGTATTGAGGCAAACGGAGTAGGTTCTGGTGAAATTCAACTGGTTCTTCGTTATTCCAAATGTAGCGCACTTCGTTAATGGTGTTTTGAACTGTAAAGAAATAAAGGGACATTTAAGAAGAAAAACTGTTAACTCTATTAATTAAATATTAATTAATTATTAATTAACTAATTAATTAAAATTAATTAATTAATTAATTAAAATTAATTAATTTTCGGATTCACCCCCTATTTTTTTCAAAGTAAAAATTCAGATTCCCCCATCAAGACCCCAATCAATTTCAGATCCCCCTTCAAAACTTAACTCCTATTCCCCCTGGCGTAATATACTCATTCACTTATTTACTCAGAAGACTATACTCACAACTATGTAACTCCGTCGTACATTTTTCACTCAATCAACCAACCAATCAATCAATCAATCAAGCAAGCAAGCAAACAAGCAAGAAATCAAGCAAGCAAGCAATCAAGCAAGCAATCAATCAAGCAATCAAGCACATGACTATACTCACAATAGTTCCATCGTACATTGTTGAATCACTGACTGACTGACTGACACATTGACTCGGCGCTCAATCACTCACTCAATCACTCACTCACTCAATCAATCAATCAATCCATCAATCAATCAATCAATCAATCACAAGACTATACTCACAACTATCTAGTTCCATCGTACATTTTTGGTTATCAAACGGAAAGTGATGGAAATCCATTGCACACGAAAGTTGTATGCTCAATCTGTGTCACAGAATCGAGGAAATAAAAATGTTAAAACATAATCTGCCCGCAAAATTTGTAAAACAATTAAAGTATTAAAAGTATATACAGGCTGTATCAAAATGATTGTTCTTCATCTGCTTTCCGTCTTTGTTTGATGTTTTTAAAAGCCTGCATCTTCCAACGCACCATTGAATCAACTTGAAATGACAAAAGATTTGTGTAAAGTCTAGCCATTTCAAGTGGATCCAATGGTGGGTTTGGAAGAAGCGGGCTTTTCAAAAACACCAAAAAAGGATGAAGAACAATCATTTTGATACATCCTGTATGTAAAAATTGGAAAATATAATACCGTAGAAACCCGTCTATAAGGAATAGAAGCGACTGTGATGATAGCATATTTCACGCTAGCGCCCTCCACAATATTATATCATTATGGAATTTGAGCAAATCATTTACCGACACAAGCAGGTATACAATGTATTATTTTATCTTTATTTCGCATCTCACGAGCATAGCTCACTTGGCAAGGCATAAGACTTTGGTTCTTTAGATCGGAAGATGGTGAGTTCGAGCCTCATCACGGTCACACAAACTTTTATGAACAAAATATTGTTCAAACTTTCCATTTATATTTTCTTGCATTTTCTAAAGACTCCTTTCGTGATCATTTTTTTTTCATATTTAGTTTAATTTATTCTATTGTTTTTCTTTTATTGTTTCTTTTCTTTGTCTTTTTTTTTCTTGTTTAATTTTATTTTTTCTTTATTTTTCTTTGATTCATATAATATTGGCCGGATAAGGAGAGGATGGGAACTAAAGACCCATTCAGTAATTTGCTCATCCGGACGATCATAAAAATCATCAAAATTCACCTTTGTCATTGTCATAGATGTGGTAACATAGCCTGCTAGTGGTTCAGCAGAAAACCGTGTGACACATAATATACATTTGGCTACATTTTATTATACGATAAATACGAATTTATTAAACATGGTAACAAATATTCTCTGGCAGATCGGTTATACGATGGAACTGGTAGGCATAGGCCTATTATAAATTCGGGATATTAAATATCTTCCTGACGAGACAGATCTGCGCATGTGGTCAAAGACGATTCCTTACTAGCCACAGACCGTCCGCTGGAATTAGTTGAACATGAACCATTCGCTATGGCTGTTGGTCGGACCTCTCATCTCTCCACATCGATTGTGACCTATAATCCCCGACATTGCCCTTATGAACTCACATCCTCCTGTTTTATTCCAATACGCTGGCGAAGTTACGTAATAATCGGATTAACTACCATAGCAATAGGTGAAAACAATTTTGAATATACCGCGTTATACACTGATACGTTCAGGCGGTACCTCTTCATTGAACCATATCATGCTGCACCTGTAAGATCTTTGAAAAGACCAGTATTGTATTCAATCAGTGAGCGTGTTTATAGTGAGCCAGATTATCCGGTATTTAGCGTATAAGTACATCTTATACGGTATTGGTCGCCACTATAAACAGACCAATAGCGCTATTTGCCGCACATATTATACGGAACTGATATCCTTCGATATCGATGGATATTGCAGTACATTCATTCCGTATACGGCCACTATAAACAGACAGGGATTAACGATACCGTTATTCAAGGAAGTGGAGCAGGGTTATATAACTCTCCGAGCTCAAATTTGTCACTGTAATAACACATCACCTACAAAATGGTACGGTACTGTAGCAATTATGTTTAAAAAATAGGCCGGTATCGTTTCCACGGCAAACTATTTGAAACTGGCATCATATTTGTGTCTCCCATTGCATTGCGGTGACCTCGAACACGCTGAGTTCAACCACCTCGGATTCAGAATAGCGCTATTGAGCTCTATTGATTGCCACTATAAACAGTCGAGATAACGGATAAGTCACATTCCATTCTAATCCCGTATACGTATAAGAATACCGTATAAATACCGTACACCACTATAAACACGCTCTATGATTGCAGACATACACAGTACAGGTGATGAGTGTAACCTGCTTGTAGCGCAGCGCGATATGTTCAAAATTGTTTTCACCTATTGCTATGGTAATTAATCCGATTAATTACGCAACTTCACCAGCGTATAATGGCCGAATAAATTCTGACCATCACTTGGCTTGTTGGATTCGTCTATACTACAATTCGCTGTCGAAGTGACGTAATAATCGCAATAACTACCATCAAGCAGATTGCACTAATCACCCGCGTATGTCACCAAACATAGATTGAATACCACTCTTTTCATAAATACTAATCTTACATGGCGAGTGATTAGCATTTCTTTGACAACTATGGTTTAATGCATAGGTGCCACGTGAACGATGAAGTGCAGGGCTATATATTCGAAATTGTATTCATCAATTGCTATGGTAGTTAATCCGATTAATTACGTCACATCGACAGCGAATAGCCTATAGTATGGGTTCAAGTGGAACAAAAAATAGTGTATGTCCATTGCTAGCTATGGTAATTAATCATGTTAGTGTTTACATCACTACTTCGGTGAAGACAAGAGAAGTGTGCCTTCTCTACCAACGCCTGTGATATAACAGGTGCAAGCGAAACAAAATTGAATGACCAGAATAGTTTCCTTTGTCAGATGAATTGATTGAAGTTTTTGAAGACACTCTATTCTTGATGGGACAATAGATTCAAATATGGAATAATTATTATTCCTCATCTTTTTTTTTTAATTGAAAAAACTGCAATTGTGGCAACAGAACAATATTTATTTTGATTTCATTTCAAGTAGAAACAAAATCGTGCTTAAGCCAAAAACGCACCCTACCTACCATTCCTCAAGAATTGGGATGGCACAAAGGTGCAACATAGGTTTTTATTGCAAAGACGAGGACAGACAAGTAGTTACAACACATCTGTCTAACCGTGGGTTTCGCTATTATTTAGAATAAATGCTTTTACTAGTTTCTATAAAACCACAAAATTACTAAAAAAAACTATAAAAAAAACAAAAAAAAACTAAAAAAAAAAAACAAAAAAAACACACCTAAAATTAAAAGTAGAAAGGTAGATTTGAAGAAAGATAAAAAGAACATGTCAAAAAGTTAAAATTAAACGAGAATGAAAAAACGGAACCGGTGCCCGGACCATGCTCTCTTCAGCATGTCTTCAGTTCCAAAGTCTGACGCTCTATCAATTGAGCTATACGATCCTGATATACGAAACAGTCGTTATTATGTCAATACAATTGATTGGTGTTACAACATACTTAGATGGAATGCATAGCCACCCAGTGCCAGTATATATTTGCTCAAACTCCAAATACAACAAGCAACCAATTTTATTGAGGGCGTTTCTTAGGTATATCCTTGTAGACGGGGTTTTACGGTAGATTGCCTGCTAATACATTAGACTTTTCCAGTTGAATCCATACACCCCTATGGATGACCTAGATCTCCTACAGAGGGCTAGGGGGTGTAGATTTCAAATGAAGTCACCCGTAACAAGCTATCCAGACAAATGGGATATCAAAATTTAAGTTTTTAAATTTGATGCATAGATTTTGAGTTTTATATCGTAATAAAGAGGGGGTAAGTACTTTTTGGTAGGACTAACAATGTAAAATATTATCATTCAATCATGTAGCTGAATAATTGAATTTAAAATTTGAGGAATTAATCTGCAATTTTCAACTGATGCTTTATTTAAGCCTCACTGCTATCTACGGTAGATAGCTAATAATAGATAGGAGTAGACATAATAATCATTTAAATAATCCCAGAAATTAATTTGCTCTAAACTTTCGGATTAAATTAAGGAGCATTATAGTAAAATAATGTATATGCTTTTAATTGTATACAGTGTGTAACACATTGACAAATTATCGTACCGTTTTAGGATTGCATTATGATTTATGGTACAGCATGATACAGGCAAGTGATTTCGCAACATAAGCCTAATGTATTTTATTTCATATCATTAAGGGATCTAAAATGAGCGTTTATTGCTTTTCGACAGTATTTTTTGAGGGACATGAGAGCACCTCAGACCTATCGAATTGCATTCTGAATACGAAGCATGTCTTTCTGATATCAAATAATTTTCATTTTTGAAAATCATAATATAATACAAGTTTTATGACAAATTATAAAAATTTGATATTTTTCAAATTTTTGATATATAACAGTCCTCGAAGTAAATTATATAAATCTAATGATATATTCTTAAAGTGTATGTAGCAGGGAGGAAAAGCCGACGGTCAATTGAAAATTGTTACCTTTCATATTGAAGATATGGATTTTTTTCCCAAAAAGACCTAATTTTTTTTGGTGTTTTGGGAAAAAAATCCATATCTTCTATACGAAAGGTCAAAATTTTCAATTGATCGTCGGCTTTTCATCCCACCTACATACACTTTAAGTATAAATCATCAGATTTATAAAGTTTACTTCAAGTACTGTTAAATATCAAAATATCAATTTTAATGATTTGCCATAAAATGTGTATTAAATTGCGACTTTCAAAAATCAAAATTATTTGATATCAGAATGACATTCTTCGTATTCAGAATGCAATTCGATATGTCTGATGTGCTCTAATGTCCCAAAATAAATACTGTCCAAACGTTCATACCCCAGCCCTTAAATACTACAACAATCAAATAATCACTGAAAGCCTCGTTGATTAATTACATTTCACTAATAATCGATAGAAATTGTCTGAATCATATTAGTCGACAGAAATTGCCTGAACCACAATAATTAGGGATCGGTCATTATTTATGCCAGGGGAGGGGGTTGTGAAATTTTAAATGAAGAAATTTCATAAAATAAGGGGAACGCGGAATTTTGATGGAAGCGAATTAAGAGGGACGCTAAATTTGTAGTCGAAAATAATTTGAAATCCCAATCCCCCGGGCGTAATTAGTGACCGGTCACTTATTCGCCATTGATTGTAAGTGATTTGGTTGTGAGTTAAATAATACAGCAGCTTTCATGCCTAAAAAAGGTAAATCAAAATTTTGGCTCTATGGGGTCAAAACATAAAACATAACAATGCTCTGATTTTGACAAATGTGGTGTCAAAATGTTCGTTTTCATATTATAGGCATAGGCTATAATTTAAAAAAACCCACAATTTGCGCTTTATTTCCCTATGTGGGTAACGCAGGTCAGTATGCCCATGATGTCGACTATCTCTGGTAGAAGTGCAGCTTTGTCCCACCCCCACCAACCACACCCCCATTTGAGGGGGTCGAGGCTCACCCACTACGGTATAACAACATAAATTCTGACTGTTCAATAGGCTATTCCATTTGAAATCCACACTACCCCTGTGGAAGATTTTGGAAATGTCTTCCACACATGGGGAGTATGAATTTCAAATGAAACTTCCAGTTGAAACTCACCCTCCCTCTGTGGAAGATTCAGGTTGAATCTTTCTCAGAGAGTGTATGAAATTCAAATGGAGCATGCCTAATGTGTTCATTCCATTTGAAATTCATACTCCCCCTGTGGAAGATATTTCCAAAATCTTCCACAGGGGTAGTGTGGATTTTAAATGGAACAGCCCAATACCAACCTTGCAGTATAAAGCACATGACCACTGCCATCAATTTGCACCCATCTGTTCGCCATAGTAAGATTGTGTAATTTGGCGGTTTTCATATTGCCTATGACGAGATCAGGGAGCCATATCTTGTCTACCATGTCAGTCGTTGGTGGCAGTGTGACAGAAGAACTGAATTCAAGTCTTGGATCATGCCATTGTTGTCGGAGATACACTGTAATTCCAAAGTCCTGTTTAGACGCGACAAAATTTTTTGTTAAAGCCATAATGTACGATCTTATAATATGAAATTGGTTAATTTTTTTCAAACCTGATTTTTTTGCATAATTGTAATGTTTACACATGCCCCAACTTGCACCTAAATGGAATCGGCCAAATTTGTTGTCTTTGTAGGTCAACAAAGCAAAGTTCGACATATTATCATAATTTAAAAATTATGATAATATGTCCTCCCAAAGAACTGCGTGTTAAATGGCCAAAATAACCAGTGGGGTTTCTTTCACTTTACCTTGTTATTTCAACCAAAAAAGGACAGCAACTCTTCCCGTCATTTATTACTAATATTATTTCAACATTTTGAATAAAGAATAACAAAATCAAAATTTGATGGAAATCGTACATTAAGGCTTTAATTTGCAACATGTATAAAAAGTTTCAACACGTATTCATTAGCTTTCATTGAGATTCCATTAGGCCTATAGCAAGATAAAGTGCACACGCAGTCGTCTGTCTGTTATTTGTTTATATCTTCTATCGTCCCAATAATAGGCCTACATTAATTTCCTTTGTATCCCTTGATATATCCGGGCCTGAATAATGGGTAATTACAAAATGTGAACAAAAATGCCATTAACTACAAGAGTTAAAGAAACACTCAGGCAATCACAACATTATGCCTTATATGTTAGAAAAATAATTATAGCACGAATCACGTGGTTTTATTTAAAGCAAACTCGTATTGACCCTAAAAACGAATAAAAACAGCCGTCTCTCACCACGCGATATTCAAATTTCCCGGGCACCGAATATCATCGTCCCACTGTAATGTCGTCCCAGTCACATAATGAAGGCTGACGATTGAGCACAACTAACCATGACGTCATTTCGGCGCGGGAAATTTTGAATATCAGGTATTGAGAATCGGCTGTTTTAATTCATTTTTATGGTCAATATGAGTTTGTTTTAAATAAATGACGCGACATTAGAAAAAGTATAGGAGGACATCTTCAATTCAGCCGATGAATTGACAACGTAATAATCACACACTCAAGGGTATAGGCCAACTGCACGTATCCACTCCTAGATCCTTTCAAAAGCCGTATCTTGCTAGGCCAAAATATCACAATTAATATTGATTTGAATATTTTATCTTCATATTTCATGCAAAAAATTAGAAAACGTAAAAAACCGACTCAGGTACCATTGTAATTTCAACCAAGCATTTCACTGCATGTTTCGTAGTGAATCAAGGCTGTGGATGGCGGCGTGCTACCATTCATACTACAGTTCATTCGTAGAAATATCAAACTCACTCAATAGTATCGAATAAGGTATATTTGAGCCATATTTGGACACCATCCGGGTATTTTCCTTGATGTACCATGCAATGATAAATATTGGTCGGACACCACTATGCCCATATTTGACAAACCATTACACAAAGAAATTCCATGTCATTTTTTAACACGGAAAACGGCTAGCTTCTCTTTTGATGTTTACTGAGGTATGGAGAGTGTGGCCTTCAACACGTAAAATTGGGAAGGTTATTTAGCATAACAACGGGTTAGTTCCCAATACACTGTGGAGCAAGGAAAGTGGTTATTTGCATAGTAAATACAATATTAAATCCTTTTCTAGCGCATTTGTGTATAAATGATATGTCATGAGGCCAATGGTGCTTCAATTGGCTGTGGACGGCGATATGTAAATTGGGTGATGATGTCACAGCTCATTAGAGTTTATCACTCGGTCTATGGCAACTTGTTGTAATGAAAAACCTTAAGAATCGTTTTCTTCATATAAGCCTATTCTTGTTTTAAAAATGATATTTGTGATAAACAAATTAAATATAGTATTTTACAGCTCATAAAGAACAAATAATTCGTCAAATTAATTTCCTTACCATTTGATCCTCCCTGATGGAATTCAGGCTTGCCAGGTACATATCAACGGTTACATCAACAGCAGTACCGGCTGAAAATGAACACGGGAACTGATAATAAGCATCTTCTGTAAACACCAAAACATACATCGAAGGTTCAGAACCAGAAAGCCGTAACTCACCATGACCAGCTCTCACAAATTGAGCCTAAAGTTGGCTCCTTGCTTTGGTCTTCAAAAATCAATAGTGTCTTTTGTTTTCTATTGAATTTTGTCGTGATTAATGGACTGTATCTTCTATAATGCCCTAACGACTTTATGCTCATTTTGTGGGAGCAGGTGATTGTGAGTTGAGGCTTTCTGGCTCTCAACCCTCGATATACCCAACCAACAACTTAACTATCCACCCCACGACACAGTAGGCCTACCCACATGCACCCACATATTAATATCCTCAACAATATAACACCGTACCTTACGCCAATAGAGCGACAATGATACGTATATTGTATACAACAATATCGACACCAGTGTGCGTTTTCCAGGTCCTGCGTTTCCTCTCAAAATGATTTTGTGATAATATTTTGATCTGTTTCTGCAAACGCACACCTAGTGTACCTTACATACCATATACACACCCTCCCTATAACAAAATACATCAATTATCATCACCACAATATCATTACCACTAATCCACTATTATTTTTTTAATAATTCACTAAAATGTAATATGTAAAACTCCTTTACTGCAAAAGCGTAATTCTGTCGGCAAAAAACAAAATCCATGTGATTTAACTTACTTGCAAAATACGGGCGCAAATCCTTGTCGTAGTTATTCACAAGGCTTTCCAGAATATCAATAGTCGCTTGTTCCTCCGTTACATTCCTTACAACCACTGTGCCTTCTGTCAATACAGTACTATATAAAACAAGCGCGAATATCTTGTCAGATCTCATGTAAATAAACATTCTTTTTTGATACAAAGTTATAAAATTTTTACTAATAGTAAAAATAGCTTACCTGTACATTCCAATTATACATTGAAAGATGAGAACAATCGCAAGATGATGCATTTTTGAGTACCATAACGGCCACGTGTGGTATTTCTCCGTTTCCATATCTCCCTTTCATTTAGACTTGTGAATGATTGCTGTTGAAAATCTCCCGGGAAAATCTATAAGCGTCGTATTCATGAAAGACATTCAATTAAACCCTCATGTTCAGCTATAGCTAAGGTTTTGATTTGCTACAATTACGTTGAAACAATTTAAATTGATTACCAAAATTGATATGCTTTTGAAATGTCGATAAAATAATATTATCATGTAGACGGATAGATTGGTAAATATATGTGTCAAATAGCCTACATCAATTCTCAATGTTATTCCATCTATATATTCTCACGCTGTCTAGATTTTGCCCGGAGCTGGAGATTTTGTTTCCCCGACACAATTATTAAAAGATTTCTTTTTATGGAAACCTCTTGGTTCATCCGTCAACATTGCATACTCGTACATTGGTAGCAAATATAAACTTGAAATACATCACCAAAGTTAGAGGTAGTTTTTGTTGAGTTGAGCAATGTATTACAAGCTATTATAAATGGTATTGTCGCCATGCAGATGAAAACATCAGGCTTGCATTTTGAGAGGTAGAGCGGCAGTATGCAGCACTATCAGATAAAAGCGTACCTTTAAGGGGAGAATTACAAAATTAAAATTGAACTGAACTCATACATTATATCTTTGATTCCTTAGCTACAGAATTCATACTTATTGGATTATTATAAATGTGATGCGATCAAGCAAAATCAGTCGGAACTCGGAAATATTGATTTTGAGATATAGCCAAACAAAGGCAATATTTCCTTTTGTTTCCTATTGTTTTGGAAGCGCTTTAATTGCTCATATCTTTGGAACTGGTTGTTCAATTTCAATGGGGTTTCTGCAAAATCCAGCTTTGTAAATCCTTTTTATTTTTTTATAAGAAACTGAAAATTTATTATTGCCGAGTTCCGACTGATTTTGCTTGATCGCATCACAAATGATTAAAAAATACATTAACTGACCTGACATCCCAGTGCCCATGGAAACCTTTGAAAAAAAATGAATGACATAGCTCATTTCCTCGTTTTGATGAAAATTAAAATCATTGAATCGTGATAAAATACAATGGAAAACATTCCTCATGAATACAGTATCCATGGAAACCTTTGAAAAATTATTAATTGATCTATCATCAGTCCCTGTCAACATTTAATTTTGTCAATATACAGAATGCAACAATAAAAATTATACAATTGCAATTTTGATTCTCGGAAAAAATCAAAGAAATCATGGCAACAATGTTATATGCAGTGGAATTAGTAACATTTTGGCAAACAGAACAACTTTATTTGGTTTCTTTACTACGTATAGTTCGGGTTCAAAATCGTCCAGAAAACGAGTTGGGCCATTTTTGACATTTTCGCGCATATCAAGCTCGCATTGCGTAAAATCGACTTCCACATGATTTATAGCAATTGCATTTTTGTTTTTCAGAAAAAAATAAAAGGGGTCATGGCGTAAATGTGATATGCAGTAGAACAAGTAATATCTTGGCTAACAGAAAAACTCTTCTTGATGTCTTTATAGTTCAAGTTCAAACGCTATGCCCGATTTTACTTAATTGCTCGAGTTGGGCAACTTTTTGCCAATTGCGCACACCAAGTTTGTACTGCGTAAAATGAACTCTTAATTCCTTATCGTTAAAGATCTCAGAACAAAAGCAAACGTTTTTCATGTTTTCTTTCACTTAATTGATATTCAGGTAACAAAATTGTTATTAATGCAAGTCGCATACCTATAGCAACTCGTTTTCTACATTAGGCCGTTTGTTGTACAATGCACATACATAATCGTATCGGTGTATTATATCGACAATACGCTATTTAAAAAAAAATTTAATTCACTTTTTAAGTAATGTTGATTAAGTGTGTTCGTGACTATTGTGGGTAAGATTTGTATTATGATTTTTCTATCATTCGCCCTTAGATTGATCACTGTATTGTAGGCAATCGGTTTAGAATTGAATTATCTCTTTTCACTCTATTTACATTTAGAGAGTACGCATGCATATAATCGAGTAAATGTATTTAAAGCATAGTCTTGCTGTTTAAATTCTTTATTAGACATTGTTTACCTGTTCAAGGTCGATATTTTTACAAATGTGTGCCGTAAGCATGAAATTCTGAATAATGATTTACACTGAAGTCGCTCGAATTCGAAACGAAACGATCAGTGTTCTGTGTTATCTTTTTTTTTCTTCAGCCACGAGAGGATGCGTTGCTGTATTGTTCTGTGGTTTTAAGTGTAATTATCATCTACTATTGTTGTGCAAAACTTAAGGTTAGCAACTATTTAAAAAAAAAAAAAGCTTTGGCAAAAATTGCATTAACAATTCATAGCTAGCGAGTATGTAGAAGAATTAAAATATATATCACAAATATACTTTTGTAGGTCCTGTGGTTCTTGAGTTATGTTGTAAAGAGGGCTGAAACAACAACACTTTTGTAAAACGTACATAACTCATTAACAACAATAAATCAAGCAAGTTTTTAAGTATATGATTTGTAGAATGAACCTTTGCAAAACATCAAAGTGTTATTTTTCAATAATATATTGATTTAAATAATGAAAATCGATTTTTTTTTTGCTGCTTCGACCAACCATACAGCGTCTCCCCTTAAACCACTTTTCTCTAAAGAAGAAGCGCACAGTGATTTATAGTGCGCTGCGCACAGGCATAACGCCTAGACGTTGATCCACAAGCCTCAGCACACTTTACAGGTTGTCGCTGACCACTACGGCCCAACGTCATTCCATAAACCATTAAACAACTATTCAGGGACTTTGCTGTTTCAAGAGCGCATACCCTATACATTCCACAAATAACCTTCGCAACCAGGATCACCTCCCCAAGTTTTGTACGGGTTACAACAAGACAAATTAGCAGTGAGTTCCTTGTCCAGGTGAATTTCAAGCTATCTCGATTTTTCCAAGAGAGCGTACTAGGCACCGTCAGGGTTCGAACCCGCAACCTCTCTATATACGATAACAGTATTTCGTTACCTGAATTTGTATCCTGTTTAAAATGTCCATTGTGTAATGATCATTATTGATTCTTTTTCAAGGCTAACTTTGTGATAAAATCACATCTGAAACTAAAATATCAATCATGATTACCTAACATCGAGTTAGTGAAAGTAGGAAGGTATGGCAATTTTATTCAATCTTTTCCGCCTTATTTGCATATACTTTTTGTATCATAAATCATGACCTTGATATGTTATACTTTCCATATCTAAGGAATTTGAATGAGGATATATTAAATAATGCAGTAAATATTAATACCATCGAGGCTACAACTGAGATTGATTTACTAAAAAATGATATTGTTATACATTAACTTAAAAGATGCAATTTTGGTATCAAAAACTGTTAAGGTTAGACGAGGTATTGTTGGTCGAAGCAGCCAAAGAAAAATCATTATCTAAATCAATATATTATTGAAACATACCACTCTGCACGTTTTGCAAAAGTTCATTCTACAAATCACATACCGTATTTTGAAAACTTGCTTGATTTAATGTTGTAAATGAGTTATGTACGTTTTACAAAATTGTTGTTGTTTCAGCCCTCTTTACAACATAACGCAAGAACCACAGGACCTACAAAAGTATGTGATATTTGAATTCTTCTACACACTCGCTATGAAATGCATTTTTTGCTGAAGCTCACTACCATTCATGTTGATTGAGTGCCTGCCCAGGAAATGTTGTTAAAAACTTTTTTGATCGTCAGCTTTTCATCCCAGCAACATACACTTTAAGATAGGCCCTACATATCATTAGATTTTATAAAGTTTACTTCGAGGACTGTTAAATATCAACAATATCAATTTTCAATCATTTGCCATAAAATGTGTATTATATTGCGAATTTAAAAAAATCTAAATTATTTGATATCATCAGGACATTCTTCGCATTCAGAATGCAATTCGATATGTCTGATGTGCTCTCATGTCCCACAAAAATACTCTCCAAACGTTCATATCCCAGCCCTTAATTAAAGGCCCATTAAGCTCATCTGGACGATCGTAAAAATCATCAAAATTCAGAATTTGGTACATTTGTCATTGTCATAATGTGCTAACATAATATGCTAGTAGTACAAACGAAAGCTGTGTATTTAAGACAAAATAAGGCAATTTAGATGAATCTATAATTTATATACTAACAGTATATAAATTATACATGTATTTGAATAGGACTTCAACTTCATCAATACTGCTGTTTTCTTCGTTTTTTGCCAAATGTTTCATTTCAGAAATACCAAATGACAATTTGAATGACTTATCTTTCACTTTAAAGCATATAAACCATCTTAATTGTTTTACACTTGCGCTGGGATCACTGCATGGCCTTGAAGTCCCGAAGAGTTTCGATGTTGCTGAAAATGTTTATTGCTGTCTCAATTAGCGCCGTATGCAAGAAGTAGAGTGTTGAAGAAAATTGTTTTTTCTGAACTCACAAAATATGTTTGAGAGGAGATGCAGGACCTGCAAAACACAACCTAGCATTAATTTTGTTGTACATATTGGATCGACAATACGTTATTTTTAATTAAGTTAAAGTTGTAGTAAAGTAATGTTGTAAAGTGTTTTCGTGACAATTTGTGTGTAACATTTGTCCCGGACATTTGCTTAAGTGTTTATTTTCTTAGACCTGATGTTTTTTGCCACGCCCGATTAATTCCATACCATTACAGTCCTGCGCCTTTGCATATCACGAGTTTTTACACATAAATGTCATCTTTTTTTGATACTTTAAAACAAAGAATAAAATTGAGACCACAGTGTCAAGAAACATACCTGAAATAATGGTTCATATTTTTTTCAGACACGGACCAAAATGTTTACCGTTCTGAGATTATGTGAATTAAATTTACTTTTCTTGCTGGGCATAGCCTTCCACATTTTCTCAAAATGTCAAGAGCTATCTTAAGAACCACTAAACAAATACTAGGCTTGTTTGTACTCATTTTAATGCATTTTCGGTTACATGAGGGATGCTCGGTACAAATGACAATGACATGTGGCGCAAATATTAAATACGGGTCTCATTTGCGATAAATTTGACGACAAAATGTGTTTTTTATATCTATTTTGTATGAGCACTTATGTAATTTGTGGATCGAATATAATATTACTTGACTTGACTTGACTTGACTTGACTTGACTTGACTTGACTAAGTTGACTTCAATCTTATTTGAAATTTTCTTCTGGGAAATTAGTATCAACTAGATTTCGCGGTTCTCGGGTTGTGCGGTTCTCGTAATAGGCATATCTCTAATTGCCCAACACCCGTTACCCATATAGCTGCCCTGACCTATTAAACTACTATAGGGCCTCGCCGTCTCTCAATGATCAAGATCCAACTTGACACAACTCTGTTTTGTAGCTGTGACGCTTACTTCGGTACCATAATCTGGAAACCTATCGTTCGCCTCTTCCAAGCTCTGAGTGTCCTGCTACTACGTTGGAGGACCCCGAAAATACTCCGAAATTAATATTTAGATTGGATGTAGGCCGTTACTAAATAATGAAATCAATCGGGAGAAATGTCAACCCAATAAGGCTTAATGTTACGGGTTATAGGCCTTACCTGATTATTTTATTAACAGATTATTTTTATCATAATGTTAACCATTCTGGAGGACCTCGGGAATAGTCATGTTCTGCTGAAATAGGCCAATGCACGCGTTCCGTATTGACATATGTGTTGAAAGTAGGCCTATTGGTCCGATGAGGTGCACCTGTTAGTCATACTGTAGGCCTAATGCTTTCCGATGCACGCACTGCGCCCGTCGGCACTCCGCCTACGCGATAGCGCCCCGCGAGCACGCGATTGTGCACCGCGCGAACGCAAACCGCGCGGACGCGAACGCGATAGCGCGCGGACAGAGAGACGGACGGACACGCCATAATTAGTATTAAGATATGGTTATGTAACTTCCGATTCTTGGACACACATACCCAAAACAAACTTTGGAGTTCCCTATGCATGTAATCGAACAGTTTTTGTTAGTTTTGACATTATATCTAAATTGACATTATTTCGTCTTCAAGGACACGTAAGCATGCATGTTGTTTACACCTTAAATTTACGCCATATATAAATTCTGGATCATAACTTATATAATTATATAAGTCGTTTGAAACTAAGCAATTTATCGGTGATTCTTAATGGCACTACTGCCTTTCCTACAGTTAATCCAGTTAATTGGTTAATTACATGATATGATCATCTGAGTAACCAATCAAAATAGAGCTTATAGAACAGCAATTTTCAGCTTAATCTCCTTCAGCCGTAGTGACTATTCTTATCATATCTCTGATTGGCTCAATACATGATATAGCCCTCTTTATAACCAATCAAAATAGATCTTTGAGGCTGATAAATCGGCTGGTATTGCCCATGGGGTTAATTAATCTTCTATATTTAAATTGTTCAGATATCAAAGTACGTTGCTAGTATAATTGGGCTATAATTGAGCTATCCCAGCTAAAATCATGATCCAGAGAAGATAAGAGGTTCTCATTAGGAAATGAATTTGGAGAAAACCTCCTGTTAATAAAATACTATGCTAAGCCACCAGCCTGGGTGGCTCACGCTCCAGTAATTTCAGATGATTGAGCTCATACATCAAAGAATGTCTTCCAATTTATGAAAACAAATAGATAATCAGCTTATCGGATTAAAAGCTTAGAGGGAAGGTCTTGCTGCTCAGCGAGTGTTTGCAATTATCAGAAGGTTTTCTCCAAATTCATTCTCTAATGTCATCTTCTCTGCTAAGACATTATCTCCATACAAGTGCGAATTTCAAATAGGGTTACCTGAATGAATGATTCCATTTGAAATTCACACTCCCTGTGTGGAATTAGCCTGAATCCATCTGGCCTCTAATGGCGGCGCCTTTTATTTACCCACAATCCTTCACGTTGCCTTATTCGAGCCAACAGCACAACCCGATGACCGTGCGTAGTTGTTGAAAGACTGAAGGATCCAGTCTAGTGTGGAATTAAGATTAAGGTCATATCTTCCATAGGGGGTATGGATTTCAACTGGAATATCCCATTAAGTATATTATTAAATGTTAAGGGGGTACTACACCCCTCGGTAAATTTGTGTCTATTTTTGCATTTTTCTCAAAAACTAATAACACAGTGGTAACAAAAGTTATGTATATTATAGGGGCTAGGAATCCAATTACTACACTGGAAATTCAGTGACCCAAGACAAGCGGTTCGTTATTTATGATAAGAAATAAGGTACCGCTAGGATGTACCTCATTTCCTATCATATATAATGAACCACTTGTCTTGAATCACTGAAATTTCAGTGTAGCAATTGGATTCCTTGCCCCAATAATATACATAACTTTTGTTACCAGTGTGTTATTATTTTGTGAGAAAAATGCAAAAATAGTCACATGTTTACCACAGGGGTGTAGTACCCCTTAAGTTTAACACCAATGTTCCCTTATTATACGATGCCCTTATTTCATTAACTGTAATTGAGATTTCTATGGAATATAACAATTGACCATCGAGAATTACAAGGTTATATTTGAAAGTGCCATACAAATTTATTAGTTTTTATTTTCCTTCAAATCACAGTTACATATGGTTCCCTGCCTATATTGGGTTTTAAACATGGCTAAATTAAGGACGCACGCAGCATTGTATTTGGTGGGGAAATTTTATTTTAAAGTTACAAAAGACAATAAGGAAAGTATACATTTTTGGTAAGGAATTGATGAATGGAATTCTATATCTTCGATAATTGGACAAAATTACCCATTTTTGAACAAGGTCCAAAAACATGATTCACCGCCAACATTTTGGGTCCACTGCGCTTACACTTCTAAATGATAAAAATTATCTTTAAAAGATAAAGTAAAAAATAAAGTTTAGTTTGACAAATTTCTCGCTAAACGCGATCCTGCATGCATTCTTATAAAGCTTGATGCTTCAAGAAATTCTGGTGACAACGAGACGAAATTGCAGTTGTGAATTATAAATCTAAATATTTATTTTAATATTATTCTCATGATCCACAATACAGAAGATCGATTTTGGGAAATCGCGAGGGTATATATAGCAATTTTATTAAATCTTTCTACCATATTATCATTCATATGATCAAATATGACCTTGATTTGATTACTTTTCATATAAGGGATTTAAGGGAGGATAGTTATGCAGTAAATTTCAATATATTTCATTTTCATCAAGTATAATGGTGTCGAAGTCACATACTGAGACTTTATTTAAGGGGGTACTATACCCATTACATTTTTTTGCATTTTGTGGAGAAATGGGAAAAACAATTGGACAAATTGGTATGCAATTTTGGTCTCATTTCTTAACAAAATGCAAAAAAAAAACGCAAAAAAAAAAAAATGAAATGGGTGTCGTACCCCTTAAATAAAGAATATTATTACAATAAGGTACACCTTTTTACGAAGTGCACAACGTTAAAAGTTTGGCGTTTTCGGATTCTCCCAATTGTAAGCCTTAAATGGCATGCAACATGTCAAGCCTACGTTACTTACTTGTTTAGATATTTAAAAATGAATAATTCCTACAAAATTGTGTTTGTTTGTTATCTACTGAAGATAGCAATTACGACGGGTTCAAATAATACAAAAGATCATTCTTATACATTGATCGGCCAATTATTATAGTCCCGGATTGAGTTCTTAAGCAGAAGCTGTTAAGAGACTCTTTCGGTATATTTTTATGTTTGGTGATTTTGTTTTGCTATCTACTGAAGATAGCAATTACGATTGGTTTAAATAATACAAAAGATCATTCATTTATTTAGCATTTTGATTGGCCAATTATTAAAGCCCAAAAGCGTACTGAATCATTATCTCTTTTTAATACGGTATATCAGTAGTGTTTTGCATTTTTATTTCTTTATTTATATTTCCATCATGTTTCTGATCTTCCCTATACTATAAGTCCCGCTTTAAATTATTATCAGCTTCATCATTTTAGCATTTTTTTATAACTTTGCATTCGGCCTATTGGCTATTTCTTTCTGAACACGCACCCAGTAGAACGCGTGTGATGTAATTAAGCAGTCAAGTCAAGTTAGCTCAATCGATAAGGCGTTCGACTGTGGTACGAGAGGGAGCTGATCCTGGTTGCGATGGTTATTTGTGGATCAATGTCTAGGGTGTGCGCTCTTGAAGCAGAAAAGTCCCTGATTTGTTGTTTAATGGTTTGTGGAATGATGTGGGGCCGTAGTGGTCAGCGACAACCTGTAAAGTGTGCTGAGGCTTGTGGATCAACGTCTAGGCGTTGTGCCTGTGCGTATAGCGCACTATAAATCACTGCGCTTTTTTTTAATTTGGGGGGGGGGGTTTATTGTTCATGTTTTTTGTTTCTTTATTTTATTTCCATCGCGTTCCTGATCTTCTGTGCTATATAAGTCAAGTTTTAAATTGTTATCAGCTTCGTCATTTTAGCATTACTTTATAGCTTTTTTTATCAGCCAATTATTACAGCTCCAATTGCGTTCTGAATCATTATCTCTTTTTAGTATTATCAGTAACGTTTTGCATTTTAAGTTTCTTTATTTTATTTTCATCACGTTCCTGATCTTCTCTGCTATATAAGTCTCGTTTTAAATTTTTAGATATCATTTAGGGCCAACGAAACGAAGAAGAAAATAATTAATACCTTCAGCAGAAGCTGTTAAGAAACTCTTTCGGTATGATTGGTGATTTTTTGTTGCTATCTACTGAAGATAGCAATTACGGCGGGTTTAAATGATACAAATGATAATTCATACGTTTAGCATTTTGATCGGCGAATTATTATAGTCCCGGATTATGTTCTCAATCCTCATTCGGCCTATCGGCTATTTCTTTCTGAACGCGCGCCCAGCTATAGAACGCGTGTGATGCAATGTTTGTTTGTTTGGGGTTTTTTTTTTTTTTGGGGGGGTATTTGTATTTTTCATGTTTTTTGCTTTGCTATCTTCTGAAGATAGCATTTAGGGCTTACGAAGAAAATAATTAATACCTTCTGCAAAAGCTGTTAAACTCTTTTGGTATATTTGTATGTTTGGGATATTTTTTTTTGCTATCTACTGAAGATAGCAATTACGGCGTATTTTAATCGGCCAGTTATTATAGCCCTGAGTTGCGTTCTGAATCCCTTTTTGCATTTTTGTTTCTTTATTTTATTTCAATAACGTTCCTAATCTTCTGTGCTCCCGTTTTAAATTCACTTCGTTACGTTAATTTTTCTTTGTAGCTTTGCATTCGGTCTATTGGGTATTTTTCTTCTGAACGAGTGCCCATCAGCTAGAACGTGTGTTATGCAATGTTTTTTTTTTTTTTTTTTTTTTTATTTGAATATTTTTTATCGTTCATATTTTTTGCTTTGCTATCTTCTGAAGATAGCATTTAGGGCGTACGAAGAAAATAAGTAACAATACCTTAAGCAGAAGCTGGTAAAAAACTCTTTTGGTATATTTTTATGTTTGGGGATTTTTTTGCTATCTACTGAAGATAGCAATTGCGGCGGGTTTACACACTTCGAAAACTTGAAGCTATGTGGTCTGTGCTATAGGCTTTAGGCTATTTTAAGATAATACTGTGTTGTTGCCAACTCTTCTGATGCAAGATAAAATAACAGCATAAAGTAAACAGTTAGAATCTCCCAAGAACGTATAATTGTGATCCGAGCATGCAGGGTATCAATGACATGATCCATGTAACATCTCAAAATAATAAATGATTTTCTGCACTCTAATCTTTTAAAAATATGTATGTAGAACACACGGACCACGTGGCATTTGATTGACAGGTTCGTCAGACGTGAACTAGTTTTTCAAGTTGTGTTATAATTCGGATTTATTATAATGTACGTTTTCCAAATTCATGGTTTCCATTCAAAATATTTGGATAGTAATTCATACAATGCACCACATCCCGGAGCCAATTTCGATAACAAAACATGAATGTTAGGAAGCTCGTATTTGCAGGATATATTATTCTCCAAACCACTGCAAAATGCGTAACAGGGCCATCTTTCGCAATATGTGCCTGTTTTTAAATGGATTATCAAAATCTCATTTTCGAAGTATTTTGTCAAAAATATGCCAAATTGTGATTTATTGCAAAAACAACCCATATTTGGATATAAAAAAAAAGCGGCACTGTAAAATATTCTATACATTTTCACATACCACATTTATTAAACTTCATTGTGGTGCACAGGCATTTTCGTATAAATGATCGCTTGCAAGAACAAAATAAAGTTTCCAGTATGTTTTTATTTTGTTTGTCTGCTGTAAACCATTCACTTACATGTTCACCATATTAAATGGTGCAGAGCTTTACATTTTTCCAAATTCATTTTAATAGTATATTAGAGACAACTTTACACGTGGCTTTTTTTAATCAAACTTTATTGATGTACACCCAGGGAGGGGGGATATTAAAAAAAAAATCCCGGTGAGCATAATTTTGACCCTCGTTATTAATTCGGCAGTGACGAATCGAGCATTTTTAGTAAATTGAGTTAATGCATTTTGATTACGTTTTAAGTGATTTTTCATTCCTGCACCAACAATCATGTATAGACTATATCACTTATCATTGATTTTAGGTTTTTTTTGTATATAAAAACGGCTGGTTTTCATCCGGTCATGTGGTTTGTAAATTTGGCATACAAGTTTTTAATAAGTTTTTCTGTCATATTTAGGAAACAAACCCGGTGGATATGTTCAAAATTCTCTATTCGTCATTCTGCCGAATTCATAACGATATGTGAGCTTCTATTTATGGAAATATATAGCACTTTTCTACTACCAAAAAGTGTATTCTTTTGATTAAAATTATATCCCATGGATCCCATGGTTAATAAGAACCTATTTTCAAAGCATCGCTCACTTTTTCGGGAGATATGTTGGAACTTAAGACTTTTGGTTCATCTCAGCGAAACATAAGGCGTATGTCTTTGAAAATGTTGAATGGTTGGTTATCGTATGATCGTATGTCATCATCATCACCATCATCATCATCATCATCATCATCATCATCATCATCATCATCATCATCATCATCATCATCATCATCATCATCATCATCATCATCATCATCATCATCAACATCATCATCATCATTATCATTTTTAAAGTATCGCTCACAGTTTCGGGAGATATGTTGGAACTGAAGGTTTTTGGTTCATCTCAGCGAAACAAGGCTTAGGCTTATAGTGTCTTTGTCATCATCATCATCATCATCATCATCATCATCATCATCATCATCATCATCATCATCATCATCATCATCATCAATAACATCATCATTATCATCGTTATCAATAACATCATCATCATCATCATCATCATTATCAATGACATCATCATCATCTTCATCATCATCTTCATCATCAATATCATCATCATCATCATCATCATCATCATCAACATTTTCAAAGCATCGCTCAAAGTTTCGGGAGATATGCTGAAACTGAAGGCCTTTGGTTCATCTCAGCGAAACATAAGGCTTATAGTGTCTTTGTCATCATCATCATCATCATCATCATCATCATCATCGTCATCGTCATCGTCATCATCATCATCATCATCATCATCATATCACCATCATCATCATCGTTGTCTTCGATTGGCTATCCATACTCCTCCGCCTCCTCCAATCCTCCTCCACATTTAATCCTCAAATGAATGTGTGGGAGATTCATTTTGTTGAACATAATACGACCAATACCCTAAATTAAAGATGACAAAACATAACGGAAACATTATTCGGCTAATTCTGTCTATCCTTTTCCCATCGTCATAAATAGGTGCACCTCCTTTAGTTTTAGATTTGCATTGTCCCTTAATACACAGTTTCTTATTGTTGTTATTGCTTTTAGCCGCTGCTCGTTTCGATATCGTGGGCAATTCCGATGCGTGCGCGGCGTAATTGGTGTAAGTCCGCGCTTCCTGGTCAGCCTCGGGGGTTCGTCTTTCATTACTACTTGAGTAAGCTTCGTCGTACATCTCACCAGCTATTTGCCCGTCTTCTGGAGTATCTTCAATTGTTAAGATCATACAGGTTCTGTTGTCCGTTTTAATCCCATTTGTCTATAACGAAATATGAAGTGACGAGAAAATTAGTTCAAATTCTCGAAAGTTCACCAGCAACATTTTATATACGAGTACAACCAAAAATGGTATCGAGCACGCACTTTCTCATATTAGCCTTTTTTTTATCTAGAAGAATATAAGGTTACTAATACTATTAGGCCTATTATTATTTAAAGCACATTTGAAAACAAGTAACCATTTACAATATATACATAAAGAACCTGTAACAATTTATATTAAGTCACTTCATTTGCAAAACATCAATTTATCCGAAACGATAATAACATTGGTGTACCTTTAAGTGATTAAGTCATTGAAAATGCCTCAATCGGTAAAATACAAGATTTTTTAATATACCTATAGGTCCGTTATACGCGTTGTAAACAAGCCTTCGAGTAAAATCCGAAATAATTAAATTCCTTCTTTCAATTTTCACTCTCAAGGTCATTGTTGGGAAAATTGTGATACAAATTTGTTCAATAAAATGGTAATGTGGAATCAGGTCTAGGCAATTACAAAACAGAGGTTTCATTCATCGGTTTATATCACAAAACTTTAACCTTGACCGTATACCTTTTTCATCTTTTAATGACACCTAGATCTTGGTCTTTAAGAAAATGTACAATTGAATAAACGCTTTATAATATATCTTAGAAAATTGTTTTTGAATGGTCGGGTTATATAAATAAGGGTGTCGCTTTCAAAACATTCGAAAACATTTTATTGAAAACTTAGTGCAAAATATTCTAACATAATGTTATTTCAGTGTTGAGGAAAGATTTGGTCAAATAATATTTGAAAAAAATATTTGTTCAATAACATTTTGCCATTTTGACATTATTTAAAAAATGTTGTTATGGTGTGTTTTCGTACAAAACGTTTTAAAACGTTTTCATGATCTTTATAAATCCCGATATTAAATGTTATTAAAATGTTTTTTACCAAAACCAAACCCAAAATATAACCAGTTTAAAACGTTTTGTGTTTGCTGGGAAATGGGGTCTGTTTTGCCATTTTGCGTACAGTGGCCAAGGGAGCAAGGGGGGCAGCTGCCCCTGTGAAAAGTCTCCCCGTGGGAAGGTGGCCGCCCCGATATTTAAGATTTTGTGTGTTTCTGACCAAATTAAGATCATATTTTGCCATTTTAACCTATAAAGGGCCAATTTTTGCGCGCTTCGGGCGAATTTATTCCATTTTTATACCATATTTAACCAGTTTAGCTTCAATATGGCAAAATTTTTCGCGTGCTTCGCGCGCATTTGTACCATAAACTGATTTTGTTGCCAAAAGGTGCCCCCATTAAAATTTGTCTTGCCTCCCCCCCCCTCCTCTGAAAAAGTGCTGGCTACGCCACTGTTTGCGTACCAGTGCGCGCGCAATGGTTTGCAATCCTACTCTATTTGGGTCCAAAACACGGTCTTTTTCGTACTAAAAAAGGCAAATATACGGGCAAAATATTGCTTTATTTTTAGAGGGGGACGACTCCCTTGCAAAAATTTAGGGGGACGTGTCCCACGCCTATGTTAAAAAGCAATCACTAGGTGAAAAAACACACCAACTTACAGAGTTTGATATTTTCTTCTTCTTCTTCTTCTCGTCCTCGGTTCTTCCACATAGACATAGCACGCTCAAATTAGGACTGTTATATGACAGATAGTGCGCTAAGGCGTATTCTACAAGCGCTCCAATGACGAAAATAAAACAAGCGGCGAACCAAATGTCAATGGCCTGTGAAAAGACAATACGATTTTAATTAAAATTAAAATAAGGCGTTAAATATTGTGAACGCATATAAAGAACCCGCTTTTTCTCCTTAGAGAAATTCTGGTAGTTATGACTCGTATGGCCAATGATACTTATCAAGGTAGGGGAAGGGGTCTGGGCGCGAAAAATGCTGAACTTGTATGTATACCAATTTCACTGAAGGGCCTGTAACGCGTTTCGTGTCTGTATGACCAAGAAGGATACACTTTGATCAGCTCGTAATCTATTTGAGAATTGTCTTGTGACATCTTGCCAGAAGCATCTCAAATTATTCATTCAAGTCCGATACGTTGTCTATTTTCTTTAACAAGCACAATTGCCAGACGGGTCAACTATGACACTTTTAACGTGGATCTACTTTTCGGCGTAAAAGCCTAACAATTCCCGCCGATTACGAGCTGATCAACTGTATATTCAGATGCTTTGAATTGTTGTTCATGTCAATTATATAGTATATTGTTTTAGCTGTTTAAATGGGGTGAGTATCACCAACATAACAACCGTTATTATCGGCAGAGTGCCGAACACATAAAATCGATGTTCTGAGTAAACGGCGTTTGAAAATTTTGGCACCATTCCATTGGTCCTGCTAAAATTGAGAACATTTATAATCAATCATTTGAAATGTAGTTCAAGTGAATGTGCAGTATACAATACTTTTATACTCTAAGAAAATTGATATGGCCATGAAAACGGGTAATTTTCGGCTTTATGACAAAAAGTCTCAACCGCTGCGTAGAGTCCGATTTTGGACCACTGCCCGGGACCACTGACTTTTCGTTATCTTTTCCGGTTTATATGATAGTGCTCATGTCATGCTGCGAGATTTGAAAAATGTCTTCCAAGCATTTTCAATCTAAATCATGTAAATGGAGTACTGCAAACAACACTTTCACCATGGCCTTGGTCATGCTGATGAAGCACCAAGTCTACGATTGACTTTTAATCATTAGACTATGCCAAGGCTTATAAACACTTTTGACATGTTCAATTAAATTAAATTGATTATCTTCCTTGGGCTTGCAGCTACAATAAGAAGAATGACACTTTATGTTCAATTGTGTATTGACATCTGTCTATTCTTGTTCTCTACGAATTGAGATATGTGTCCAGTCGTGAGAAATCTTTTGACAAGGCAGAGAATTGAAGTATTGCTTTATACATGTCAATAGTCCCACAGATCCTTCTTTCCAGGATCTGTGATAGTCCGAAGGGTGGTTAGTTAATGTTGTGGTAATGCGTTTACTGTGGTTTTTACCGACATGCTATATCTTCAAATAAAATGAACACAAAATGAATAAAAATTCATTAAAACAACAATCTTCATAAAAAAATGTCTGCTTTTAAATCTGAACAAATCGATTGCTCAGTGCCAGAAGTGGGTAAGTGCAACAGCTGCCCTGTAAACATTTGCCAAGTTACACACAGTATAATTGTACTCATCTATGCATGGCAGCTACACATGGTAGCTATTGCACTTACCCACTTCTGGCACTGAGCAGTCGAAATTTGAACACCTCCAGAACACGTCCAAAATCTGTTGCATTTGAACACATCAAAAACGTTCTGGGTTTTTTTATCGTCTTCTTTGGAAACATTATCCAGACATCTGTAATAACCATCTCAAGATTTTTGAACACTTCAGACAAATCCAGAACGCGTCCAAGGTGCTCCGAGAAATTTGCAGTAGAATAGGGACACTTCAGTAAAAGTTGACATTGACTTCTTTTTTATAATGAAAGACAGAGATAAAAGGACTAGTTCGCGTCTGACATCAGAGCAAAGGCGCGCCGTGATTGGTTGCCGACCTGCGCAGTACGGTTTTTTCCGTCTAGCTGTCAGAATTTCAGACACGAACTAGTCTTTTTATCGTCGTCTTTCATTACATATATAGTTACCTTTATATATGATACTTTAGGCAGATCAGCACGGACACCGTTATTGGTAGTTATCATCGTGAGAATTGTAGTGACACCCAGGGCAACACGGGCTGGTGATCCTTTGATTTGGATCCAAAATGACACCCATGATGTCACCACTAATAAAGTACTGGGTATGTAGGTCTGAAGTAGGTAGTATCCTAATGTCCGACGAAATAGAAAATCAGCCCCGATGCAAGAGTAGGTCCCTTTAAAAAAAAGTGGAAGAGCATGTATTAATATCACGCATTAATAACATATCAATGTAAACGTGCTTTTACGGTATGAACAAGGGACGAGGCTTGTATAGAAGGGTGTGTGTGGAGGGTTGTGTGTAGGTGATGTCTGCATGTGTTTTGTTCCATCATTATCAACGACAACAAAACCTTTTTGAAAAAAAGACGCTGGGCTTGGAAAATGCACACTAGTATCATATTTGTCTCATCACCAACAAACGAAATATTTTTGAGAGGAGACGCATGATAAAAATATTTCGTTTGTTGGTGTTGAGACAAATATGACACTAGTGTGTATTTTCCAGATCATGCGTCTCCTCTCAAAAATATTTCGTTTGTTGGTGGTGAGACAAATAAACTGGTCCCAAAAAGTAACTTACCAGGTAAGAAATTCGTCTGTCAAGTTCAAACGACAAATCGTATTATACTGAATAGCATATGAGTGTACATTTACGCGGAGTTTGACACCTCATTTGTCGCAAACAGATCAAAACTTTTGAAGTTATGCTCATTTGAACAAGCCTACTATCAAATTTGAAAGTTGCAGGTCCGCCCCAATGAATTCACACAATAAACAGACACATGAAAGGATGTTCAGAACTTTTATTCTTTGATTACACCTGTATACTGCCAACCATCTCAAGTGGTATGAGTGCAACTTTCATTCCAGTGGATAGGTTCGGTTAAATAAGCATAACTTCAAAAATACTCATCCGTTTGCAACAAATGAGGTGTAAAAATTCGCGTCAATTAACACTGCTTCCACTCATATCCCATTTAGTGTAACACAATTTGTCGTTTGAATTTGACAGACAAATTTCTTACCTGGTAAGTTTCTTTTTTGGAGCAGTTTATTATACTAGTGTACATTTTCCAGATCATGCGTCTCCTCTCAAAAATATTTCGTTTGTTGGTGTTCAGACAAATATGATACTAGTGTGTATTTTCCAGATCATGCGTCTCCTCTCAAAAATATTTCGTTTGTTGGTGTTCAGACAAATATGATACTAGTGTGTATTTTCCAGGTCATGCGTCTCCTCTCAAAAATATTTCGTTTGTTGGTGTTCAGACAAATATGACACTAGTGTGTATTTTCCAGATCATGCGTCTCCTCTCAAAAATATTTCGTTTGTTGGTGGTGAGACAAATATGATACTAGTGTGCATTCTCCGGGTCATGCGTCTCCTCTCAAAAATATTTCGTTTGTTGGTGGTGAGACAAATATGATTCTAGTGTGCATTTTTCTTTTGTTTTTCCAGTGCAGGGGGTGTATATTTCAAATGGAGTCACCCATTCAGGTATCCCCATTTGAAATTCGCACTCCCTGTGTGAAAGATTATAGCCTCATGTCTTCTTCCATAGGAGGTAGGCCCCTATATGACTTTAACTGGAATAGCCATTGAAAGGTCATATCTTCCACAGGGGGTGTATGGATTTCAACTGGAATAACCCATTAGTATAGTTGTGTCATTTTATCAACAGAATCATTTTGAGAGACAACACCGAGCTTGGAAAGTACACATTGGTACCATGTTTGCCGCAACATCGTGGCAATAATTATAGCAATTACATTAACAGCCGGTCGACGCTAATGTTATGTCCATTTGAACTCCACATTAAGTAGACCTACTTTTGGTTATTAAGCTGAATTTATACTCCATCGCTGAGCGACGAGCGATTAGTATTTGACCAATGACATAGCGCGCTTTACCAAATGCAACAAAAAGCAAGCGATCTCATTGGCTAGAAACCAATCGCTATCGCTCAGCGATGTAGTATAATAAATTCAGCTTAACTCCATCACTGCACATAATAACGGGGATATTAACATTATGTGTCTGTCATCGAATTAAAGAGTGTCCCAAAATTAACTAGGCCATACTTTTGATCATATAGCTTTAAAATATTTTGAATCACAGCTACGTATCTGTTTTTGTGGTATACTTTATGATTTACAAACAAGGTTTGTTGTATATACTGCACCAAAAAATATCCTTACACTTGGAAGAAAAATCCTAATTTTAAAACTAAACCATATTTGGGTAAATTAATTTGTTTAATAGATGCACTACCTAATACGGCATATTATGACACCCGATTGAATCTAATGTGACTTCAAGAAGCAAAGTTACAAGCATTTGATTAGACGAAGGTCCAGTTTTAAAAATGACAAACTGGCCTATTAAAACTGGTTTTGAGAGGTTTGAGAGGGGGAATGGCTAATTTATGCATGCCTTTAATTTAAAACAAAAGGAACAAAAGAAAACTGAAACAAAAGAACTGACAAATAAAATGTAAGTTACGAAAAGTACAGAGAAGTAAAAACTGAAATAAAAACTGCGTTAAATAACGCTTCATTGAAGAATCTGTGTTGTCTCTTTCTTGCGCTTGATGGAATCTTTTTGCGCTTTGTATAGGACAGTTTGTCACTTTTAAAACTGGACCTTCGTCTATTCGATTGCTTGTAACTTTACTTCTTGAGGTCACATTGAATTCAATTGAAATTGTGATTATTTTTCCAAGTGTAAGGATACTTTTTTGGCGCAGTGTATATCTGATGCACTTGTGTACGTTTCAGCAAATGCTGTTGTCTTTGTCAACAATTGATGACGAGTGACTGCTATAATGCTATACTGGTAAGTGGTAACCGACGCTAGATTTATATAATAGCGCAGACCTTAGAGTTGCCAGTAGATGTCCCATCTGGAGACGGAGATGGAAAATTAACTGGCAACTCTTTTAAGAGTTAAAAGATCTGCGCTGGAGATACATCTAGCGGCGCGTCGGTTGCCAGTAGCAGTCACTCATCATCAATCATCAAGTGTTGACAAAGGCAGTGGTGTTTACTGAAACGTACACAAATAAGTGCATTTATTTACCTGTTTTCAATATCTTTGTGCAGTTGTGTGTATGAACACCATCCACTTCATATTGGGGTAGTTTCAAAAGGTCCAGATGGAATTCTACTGGATCTTCGTGCCAATAATAGTGAACGTTTTCTATGGTATTCTCAACTACGATAGTAATTAAAGCAAACAAGACATGTTTCAAAGAACTGTTAGAATAATGTCTATCTACAAAACAAATAGTGTGTGTATATTCAAAGTATAATTGTTTGCATTTCATTAGCAATAAAATTAACTCTTCGAGAATGGATTGACGTCTAGCAATGTTGTTACATAGCAAACTATTGAATTCATATTTCCAATTTCAAAATTGACATACTTTATTTTTGGACATTGTCAATCTATTTTTGACGATAAGTTTTAACTCCTTACATGATATGAGTACAAGAGTTATAATTGCGCTTAAGAACTGACATTCACTCCTTTCATATTGTAAGAAAAAGAGTTAAAATGGCACTTACAACTCTCAAAGTCAGCTTCACACGATTGAAAGTCCAACGGAAAACGATGGAAATCCATTGCACATGATAGTTGTAAATTTAATCTGTAAAACAATCAAGAAAACACGATCAGCATAACCTAATGGATTTCAAAAGCATGAATCGGTTCGAATTTCAACTGTCACATTTGCTACCCTTGAATACATTTCAATTAAATGCACTTGACTGCAATATCTATTTGTAACACATGGTCGGATCCTTACATTACAACAACTGGGTTATCCATATGATATTTGACGGCAGAATACGAGAAGGTCGTAAATATAAAGATTATGCAACATTATGTAAGTATAAAGAATGCGCGCACAAATTCTTAATGATTTAAAGACCCCCTATTTTTGGTATAAATATTATAACCCCTCATATATTTATGAACCCCGACCCCTTCCGAAGAATATGACAGCCCCTCAGATATTTAGGGATGGTTTATAGTAAATTGTTATTCGTCACTTTGCAGAATTCATAACGATATAGATATTAGGAAATCACCTGAATCAGCGAAGCACACAGCAATTAAACATAATTGTGCTCGAAGGTGTCGATTAAAAGATCATCAAGACAGCTTTTATTGTTAGTTATCATGCGTGTCGTTTATAACTTACTATTGCATGAAAAGTAAACTTTAAAATATTTGAAAACGAAAGACATGTTAGGCTGACTCAGGAATTAAAATCGGTACTATCAGAAATTGGCTGATGTGAACATAAAATTATTATTAGGTTATCGGTTATGTCTATATGGTGGGCCATGACAAGAACAAAACACAAAATAATAATCTTCACAATTATGTCCTGCATGCGTATCTGTGTTATAAAAGATAGGCATACTATACTTATATTTTTGTCATGACTACTGCTAGTGCTATATAGCCGAAAACCGATATATCTATTTTTCTCAATTGAGATATAGGCACTAACAAATATAAGAAAATAATAAAAGAAAATATGTGCCACTTTTGATCACATTTTCAAAAATAGCCTATACCTTGGATTTTGTAAGTAAGGTGGTCTTATTGCAGAAAGTTGGAAAATGGCGTTTAACGCATCTGAACTCGTTAATTACTCTCTAAGAGTGTATTTCCACTCTTTCAAGGAGTTGAACGAAGGACAACCCGTTTTTGAGTGGAAAACACTCGAAAATGAAAGAAAGTACATTTTCTTTAGGCAATATTCACTCTTTTGAGAGTATACAGACTACTTTAAAAAAATCTTTTTAGAGTATAATTTTTCCACTCAGAAAAAGGGGTTGTCCTCCATTTCACTCTCTCACTCCCTCCAATCTTTCCACTCGGTGTACATTTAGAGAGTATTGTTATCTCTAATGTTAAAACCCCATGAGATGAGAACTACCTGCCGACTGGCCAAAAAGAAGTTTTCATTATCAATTGGACCAATCAGCAACATTGTTAGAATCATTTCACCACGCAAAAAAATTGGGGTGAATTATTTGCAAAGCTCCATTCTGATTGGTGGTTAAAGTGAAGATATCATGTAATTGACCAATCAGAGGCAATGTTAGATCGGCAGGTAGTGCTCACAAAAATACCCGGGAAAAATACCGACCTCATGTTATACAACACATCTCCTGACGAATTGATATGAATCCACCTGTTTTTGATAGTGATATCTGGCTGCACCGCTTCTTTAGCATTGGTTATGATGAGATCAGGAACCCATATCTCGTCTACGAAATGGGAGGTAGCGGGAAGATCCAGCTCGGGGTCGTATTCCAATCGAGGATCGTGCCAGCGTTGTCTGAGGTAGATGGTAACGCCGAAATCCTAGTTGGTGAGAAATAATAATTATGTAAAAGTAGAATGTATCAGTAAACAAACTAGTCTTCTTCATAGACGGTCTTTGTCGTCCCTACCCTAATACTCGTCGTACTGATAACCCCATAATGTGCACTACACATCAAAATACAACTTTTTTTTTGGGGGGAAGATGTTAACTTGGAAAATGCACACTGGTATTATGTTTGCTGAACAATTAGCAACAAACAAAATCTGTTTGAGGGAAGACGCTGGGCATGGAAAATACACACTGGTATTATGTTTGCTGTGCCATTACCAACAAACAAAAATCAATTTCAGGGGATACTCGGGACATGGAAAATGTACACTGGTATCATATTTGTTGAACAATGACCAACGTACAAAATCTTGTTGGTCATTTTAAACATCGCTGAGCTATTGTGTTCATTATGCAGTTACTGTCCGTTTTCCTATATATTCAGTGCACACACAGCGCTCCAATTGATGATTGACCTTTAGCTCACTCACTGTACTTTACTAAGCAATAGATTAGTTAGTGAGCTGGAGGGAAAACCCTTCACCCAATAATAGCCATAGAGGCTCACATGTGAATTATAATGTTCATCCTTAACATACTACAATTTGAAGTAAAAAATGTCACGGGAAAGCTGTTGTCGAGCTGTTTTTCAGAAGAGAGTCTTCCAAAATTTCATAACAGTCGGACGTGTAATTTTAATGGCAAATTGTGCTCAACAGCTGACTCGAGATAGCTCCAAATTCGAGCGAGCACCATCGTATGATCGGTTTGATCAATTTTCGCCATAGAAGCTGTAAAAAAACTTCAATTCTTTCCCTCTATGGTCATCTAAAAATGATTATAATGCGATTTTGGGAAGATTGTTGTCGAGCCCTCCCAAATATGGAGTTCTGACTGCCCGATAGGGAGCTAAAAAATGGAAAAACTTTTTCCAAACCGTGTTAAGTCTAAAACGACATGTTTCTCATTTACTTGTGTGATACGATCACAATAAATGTGACATGTTTGACATGAGTTGTACCATCAACATGGCTGGATAACAATATGCAGACTTTTGTTCTCATTTCGGAAACAAAGGCCACGCTCAGTATTGTAAATGTGCGTTTGCTTTGTAATGGTGCATCCAACTGAAATTATAATACCTATTTCATCACAGCACATTGCGATATCGCACAGGTAAATCAGACACATATGTTTATGGATTTAACCAGGGATATGGGACATATCCCTGATTTAACATAGTTGAGCTGTTTTGAATGAGGTTTATCTTGGTGTAATGGGGTTTAAGTCCTGCAAAGGTCGTGGTGAATTCTGCTGTAGACATGACTGCATAATGTCCTGAATTTCCTGTAAAGAACTTTATGAATAGCGTGATTCTATTCTATTCCAGTCTATCGTATTCTATATATTCCATTCTATTCTATTCCATTCCATTCCATTCCATTCCATTCCATTCCTTTCCATTCCATTCCATTCCATTCCATTCCATTCCATTCTATTCTATTCTATAATAACACTATATTCTGTTCTACTTTTTCCAATTGTTTTAATATTATCGACGTGTATAATGTTATTAATACCAGGAGTTGACAGACATAGTATTTTCATGACAAGAACTAATATATATTGTCGTGTGATTTCTTAATCACATGTTTTTATCATCAGGACTGTCAAGCGTATATCCATCATTTACCCTCGATTTTGCCAGATAAAATATTGTCTGTCGATATTAAAAAAACCAAAACTCTAGCATGCATTTAATAATGAGTAAGTCAGATAAATAGGAAACGGATAAAATGTGCTATTCCTAACGCTGTTGAAATTCATCATACAACCCTTATAGAAGACATGACAGGAGTGTGAATTTCATATGGGGTTACCTGAATTGCTGACTCCGTTTGAAATCTACATACACCCCCTGTGTGGCAGATTAAGGTCATGTTTTCCACAGGGGTATATGGATTTCAAAAGTAATAGCACAATGTGTCCCCCTCCTCCTATTCTTCCCCCTCTTCCTCTTTTTCTTTTTCTTTATCTCCTCGTCATTCATCTTCTTTTTTTCTTTTCTTCTTCTTCTCTTTCTCATTTTCTTGTTCGTTATTTTTTTTCTCCTCATCTTCTTCAAATTCATCTTCTTCTTGCTCTTCAAATTCTTCCTCTTCAAATTCTTTAAATTCTTCTTCAAATTCTTCTTCAAATTCTTTTTCAAATTCTTCTTCTTAAGAATAATTTAAAGAAGAAGAATTTGAAGAAGAATTTGAAGAAGAATTTAAAGAAGAATTTGAAGAAGAAGAATTTTAAGAAGAATTTGAAGACGAAGGATTTAAAGAAGAAGAATTTTAAGAAGAATTTAAAGAACAACAAGAAGAAGAATTTGTAGAAGAAGAATTTGAAGAAGAAGAATTTTAAGAAGAAGAATTTTAAGAAGAATTTGAAGAAGAAGAATTTAATGAAGAAGAATTCGAAGAAGAATATTTAAAGAACAAGAAGAAGAATTTGGAGAAGAAAAAGTTGAAGAAGAATTTGAAAAAGAAGAATTTGAAGAAGAATTTGAAGGCAAATTTAAAGAAGAAGAATTTAAAGAAGAAGAATTAGAAGAAGAATTTGAAGAATTTGAAGAAGAATTTAAAGAAGAAGAATTTGAAGAAGAATTTGAAAAAGAAGAATATGAAGAAGAATTTGAAGAAGAAGAATTTGAAGAAGAATTTGAAGAAGAAGAACTTGAAGAAGAAGAATTTGAAAAAGAAGAATTTGAAGAAGAAGAATTCTAATTCTTCTTCAAATTCTTCTTTTTCAAATTCTTCTTCTTGTTGTTCTTCAAATTCTTCTTCTTTAAATTCTTCAAATTCTTCTTCTTTAAATTCTTCTTCTTCAAATTCTTCTTCTTCAAATTCTTCTTCTTCAAATTCTTCTTCAAATTCTTCCTCTTCAAATTCTTCATCAAATTCTTCTTCAAAGTCTTCTTTAAATTCTTCTTTAAATTCTTCTTCTTCAAATTCTTCTTCAAACTCTTCTTCTCCAAATTCTTATTCTTCTGCTTCTAATACACCTGTATCTGACTTACCATGTGTGATTCTCGTATGGAGTCAAAACTCGCCAAATAAAAACCAACTTCCACTCTGACAGGCATACCAGCTATAAATAAAAGTGATATGGGATAAAAAAAAACACCACCGTATTGATAAATTCACAATAAGGTCATTAATTTTGTTTCATATTCTACATGACGTATAATTATGATTGAATGTTTATGCCAGTGGAAGTTATTAATATTTAATGTATATTCCCGTATATTTTTTCTATTACCCGCCTGCTTTAAGAAGTCAATTTTGCCGATACTTGCAAATACAAAAACATGATAAAAGAAGAAACGGTAATCTGAAAAATATTGAAGGAATATCTGCATGAAAAGCACCCAATACATCTTTATCCTTAAAATAACCTAATTTTACACTTTGTTAATGCATATTGTTGTTTGCAGAAAATTTCTCGCATGAAAACAATCACATTTGATGTTGTATGTTTTAAGATAATCAAATTCATGTTCAAGCACTTAAGGTACTCCAAAACATATAATAATCAGATTATATATACTGTGAATAATATAAAATAAAAAGCGAGCTCCACCCTTCGATTCCTTTAATCAGAAAATATAGTAATTAACTTTCATTGCCCTTGACAACTAATAATACAATATGGCGCAGGTTCTAAATACTGATAACGTTTTTGATTAATTTGAACATACAGGGTTTTTATAAAGCGGTGAAAGTCAAAATGTCAATATAAATAGTCGTTTGAAAGACCGTTTTAAGACTTCTACTTGATTATTTTGATTTTTTTGCGCCGCGCAATTGTTTCATGAATTGGGTAGTAGGAAGTGGGCCCGTTCTGTTTTTTGTTTTGTTTTGTTTTTATTAGCTTTTTGCCGTAAAACATGGAATTCTGATAAATATTTTGAAGAAAATTTACTTGATTCGATTATAGGTATAACCGTATAAAACAATTGATATTTTGTACTTCAATTGTATAAATAAACCACAATAGACTTTTGATCACTCGCAAATGACATCTTAATTAAGAAATAAAGGGTAATGCTTTATCCTTTACACCCAAATAATGTGTCCGAGGCAGTAAAAACGTAAATAATGGGTGAGGCGCAGCCGAACCCATTATTTAAACGTTTTACTGCCGAGGACACATTATTTGCGTGTAAAGGATAATGCTGCACCCTTTATTTCTATTCTATTACCATAAAATAGTGCGATTTAAAGAGAAAAATATCATTTTTGGCACAAATATTTTAAGTTGTTTACTTCAAGGTGGAGCGCGTACGCGTAAGTGACAACGCGTATCGCGGAAACATTGCACGCGTAACCAAGCGTGATGCTGTGCGTAGAATGTGTTACGGCGCTCGACCCATTATTGCAGAATAATGGGCTCTCACGTGACGCGTTTCAACAAATCACAGTCCGCGATTTTGAATAATGGGTCGTGGAGGTAATAGAATTCAAAATAAAGTTTAATTTTAAATCTTAAAAAAATAAAATCTTAAACTGATAAGCGATTTGAGACAACATTATTTTTAGCCTAATGTGTGATGTATGTCCTTGACCTCAGAATATAGTGACACATACTTGTTTACAACATATATTTCAAAGTTATGACCAGGTGTTACAATGTCACTGACCGTGATACATTCCAATGTGTGACTTTGCAGCATGGTCTACTGTACTGATGTCACTGACCTCAGTAGTGATACTTGTTTACAACTTGACATTCCAAAGTTATGAACAGGTGTTTATACAATGTCACTGGCCTTGATACATTCCAATAGTAACTTTGCAACATGCTCTACCCCACTGATGTCATTGACCTTAGTGGTGATACATACTTGTTTACAACTTGACATTCCAATTACATGAATATGTGTTATAATGTCATGCTCTACCCCACTGATGTCATTGACCTTAATTGTGATACATACTTGTATTGTTTACAACTTGACATTCCAAAGTTATGAATAGGTGTTACAATGTCACTGCCCTTGATACATTCCAATGTGTGACTTTGCAACATGGTCTACGTACTGCACTGATGTCATTGACCCCAGTAGTGATACATACTTGTTTACAACTTGACATTCCAAAGTTATGAACAGGACGGTGTTACAATGTCACTGGCCTTGATACATTCCAATGTGTGACTTTGCAACATAATCTACTGGACTGATGTCATTGACCTCAGTAGTGATACCTACTTGTTTACAACTTGACATTCCAATTACATGAATATGTGTTATAATGTCATGCTCTACCCCACTGATGTCATTGACCTTAATTGTGATACATACTTGTATTGTTTACAACTTGACATTCCAAAGTTATGAATAGGTGTTACAATGTCACTGCCCTTGATACATTCCAATGTATGACTTTGCAGCATAATCTACTGGACTGATGTCATTGACCTCAGTAGTGATACCTACTTGTTTGCAACTTGACATTCCAAAGTTATGAACAGGACGGTGTTACGGTCACTGGCTTTGATAAATTCCAATGTGTGACTTTGCAACATGGTCTACTGCACATGTCATTGACCCCAGTAGTGATACATACTTGTTTACAACTTGACATTCCAAAGTTATGAACAGGACGGTGTTACAATGTCACTGGCCTTGATACATTCCAATGTGTGACTTTGCAACATAATCTACTGCACTGATGTCATTGACCCCAGTAGTGATACATACTTGTTTGCAACTTGACATTCCAAAGTTATGAACAGGACGGTGTTACAATGGCACTGGCCTTGATACATTCCAATCATAGACTGTGTTCCAATGTGTGACTTTGCAACATGGTCTACTGCACTGATGTCATGACATTGACCCCAGTAGTGATACATAAGTTGTTTACAACTTGATATTCCAAAGTTATGAACAGGTGTTACAATGCCACTGCCCTTGATAAATTCCAATGTGTGACTTTGCAACATAGTCTGTGTCATTGACCTCAATAGTAGCTAATAGTGATACATAATACTTGTCTTCAACTTGATAGGAATAAAGACATGAACTTTTGTTACAGAGTCGATCGCCGTGACGTGACTAATCCTTTCATATCTCGATTTTAATCGCCAAAAAGTAATAATAAAATTTAGCTTATGTCATTGCTAACAATTGAAACGTAAATTTTGTTATAAATAACGGAAATATTTGTCACTTACTGGCAAAATACGGACGAATTCGATTGTCGTAGTTTTCTAGTAGCTCTCTGAGTAGATTCATGGTAGCATTTTCTTGTTTGATATTTCGTCGTTTTAAGTCGCTCTCTCTGGTAAATAAAGGAGGGAAAAAAGAAAAGGTTGTACAAAAGAACTTTACTATTTTGTACATTTAACCCCATGAGAACTACCTACCGATTGGCCAAAAAGAATATCAATTGGACCAATCAGCAACATTGTTAGAATAATTTCACCACGCAAATAAATTGGGGTGAATTATTTGCAAAGCTCCATCCTGATTGGTGATTAAAGTGAAGATATCATGTAATTGACCAATCAGAGGCAATGTTAGATCGGCAGGTAGTGCTCAGGGGGAGCATCAGCCTCATCAAAAGTATACATTTACGAAACATCTTTGTAAGTCACAATTAAGCGCGTAATAGCCGCACATTATTTATAATAGAAATAAAGGGTGCAGCATTATCCTTTACACGCAAATAATGTGTCCTCGGCAGTAAAACGTTTAAATAATGGGTTCGGCTGCGCCTCACCCATTATTTACGTTTTACTGACTCGACACATTATTTTCGTGTAAAGGATCATGCATTACCCTTTATTTCTTAATTACTGATCGAAGACCAAGATACAACATTAAAAGATAATTGAGCTATGAAAGTTCCTTCACTGGTCCTTTGGAGGGGACGTTAACCCCCTAAGCACTACCTGCCGATCTAACATTGCCTCTGATTGGTCAATTACACGATATCTTCACTTTAATCACGAATCAGAATGGAGCTTTGCAAATAATTCACCCCAATTTTTTCGTGTGGTGAAATTATTCTAACAATGTTACTGGTCCAATTGATAATGAAAACTTCTTTTTCGCCAATCGGCAGGTAGTTCTCATGGGGTTAAGTCACTGATTATGACTAAAGCAAAACATATCATTTGCTTCAATGTCAGAATCATACACCCATAGACTGCTCCTTATGTCTCAATTATATAACAGTATACCATAGTATAAAACAGATTTTAAAAGCACCATTCAGTTCTAGCATAAACATGGAAAGCCCTCAATAAATAATAAACAGAGTGGTCCATTAGATACAATAACATGCTTTTTGTCATTGTTAGAAATGTCAATCGATGTATGCAACATTAATTAAATGATATTATTATCATTTATCAAAAGCAAATAATACATCAGGGTGTTCAAAACAATACAGCGGGTCCCGACAAATCGACAAAATGTGGTGTAATTGTCATAGGGGTACACCCCGTCATTCCGCAACACCTAGATTGCTCTGCATTCCCTTTTTGATAAACAATTCATATCATTTCATGCATAAAGCACAACACATCCTCAGTGACTGCCCTGCCCAGAGAAAAAAGGATAGCTACCTGTTGGATATCAGAATAGGATTGGTAGATTTGCCGGGGATTTTCCATGGTCAGAGGGATTTAATAGAGGGATGACAAACTAAAATGATCTATTACAGTAGACTACGTCAGTCCACACCCTTGTCAGTCCGAATTTTTAGGGTTGGAGTTCCTTGGGGGTTAGGGTTGATCCGGTTCCTAACCCTAACGCTAACGCTAACCATAACCCTAACCCTATGACGCGGACTGGTGACGGTGGTTCGGACTGACGGTGTTTCGGACTGACGGGGAGACCCCTTCATAGTATGTTATCTTCAGTAGATAGCAGTAAATTCGCAGCTATTCGTCATGCATGGGCAATAAGCACTTTCGTTAAAAGCTGATACCACGGAAAACAGTAAATGCCTGTTAATTAAAAAATCATATGGCGTTGACATTCCAAAACAAACCCATTTCCTGCCAAATTTTCCATTTTAAGTGAATCGATTTTATATAGTAAAGTCTAGCTACTATACTAATTGTATACATTATTGGAGGTCATTTATTCATAGTATCGGGGCTATTCAATTGAAATCCATACACCCCCTATGGAAGACATGACCTTAATCTTCCACACAGGGAGTGTGAATTTCAAATGGGGTTAGCTGAATGGGTAACTCTATTTGAAATCTACACCCCCTGTGTGGGAGATAAAGTCAAGTCTTCCACAGGGGGTGTGTGGATTTCAACAGGAATAGCCCATTTCTGTTACTAATTGATATATCTATTAATTAATAAATTGTTGTCATTGCACTTTTAAATATTACTAGGCTTGCTGTTATAGGATAGATAAAACAATGCATAGTACTAACAAGTTATTAGAATATACGGGTATGACACAATATAAAATGAAAAATGAAACACTGTTTATACTGTAAATTGTGTAAGTTTTACCCGAACTTGAACCAATATAACAGTCGGGTAAGATATTTTCAATTGAACGCAACCAATTTTAACCAACTCTTTAAGATGTTGTTCTTAGTTGGCCCAGTGTTGGAAAAAACACACGACGTTTTACATCACAACTCATGAACACAATATTATGCCATTAGGCTAATGAAAGTTGATCCCCAGTTTCCCGTTACATAGTTTTTCATGACTGGGTAGGTGACTGTTTCATTATTCATTATTCATTATTTTCAAACTTTCATTATCGGTGCAAAGTTAATTACGGAATGCTATGTTTTGAGGCCCAAATAAAATAATAAAGTATAGTATTAAATGACCATGCTTCACTCAAATATTTTTCCAACTTAGTCTTCAAAACAAATTTTAATTTAGCACATCTTCTTTGGAATCTTCAAATTAACCTATAGGTTGTGCAACATATGAAAGCACCAGAAGTCCATGATAGTCTTTGGAGAACCTGGAGGACTGTGACAACTTGCTTTCCCCAACACTGCATCTCACTATCTCGAGATCAGACGGCGACAGTCCGGCAAATAAAACATTAAATGATTGACCAATGTCGGTTGTAATAATTGTCCACGGCAGTCGGACCTTGCCCTCCTCCTCCACCTTCACAGAAATGAACATATTTATCAAAAACACCAGTAGGGGAAAGTAAAAGTCAAAATGAACAAATAAACAAAATTGAAAGCAGAAATAAACTAAATTTGACAATTCGAACGTTCACATGGAGGTTGCTGGTAAAAATCATCACAGGGTGCACGTGTTAATAATAAAACAACCATGCAAGAAATTGACAAATAAATCATTTTATTTATAAGATTATTTTATTAAATACATATATTTGTAAGAAAAGCAGAATAAATTTGACTTCAAATTTTATTTATTTTATTTATTTTGATGTTGTCTATATATAGCGCGCTACATAGTGCATGGTAGAAATGCTTTCATATTTGTTCATACGCTGGTTCCCGCGAACTTGGCTGCCTCTCTTTGTGTTCGGTCTATCCATTTAGTGGTAGGAGAAACTTAGATGCAGGGAATTGCTAGTCTCCAGTAAATGCGCCCTACGATATCGCCATTTTACCACGTAGTTTAACCCAGCGTTTGCAAAGACTATTCGGGCCGGTCAGGGTCGGCGTAAAAGTGCTTAAAATACGTGTCGGACGTAAAGATGACATTAAAACTATCCTTTTTTTCTTAAAAACTTGACAAATATGAAATAATGAAATAATGGAAAATAATGAAATATTTGATCGGCATTTTTTTCTGACCGGAGTCGGGTAACGGGAAACTGGGAGTCAACTTTCATTAGCCTTATTACAAAGTGGGGTGTTTATAAACCGAGGATCTAAAAACGAGGATCGGAAAACGAGGCTGTGATAAAATACATATACCCCATTAAAGTATAATAATACATAACGGACCATTTTGACGCCGAATCATTACTCGTCGAGTGGTCGATAGACGTCCCAATAAATCGGACTTAGTCACCGGTCAGTTCTACAGCATAGATATCCATGGCTAACGATGGTTAACTATGGAAACATGTTAAGGTTATTAATTATTTTAAACTGTTGTGATTTGGTAGTTCACAACATCTTACGAATGGTAGTGAGCTTTGGCAAAAACTGCTTTGCTCAATTCATAGCGAGTGTATAGAAGAATTAAAACATCACAGATATACTTTTATAGGTGCTGCGGTTCTTGAGTTACGTTGTAAAGAGGGCTGAAACAACAACACTTTTGTAAAACGTACATAACTCATTAACAACAATAAATTAAGCAAGTTTGCAAAGTATACGATTTGTAGAATGAACTTTTGCAAAACATCAAGGTGTTATTTTTCAATAATATATTGATCTAGATAATGAAAATCGATTTTAGGTTGCTTCGACCAACAATACCTCGTCTACCCTTAAAGGACATCAAGAAAATTTATTTTGAGCTAGGTTTTGTCTGTGACTGCTAATGTGAGGCCGTCGTAGGTCGTACGGGGCTCAAACTCGGTGGGTGGGTGTAGTTCTGTCCTGGCAAGAAGATGTTCATGTTCGTTAAGTCATCCGACCCCCGGGCCCCCCTCCCAGGGGTCATTTGAGGTCAAATGACTAAAAACTGTCATATGGGCATGAAACTAGGTCGTACGAGGCTCAAACTCGGTGGGTGGGTGTAGTTCTGTCCTGGCAAGAAGAAGTTTATGTTCGTTAAGTCATCCGACCCCGGGCCCCCCTCCCAGGGGTCATTTGAGGTAAAATGACTAAAAACTGTCATATGGGCATGAAACTTGGTAGGTACAGTCAACATTTAAAACAACATTTTTGAAGGTCATTTTGGGGTCATCCAAGGTCACCACAGGTCATCTGAGGTCAAATTATTAAAAACTGTCGTATGGGCATGAAACTTGGTGGGGGTAGGGGAGAGCGGGGAGTGTTCGCCCTATTTTTTTCTAACCAGCCTAGCGATGTCAATTTTAAGGTTAGGGATGACCTGATTAGCCCATGTGAAAGCCCTATGTCTTAGCTATATACGGCCACAATCCCAGAACTATAGGCCTTACAATAGCAACAGGATAGAGCAAACAAAAAAGTTTTGCAAAGTGGCGAACTTGCCCCATATTGGGGCAGGTTCGCCCATATGGTGGGGTAAGTTCACCCTAATCACAAAAAAGATTTAAACATAGCAATAAAAAACATATTCAATGCAAACATTTAGCAAGAGTATACAGGGCATTCATTCTCTTCTGGGGAGTCACTAAATTTGTTGCAGGGGCCGGGTCATGCTAAAATGTAGGGGTCCAAAGTGAGCTTAAACGTATCATGTTTACAACTTCGGGGAGATTATGGATTAGGACATAAACGGTGGTATGAGTAATACTGATACCACATAACTTTAAAAAACATGCTTTTCAGTAGTTTTACCTTGTTTAATGGTATAATTATCAATATTTTGCATAATACGCTGATGGGGCAAGTCCGCCCTCCAGTTTGGGGTAAGTCCGCCCGGGGAAGATATAGGGCGAACATGCCCCATCCTCAAAAGGGCGAACGTGCCCCTTGTGCACATTTTTGTATTTTCTTCGGGGTATGCAAAATACAAATCGAATAAGGAGTTTATAACTGCATTAAATCTTTGAGAAATCCCATATGTTCCCAACACAGATTTCCATTAAAACTATCTGTATTTATGTATCAATGATAATACAACATTATTAATGCAACAAAAAATTACGTTTTGGTGTAATTTTTTTGTTTTGGCTGCAGTTCGATGAACACGTCCCTATATGTCGCGTAGCTAATATGAGAAGTTTATAATGACCTATGTCACCTAATTTTGCCATCACCAAATCCCCCGATAGCCGTGGTGCTGAGAAACAAGGGGTGGGCGAACCTGCCCCTAGGGCGAACACTCCCCGCTCTCCCTACAGTCAACATTTAGAGCCAAATTTTTGGAAGGTCATTTTGGGGTCGCCAGGGGTCATGTGAGGTCAAATTAGTAAAAACTGTCGTATGGGCATGTCACCATCAGCCTGGTAATCGCGCCCAGCCGAGAACCGCCAAATATGGTAACCGCCTAGTCTATTTTAAAACTGATGCATCAATGACTATGTTCATCATGTCATTATTGTATCATTCTCACATACATTAGGAAATGAATTTGGAGAATAGAGGCCTTGCATGTGACATATCATCCCGTAAATATGGCGGACTACTCAAATGCATTCAACAAAAGCATGATTGCAATCAAATAGGTTGATGACAACATTTGATTGAATGGACTGCACTCCGCCATAACTACGGTGAAGGACACCGGCTCAAATCCTTTGTTTGGAGCCAATCGATAATTTCATGCAGGGCCTCTATACTTTCTGTTAATAAAATACTATGCTGACCTCACACTCCAGTAATTTCAGATCATTGAGCTCAGTAATACATCAAAGAATGTCTTCCAATTCATGAAAACAAATAGATAATCTGAATATCGGATTAAAAGCTTGAGGCATTTCAATTGCAAGGCTCATTACTTATACACCAACAACAACATAGGCCTACAAGTGTATATAATGTAGCATGTGCACACATTATCATGTTGTGGATGGTGAATCAAGCTGCAGTCCCTACACATTCCCAAATGGATGCAGTGACCACTCATTCATGATGGACGTACTGATCATTATGTATGATTTAAACTCATAGGTGTTGTGCGTTAAGTTTGGCAATTTGGGAGGGGGTGGGTTCAAAATGACCCCATAGGATTATACGGGGGTAAAAATTTCAAATTGCTCAAATACCCCTTTCAAATATATCAAATTATTTAAATAAATAAATAAATAAATAAATAAATAAATAAATAAATAAATAAATAAATAAATAAATAAATAAATAAATAAATAAATAAATAAATGAAAAAAATTGAACAAATTGTAGCGTAGCATTCAAATCATAATAACCATTGCTGACGTGCGGATTCGAACCAACGATATTGACATTACCAGTCTGATGCTCTAACACTGAGCTATGCCATCATCTAGTAATGAGGGTCGAGTTTTTAGCGTATACAGTGTTTGTCTGTGAAAATGCCGCCTCGTGAAATAAATAAATATAAAATCTCAATTTTTAATTTAAATTTATTTGATAATTTTCTAACCTATGTTTTCTTTAGAGCAGGGACAAATATTTCCCCTTTTATCCAATTTGGCTGCTAAATAAGAATCTACTTCTTTTATTACTGATTTAATTCCGCGATTTGTTCCATTAAGCAATATCAAAGATTAATGTCAAGCATCTCACAACAGATATTTAGTTGGGTTAGTGGTTTTGCACAGTGCTTTTTAACCGGGTGGTACCGAGATCGATTCCCACCTCTGCCTGCAATTTTTTTCAAGACTGGGAAATAATAACCTGACATTCGCCGCTGACATTCGTAGACGATTTAGCCACACTTGAACAGGATTTAGCCAAACAAAGACTTAAGCTTTTTAATAATACTATACATAAGTATAAGCTTATTATCCTCTTCAACAATAGGATTAAAGATTGGTGCTTGACTGGAATTACGTACTAGTGTCATTGGTTATTGTTAAAAGGCAATAAGGTGTGTATTTCCTCTGAATAGGAAAGACTCTCTACATCGAACCATGGATGTTGGTGGTTCGAATTAAGCCCGATCTTGACTCCACTTCGCAGCGGTATGCGATGCTGCGATGCTTTTCAAACATCTCAGCATCGCGCGATGAAATTAAAATGTACAGGTGGAGTCAGTATCGGGCTTTAGGAGAATGTATCTTCCAAACCCAATTCGAAATGATGCGCTTGAGAATTCAACAATATAAATAACGGTAGCTCTATTATAATACACATTAATGTTTTCAGCAGATAAAATTCCAAAATATAATACGTTTTCTGCCTTTGCTTGTCACGTGGTAGGCCTATGTTGAAGTTGCGATTATATTTTTAAATAAGTTTCAGATGAATAACAACAAGACAAGTGGTCGAGTGGTCTAAGGCGCTAGGCTCATAGAGTACTAAGCGTTGCGCCGTGAGTTCGAACCCCGCCTCTGCCAAACTTTAAAAGAACTAAATTAAAATTTGACTTTTTTTAATTTCATATTTGGGAAATGTGACTGGGAGAATTTATGTATGGTGTGGAGTGGTGTGATAGGGCATGTACTTTAACTGGCCGGCGCGGTCCGGTGACTAAGTCTTTATTGGGCGTTTTATCGGCAGTCAACGAGTAATGTAGCCTTTTTTTTTTAATTTGTCTGGGCTGGCTCTGACTCAAGATTTCAAAATATTAATTTAATAAAAAGTCCATTCCAGTAATAAGTTTAAAAGGAATCATTAAACTATTGTTTAAAAAAGAAGGACATGGTCATGCTATGCCTTTAAATACAAGCTATTAAAGGGGCATTTCGTGATCCACAGCCTCATCCCCTCACTTTTCTCAAAAAAAGTTGAGATTTTTATATCACTGGAAACCTCTGGCTACATAATGTTTATGCACAAAATATTTCTTGCCGATTAATTCGTTTTGCAAAGATATCGTGAAATTTGAATTTCGTTATGGTGCACCAGAACGAAATTACAACGCATTGTCTATGGAGCAGTGTAATACACATAATCATGCATAACTCGCAAACGCAAAATCGGAATCAACTGAAATTTTGGGAATAGGCTTTTTTCGTGGATATGTACTGAAAATGTCATAAAAAGAGGATGCTAGGATCACGAAATACTCCTTTAATTCGATTTCAAATCTTTCCAACAATTGATTCAGTAGCCTTGGGAATTGCTTTCGTTCAGTAAATTCATTTAGAGTCCCATTCAGTGATGCCAGCGAAAGTATAAACAAATTTAAATTGTGTATAAATCCCTTAAATAAAAGTGAAGGATAAGTCGTTAAAATTGTCCTTGGATATTTTGAAACAAAAACTGTGGGCAAAAACAAAAACTAAACAAAACAAGGAAACAGCATTCTTGATAAAGTTGAAGTCCCATTGACATACATGTAGCTAATTTATATACTGTCAGTACATAAATTACAGCCTGTGAAATGTCTTATTTTGTCTTTCGTAAGGCTTTCGGCTGTAATACTAGCAGGCTATGTTGGCATATGTCAATGACAAAGGTAGGCCTACCAAAATCTGAATTTTGATAATTTTTACGATTGTCCGGATGAGAAAATCACTGAATGGGACTTTAATCTGTTCAATGTTCGAATATTGACGCATGTATTTTAATTATAAACACACCACAAAAAGTAGCCTAATTACCCCCTTTATTATGAGACAATAACTCAAAATCCTCGCATCAAATTTGAAATCTGAGTGACGAACAGGCACTACGGTATTGCAACTAAAGCAACATGGGTTTTAAACACAGAATTGGTTTTAATTCTGTGGTTTTAAAGCAACTTTTGAATCGGCGTATTTTTTATTCAAAGGGGTCACCATGACAACAAATTTTGAGCTATTACGACAATGAGGCATCACAATTTGTAAAACAAAACTTGGTTTCCTTTTGCTATTTCAGTTTGACAAATTTGATGTACAGATTTTTGAGTTGTTACTCGTAATTAACAATAAGGTGGTAATTACTCTACATGTGTTCATTTTATTCGGGAAATTTTCGCTTTTCATTCTCCTAATATTAAAGTTCTGTAAACCAAGTGGTCTGAAACCTGGTAGCTTTAATGATTCGTTAAGAATTTTCATGAAAGATGATATCCACAGTAGAATTTGAAAGCTTCATAAAAAATGTTTCAAATTTGTATTCATACGTGTTGGATCACAATCACTTTTGATCAAGATGGCGAAAGCTATTAAAGGTCGTGAGTCAAATTTCTGGGTTTGTCAAACAAAAATAGGAAATAATTTCAAAAAGGATTTTGATATACATGGACTTGTTGATATTTTGTAAACCTGACGAAACGGGCAAGATATAAAGTGTAACATATCGTTTTCTTGGTGTTTAGATACGTATGTGTCATAGGCTAGTATTATACATAAAGTATGATGAATTGGTCCACTTAGTGCCGATGATTAACGCTAAACCATTTAAGCTCATTTAGCCGAATAACGTAGCTCACTATTACGTAGCTCACATTTGATCAATTTTGGTCAATTCGATTGCTCAGTACAAATTACGCTGATTCATTTCTGGATATTATACTGGAAAATGAAACAAGGGCATACTACACAATCGTTATGAATTCGGCAGAGTATAACGAATCGAAAATTTTAATGCATTTTTCTGACTATTGTTTTAGGTGATTTTTCATTTCCACTAACAATTAATTGTAAATCTTACTGCCCTGACGTAAATATCGAAATTTGGATTTGAGCGATTTAGGTGCGATTCAACAAAGAGACGAATCCTGTATAGCTGTACAATGCAGTACCTACCTATATAGGCCTATACAGCTGGAAACCCCAGATTCTTTATATTAAACGGACTGTTTGCTAGATATGACAGGGATAACTTATATGCTAAGTGTATAGTCCATTTCATACACTGCAAAAAGCGTGTTTAGGAATTAAACACTTTTCTTGCACCACATTCTAAACATGCTTGATTCCTAAACCCTATAGTGGCAGCCAGCCCTGATATATAGCTACTAACCGCTCCATCTCGGGGGCACTTGACGTGATGGGGGTGTGCAGACAGCGCACTGCAAAAAGTGTGTTTAGGAATTAAACACTTTTCTAAACACTATCTTACACCATGTTTTTAAACATGTTTAAATGCTACACATGTTTAGGAATTTGATGGGTATGTGTTTAGGAATTTAACACATGATGTTTTGGAATTTGACATTGGTTTTTAGGAATAAAACACTTTTCTTGCACCACATTTCTAAACATGTTTGATTCCTAAACACCAATGTCTAAACACATTTCTAAACATGTTTGATTCCTAAACACCAATGTCAAATTTCCTAAACACGGCCCATCAAATTCCTAAACATGTGTAGCATTTAAACATGTTTAAAAACATGGTGCAAGATAGTGTTTAGAAAAGTGTTTAATTCCTAAACACACTTTTTGCAGTGTATAAGACAACCAGTAAATGTGACGTCCCATGTCAAAATCAGACACTTTTGGGCAGGTTTTCAATTTTGAGGATTTTACATAGAGATATTTTGCTCCACAACGCCGTTTCCCCAATGAAATCGGACATTCCTAAGCGAAGATATTGAGTTCGTAAGTTATGGTATTATAAAATTGGAAATTGAGGTATCGGCCTTTAAAAATATTATTGACAATGTTGAGAGTAGGAATTACCTTGAAAAATGTCTCAAAAATACAAGATGCCAGTTATATTCCGATCTGAAACTACCAGACAATACTTTAAACATTAATAACATCACAAATTCGCAACAAATCCAAATTGTGAAAAAATTACCCACGGGCAGATTTTTGGCTATTTCTCCATTTACGATCCTGTAAATTATATGTAAATAAATACTGCACATTCACTTCTATTTACATTTCAAATGGTTGATCAGAAATGTTCTCAATTTTAGAAGGACCGATGGAATGGTACCATAATTTTAAACGCCGTTTACTTAGAACAGCTATTTCGCGTATTCGGCACCGGAATTCGGCACTCTGTCAAACTCATAATATCATAATAACACGTTGATATAATAATTGTAATTCCTGAAGAAAAATGGTTCAACATTTTTCGTCAGCTGAGCTGGAGTATTGTAGCGGTATTTGGTCATTATTTCAATAATAATTTGCCGAAAGAATGCCCATACACAATCGCGTTATTGTTATTTTATTATTATATTATGATGATAACGTAGCTCACTGTAAGTTCGTGGAAATAATTTGGTTTTCATAGCTATTTAGTCTAATCTTTATTAACGTCACACTTTCATATATAGACCAGCCAATTCTGGCTTATGAGTGACAACATAATATAAAAATATAGCACATAATACATAATTATAAACATAATATTATAGTCAGGGTTTAAAAAAACCATGCATATACATTTTAAAAAATAAACACAAGGAAATACTATACATTATAGAGATGTCTTATCTGAAAAGGGCCCTTGTATTAAACATCGATGCATAAAATTGTCGATTTATTAAGTTTAATGCAGTATTTTGGTCATGTAAACGTGATTTGAGCGAGTTTGGTCCTTCCAGAGCTGAGAGCACAAACATAAAGTCTTTGGATGTATGGCAAATCATGGTGTTCCGAGTAAATTTCACCGAGTTCTATTATTTAAATCTCATTCATATTCTGATCCTTGTATCTATCTTGGTTACAGTAATTAAGATGGGGTCTGGTGGACCATATCTGTATGTTCTTTTTTCCTTTCCGCCAGGCCCAAGTACAGGTGAATAAAAATGGGAAAAAAAAAAAAAAAAAAAAAAAAAAAGTAAGCAAGTAAGTAACATACACTAATATAGGCTGATACCATTTCATGGTTCAGCAAAAATCATATTAGTAACAATATAAATTTTGAATGAATATATACCTTACAGGCCAAAACATCATCTGTGACTGAAAAAGTAAAATGTTGATGGACAGAAATTACCCAGAATTCCACCTTTTGGAGGGATATCTTGTAACATCTCAGGTAATGATAATCAGCATAGTGTCCATCCCTACAGCGTGATTTTTCTAGCTGCGCTTTTAGATAAAATATAAAAGTTAAAGCTACTATAACACATTTTTCAGTCAAAAAAGTAAATTCAATTCCCTTTGTGATCAATTGTAGTATTTTATTCCAAAGAAAGCGACATAATGCCACCATTTTACACCATGTTTTATTAAAGTCAATATCTTCATAAAAAAAAATTTAAAAAAATTCACCGAGTTCTGACAGAATAGTAATATATTTGTGGAATTTAATGTAAAATAAAGTTTCTTGGGCTAAATAACGGGTAAATATCCACGATTGGACCCACTTTCCGTACTCATACTCACTTTTCTTGCGCCAAAGTCATAACAGCAAAACAACCTAGCAGCAACAAGACAAGCCGCATCGTTGCAACCAAACCACTCGCATTTCCTCCCATCGTGAAAAAGTCAGAAACGTAAAAACAACGCTAAAACCTCACGATAAATATAAATCCATGTTCCAACGTATATAATCTCGTTTCATAAATCATGTCAATGTAAATCACATATTCAAATAAATTTCGTTCGATTGATCGATGAAATAAAAATCAGATTGGTGTCAAAATGGTTTGACTTATGCTTCAATCACTGAATTATTTTATTAGACACAACTCGATATGCTTAATCATTTAATATAGTGTTGTCTGATACGTACGGTTCAAAAACATCGATTTGTGCGCTGTGACGCTTTTAATAAAATGTTGGCTGGTGATGAAACTGATGATAGCATTTCCTGATGGGGTAAGAGTTTCTGCGTGGAATGAATGCCCGGCCGCGGATCGTGTGGTGACGCCCCTTTTAATTGATGCAATGGGCCGGTCAATTACATGAAAATTAACGTACTCTCCGAATTTTGTTTGTTAATGAAGACTTACATGTATATTTGCACTTTTATATCTCATTAGGTCTATTTAAAAAGAGTAGTATCTTAAGGGGTGGGGTATGAACGTTTGGACAGTATTTATTGTGGGACATTAGAGCACATCAGACATATCGAATTGCATTCGGAATACGAAGAATGTCCTTCTGATATCAAATAATTTTGATTTTTTGAAATTCGCAATGTAATACACATTTTATGGCAAATGATTAAAAATTGATATTTTTGATATTTAACAGTACTCGAAGTAAACTTTATAAATCTGATGATTTATACTTAAAGCCTATGTAGGTGGGATGAAAAGCCGACGATCAATTGAAAATTTTGACCTTTCGTATTGAAGATATGGATTTTTTCCCCAAAACACCAAAAAAATTAGGTCTTTTTGGGAAAAAAATCCATATCTTCAATATGAAAGGTCAAAATGTTCAATTGATCGTCGGCTTTTCAAGCTACATACACTTTAAGAATATGTCATTAGATTTATAAAATTTACTTCGAGGACTGTTATATATCAAAATGTGAAAAATATCAAATTTTAATAATTTGTCATACAATTTGTATTATATCGTGAATTTATTATTTGATATCAGAAAGACATTCTTCGTATTCAGAATGCAATTCGATATATCTGATGTGCTCATTCCAGATCCCTTAAAGTGCTTTATATTTGCGCTTTTATATCTCAATAGGTCTATTTAAAAAGAGTAGTGTCTTAAAGTGCTTTATAATTGCGCTTTTACATCTAAAAAAAAATAGGTCTATTTAAAAAGAGTACTCTTAAAGTGCTTTATTACTGTCTAGTTGTATTCGTTGACGAAACGGGTTATTATAATCATACATGTTTCGGGCCCGGAAATAAACGATATGTCATTGCGTAAAAATGGTAAAAGGCATAAAAAGGTAAGCCTTCATAATATTTATGCTACAACCAACCCAGAATCCACAGACGGCGGAAGCAGGGGGCACTTCCCCTAATTATTCCACGGGAGGATCCTAACAGAAGAAAAAATAAAGCAATAATTGTCCGTGTTTTTAAAAAGGGTAAAATTACACAATGTTACATGCTTCGCAAGCACTTTTTGCGAGATAAAAAAACAATATCTAAATTACTGACTCGCGAAATGTATACAGACTATACAACTGCTGTCTACTGAAGATAGCACAAGAATGGACTGCAACTGCTATCTACGGAAGATAGCACGTGAATTAACTATAACTGCTGTCTACTGAAGATAGCACGTGAATTAACTGCAACTGCCGTCTACTGAAGATAGCATGTGAATTAACTGCAACTGCCGTCTACTGAAGATAGCACATGAATTAACTACAACTGCTTTCTGCTGAAGATAGCACGTGAATTAACTACAACTGCTGTCTACTGAAGATAACACGTGAATTAACTGCAACTGCTGTCTACTGAAGATAGCATGTGAATTAACTGCAACTGCTGTCTACTGAAGATAGCATGTGAATTGACTACAACTGCTTTCTGCTGAAGATAGCACGTGAATTAACTACAACTGCTGTCTACTGAAGATAGCACGTGAATTAACTGCAACTGCTGTCTACTGAAGATAGCATGTGAATTAACTACAACTGCTTTCTGCTGAAGATAGCACGTGAATTAACTACAACTGCTGTCTGCTGAAGATAACACGTGAATTAACTGCAACTGCTTTCTGCTGAAGATAACACGTGAATTAACTGCAACTGGTGTCTACTGAAGATAGCACGTGAATTAACTGCAATTGCTATCTACTGAAGATAGCACGTGCATTGACTGTAACTTCTGTCTACTGAGAATGAACTTTAATTAATTGCAACTGCCTACTGAAGATTGAACGCGCATTGATTGTGACTGTTAGCACGCAAAATTACCTGGAACTGATATCTACTGAAGATAGCATGTGAATCACATGCAACTGCTATCTACTGAAGATAGCACGTGAGTTGACTGTAACTGCTGTCTACTGAAGATGAACGTTAATTAATTACAACTGCCTACTGAAGATAGCAAGCGCATTGATTGTGACTGTTAGCACGCAAAATTACCTGGAACTGATATCTACTGAAGATAGCATGTGAATCACATGCAACTGCTATCTACTGAAGATAGCACGTGAGTTAATTTACAAATTCTTACAAGTTAACCAATTCTATTTCCCCATTACAAAGTTCATTGAATTGTGATTAGAGGTTTTTTTTATTCCGACACAGATTGAGGATGCGAGGTTTTACACGCAAAACTACAAGGTTCACTTTACAATTCGCAAAGACAAAAGTTTACTGAACTGCGTCGCTGAGCATTGCGAAGATAAATACTATTTCTGTGGATTCCAAATATTGGGCTATTTCAGTTGAAATCCATTCACTCGTGTAGTTTCCTGCGGAAGATATGACCTTATTATCTTCCACACGTACACAGCACAGGGAAGTGACTCCATTATGAAATCTACACCCCTGTGTGGGAGATTAACTCTCTTCACGCGGGTGTCGACTGCAGACGACAAGTTTTAAAAAAATTTCAAAATTCAAAAATTTCAGAAATGTAAATTTTCATGACCATATTTGGAATCAGCATGAAAAATGCATGAAAATGAGTACAAACAAGCCTAGTATTGATTCAGTAGTTCTTAAGATAGCTCTTGATATTTTGAGAAAATATTTCAAAACTTGAACTTTTTCCATTGAAGCGCATGGCTAGCACGCAGAGCAATGTCTTCCATAGGGGGTGTATGGATTTCAATTGGAATAGCACATTTCAGGCCATGATTTCAGGCAGAAAATGTGATGAAAAGATTGCCATTGTCTTGTGTAAATACACCGTACCGTTTATTTGTTTATACAAATCTCAGATTTATTAAAAAACGGGTTTGCGTAAACAAAGAGTTGCGTCTATAATGCGATATACGGAATTAGTTTTCATGACGTCATTGATTGGTATTGATTTACAGATATTACAAGGTTTAAATGACGTTTTTAAAAAATATAAAATAATAACAATCAATATATTCCTTGACTTAACTGAAATTCGCCAAGGAGTACAAAACCGTTACTGAATTTTAGACAAACGCTGAGGACACTGGCAAAAAAAAATATTTTAAGCTTTAAAAAACCGTAAAAATAAATTCTACAAATCAGTATTTTGTCTCCATGTTTCTCCAGTAACATCCATGAAAAGAAAAAAGTATTGTTTATTTTTTACCATATCAATAATTTGAATGATAAATGTGATAAAAGATTCTGATTATTTAAATGAACATACCGTAACTGGCATTAATTAATCTGGAAATTAAAGTATTTATCAATAAATTTATACCAAAATATAATTGGTAAATAAATAACATAGATCAAAATATTTGACCTTTTTTATTTTAATTTAGGTTATACTATTATGATGTCATCAAAACTGAATGGGTGAAATATACCATACATGTGCATTTGACATAACGTCATCAAAGCCATTGTTTGCTGGGATTTCAAGGTGATAAAAATGACGTTAATATTTAATTAAATTATTTAATATTAATTAATATGTACATAAAAAAGGGACTAACACGTAACAAAGACCACGGGGTACCAAACCCATATTGGTATAAAATTATTTATTGGTCGAGCTATGAGATTTACGTCTCGTCCAATATTTTACAACTCATAGTGAGACCAATAAAATATTGGGCGTAAAGCATCCAATTTTATCATTATTATGTTTTGGATCCATTATTTTCACATACTTGGATCCATTAAAACATAATAATGTAAAAAAATGGCGCCACTTATACTAACACGACTCATTGTTAAATTCACGAATCCCTGAATTATATCCTTTCTTCATTTTTTGTATGTTAGTATTTGTAATCGAAACATTTTTATCACAATAAAGTCCAGATAAAAACCACTACCGCCTAGATTGACTGTAATCTTCCTTAATTTTTAATGAAAACTTTTGCTATACAAACATGCATTTGAACTAGCATGTAATAAATTGCTGCCTACTTAGGGCATCACGTGACACTGTTGCCTACAACTGCTGTCAACTGAAGATAGCACGTGAATTAACTGCAATTGTTAGCTTATGAATAATATTAATTGTAACTGCTGTCTCCTAAAGATAACATGTTAGTTTACTACAACTGCTGTCTACTGAAGTCAGCACGTGAACTGCAACTGTTTTTTTACTGAAGATAGCACGTGAATTAACTGCAACTGCTGTCTACTGAAGATAGCACGTGAATTGACTGCAACTACTGTCTCCTGAAGATAGCATGTAAATTAACTGCAAGTGCTGTCTACTGTAGATGAACGTGTATTAATTACATTTGCAACTGCTATCTCCTAAAGATAGCGCACGTGAATTAACTACAGAATATAGCACGTGAATTACTGCAAATGCTGGCTACTAGAGATAGCGCGTGAATTGACTGTAACTGCTATCTACTGAAGATGAACGTGTATTAATTGCATTTGTAACTGCTATCTACTGAAGATTGTACATCAATTAACTGCAACTGCTATCTACTGAAGATAGCACGTGATTGAACTACAACTCCTGTTTACTGAAGATAGCACGTGAATTACTGCTATCTACTGAAGATAGCACGTGCATTGACTGTGACTGCGCGAATTACCTGCAACTCTACTGAAGACAACCCGTGAATCACCTGCAACTGCTATGTCCTGAAGATAGTACATGATAAAACTGCAACTGCTATCTACTGAAGATAGCACGTGAATTAACTGCAACTGCTGTCTACTGAAGATAGCACATTAATTAACTACAACTGCTGTCTACTGAAGATAGCATGTGAATTAACTGCAACTGCTGTCTACTGAAGATAGCACGTGAATTAACTGCAACTGCTTTCTGCTGAAGATAACACGTGAATTAACTACAACTGCTGTCTACTGAAGATAGCACATTAATTAACTACAACTGCTGTCTACTGAAGATAGCATGTGAATTAACTGCAACTGCTGTCTACTGAAGATAGCACATTAATTAACTACAACTGCTGTCTACTGAAGATAGCATGTGAATTAACTGCAACTGCTGTCTACTGAAGATAGCACGTGAATTAACTGCAACTGCTTTCTGCTGAAGATAACACGTGAATTAACTGCAACTGCTGTCTACTGAAGATAGCACATTAATTAACTACAACTGCTGTCTACTGAAGATAGCATGTGAATTAACTGCAACTGCTGTCTACTGAAGATAGCACGTGAATTAACTGCAACTGCTTTCTGCTGAAGATAGCACGTGAATTAACTGCAACTGGTGTCTACCGAAAATAGCACGTGAATTAACTACAACTGCTGTTTACTGAAGAAAGCACGTAAATTATTGCAACTGCTGTCTGCTGAAGATAGCACGTGAATTAACTGCAACTGCTGTCTACTGAAGATTACGCGTGAATTGACTGCAATTGCTGTCTACTGAATCATAGCACGCGAATTGACTGCAACTGCTGTCTACTGAAGATAGCACGTGAATTAACTACAACTGCTGTCTACTGAAGATAGCACGTGAATTAACTACAACTGCTGTCTACTGAAGAAAGCATGTGAATTAACTGCAACTGCTGTCTACTGAAGATAACACGTGAATTAACTACAACTGCTGTCTACTGAAAATAGCACGTGAATTAACTACAACTGCTGTCTACTGAAGAAAGCACGTGAATTGACTGCAACTGCTGTCTACTGAAGATAGCACATGAATTAACTGCAACTGCTGTCTACTGAAAATAGCACGTGAATTAACTGCAACTGCTGTCTACTGCGGCTAGCACGTGAATTAACTGCAACTGCTGTCTACTGAAGATAGCACGTGAATTAACTGTAACTGCTGTCTACTGAAGATAGCACGTGAATTCTACTGAAGATAATAGCACGTGAATGAACTGTAACTGCTGTCTACTGAAGATAGCACGTGAATTAACTACAACTGCTATCTACTGAAGATAACACGTGAATTAACTACAACTGCTTTCTGCTGAAGATAGCACGTGAATTAACTACAACTGCTGTCTACTGAAAATAGCACGTGAATTGACTGCAACTGCTGTCTACTGAAGATAGCACATGAATTAACTGCAACTGCTGTCTACTGAAAATAGCACGTGAATTAACTACAACTGCTGTCTACTGAAGAAAGCATGTGAATTAACTGCAACTGCTGTCTACTGAAGATAGCACATGAATTAACTGCAACTGCTGTCTACTGAAAATAGCACGTGAATTGACTGCAACTGCTGTCTACTGAAGATAGCACATGAATTAACTGCAACTGCTGTCTACTGAAAATAGCACGTGAATTAACTGCAACTGCTGTCTACTGCGGCTAGCACGTGAATTAACTGCAACTGCTGTCTACTGAAGATAGCACGTGAATTAACTGTAACTGCTGTCTACTGAAGATAGCACGTGAATTCTACTGAAGATAATAGCACGTGAATGAACTGTAACTGCTGTCTACTGAAGATAGCATGTGAATTAACTGCAACTGATGTCTACTGCAGATAGCACGTGAATGAACTGCAACTGCTGTCTAACGAAGAAAGCATGTGAATTAACTGTAACTGCTGTCTACTGAATATAGCACGTGAATTAATTGCAATAGCTCTCTACTGAAGATAACATGTAAAGTAACTGCAACTGCTGTCTACTGAAGATAGCACGTGAATTAACTACAATTGCTGTCTACTGAAGATAGCACATTAATTAACTACAACTGCTGTCTACTGAAGATAGCATGTGAATTAACTGCAACTGCTGTCTACTGAAGATAACACGTGAATTAACTACAACTGCTGTCTACTGAAAATAGCACGTGAATTAACTACAACTGCTGTCTACTGAAGAAAGCACGTGAATTGACTGCAACTGCTGTCTACTGAAGATAGCACATGAATTAACTGCAACTGCTGTCTACTGAAAATAGCACGTGAATTAACTGCAACTGCTGTCTACTGCGGCTAGCACGTGAATTAACTGCAACTGCTGTCTACTGAAGATAGCACGTGAATTAACTGTAACTGCTGTCTACTGAAGATAGCACGTGAATTCTACTGAAGATAATAGCACGTGAATGAACTGCAACTGCTGTCTACTGAAGATAGCACGTGAATTAACTGCAACTGCCGTCTACTGAAGATAGCATGTGAATTAACTGCAACTGCCGTCTACTGAAGATAGCACGTGAATTAACTACAACTGCTTTCTGCTGAAGATAGCACGTGAATTAACTACAACTGCTTTCTGCTGAAGATAGCACGTGAATGAACTGCAACTGCTGTCTACTGAAGAAAGCACGTGAATTAACTGCAACTGCCGTCTACTGAAGATAGCACGTGAATTAACTACAACTGCTTTCTGCTGAAGATAGCACGTGAATGAACTGCAACTGCTGTCTACTGAAGAAAGCACGTGAATTAACTGCAACTGCTGTCTACTGAAGATAGCACGTAAATAATTGTGCTGTCTACTGAAGATTGCATGAGACTGCTATTAAATGCAACTGCTGTCTACTGAAGACAGCATCTGATCGCTATTAACTCAAATACCGTCTGCTGAAGATACGACGTGAATGCTATTAATTATACAACTGCTTCTACTGAAGTCAACATATACATAACTGCTTTTAACAACTATCCACTGAAGATAGCACATTACTGCTATCAACTGCCAATGGTGTATGTTATTATTCAATGAATAAGTCAGCCTTCCCACGGTAGATAGCATTAGAGAGCGATGAATAGGGCAGTGGCTATCTTCAGTAGATAGCATTATTCATGTTATTAGTAGGCTATGTGCGAGTAAACAGGACAGTGGGCTATATGCGGTGATCAGAAGTCTATTTTTGTAATAATAATTAGGATATCTTTTTACATATAATTTGATAACTATACAAAAACACTTCCAACTATATAATATAACGTGTGTAGTGGTCTGTATGTATGTATGTATGTATGTTATTTTTAAATCATTAATTAATTCAAGTCGATTGCAACTGACACATGGTAAACGACATTTGCGTGCAGACTTCCCCGATCTATACTAAATCGACATCCAGGGATTGACGTTTTGGTTGATGAAAATAAATCAATAAAATCTTTGGTGTATTTAGGAAGACAATGACACATTAAATTGCATTGAATAAAGTATGTCTAAAACAATAATATGCATCGTAATTTACGAGGGGCAGTCAGTATGTTTTAAGAGTGGACTCGTGACGTCATATGTGGATTGTTTTCACAGCATTTCGATTGATTACATAAACACTGTACCTTTGTCTTTCAAACAACACATGCAAAAATTATATCACACACATGATTACGTAACAGCATTAGCATAAAATCAATGGTCTAGAGTCACCTGGTGAAATTGAGTCGTTTTTGTTAAGGGAAATGAGAGGCTGAAATGAGGTATTGTTGTATTTTTATATTTTCTCGGGAATTAAAGAATGGAGAATGCTGCCTTTTGGAACAGTAATAGAACACAAACTACCAGTTCATTAAACCATGTTTGTTGGGCTGTAAAGGTTTTAGTTTGCTTAAAATGCATGGTCAAATATGTCTTATTTTTGACAAAAACAAGATTTTTCTTTCTATACAAATCTTGATATTGCCAAAAATAGCAAACGTGTAAATTTAATTTTTTTGGCCAGTTCTGTTGACTAATCTCCAAAAATTAAAACGGGAGACTCCTAGAAAATATTTGAATCCATGTTTAAAATATAACTGTTATTCTACCATTGTTACATTTATACAAAAAGTAGTGGTACGGAGAGAGAGGCCATCGTTTTAATAAGAAATTTATTTTTAAAACTTTTCTGTTCATTTCAGGTTGAGATCATCCATAAAAATTCATGTAAATATTTAAATTAAAATTTTCATAGCATTTTGTAATATTTTAGGCCCTATTTACATGGAATTTTGCCATTTTCGTGCATTTCCACCATGTTGTATCAGTCATCCTACCTACGCATGCGCAGATTATTGTTTGATTTGCACCAGTTATCATCGCACTGAGTACTAGCTCTCACACGTGACCAGTCATTATATTTTAGTCTGTTTCATTTTGGAGATAATTAATATCATTTGTAGTAACTGCTTTTTCATTAACGCCATTTTTGCAGAATAATTTTGCTTCCATTCAAGCCCTAAAGTTGTTGAAGTTTCCAGACTTCCCATTTCCACCACAGTTTAATGACAAGTCTCATATTTTACCAAATGCAAACTGAGGACCTAGTGTTTATTCCTGCCGAAAACTAGCCTTATGCCCCTTGTACTTTCTCTGTTCTCGGACATTTTAAACACGTGTCTTTGCTGTAATTTAAAAAGCCCGCCTTTTTGAGTGATTTGGCAGTGTCCCTAGTATATTGATTTTATGCTAATGCTGTTACGTAATCATGTGTATGATATAATTTTTACATGTGTTGCTTGAAAGACAAAGGTACAGTGTTTATGTAATCATTGAGAAATGCCATGAAAACAATCCACATATGACGTCACTAGTCCACTCTTAAAACATACTGACTGCCCCTCGTATAAATATCCACAAATATAGAGGCTTACCATTAAAACAATGTTTCCAAATTGAAATTCTGAGTTGTATTGCTCCAGCGGGTTTTGATACAAGAAGCAAAAATGATAGCATAGTACATACTTCTGGTTGCAGTTACCACAATTTGCCACGTTTTTGTTCAAACCAACTAAACATATCTCGGGCGTTCAATTTTACTGGGTTAATGAGAAAATGAGCTTTCTTCTGATTCCAAAATCTCAGTTTTGATGAAGAAAATTGGGGGATGAGGCTGTCGATTGGGTCACACCAATTTAAAGTGGTTTTCCCCCCAAGGACAAAATGACAAGAGCCATCGAAGGCAATTGGAACGGCAGGAACTGTCGTTGAATTATTACAATGGAAATATTAGTTGAACACATATGTCATGTTCATAACACAGTACGTACATGGCATGCGGGAAGGTTATAAACATCAAAGAACTGTGCCGTAGCACAATCGACAGAGTGAAACGCATTGCCGACATCGGCGCTGGTTGTAAATTCCAATTTTCTTTGTTTGGCTCAAAATTAAAAGGGACAGTAAAAGCTAACATTTTATAGAAACAGAAATACTGATCTATTTTTATGGAAATGTTGCAATAAGGCTTTAAGGGGTACTACACCCCTCAATAAATTTGTGACTATTTTTGCATTTTTCTCAAAAACTAATAACACCCTGGTAACAATAGTTATGTATATTATAGGGGCAATGAATCCAATTACCGTACTTTAGTACTACACTGGAATTTCAGTGACCCAAGACAAGCGGTTCGATACTTGTGATAGAAAATGAGGTATGGCTAAGATGTACCTCATTTCCTATCATACCGGGTGTCCCAAAAAAAGGTTACATGTAGATTTTTGAAAATAATCTAAGTTAATGTTAACAAATATAAACTTCCTTTTCATGACATAATTTATGTACTCTCTACTAGTACCCCTGTGAATGTCAAGGTCACAACTTGTGTATTTAGCCCGCATTCCATGCATTCCTGAGCAAGCTGTTTACATGACATAATGCAACACGAAGGTCATAACCACCGTCACAGCCACCGTTGCTTTGAGTAGGCCCAGTCATACCATGGCTGATGCATTCGGTGTTTTATTCTGATGAATAGAGAATAAAACTCGTTCATTTTTAATTCAAGAGTTCAGTCATAAATGTACAATATTCTTAGAGCACATAAACAGCAGCAATTTCAACTCAACAAAGCCTAAATGCAAAAGATTGTTATTTATTAATTTCACTATGTTGATGACAGGAGATCAGTTCAGCAAAACCGTGTTATTCTCTAATGACTATCTTCCTTTTGGTGTTACCATCAAGAGTCTAGAAGCTCTAAAACTGATTTATTTTAAGTGTGCAATACATATTTTTTTCAATTTGTGTCTTTTGTGCAATACGTTGAACCATGAAAAATAAGAGAAAAATAAAAAGTAATAAAGAAAAAATGTGAAAACAAATCTGTGCTTGCGTTCAACTTTCGTTGTGCGATATTTTGATGGTTAGCCACTCTTGATATCCCTGTCATCTTGCGCTCATAAGTTAAGTTGTCTTTAAGGTACAGAGTTGAGCTTTAGCAGACAACTAGAAAAAGGATGAATAAATAATATCTGACAAAATGACATTGTTATGTTGAGCCATGACAAAATGCAGTTCATTTTCTACATGTAACCTTTTTATGGGACACCTTGTATTTACTGAACCGCTTGTCTTGATTCACTGACATTTGAGTGTAGTAATTGATTCCTTGCCCCTATAATATACATAACTTTTGTTACCAGTGTGTTATTAATTTTTGAGAAAAATGCTAAAATAATCACAAATTTACCACAGGGGTGTAGTATCCCCTTAAACATACACAAATGTTCTCTGTAATGCATGTTTGAAAATGTTTTGACAGCTTGCCTAATTATTTACTTCATCTAAATAACATATCCAGTGATGAACAAAATACAATAAAATAATAATAACAGTCTTTCAATTATCATTTTTCAATGTTATCACACACAAAATTTATTCAAAATAATTTCATTTTATGAAAAGGACGGAGCATGTTTGCACCAATTAAATATACAATATTTTTCTAGTCATTGTTGATCCACAAGGTCTGTGTTTACATAAATCTGTTATTGTCACATATGGTGATATTAATGTAATAAAACCAATAATTACCAGATGTGACATAAAATAATCACACAAATGAGGGCAAAATGCTTTTGTTAGTTCTTGACCACAACTTATTGTCCTGGATCATTAACTAGCAACATACCCCATAGAGCAGCTATTAATTATTATAATGGAAATACACTTCCAATTTAAGTTGCAACATACCCCTTAGAGCAGCTACCTCCCAGGGGAAAATCTGAAAAAGCCAAGACTCGAACCACCCACTTAAATGTATACAGTAATTGTATATTAGACCATCGAATAGGTTTATGGTTTGGGTTAACAGTTTCAAACTTATTAGCCCTGCAGGGCTCTTCTTAATTGGCATTAGAGGCTTGGCTAAAGCTGAATTTATACTCCATCATTGAGTAATGAGCGATAGGTTTTTGACAAAGGATGAAGCGTGTATTTTTGTTGCTTTGGAAAAAATGAGCTACCTTATTGGTTAAAAGTCAATCACTTGTCACTCAGTGATGAAGCGTAAATTCAGCTTTATGTGTGGCGTAGTCCAGTGATAATAAATGATTAATATTAGGCTACAAAAATGCGATTTGAGCTTCCGGTCGCCCGCCTGCATTACATTTTTGTGATTTTGCAAAAATGAAAATTGGTAATTTTTGCAACAAAAAAATGAATATCAGTGCATTTTTAGTGAAATAATCAAACATCCACCGATTCAAGTCAACTCGTTGCGATAAATTGGAGTCTTTGAGTGAGTGAGCGGTAAATAACAACAACGTTTACACTTGCGTTTGGTCATATGAAATTCGGAGAAATAATGAATAATGAAAAGTTACCTCACTTGTTTTCAAAAATTACGTGACAGGAAACTCAGTTGTCAGTAGCCTTAATAATGAATAGCTCTGATGTAAGGTGATTCAATTTCTTATAGTCCAGGACAATACAGTGGTGGTCAGGAACTAAAAACAGCCAAGTAAAATACCATTCAATCAAGGCCACTTAATTGCAATGTTTAACACATGGTGAATTTTGACTCCTGTCAACCTTATAGGGCTATTCCAGTTAAAATCTACACACCCCTATGGAAGACATGACCTTAATCTTCCACAGGGAATGTAAATTTCAAATGGGATTACCTCAACGGGTAACTCCATTTTAAAGCTACAACCCCTGTGTGGTATATTCAGGCCATGTCTTCCATAGGGGGTGTTTGGATTTCAACTGGAATCACCAAATCTGGACACTAGTCTAGAAGTATGTCCCCCATTAACCCATGTTGATCATATTTAGGAGATGCCAATTGGACAAAGCTGACAAACAGTAACATTTGGTTCTGCAACAAAAACTACCAGACTCTGCTATGCCTAGACTGCTTTGCATTCCCTTTTTGATAAACAATTCATACCATTCCATGCATAAAACACAACACATCCCCAGTGACTGCCCTGCCCAGAGAAAAAGGCCATTTTTAATGGATAGCTAGCTGTTGGATCAGAACAGGATTGGTGGCTTTTCCATGGTCAGAGAAATTAGAGGGATTATAAATTACAATGGTCTACTAAAGTAGACTATGCTATGCCTAAATTAAAACTGAAGTTCTCTGAACCACAGAGAATGATTTCTTTACACAGTGAATGTAAAGGAATTATTTTGGTGGTTTATGACCAGAAGGCCCTATCTGCAATAGCTGCCAGATGTCATATTTTTTAGATGTATACAATATAGAATGCAGAGATTGTCAAATATTTATAGGGCAGCTATTGCAGGTAGAACTTTCTGGCACTGATGTATTTTCCACTCCGATGTAGCAGTGATGGCAGTGCGCATTGCATTGGGCTTAGCTACAAATCGCTAGTATTTGCTCAAAGCGCTGGAGTAACAGACGTACATGCTTAAAGAAGCCGTATAGATGCACGTGGGAAATACCTGCCTCAAGGCTTTGACGTTACTGCCACATCAGGGTGGAAAATGATTTAATCCCTTGATTTGTGAATACAAAACATTTCATTCCTGAATTAGTTTTTACCATCCAATTATAGAGTTCCTGCGTGTGACATAATACCGTCAATCATGACCAAATGCTCAACTCGCATACCGATATATCTAACAGACAATTCTAACAGACGAGAGGGACCTATCATTTAGTTCACCTTTATGATCAGCTGGTCCAGATGGCATCACCAGGTGATGACGTCACTCGGTCAAGAGCAGCTGTCAGATCAGTTTGATAAAAACATCCTGAAAAGATGTGAAATGTCACTGCTATATATAAAACAGCTTATTCCACAGAAAATATAAAATGTGCAACATAGAATGATCCCAAGTTTATTAAATTGACTGCATTACGGTGTGGGACACTGGTTTGAATCCTGTTTGAGTTGAGTATTTGGCCATTTTACCATCCAATTATAGAGTTCCTGTGTGTGAAATACCCTTAATCATGGCCAAATACTCAACTCAGTTCAACCGAGCATACCAACATCTCTAACAACTCGGTCACCTTTATGATCAGCTGGTCTAGATGGCGTCATCAGTGACATCACTCTGTCAAGACCATAGACCAGCTGTCAGATCAGTTTGATAAAACATCCTGAAATGATGTTAAATGTCACTGTATAACAGTTTATTCCACACAAAATATAAATGATCCCAACAGTTTATTAAAAAGACTGTATGCGCTGGCGAAGTGACGTAATAAATCGGATTAACTACCATGGCAATAGGTGAAAACAATTTTGAATATACCGCGCTGCACTACAAGCAGGTTGCACTCATCACCTGTGTATGTCTGCAATCATAATATTGAATACAATGCCGCTCTTTTCAAAGATACTAATCTTACAGGTGCGAGTGATCAGCATGATATGGCTCAATGCAGAGGTACAGCCTGAACGTACTAGTTTTCACATATTGCTATGGTAGTTAGTCCGATTATTACATAACTTCGCCAGCATATTACGATATAAGACACTAGTTTCAATCCATTGTTTGAAATCAATCAAACTCTATTGTTTTTATAATACAGAGTTACCATTGTGAGTATTTTGAACATTAATGAAAATATAACAAAAGTAATACCTTGAAATTGTTGGTACACACTTATTGGGAAGGACGGATATCAGCTTTACTGTAATGGGCTATTCCAGTTGAAATCCACACTACCCCTGTGGAAGATTTTGGAAACATCTTCCACAGGGGGAGTATGAATTTCAAATGGAATGAACACATTAGGCAGTTCCATTTGAATTTCATACACCCTCTGAAAAAGATTCAACCTGAATCTTCCACAGAGAGAGGGTGAGTTTCAAATGGAACTACATAATGTGCTAATTCCATTTGAAATTCATGCACCCCCCTGTGGAGGATATTTCCAACATCTTCCACAGGGGTAGTGTGGATTTTAAATGGAATAGCTTAATGATACAAGCTGTTAAGTCTTGACATAAAAAATTATTACATCAAGTTTCAGCACACAGGAAGTAGCAGGTTGCATTTCCACACACTTTTATGTTATTACAAATTAAAAATTAAAAAAGAATATTATTATTTCTATGAAAACATTTTATAAAATACTTTTAGAATATTAAAATGAATGCTTCAATTTTGCTTGAAGTTTGGAAGAAAAATGGTCAGCGTATAAAAAATGGACGGATTTAATAACTGCTGAATTATTAATTCTATGAAAACATTTACATTTTATAAAATACCTTTAGATTATGACAATGAATGACTTCAAAGCTTTAAAAGTTTTTACTTTTAAAGTAAATGGTTGGCATATATCAAAAATGGACAGATTTTGCAGATGCTGTTTTTCTGTCACCAATGCTTGTTTTTGCACCTGCTGCATTATTGACATTCAAATATTTGTCTACGAGTATTGAATGTGTCATTGCATACAAAATACGCCATGTATCGGAAGTGTTAAAAGGCACTTTAAAATCGGAGGGAATATTTTGAAACATTTTGCATATTTGAGATATTTCAAGGGGAAATTGTGACATGATCTTGTTATGAGTTAGGCAGACAGCCAAAAATGGATTTGTCTTTCTGTTAAATTCATGTCTGCCACACTCATAACGATCTGATCCAATCAGACCAAAGCTGACAATAATGAAATTGTAGGCAAAAATAAGGAGCAATAAGAAACATTAGGAAATGAACATATGTGACGCGATCAAGCAAAATCAGTTGGAACTCGGACATATTAAATTTTCAGTTTCTTATAAGATAGTAAAAAGATTTACAAAGCTGCATTTTGTAGAAAACCTCATTGATATTGAACAACCCGTTCCAAAGATATGAGCAATTAAAGAGTTTCCAAAACAATAGGAAACAAAAGGAAATGTTTTCCTATGTTTGGCTATATCTCAAAATCAATATTTCCGAGTTCTGACTGATTTTGCTTGATCGCATCACATAATGAGTTCACAACTTTGCAATCACTACAGGAGCTATTTTAGGGGGAAAAGTCACTGCACACTGGCAAATGTATAGTTTCCTGGTGGACTTTGTAAACACCATCATCGATGCTGATTGCATGATTGAAATTTCTGTAAAATATCATGTATTTTGATTGATGATCTAGTACCGGTAAGGTATAATGATGAATCATGAACATATCAGGAAATAATTTATTGTTGTGATATAAAATCAAAACAATCACACTGAATTTTATGCACAAATTGTTTTTTCAAGGTTCTTCACTAAAAGCTTAAGTCTTTTAAAATGAATATTTAAGGTACGTAAGTAATGAATATGTTCACTTTCATTCATGCTATGCTATATATTATTTAATCATTCACTATATTGAACAAAATAATTCGAGAGGTCTATTAAATCAGGCTTGCACTTTAGGGTTCATCACATTCATGGTGTTCATTCAAAATAAGATTTGCAAATAATCAGTTGTCAAAATATTGAGCAAAATACGGAATTCTATTAATCATGGTTTGTTTTTTGTTTGAGGTGCCCCTCCTCTAAGAGAAAGAGATTTTTTGGCTGATTTTAACCCCCTATATTTGCACAATTTTCTAACTCTGAGGGGAACCCCTTTGGGTGTCCCCCAATTTCACCAAATAGAGTCGTATTTGCTGATAAAATTTGAGCAAGAGGCAGACATTTTTTCAGGAGTGGTCCCTATGAAATGAGGTTTTTAAGAAAAGGGATGCTGAAGTGTTGATGAGGTGTTGAGTGTATGCGTTCAAAAGCCGGCGAAAATGTGACATTTTTACCTGAAAGTGACCGTACAAAAGGCTCTACTATTTAGCATATCTACTGTATATATGTGACATGATCAAGAGGAATGAGTCAGATGTCGATAATATTGTTTTTGAGATATTGGCAAAAATAGTGTTCAGATTCTTTTGTTTTATTATTCCTAGTCATTGATAAATTGCTCATAACTCAGCAACCAGATACCCCAATCAAAATGTAGCATATTTCGTAAACTGCCAGAAAATGCTGTAAAACACTTGAAAATTGCTGACTTATAACTCATTCCCCTTGATCATGTTACATATTTCAAGCACAGATTTTGAATTGGCACTGTACAGACTGCTCAAAATAGCCTCTGAACTGCCAGGGATGTGGGAATTTCAACTTTGGTTTGAATGGATCAGATCAGATCATGTCACAATTACATAATAAAAACACAAATTATACAATTTGCCATAGAAATGTAACAGGATTAACTACCATAGCAATAGGTGAAAACAATTTTTGAATAAACGCACTGCATTAGTACGTTCATGTGGTACCTCTGCACTGAACCATAGATGTCAAAGAACAGGGATAAAGACCTGGATCGTAATTCTATAGAATATTCATATCATGCTGATCACTCACACCTGTAAGATCAGTAGTATCTTTGAAAAGAGCTGTATTGTATTTAATCTATTGTTGCAGACATACACAGGTGATGAGTGCAACCAGTTAATCCTGTTACAGCATCACTTCTACAGCGAATTGAGAATGTATGTATCCCAATTACATAATAACAGACAATACAATCATGGTTTCAAACCACAATGTTGGAATGTTCGGCATAATTATATACATGAAATATTCGAGACAATACATAACATTAGGCTAAGACATTATAATATGACCTTTGTAAACCCTTGCATATTTCTGATATGTTGCATACATCTTAAAGAATCAATTATCAACAGTTGTGATATTATTTCTCATAACCACACAGGCATTGTGCTATTCCAGGTGAAATCCATACACACCTAATGGAAGACATGACCTAAATCTCCCCCACAGGGAGTGTATTTCAAATGGGGTTACCTGAATACAGGCCTTATATTAAGTATGCCCCGATCAGGAGTTAAAATGAGCTCCTGGTCCCACAGATGGCTCCTGGTCAAATAGTTTGTAGTGTAAATTATTGGACACACCAGGAGCCAAAATTTGGCAACAATAGGGTAAAAAAGCATGGGTACCTGCTTAATATAAGCCCTGTCTGAATGGGTGACTGCATTTAAAATATACACCCTCTGTGTGGCAGATTAGGGGCTATGCCTTCAAAATATTACAAAGAAGCCAAAAAATCAGGTTCGAAAAAAAAAAAATCATATAATAAGATCATACATCATGGCTTTAACTAAGGGGCTAAGCTTTTTTTCCAAGCAAAAAATGAATTTAAAAAAAATTCAACATATTATTTTTCCTCAAACATTTTGTTTTTACAAAATGAAATCAATAAATCCTATGAAAATCAATTTGCAATTTTCCTAAAACTTCCTAACCTACTCTGCATTAATTGATAATAAATATTTGTGATTTGATGCATAATTTGCTATCAATCCTGAAAGGCCACCTATAGGACACAACTTGTTTTTTATAGCTTTTTCCGGTCTCAAAATAAGTGTCAAAAAGTGATTTTGTTTGATTGAGCATGTTAATCAATACTATTTTATCTCCATTCATGACATCCCACTTCCTGCCCCAGTGCCCAGGAACCACTTATGTCTTCTATTGTCTTGCTAATTTCCTTTTCCTTTATGTCCATGTCACTATATATATGCATATTTGTGTGTTGTCTTGTCACTTTGCCTTTGATAAAGATCCTGCTAGGATCGAAAGCTCAGGCCCCTAAACTTTGAAACAATACTATTTTAATTAGCCCAACCCATTTTAAAACTAGCATCTGGTGCCAAGTATTGTTGTTTATTTTGAAATAATTTCCCTAATTGAATAAATTTATGTATTCACATTGAGAATTCCCTTGTAACAAAAGTTACAAAACAGTCAAGACAGAGATGTGACCAGTTCGACAGCCTCATCTCCCATATTCCAAAAATCCTGAAAGGCCACCTACAGGACACATACTTGTTTTTCATAGCTTTTTCCGGTCCCGGTTTCCGGTCTCAAAATAAATGTCAAAAAGTGATTTTGTTCCCAACGAATCATGCGTATGGTTGAGTATGTTAATCAATACTATTTTAATTAGCCCAACCCATTTTAAAACTAGCATCTGGTGACAAAAATTGTTGTTTATTTTGAAATAATTTCCCTAATTGAATGTTGTATGTATTCACATTGAGAATTCCCTTGTAACAAAAGTTAAAGGAAGGTGACCTGATATATTTGAGAAATCAAATTCTTTAAAACTTTCGTATGACATAAAATGTTGTCCCTTTCAAACATTCAAGCTAAAAGAGCACGTAAATGTTTCTTGTAAATGTGACCAATTCCTTATGGAATTACTGACATTTATACAGTGTGATACTGGTAGTCTACAGTGTTTTTATTAATGATATTCATCATGAGGAGTGTAATAAATTGATATCAAATGAGATCTTATTTTTCTTATTAACATATTGAAATTAGGAGTTCCAAATCGGTGTATTTCTGAAGATATCATCAAAAATCTGTTGAATTAGTCTCAAACGTGGTATACCACAGTCGAGACTAATTCAGCAGTTTTTTTTGAATGATATCTTTGGAAATACACCGTTTTGGAAGTCCAAATTTCAATATGTTAATGAGAAAAATATGAGCTTTCACCTGATACCAAAATTCGCATTTTGATGGGGTAAAGTGGGGAGATGAGGCTGTCAATCAGGTTACCCACCTTTAAGAGATGTTACCAGATCGACAGCCTCATCCCCCTCTTTATCTTATCAATAAGGAGATTTTGGCATCGGGAAGAAAGCTCATAGCTACATATATTAAATTGAATGGATCTTCATTTTCAACAAGTACTGCTGTTTTACTTTTTTTTTGCCAAATTTTCAATTTCAAAAATACCTAATGACAATTTGAATGACTTATCCTTCACTTTTAAAGCAATTATAACACAATTTTAACTTTCTACTTTTGCTGGAATCACTGAAGGGGCCCTTAAATTTGCGTATCTAACCTCCTCGCAACATGTGCGAAATCAAATACCTCTTAAAATAAAAGTAGCTTATAACAATATTAACAGAAATGCACCTCTGAATGCTGCAAAAAATGCTACAACCTCACAAAAAGTAACACATCCATTATAAATACACCTATAGCTTCAGAACTAATAATCGTTTTCACAATATTTTAACATAAAAAAAGGATGATTTATTTATGCGCACTTTGATATCCCCATTCATTCAATATTAACAACAGTGTTTTGAATGAAAAATACCAGAATTTAAAAGTTGCAGCTGTTTGTATTGATTTGAAGTCGGCGTGAAGATAATGGCAAACTTTACGTGCCACAATGCTTGCATATTAACCATTGATTACTGTAAACTGCAACTTTTAAATTCTGGTATTTTTCTTTAAAAGCACTACTGTGTTGTTAATATTGACCGATATTGGACAAATGGGGTATCAAAATGTACGTAAATACACTATCCTTTCTATGTCAAAATATTGTAAATACAATTATTAGTTCTGAAGCTTTAGGCGTATTTATAACGGTTGCACTACTTTTTGTGAAGTCTATTCCAGGTACCTTCATTCAGGATAAATGAACAGGATGCCATGTAAATTACAGTTAATGATACAAAATCATTTGCAGTTAATGATGGTACATTAGTTTATAATTTACAAAATAGCTTTGTTTATTGGCATATTGTCTAATGCCATTGCGTCTCATCATTACATGGTCTAACACCATTTAGTCTAAAACCAATGGCCTAACTAATGAACCAGTTACAGGGTTGTTGCACTGAAAACATCATTAGCAAAGAAAATTACCCACATATGTTGATAATTGATTCTATTATATAGTGTATAGAGCATCAGTCCTTGGTAATACAGAAGATAATGTATTAAAACAAATTGAAAGCTTAGGCTCAATTACCTTAAGTGTAAACCTAGTAGCCGATCTGTAAGATAACATATAAACCACCCCCTCTCAGTCTCTGTTTGAAAGGTTTCGGACCTCAGCTCAAGTTTCATAATGAATAATTCTCATTGTCATTAAATTTCATTACCACTTTCGACCAACCACTTTAACGAGTTGTGAAATGTGTGTTGGGTGCATGGCACACCTGTGTGTATCTTCACAATCATCAAATTGTACAAGATGTCATATTGGTCAATGGTCTTACGCATTACCTTCTCTGATGCACAAGAAATACAAAAAACTAAATTCGTCGTTGGGCACGAAAAACCACCTATGTACTTGTGGCCCCTGAACATGTTTAAAACAAAACTGCCAACATGTTACATAAGAGGTTTTGGTTTAAACATGTTCAGGAGCCAAAAACACATAGGAGGTTTTTCCTGCCCAGTGACGTAATGCTCTGTTCTGGTTTTTTTTTTATGTATGGCCACAATCTGGTCATGCACCTTTAATGTTTAGAATATCAAGATATGGTTCAAACAAAAGAGACAAGACAGGGTCAGAAATTTGGCGAGAATCCATTCTTGCAAAGATTCTCGTCAACAAAATTGCAAGAATCTAAATGGATTCTCGTAAATATTTCAATTTATCATACAAAGTTATATGGCGAGAATCCGTGGATTCTTACAAAATTCCACTGGGAGAATCCAAAAGTATTCTCGCACTTGGTTGCTAATTTCTGACCCTGCAAGAGTGTTTTGTATGTTTCATGTTTAATATTAAGAACACGGAACACATAATCTGTCTGGTATGCAACATTATTTTCTCTGTGGTCACCAAACACGGGAGGTTTACCTATGAAGTAAATGAAATAGCAGAATACTGAAAAATGATATGCCTCTTGTTAAATCCATGTTACGCAAGAATTCTCTTGCATTATAGAACAGGGATTAGCCAGCGTGGGCCTGCAACGTTCAGGAACCCTGTATGCCGCCCTTGTAGTACTGCAAGCTATGATCAACTTCAAGATATTATGTCCTGCAAGGTATGATCAACTTCACCCTGTCACTGCTGATGCTACTTAACTGGTTTGACCAATCTGACAGTGAAAGGTACTTGCGTCTCGGCTCCCGTCTTGGAGTACACCAATCTGACAGTGAAAGGTACTTGCGTCTCGGCTCCCGTCTTGGAGTACACCAATCTGACAGTGAAAGGTACTTGCGTCTCGGCTCCGTCTTGGAGTACACCAATCTGACAGTGAAAGGTACTTGCGTCTCGGCTCCCGTCTTGTAGTACTTTTGACCCAACCTCATCATATAGCTACTGCATGCAACTGTATTGTTGATTTCACAGCAGTCACTCTACTGGGTATACAACCAGTAGGGGATATATCTTGCCAGTTTTGTCTATCATTTCCATATACTGCTCTTATCACTGTAGATATATACACAGTTACTCTGCTTCTAGCATTGGTCAGCTTAAGACGACAGCATGGTGTTCCCTCATCTCCAATTGCTGAAATTTGAAAGTTAACAAAGAAAATATTAAACTGATTTTATTTTACACTAAACATCTTCACTGATGAAGTAAATCTTGATAATAGGCATAAATCTTGTTAATGATGTTTAATATCAATCAACATAACTATTCACACAAAGAATATATCTATATGATGTAAAAAATAACCTTTTCAACATTTGTTGCCACTTTTTGTAATTACTTGGTTACATTTACAGTATCATAGTGATAATCTTGCATAGCACAACACATGATTCTTACATAAATGACACTGTACTTTGACTACATATACCGTATTTCGTCAAATAGTCGCCCCCCTCAAATAAACGCCCCCACCACTTTTTTTTCAACCAAGATGTTTCAAAAATGCTGATATTTCCATGCTATCTTGTGTAGTAAGCTTACCAAGTTAGCACATGGTCGATAATAAGCGTCAATAATTGGCGAAAATCTGGATCAGAAACCCGGAATGAGCCAGAAGTCAGTGTTTCTAGTTCATAGTTCGCCATTTTAGCGTGTGTTTTTAGTTTACCTAATGATTTTAACGGGAATTATCGTTCTAAAATTGACCTTGAATAAACGCCCCCCCTTATGTAACGCCCCCGGGGGTGTTTATTTGACGAAATACGGTAGGTCCTCACGGGTCCCAACTACACGTACTGCAGGATTTTCGAGGTATAATTTTAAAGTTTGTACCTCTTTCAGCACATGAGTCTATTATGATTCTTTACAACTATATTTCCATGATTCAGAGTTTAAAACCAGGGCTGTCAGCTTTTCGGAATTGCTTGGCGTGAGATATTATCGGAAAGGGGCTTATCAGGACAGAATGTTACTGAATATGTTCCATCCATGTAATTATTTTTTTAAACTTTTTTTTGAAAAGAAATCCTAATGCAAGTAGTCTTACCTTTAACCTTATAACGTTGGAAGCCCCTCGTATCCTCTGTGACCTGGTAGACCTAAACATGAAGTCAGAAAAATAAAGAGTTGCAAATAGTGTTTTTTTTCTTCTATCTAATAGCCTAAAATCCATGACACATATATTTATACTCTAAATACAATGGTTCACATAATCATAAGCAATCACAATATCAACACTTTAGCTGACTAAGTAAACTAAAACCACAATATGGTCAATCTTGAACACGACATTGCATCAAAATGGAGTGTATCAAATTACATAGCACAATGTGAATCAAAATAATTATTGGCTTGGAAACATGTTCATCAATGTGAATCAAAATTGCCTTAAAGCATGTTCATCAATGGTAAAAAAGCAGCAAGTCTTCCTTTCACACACCGGATAAAAAGCTTTTAAACCTATAAAAACAGTGAAAACTTTGAAGAGCATAACTGCATTGTCATAATAACTAATCTATATAGAAAATCTATGAAATATAGAAGATGATTACACAATATCATAGATAACTTTGATACACTCACACCAAAGACATAAGACACAAAAAGTCTGCCATGTTTGGGTGTTGCTTATGGAGTGTAAAATAGTGTGCTTCATTTATTTTGCTATGCGCTCTGCAAATTTTGATCTATAGTGTGTGGTTGTTTCAACTTGTTATGCCAATAATATGCGCTAAGCGCTGCATGCCCAAGCCTTTGACATCAAGCTGAAAAATGTCAGTTATTGTTTGATTTTGGGCTTGTAACCAATAAATGCCAGAGGTACACTATTTGGCTTCCATGAGCAACAAACCAAGATGACAGCTTTACCATAGCATTATGCATGGGGATATTCTGAGTTGCTACTCTTTGGGTCTAATATCTTTGATTCACACACACAGAATGATGGTCTAGCTATCACAATGAGATAGATAGTTTGAAATATGGAATATGTTTTAGTACAGCACGTGATGACATATGGATCTACTACATGTAAACAGTGTGAAAAATCTGCTGGCAGAAGCATATTATGAACAAGTCAATACAAGGGCAAATTAAAGCCTTTGCTAAGGCTAAAAAAAAGATTGTTTTCTTGTCCATAGACCACTTTTTATAGAAGGGTCGGTCGGTTGATAATTTTTTCCCCCAAAAGTGACCAGCATGCCAACATCCATGCATTCTAACTCAGGTCTATAATTCGCTAAGGACCGGAGGCACAATCTGATGATTCAATTCTTGTCAACAACACTTTTGTATGTACAGGCTCCTTCCTCAAATGCACAAGTCTAATACATCAAGGTCTATAGAGAATTAGAAGAGATGTGACATTGCAGTTGTGATATTGGTTTATCAGACGGTGGCGAACATGAACTTCATGATTTTGAGCCACAGATAATAACTTTTTTGAGCTTCTTCATGTAGGGTGAGGTTCTTTTTTTTATGGAATAATTCAAGATGTTTGACAAAAATAGTACAGAGAAAAAAAGTTTCTCAAAAAAAGTTTGGTCGTAACTTTTGGGGCAGTCGGTCGGTCGGACGTAGGAAAAGCAAACAATCTTTTAATTTTGCGCCTATTCATGGTAGATGAAATTCATGCTTCACACACAATACTACTTTTTCTAGGGTACATTTCACTAACACTTGTCAAACCTATAACCTATCCATAGTAGTTGCGATGGGGTTAGACTTACAATGGGTTAAAGGACTTATGATGCGCTGTAAATGTTAGCGAAATGCACCCAAGTTAGAGAAATTCATTAGACAAAAATAAATGGTATGGAATTTTAAATTATGTATGTATGATCTACAACTAAATTAACATACTGTATAGCAGGACATTTTAGCAGTATTTATTCTTCACAATTTTCAACCTACAATCAAGGAATTTAATGTTGGCACACTCTGGCATAATAACTGTAAATCGCTGCCCCTCTCCCCAATTCAATGTTGATGAAAGCAATTTTGACATTGGGCTCTCCAGTCTCCCCAATATTGGTTGAAGGGGAATGGGGAGGGAAGGAGAAAGGGGAAGGTTTGTAATTCTCATCAAACATAGTTATACTAACTTCACTGAACTCTAAGAGCAGCAATGAAGAGTTCCAACATATTGTCAAAGTGTGTCAACTATATTTTTCTTTGATTGTAGCTTGGGTACTTTTGTGTTTAGTTTTTGGTTTCAAAGATCTACACATTAAACACTATATACGGGTCATAAATATTTTTGTGGGCTTTTAAATTCAGATTTCTGAAATTAACCTTCAAAATAAGAACCTAGCAAAAATGCCTGCTATACAGTTTGCAAAATTATGACCTAGTCAATGAATAAAACCAGAGAAGACAGAATTTGCATCCTCAATGTGTATGAACAATACTTGAGTTGTGCATTCTGTACCATGCCTAATCCAATATATGACAAGTTTACCCATCGCATTACACATGGAATTAGTATGCAATCTGTCTTCTCTGTTTAATTTCTTTGGATCTACTAGATGGAGCAGCAACATCTAAAGAATACTAAGCATACATGTACTCTCATACCATAAAGCACTATATAACTGAACTGATCCATTTAAAGTACACACTCCCTCTGGAAGATTTAGGTAATGTCTTTTCCAACTGGTGCGTGGATTTCAAAAGGAATGAACACATTAGGCAGTTCTAGTTGAATTTCATACACCCTCTGAGAAAGATTTAACCTCAATCTTCCACTGAGGGAGGATGAGTTTCAAATAAGAAAGAGTTGGTTACTGTGCTAATTCCATTTGAAATTCTTACTCCCCATGCGGAAGATATTTTCAAAATCTTCCCCAGAGGGAGTATGGACCTTAAATGGACTATCCCATTACAACACACCAGTCATGATAAACTAAACATACGATAGGGCAGCTTTTCTGCTGTATGCAGATTGCCTGCTGTTGTTGTGACTATATACTGTGGTGGTTCACAGCATATTTCTCTATTCTGTAACCTGAAAGTTGCTGATGATTGCCTCGGCTGCTGTTGCTGATCCTGATTTGCTCTATGTAGCAAATTGTGTGCGAGTGCAGTGTGGATGATGTAAACACAAGAACGATTGCATTCAATACGTATTTTAACTTAGAAAGTGGTAGCTTTCATACATCTTTGTTTTGGATGTTTGTTAGTGGTCTGGCACTATTTCAATTAATGTGTATCCACATATCCAGTATAAGGTGGAGCATGACCTATAAAATGCTCTGCATGCTAGCCATAGGCTTCAACATAAAAAGTCCCCAGTTTAGAAATATTTTCTCCAAATATTGTAAGAACCACTGAACCAATACTAGGCTTGTTTGTACTCATTTTGATGCAATTTTCATGCTGATTCTAAATATGGTCATGAAAATTTACAATTCTCAATTATTTCTAAATTATTTAAAGAAAACTATTTTAATGACCATTTGGGCGGGTCTAACACAAAAACCTTTTCTTCAGCTTATGGGTTAGCTGTGAATTATAATACTGTCACCATGCAAATGAAATCTACCACACAGAAACACCACACAATGTTATCCAACTAACTTGATTTGACCCTCACCTTAAACTGATACTATCAGGAGCGCTACCCAGTCCTTCTCTACTCCCAACTCTAATACTATTGTTATTGTTCAAATCCGGCCTGTGAGCCAACGGTGCTGGTCCAGACATCAGCGACAGATTCAGGGGTGCTGCTGGACCCGACTGATGACCTGGTGGTGGTGGTGCATGCGCTACCCTGATCAGGTTGGGAAAGTTGGGTCCACTGTTGGGATATGATGTCGGCGGTTGGGTGCCGTACTCTCCGGCTGATGATGTTAGGTTGGCAGCACTGGATGCATTGACTAATCTGGGATTACTTCTATGTTGTGGTGCACCTGAAAGACAAGAGTAGTTTGATTTTATAAAAAAAAAAAGGTTCTCTTGCATTTATTGTATTGATATAAAACAAGAATTAGGCGACGAAAAAAATAACCCTGTTCGGCCCGACCGACAACGATTTTGAACAAATTGGGGGAAAAAATGACCTGTACAAATGAATGGAAATTTCAGGAACAAATTTTTTTTTGTATTTTCTTAAATTGCAAATTATTTACAGATTTTGGTGATTTTTGAGTCATTTCACACAAAAAAAAAAAAGAGGGCCGACCGATCGACCCTACTTGAAAGGTCTGTCCGCCCGTAGAACAGGGTTTCTTTTTTTTCATCCCCTTATCGTACAATTCTTTGGTAATGAAATATACATTAATCATTAATGTTAATTCTTTGTGTAATTGTGTATGTTGGTTTTACGATTAAACATCTGACGACTTCAAAAAAAAAAAAAGTTTTATTAGGACCTAAACCTTCTCCTTCTTCCTAGCCTAAAATGGCTAAGTATTACTTATGCACAGGCTATGTGTGCACAGTGAATTATCTATGTACAATGGATCCTAGGATTGGGGGTTGTGCTGATAACAGACCGAGATGATCTCCTATTCTTTTAACCCCATGAGAACTACCTGCCGATTGGCCAAAAAGAAGTTTTCATTATCAATTGGCCCAATCAGCAACATTGGTAGAATAATTTCACCACGCAAAACAATTGGGTGAATTATTTGCAAAGATTCATTCTGATTGGTGATTCAAGTGAAGATATCATGTAATTGACCAATCAGAGGCAATGTTAGATCAGCAGATAGAGCTCAGGGGGTTAAAGGTGTCTGGTCACCTTTAACATGCCAGGTGTTGGTCTTCTGCTGCACAAGACATAAAGCTTAAGCTTTGCCAGGGGTAATAATTAGCCCAGCATTGACATTATGCTAGTGATACATTTTATATGTAACCTGCTACCACCAAATGAACGTAAAGAAGCAAGTTTGCTGTTTCGAGACATCCAAGCTACTGCGTTGGTGTTCTTTGTTTCCCATGCACCTGTTCAAGCCAATAGTATGTCTGTATGTCCTTTGTGAATGTTGGCACAATGGATCATTCATGAAGGACATACTACTGGCTTGTACAGATGCACGGCAAACAATGAACATCAGCAGCCAGGATGTCTCGAAACTACCAATTTGCGACTTTACGCCCATTTTGTGGTAGCAGGTCACATATCTCTGGCAATCCAACTCACCATCTCTCCTTTGTCCAGCGCTAAGAACCCTCCTCTGCTGACCACCTGTCACATGACCACCATAATCACCCTGTGGGTGTCCGCTAGCTGCCAAATTGGCTCGGCTTGACGAGGAGCTCGTCACCCCATGATTATCACTGTCCAATATATTAGTTATATGCTTCCATTCGTGTTCAGGTATGACAGTACTCATGTAGCGATTGTCTCTAGTGCCACCAAGATGGCCTTTTCTTGCCACATATTTATGTCTTTGTGTGAGTGTCGAGTGACTTTGGTTCTGATGGTAGGTGGTGCTGTTATGAGGATGGATTTGACCCATGACCCGACTACTTTTGTTTAGTGCGTGTTGCCACTGGCTACTAGTGTGGCCTGATGGATGAGGTAGTTTAGCCGTCAGAGAGACAATCTGTGTAGAAATGGTTCAGAGAACATTGTTAATGATTTGTAAAATACTGCGTAAAAAATATGAGAAGATTGAAAAATAAAATATTAACCTATAAATGTCTGTCTGTTTGTCTATGAAAATATTTTAATAGTTAGTATTGTTAGAATTGAAATTTAATTATAGCAGCAGTCTCAAGCTTCATCACTGAAAAAGTAGCTCAGTTTCAGTATTTTTAATATCCTATTGGTGCACACTGAGATAGAGGATTAAGTTCTGTTAAAATCTGACTGAAGCACTGAGTGACAATGATAATTTTGATACTGATAACAATGATGATAACAATAATGATTATAATGAGGGGTGACAATTATCACCAAGGCAAAAAACTTCATACTTTCATGTGCATAAGAATTAATGCATTATGTGATCTCAAAACATGCAAGAAACAAATTAGTTCTTTCTCAGCTATTTTTTAATATTAGCTATGTTATTTGCTGTTAATTAAATATGAACAATGTCAAAAATATTATGCAAAGGCAAGTTATATGCACATAGCATAAATCAAAATAGTTAGTAAATATCTAATATTACAATATAGCTTAATGTTAAGCTCTACATTAGCTTTCAGAGAAGAAAAGACCTTTATTGTCTGTGGTGCGTGTACACAGCATAAACACGGATGTGGGTTCTGATTGGCCAATTCAATCATCCCACAATCATAACAACAGACCGGTAAACGGTCATTTGATTGGCCAATTACGAGTCAAAGCTGCATTTGGCGCTCATGAAGGGTCGCAAAGGGAATACAACTCCCAGGTCTGTATTCAGGGGCATACCAGGACAACCGAGCCAGGGGGGAAAATTTCCAAATGTCCCACTGACAGGGCTGAAATATGGTTGCCAACTAGAATGGTTAATTGTTGATCCCAATTTTGTTCACAAGGGTGCTTGAGAATCTATAAAGTGTGGGGTTCATCTTGCTCCCGTATTTAAGAGACTTTTTTCTGAGCCACAGAGGCAACTTGCCCTCCCTGCCCCTGGTTGGTAGGCCGCTGCCTGTGTTGCTCAGGGCGCATGCTGATCAGAGCAAGAGAGGTAGATACTTCTATGTATGCTAGTGTAGACTAAGATTCATGGTTAGGTTAAGTATTCAGATCTGTGTTTAAGGTTCAGATACAATTATGGTTAGGGTGGTAATCATAATAGTATGGTTACCAGCATTTAGTAGACATTAGGGCAAATGGTAAGACAGTACATGATGCCTGTTAAGCATTCTGTCACCCAAGGTGTTAGGCAAATCACACAATATTTTAATAGATTAGTTGGTGGTGTGCTATTAGCCTTAGAATATAGGGGTAAGTATTAGTATTTAAGTTATGTCAGTCCAGCTATTACAGAGGGAGGTTGCATCTAGCTGGGCACAGCACACATTATTCACCTGATGAGGATGTATAGATGTATGGGATGGATATGTAGGGTTATGAGCCTTAGGAATAGTCCCATCACCATTGATATTAATAACATTGCTGAATGATAGCTGCAATCCTTTGATGGGCACTTGCTGATTATTATCAACCTAAATAAAGCAAATGCAAATAAAAACATGTGGAGCAAAGTAGGTGTTAATGGATGGCAGTTAAGCATATAAATGTTGGCATGAGCAGCTGTTGCATGCAGTCAGTATTCAACAATGGTGTTTGGTTAATACAAGTGTTTATTACAACTGTCCTCATTAGAAAGTGAGAAGCACATTGTGTCATGCACTCATGTAAAATAAACTAAAACACACTGATTTAGGGAACAAACTAAAAGTATGATGACATCCTATAAATGCAAGTGCTATCATTAGGAGGCTGACCCCCTCCCTTTAACGAAAGTGTGAGATATAAAAAATTCCAACCCCAAAAGTTCAACTTTGACTGATAATTTAAATGATTTTTTATAAATGTTACCAGACTTTTTGACCCAGCTAAAGGACTTTTGTTTATAGGACATCGTCGAACTTTTGATTTGTTCCCTCACACCTGGCATGGCTGTGTAACAAGAACATGACTGAACATTTAATTATCACCCAATACACTATAGCATGTGCAAGTATAGGTAGTGGGTGGCGGTTCCAAAATCACATAAAGCTGTGGTCCAGTGCACAGAGCAATCATCTCTGTGCACAATAATTGGCAGACTTGTTCAAGAGGAGAAGGGGAACCACTCCTGGGTCTTGCTACTTGTATTTTAGCATCAAGGGCCAAAGCAAGTTAGCTATAATGTGCCAACGGACAAACTCCATAAAGAAGTAACATAGAGAATCAGTCATCTCAGTAATGCTTTTGAGCAAAAACAATAGCCAACATAACAACATTGAACAAAGTAAAGAACAACCAACAACAAAACATCTGAAATAGAAACAACTCAACTCAATACGTTTGTGAAGACTATCATTCATCCAGGTATTAATAACTAAGAATTTGAGATTATAATCTGCCATTCAAGTCCAAGTAGATCAGATTATAATCTAATTCTTAGAAATCAACTCAATCATAACAAAATAACTAACCCATAAACAACAAGTTGAGATAAAATAAAACTGAACTGATGAAATAAACTGAACTGAACTAGACTAACCTGAATCTGATCAGACAAAGAACTCATATCTACACATTCTTCCTGATCCGGCTGAGACCTACTAAAATCCCTCCTACTCATCCCGCCACCACTAGTACTACTAGATCCCTCTCCTCTAATATCCGACTGCACTTGAAGAAAATGCGGGCTTTTATTCAAATCACACAATCCTCTAATACAATCATCTGACTGCCAGTACGTTGCCTCGCATATGCCACTTGTAACACATGCCCTACCATCGCTCCCTATATTATTGTGTCTGTCTAAAACATACACATCTTCGTCACCTTCAGAATTATGTCTTGAACGCTTGCGGTGACCCGACACAAATAACCCTTCTCTTTGGTACTGAGCCATCTGTTCTCGTTGGTGCAGGTTATATGAGTATATTTCGGGTCGAGGTTGTCTAGTTCTATAAAGCCCTGTATGTGTATTTTTCTCGGATTCGTGAGGTGACCTTTGACCTATCTGTGATTTCTGGTTTGGCGGAGGTTCGAGGTGTAAATAATGAGTCATGCGGGTGCCTATTCTGTTGCTTCCGAGAGAACGTGCCTTCCAAGCACGTCTCAGCTGTTACAGATAAACACATGCATTTTAAAATAATGATCTTCATATTCATATATTGTTGGTGGTATACTTACTTTGCAACAATCTTTCTCTAATGTACTATTTCATTTACAAGTTATATTTTTTTGAATGCCAGAATTGAAGATTAAGGTAAATTTTCAAAAAGGTATCAAGCTGAAATGTTGAAGAGTTTTTCCCATGTCCCTTGCGCACATTAGATATACATGTATATACATGTGTGTTTGATCACGCTAAATTGTAAAAGTTTTTAATTTTATTTTTTTCTACTACATATTTTTTACATTTTACAGACAATTTAAACAAAAATCAGCTGCAAAAATTCAGTTTCAAATGTGATTCTGACTGAATTGACAACACTATCTATAGAATTGCATTTATCATATTGGGAGACTATAGGTACAAAATAACAAAAAATTTGGCGTTGTTGAATAATAAAAAATAAAATAGCACATAAAATAAAATAATTAGATTTAAGTCCCATGAGACATACACAAAAATTTTGTTTGACCTCTTAAATGACAATGCACTGATGACCATGACGTTGGGTACATGTGCTATTCCAGTTGAAATCCATACACCCTATGGAAGACATGACCTTATTCTCCCACACAGATTTTATATAGAGTCACATATATTGCAGTAGCCCTATTTGAAAATCACAATCCCTGCGTGGAAGATTAAGGTCACGTCTTCCATAGGGGGTGTATGGATTTCAACTGGAATTTACCCATTATCTATCCACCACTTTGTGGTGGATAGATACACACATGAAACAAATGAAGGCGCTGAAAAAATGGGGGGATATATTAGAGGGGGGCTTTAAGGGGGACTTTAATAAGAGAGAATTTGGTATACTACAACTTTTCATAAATATTACCAACTCAAGAAAAGGACACCAAAAAAATACCACATAAAAGCTGAGGGAGGCTGGGAACACTTACACTTGCCTGTCTTTCTGCATTCTTCATCACTCCTACAGTACCCGGTGTACAATGTAGAAGCCTATAGACATGCTCTACTACTCCTAGACCTCTCACTAGATTGTCTCGCTGTAATAAGGCACTGATTCTCTCTAATTCTTCTTCTTCTAGAATGTCCATTGGCTGCGATGTGTCAATTAGATCGCCATCAGCTTTACTCTGGAAATTAACAAATGTGTGCAGATTTTAATTGCAATATCTTTTCCCAGTTACTTACATGTATATAGGGTGTATCAAAATGATCGGTACCCACCAGCTTTGTCGTCTAAAGAAACGCTTGCTTCTTTCAAATTTGACATTAGATCCTCTTGAATTGACTACAATTTTCAGTGTTATGACCTTTTCTTACATAAATCTACAAATAAGGTGGATGTTATACTGCATTTTGACGTGGCAGTCTTGGTCATGTTCACTGGTTATTGATGGGTACCAATCATTTTGATACACCTTGTACAACAGTGCATGAACTTGATATCAGTTATGCACAAAACAGTCACCACATTTTTTGTTTACATATCGTTTTGTTTTTAGGCTCCGCAGGCTTCAAACACTAGCTTCCAGAGAAAAAACACACTCTCTTTTTTGTGGTGCGTGTACACAGCGTACCCACGGAAGTGGGGTTCTGATTGGCTAATTCAACCGTCTGATAATCATAACAACAGACTGGTAATCTGATTGGTCGATTGCGCGTCAAAGAAGCATTTGGAAAAGAGCAGTGCTCATCAAAGCCAGGACTATGCTGCTCATTAACATGGCGCACATGTCAATCAGAGCAAGAGAGTACCATACTTTTCTGGAAGCTAGTGTAGCCAAGTTTTATTGTCACAAGCTCTGTATAAACTACTAAATACTAATTTTCACATTATTTAAAAAATAGGGTGTATTTACTTACATCCTGTGACTTGGACGTGCCTGCTCTCTTGGTGAGGGCTACTCTGGGCACAAAGTTCCTGCTCCTAGTCCTCCCAGGACTCTCTGGTCTTAGACCGCTGTCTCTCCTACTGGATTTCTTCCTCAACATCATCTCTAGTTTCTCCTGCTTGGCTTGGATTTCTGCTCGTTGTTGTCTGCAATAATTGCAAATTATTTCATGTTAAGAAATGCTCAACCAAAAAACAAAGATACAAAGTGAATGTTTTACATCGTTCACCATCTTTTGAATTTCAAGATGAAAATATTTGAATGTATTCAAAATACAAGGAGTGGAGTATGAAAAGAACTAGTGGAGGCAAAATAGTGAACTACTATAGTTCGTTCAGCTCGTAATCGGCGGGTTTTATAACATCGCGGATTAATATCAATATATTTTATTTCGGGAACTGTCTTGTGACAACTCGCCAGAAGTATCACAAATTGTTATAAGTCTATATTTTGTCTATATTTTATTTAACATGAACAATATTAGTCCCAAACAAAAATGTTTGGTAGACTCATAACCGGTGCGATCTTACCTTTCCGATGTTGATTAAGATACTTCTTGCATCGATCCCGAGATGCGGAAAAAACCAATAGTCATTTTGTCCCACATAAATGAATAAATAACAAAAACCCCGATCCCCGAGTGGACTCACCCATTCGGTGGCGTCACACTACGATAATCACCCTTATCCGACTTGGGCAGCCCCTACTCGCCAAACTTGTAGGGGGCGGCGGGGTCGGGATAATCAACATCGGAAAGGTAAGATCGCACGGTTATGAGTCTACCAAACATTTTTGTTTGGGACTAGACTCAGTACACCGGTCGATCTTACCGTTCCGATGTTGATTAAGATACTTCTTGCATCAACATCTGAAAGATCGATCTAGCAAGTAACCGACGGATGGAGGTACAAGATTGGCCAGCATCTGATAAGGATCGGGAGAGTGGGTAGCATGGTAATCGCGAGGTCAAACTATTTCCCCCCCTCACGGCGGAAACAGAAAGACTACGTGAACAGACAAAAACCCTGAACTGAAAGTTCAGTGGTTAAGAATAGAAACACTGGTTCTTACCATGTTGGAATTCTGATTGTCCGCCAAAAACACCTGATACCCAACCACCGTATTATCTCCGCAGAATAGCCCTGGAGAACTGAACGCCTGGTCGTTGGTTTACGTTTTTAGTAAACCGTGGAAAAGGACGACGGGTTCTTCCAAGACACAGCCTGACAAATCTCTTCTATGGGGACCCCCTATGGTAGGCCCACGAAGATGAGATAGATCTGGTTGAGTGGGCCTTGGGGCGGCGTCTTTTGCCGCCCCGAGTCCACCAACACCTGGACCAGCCACCGTGCCAGAGTCTGTTTAGCGGCTGGACCGTGCGGTTCTGCGTGAGTGATAAATAAGCGGTCATGAGCCCCTCTTAAGGTTTGTGTTCGGCCAAGGTAGTGCTGTAGCGCCCTCACCGGGCACCACAACCTGTCTTCGGCTATTGACGAACCCTGCCCAATACTGGGGAGGAAGAGGGGCGAGTGTCGGAATGTACTTCGCTCATTTTTTGCAAGGAAATCCGGGCGAAGAAACAGCGTCGCCCGTTGTTAGTAATCACGGAGGCTGACTTGAGACTGCGTGCAACTCTGAGCAGCGCCGTCCCGAAGCCAACGCCAGAAGAAAGGCCGCCTTTAAGAGTGACGTATTTAAGGGTCGCTTTTGACAGGGGCTCAAAAGGGGACCCTTAATATACTCCAAGACTGTGTTGAGGTCCCATGGAGGGACCACCTTCCTAACCGGCGGGCGCTCGTTGAACATACCGTCGAGAAGAAGACTTAGGGACCCATCTGAATTGATAGTCGACCCGTCGTCGAAGCCTCGATGAATCGAGAGAATGGCTGACTTATAGTTGGCTATCGTTGCCTGCTGAAGTCCTGACCTGAACTTTTCTGTCAGAAAATCTGCCACTAGAGGCACAGAGGCTCTAGTGGGAGATGTATTTCTCTCATCGCACCATGCGTAGTAGGGAGCCAAACGCTGACTATACGTGCACGGAGGGTAGACTCGCGTCTACCCCGGCGATGAGAGAAGCAGCTTCTGATGAAAAGCCTCCCTCCGCCGCACGTTCCCTGATAAGGGCCACGCAGCTAACTGCAGGTGCTCTAGTGGTAGACTTGGTACCTCTCCTCCGGGCATCCGGAGTAGATTTAATAACTTCGGGGGTACTCGCGGCTGTGCCGCTAGTAGATCCACCATCGGTCGAAACCACAGGTGTTTCGCCAGAACGGTGCTATCAGAATGACGTTGCAATCCTCCCTCCCGATCTTGGTCACCACCCTTGCGAGTAGCGAGATCGGGGAAAGCGTAAGCAGTCATTCCTCCCCAGTCTCACGGACAGAGCGTCCACGGCGAATGCCTGTGGGTCTGCGACCCTCGAGCAGTACACCGGCAGCTGATGATTGCGATGAGATGCGAACAAATCTATCGAGGGGTGGTACATCACCTCGAAGATCGTCTGGGCGACCTGCGGAGCAAGGGACCATTCTGTAGGTCCCGACACCTTTCCTCGTGACAGATCGTCCGCGAGGATGTTGGTGACTCCGCTATGTGCATCGCTCTCAACGTAATCTGCCTGGCCTTGCACCACCCTATCAGGCGTGGTGCGTGCAGGCACAACCGTGGTGACCTTGTGCCCCTTGTCTGTTGAGGTAGGCCACCACGGTTGTGTTGTCCGTTTGGACAACGATATGAGATCCACGATCACCTTCTCGAAATGCTGGAGAGTTCTCTCCACTGCCCAAAGTTCGAGAAGGTTGATATGGAACTCCGTCTCCGTGGCCGACCATAGGCCGAGACTGAGTCCCGTGGATGTGGCCCCCCCAGCCCAGTTTTGACGCGTCGGTCGTCACTACGTGACGCACCGCTGGTGCAGGGAACCTGACACCTTGAGTCAAATTGGGCTGATGGGTCCACCACCAGAGTTCCTCTCGCGCGATCTCCGACATCGAACCGCGAGGATATTGGGTGACGACTGGGCCTGTAAAAGGCTAGAAGGTGTAGTTGTATAGGCCTCATGTGAAAGCGGCAGTACGGTACGAGGTCTACCATACTGGCCATAAGGCCCAAAACCTTCATCCATGCCACAGCGGGTGCTCCCTCTGACTCGGCCAAGAGTCGGGCACACCTCGCCATGTTCGTCACCCTCTCGGGTGAGGGCGCCGCGATCCCCTCCTTGAGGTTGATCTGGGCCCCTAAGAATAGTGGTGTCTCGTCGGGACCAAATTGGATTTCTTGGCGTTGATCAGAAATCCCAGGTCCGCACCGTCGGACTACTAACTCCACGAGACACTGTGTCTCCAGTGGGGTGCGTCCGTAAATGAACCAATCGTCCAGGTAGCAACACATGTTGACTCCCCTGCGCTTCAGGTACGCTGCCACCGCCTGACCAGGAGTGTAAACACTCTGGGGAGGTGGACAAGCGAATGGCAGGCATCGAAACTGGTAAGTTTGACCCTGTACCTTGAAGGCGTAGAAACCTCTGATCTTGAGGTGCGATCGAACATGCAGATATGCGTCCGAGAGATCTAGCGATGCCGCCCACATACCCTTGATGGGGCAGGCTAGCACCGAAGCGAGAGCCTCCATTCTGAACCGCTTGGGCCTGATGAACTCGTGCAACGGCTCGAGGCTCAGAATGGGCCTCCAGGCGCCGGTCTTCTTTGGAGCCAGAAAAAACGTGCTCCAAAACCCTTGGTGAAAGGGGGTAGACCGGGACAATCGCTTGCTTCGTGAGAAGCTGAGTGATCTCTGACAGTAGTGCCCGACGCTGGGGGCCGTCTGGCGGCACTACCGTGGACCTCTGAATCGTGCAGGCGCCTGAGGGTGGCTGGTAAATTCCAGCCTGTAACCCCCACTGACCACTGACAATACCCAGGCGCCGGTGAGATGGCATGCCATCTCTGGGCGTAATGCACAGCGGCCGCCCACAGGGGAATCCCTGTGGAAGTCCAAACCTGCCGGCATGGACTGTCGACCGCCGTGCCCTCAGGACCGATCTGGTTTGCCACCCTTAGAAGAACGGCTCTTCTTAGGGGGCTTGCCATACGGTCCAGCACTACTCGTGCGCTGCCCCGCTTTCTTGGGACGTGCTGGAGTAGCCTCGGGCTCGGGTGTAGTCTGTGGTGCGGTCCTGCTGAAGCGGAGCTGGCGCTGAAGAACGCTTAGAAGACTTCTTCTTCTTGTGCTTCTTCTTAGCCTTACTGCCCTTCCCTTGGTCAGGGCAGCCTCCGACTTCTTCAGAGTGCTCTCATTGGTGGCCTTCTTTGCCCGGTCCTCAACCGTGGCGCAAAAGGCCTGTCCAAAGAGTAGCCCCTGTCCCACCGAGTCTGACTTCTTCATTGCATCAGCAAAGTCGGAGCCGTAAGTTGACTGGAGGGACAGACAGGCATTCTCCCGGCGGCGAGATGACATCCTATGGGCTAGGCCCATAGAACTCTCGTTGAGGTTAGCTGTTAGCACCGCTAACAGATTAACCTCAAGAAGAGTTCCGACGTTGCCCGTGGTCGTTCGCTACCTTCCTACCGAGGTGCTCGGCAAGCGTGGTAGCGACACTAGAGACTCTGATAAGCGGCGTGCTCGCTTATCGATGAGCTTTAGCTCCTCCTCCCACTGGGGAGAACGACCCGTGCGCCTTGGCCGCTAGCGGCAGGCGCTAGCAACGTCTGGATCCATGTCAGGGACCCTGAGGTAGGTTTCAGTAGTCCTCCTGCGAAACACGCAGTGGAAGCGTGCAAGCACGCGGCGTCAAGCTCCAGCGAGCCTGACAGCCCTACTGAAACCTACCCTTGAGGTCCGCCGGGAATGCAAGTGCGGGCGACCCTTGTGTGGGACGCTAGCTGGGCATCCTACTGAAAGATGCCCTGGTCCTCCTGAACGGACTCCTCCTGAGAGAAAGCCAGGCCCAAACCTTGGGCCACACGGCTCATCACCTCAGCGGTGTCCGCAGGCAGACCATTGCTAGCGAGTTCCTCACGGGAAGCGGGGAAGGATACCTGAAGCTAGCTGCACAGTCTCAACAGACTGTGAGTCGCTACTGGTTTCATCTTCCGACTCCTTTCCCTCGCCTTCAGACTCTGACTCACTCTCTGATGAGGAAGAGATCTGATGACGGGCATCTGAAGGTGGACAGGGAGGTGTCGCCACCGTGTGGCTAGCCAACTGAACACCAGCAGAAGAGGGAGTACTCCCGCTAGACCCGAGATGCTAGCTATAGCACCCGGGATCCGCCGCTCTCGCTGCTGTCGCCTAGCCATAGCAGTGTGCGGCCTACCCTGAGCTGTATCAGGGTTAGCCACTTTCGCCGCCGGGTTGGGTAACAACTGGTGGTACTGCTTGCCCAACGCTAGGCGGCACTTGCCACGGTGGAAGACCGTGGAAGAAACCACCCTGCGGCGGATACCACGGGCATACCCTGTTGGTAGCTGACCCTGAAAGGATCCGCCACCAGGGAAACCCCATGGAGCAGCAGTACCAGTACCGCCTCCCCCTGTTGCCACAGAGACTGTGGTAAACAGGACGAGTACTCGCGGTACCTGCGTGGTTGTAGCGTAGGTGCCCGGTAGGGCTCCCGGCGCGTACCACTGTACCCATGCCTCACAGCGTTCCCGCTAGAGGATCAAGCCGTGTGTATGGGTACCCGCTATACTGGCTGTCCCTTGGCTAAAAGGAGCTTGCCTAGTATCACGGGTAGCTGAGCGTGTATACCCTCGATCAGTCACCTCGCTACCTGAATAGGCAGTATCAATCAATGGAGCCATGCTCCGCTGAATAGATAGTGATCGATCATAAGAGGGTAATTGACCCATTGACTGTAATGGATCACCCACGCTCTGCTGGCTCTCGAGGACATAAGTGGGTTGTTGATCAGCCAGGCTGTTCAAACTACCTACCCTAACCTCTTGAGCCTCGCCCAAGGTCGCTGTGTGTGGCGGACCACTCACGGCAGCTATGGGCGCGTGCATAGTGGCTACCACTGAAGTCAAGCCGTGCTTCGTCTCGGTAGCTGCCACTGTTTGCACTTGGGTCGCTGTCCCGTGAGAGACTGCGAGCCCAACCCCGGTATAGCCGCTAGCCAGTCCCGGAGGACAGCCGGCAGCCATTCCAAGGCCCAGGGAATCACTCGGCGGTCCCACCATGGAACGCTGCCGTGTGACAACCCCAGTTGGTTCTGCTAAGACTACACCTGAAGCGTTAGCCCCGGTATCGTCTCTGCTAAACCCATGCACGTTTTCATTCGACCCTTGCGGGGAACGAAAGGCGTGCTGCGTGCCGTGGATCAACCCAGGCAAGCCCGGGGTTCCACTGGCACGCTGCGTGCTACAGACCGGCCGAGGCAAGTCCGCTGCACGCTGTATGCTAGGATTCAACCCAGGCAAGCCGGGTACCCTTGGCATACTGTCCGTCGCCGGCTACTTCATGGTGCTAGACCCGCTCGTTCGCCAGCAATAGACGGGTGTCCACCTGCAAGAAGCTCGCTAGAGATCTCACTGGTAGACTGGTACTCGCCTGTTAGGGCAAGTACCGCCCTGCTGCCTGCTACTAGCTTAGACGTAAAGTCAGTGCTTTCGCTGGCTGCTAGGCCTTCGGGCTCGCTAGCAGTCCCCGGAGGGTCCGCCTGCTTGCCCGGGACCGGAGCCCCAGAGGTTACCTTAGCGTGGCCCTTGCCTGCCTCGCTAGTACCTACCATATCAATCTTACCTGTAGGCTTCTGTTTCTTAGTCTTCGTCTTCTGTCTGTGTCGAAGACGTAAACGAGCGCTACTTTCTAAATCCTCGAAGTGGATGTCCGATAAGCCTATGCAAAAGGAAGCACACTTATTTGATTTAGAGCAATCCCTGTGGGAGTAGCAGAGTGGATGCGGGTCCCACTCTGGTACAAGGGAAGGGCATGATTGACAAGGCCTAGACATTGTAGTAATCGGGAGCGTACAGCACTACCCCCGAACACAAGCTCAAGCCCAATAAACAGACCCACACGCACAGTGGCTGACGCTGATGTAGTGGTATGATATAAAAATATATATACAAAGGGATGAAAAACTGAAAACCTTTTGGGGAAGATTTGTCAGGCTGGTCCTTCGAAACCCACGAACTCTTAGCAGTAACTCGGCGTCATCAGACGCCAGCACTGAAAGATATAACGATAGAGCACACCATAAACATAGCGATAATCACTCACCATACATGTATACACAGTACTGTACAAACATCTATTGTAACTTACTAGTCTGTTATAGTTGTTTTACGTGAGAACAAAATATAAAATGGCGTCCTAAGGGCGGCCATTTTGAAAACGTGTGTCCCGTATATGAACGGAAACACACATACAAGCTAAGTTTTTGGATCGTTTTTGTCACTTTTCTTGCCGAAAAATGTCGTCAAAACTATCTCCCTAGCGACTATACTGGTTGGTTTTACCTCAGTGTAACAAACAAACTGTATATCTCGATCCTTTGGTTCGTAATGATACTTAGCGTTGGTAAAGAAAAATCCACACGTCTATCTCATCTAGAAACCAAGGAGGATAAGGGGTGATTATCGTGTGTGACGTCACCGAATGGGTGAGTCCACTCGGGGGATCGGGGGTTTTTGTTATTTATTCATTTATGTGGGACAAAATGACTATTGGTTTTTTCCGCATCTCGGGATCGATGCAAGAAGTATCTTAATCAACATCGGAAACGGTAAGATCGACCGGTGTACTGAGTCAGACCAGACAGGTCAACAATATCGCTCTTAACCTGGGTCTACTTTTCGGCGTAGTGGTCAAAACCTAACCATTCCCGCCAATTATGAGCTGATCAAACTATATATTAGATTCCAAATAGCCTTTAAGGTTTGGGAAAAGGTTAAAGGTCATTGGGCTTTTCTAGTTGAAGTTCATGAACCCCCATGCAAGACATGACCTTAATCTTCCACACGAAGAGTGTGAATTTCAAATGGGATTACCTGAATGGTTGCTTCATTTGATTTGAAATCTACATCCCCTGTGTGGGAGATTAAGATCATAGGGGATATATGGATTTCAACTGGAATAGCTCATTGGACCTCAACCATTGGCCAATATCGAGAACGGTATTCACAAAAACATTATTGATATCTTCTAATATCATATGGAGTTAACAAACCTTCAATTGACAATCCATGCGCCAAAACATAAAGCAAATCTTTGTAGAACAAATGGTGGGCCTAGATTTCACGCCAGTTTGTGAGAATCAAAAACCATCCCAGTCACTTCACTTTCAACATGATTGATTCAACAAATTGATTCTTGCAACAAATATTACAAGAATCATTACGAGAATCGATTCAGTGATTCTCGTCGAATTTGAGGCCTGGGAATGAATGCTTTTTTAATGTATTGATACTATCACAATGTGTCCTTACTACACAAGACATAACCTGACAACTTGTAATAAAACACTGCTAATTACAAGCATATCACAACTACCAAGAAATAAATAGTTATACTTGTTTGCCGTTTCACTTCAGCTAATAAGAATGTTTACTTTTGAATTAATCCCATCCATTAGCATCCACTGATTCAACTCATTCCTTCACTCACTTTAGTTATGTAATCAGAATCAACAAAGAAATATCAACACACAGGTAGTGAGCAAACTTAACGACACTGATTAACTGTGGCCAATTAAGACTGCTTTTAAAATTATTTTGCCTAATCAATAAACCTAAAATTGGCTATTCCAGTTATATTCCATACATTACCTATGGAAGACATGACCTTAATCTCCCACACAGGGGGGTGCAGATTTCAAATGGATTCACCCATTCAGATAACCCCATTTGAAATTCACATTCCCTATACGGAATATTAATGTCATGTCTTCCATAGATGTTTATATTTCAACTGGAACAGGCTATTTTACAATAATGACCATAACCCTAATCCTAAATAATCCCTACCTTAATACTAATCTCTCATAACTTTTCATCCAAATCCTAAAACATAACTCTAAGCCTGATCTTAATATCTTAGAGTTGTGACATATATGATGCTGGTTTCATACTTTCTTGCGGCTTTGACAACAATTTTTGCTTCACTGCGCAGTCGCACCAGACACGCTAGCGGTGACCACCGACCACAATTTTTGGCGGTGCTGAGTGCCGACATTAGCTTTCAAAGTCATGCCGCTACCACACAGCGGTGTGCAGCTACGCTTGTAGAAAAGTACAAGCAGCACGATGAAGTGTCATGATTTCTAATTCAAAACTCAATCGACACATGTTGAAACTCGTAATGAGATTTAAAAATGCTGAAAAAAGTCAATAGATAAGCTTAAAATCACCCCGATATAAGTTACGATTGCCGACTTCCAGTGTAAACATACTTCCTTGTTCGTTCTACTTCCGGGTTCAGGTCAACTTCGGGACGTAATTTTCGACTTTCCGATGAAAACATGATGTACGGTAAGCTTATTCGGACAAAACAGCATGGAAATTTAATTTTTGTCTTTTTGATATGCGTCGTAAAGTGTCAAAAATGTATTTTGACATGTCGGATTTAGGGTCATATCAACGATAATACGACACATACGACCGTCAATAACAGGCCTACTGTAAAGTCTTCCATCGATTTCTTGTAACATACCTTGCACATTCACCCCTTGCTTTAGAAGCAGCCGTCTCTTGAAATAAGGAGCCGCTGTGCTGGAAGTATTTATCATACTTTTCATATCCATCTATGGGGTATATTCTACGGAAACCACCTAGATTGTTGTCTTCATATTTGATCTGGTTTACTGCCATGGTAGCATTGAGCTCTTCAAAATCCTCTCGCCTAATCAGATTACCAATGAAACAAACAAACCAGTTATGCATCATATACTTCAGTTTGAACAATTTTCATCAGATTTTCATATCAGGGGAACATGGTCAGGGTGTTGACACTTACATATTGTTATGAGTTTGACAGTCTGCCAAATCCAGATTTGTCTTTTGGTTAAATCCATATTACACATGAAATATTTTAAACTAAATTATCAATGAACAGGGGATAAGCGATTTAGCTCCACAGGGAAGCATATAATTTTTTTAACAGTGATCAGCGTCGACTGTTAGCTAACCCTGTAATGCTGTCTTTTTTCGCTTACTGATCATGCTGCTCACCGTAAAAAACCTTACTATGCTGCTCTCTGGAGCTGACAGCCTTGGATGGCATTGTGAGGTTTGATGTAATTGAATTGCTTAATTTGCTATTGTATTATGTGTATTTATTCAATGAAAAGGTTCTTATTTCTGATCCAATAAATTGCACTTACTGTTATCTTTGTCAAGAATGAATAAAGACTGCTACTGTTCATCCAATATTTTGATAACAACCTTTAGATTGACTGCATTCTACTGATCCTGATGAATTTGTTCAACCATGTTTTATTGTTTTGTTATTGTTTACTTCTGGTACCAAATAAAGATTATTAAACTCAAGGATCAAAATACACAGGTGAAGAATTACAATGAACTATAAAATACAAGGCAAACACCACTCACATACAAAGCTATCAAAGAAATTATTTTCCACCATATCATACAACATTTTTATTTTTCCCCAACTCACCTGAATTCTTTAGGTTTTGATCTTTGTAACAACCTCTCCTTCACTCTCCTCCTGTCTTCTTCGAGGCATTTCTTGCGATCAAACGGCGTCAGGTTTAGTAAACACATGGTGTCATACAACAGCCCTTCTTTGACTTCTTTATCCAGCTTGGAGTCTGTGTGGAAGCTTGGTGAATGATTCACCTACAGGTGGGAAAAATACAAAATGCGCTATTCCAGGTGAAATTCATACACCCCCTATGGAAGACATTACCTTAATCTTCCACACAGGGAGTGTGAATTTTGAATGGAGTCATCCAATCAGTGTCGTCTGCTCCAAAATGGGCTATTCCAGTTGAAATCCACACCCCCCCATGGAAGACATTACCTTATCTTCAATGCAATGGGGTTACCTAAATGGGTGTTTCCATTCGAAATTCACACTCCCTATGTGGAAGATTAAGGTTATGTTGTCAATAAGGGGTGTATGAATTTCAACTGGAATAGCCCAATAAGCTCATCTCCAATGGCACAGTTCAATAACCAGTAAACCTTCATTGACTAGTCACAGCTCAAAATTTGACCTCTAGTTGCAGAGCAAGAGTTTTTGTACCCAACACACGTATGTTTATTTCTATAAATCTTGTAAAATTGATTGTCGTATACATAATGCTTATTTTCCAATACAGTGTGTCCTAATAATTATTACCAGATGCTTTTATTTTCCCAATCCCCAAATACCCTGAGAAGATATCTTACACTTCCCATAATACATTTCTCCCATTTCAATTTTATGTACTGATTTGCTATTTAGTGCAACATGGGTTGATAGTGACAAAAATGAACAGAGCACATCCAGATCTTGCAAAATATGTTTATTTCTTATTAACATATTCTCCACGTGAAAATAAAGGAAACCTGTACAAAGTAATAGAAGTGTCATTTAATGAGGTGATGCATCATGTTGCAAAGAATTCTGGGAAGCGTAAGATACTTTCTGTGTCAAAATGCCTACCTCTAATACCCATGGTTTGAGTTTCTTATCCAGCATAATATCAAAGCCGAGAATTTCAAAACAAGCGCTGCCTTTGATGTGATTAGGAAAACAAGTACGGTAGTTATGCTTGAGGATTGGATGTGCAGATATGAGCGTCTTGATGATAACATCATGGATGTCTTCCCAGATCTTCTCCTTATCGTAACCATTTTCGACATACCACTCATCAATGGTACTTAACCGTCTAGGGAAGAAAAAAAATACAAAGGTAAAACAGATACTAACAAAAATATTTTTGAAAAAACATATTTTCTATACATATAAACGATAGGAATTTTTGTTTTTACTATCCTCTACCGTGTGATATACAACAGACAAGTTAAATATTTTGAGTAGTGGACTACTCAAAATACTGAACACTATTTAATATGAACGAAACTTGTTTACCGTTTTAGTTACATGTACTGCCATCTAGTTTGCATATTATTATAGCTACATACTCGCGCTTCGACAAGTGTCTTCCCTGATTACGGGGTTGCTGCCGTCAATCGTATGAAATTTGGCGCTAATGAGCTAAATCACAGCCACTGACTAAGAATGTCAATTGTCAAATCACAACCCATTGGAGGTAACTTTGTCGCTACATCACTAGTCACGTATGAACGCTGGTAACGATCAGGAAAATACTATCAGCATTAGAGTACTAGCGATTACGCTATGACTACTACTATGATATGGGAATAACACCCTAGCTTGCATCTTACTAGTTCAGTTCGTTTGCATTTTTTTGTTCACTTACTACAGGATAATTTCAAACTCTATGCACACAATCAGCAGAAACATTGAACAAATGTTGCTTTACCTTTTATGTCCAGTGTAATCATCTCTGATGAATTCATCGCTATGTTTGTTGACGGCATAGTTGGTTAGATGCATACACACATCATCCTATAGAATGATATAGAATGAAAGTGGAATAATATTAATGTAATGTAAATCACAACTACAGTAGTACTGTCAAATTATTACAGAAATCTTGAGTGTCCTATCTAAATATGTAAACTAGTATTGAATGTAAACTGTATTAAAAAGGATTGCCACTCTAACTCTAATGTTAATTATGTTTATGCCATTGCCAAACCTGTCAGTAAACGGTATGTGGGGGTGCATGTTTGTGCAGGGGTGTGTTTGTAAACACTGGCAAATGCGGACAAACACAAGAAATCTCTGTGTAACAGCAGATACACAGGAATCGTCAACATACATTGTTTCTAGAGAGTGTTTCTAGATCTAAACTGCATAAGAATGAATCATAGTTATTGTAGCCAGTGTAGGGTGAGCCTGCACCTGGGGATGTGGATTTAACCACATCCACAACAAGGTGGAAAAAATAAAATGTGCATGTCCATGGCTACAAATAGGTTTTTATGTGTGTAAGTATCTTTTGGGTGTGTGTTTATCTATCTGTTCATGCTTACACAAGTCTGATAATTTTGGTATTCTGTGCTGAGCTTCATTGTAAATTCGCCCAGACACCAGGCAACAACAGTAAGTTGAACCAACAGGTATGTCAGTACCATACTTACCACATTACTATTTGTAGGTTCTGAGTATTTCACAGTTGCAAATCTTCCCAAGCCATCCTTGTATACATACACTCGTAGAGGATCACATGACGTCACCAGTACATAGACCCTCATGTCCAGCTTAAAGCCGTCTATTAAAAATGGCTGTGGGGGAAAACAAAAAAATACAGAATTAAACATCACATTTCAATTTGTAACTACTGCACTCTGTATATTACAGAGGTATCAGAGCATATCAATACTGGCTACTGAAATGTGCCGAAAACTAGAATGTTAATAATTATTTACATCAGTACTTACAAGGCTACATACTGCTCTTATACATATTCATTAACACTTGTAATTACATATTATACTGGTAATATCATCATTTCTAATGATTGACTCTTCCAGTTACAATCCATACACCCCCTGAATAGGTGACTCCATATGAAAAATACACCCCACTGTGTGGGAGATTAAGGTCATGTCTAGCCCAATGCTGTGAGATTTTATGTTTGTTACATTACACTATTTTAGGGGAGATTTATTTACAGGTTTCAAGAGATAGTTTAACATTGATTCTTTTCTTCTCCTCTTTCACAAATGAACATTTTAAATTGCCCAGATCATGAAAACACTACTGCTTTAATTTCTACAACTGTCAATCTGAAATACACAACATTAGAAAACTTCACACACACACCCCCTCAAATAAGTCTACTCAAAATCTACATTATCAACTGAAAAAGTTTTTTTATGACAATCTTACCTTTGAGACATACTGTTGGCACACCATATGTTCCCCTGGTTTGATATCCTTAGGGTTTCTAGTTATGAAGATACCCTTTCCTTGGCATCCACTCTCAGGTTTACAGATGTACGTCTTGTTCTTCTTGGATCGACAGAATGCCTGGAAGTCACCATAGCTGCAAAGTGGTATTTTGTTAACAGTGATTTGTAAGTATATAAAATATATGATTCAAATAAATTGTATGACTTCCAAAACTTTATTTTAGAGCTGGAGAGAAATTACTGTTTTTCAAATTACCACAAATAATAATGGAAAGTTAGTTGGGATATCAATGAAAGCCCTACTCATTACTCTTGAGTAAAAATGGCAGGTTTAAACATGCAATGAAACAAATGTGTCATTTTCCTATGTAATATGTGACATGATCAAGGTGAACGAGTCACATGTCAGCAATTTTCAATTAGAAGTTTTTACATCATTTTCTGGCAGTTTTATATACTAATACTACATTTTGATGTAAACCCCATCAAAATCGGACATCTGGTTGCCGAGTTATGAGCAATTTATCAATAGCTGAAAACAGTATAAAACAAAAGAATTTTCCAATATCTCAAAAACAATATAAGCAACATCCGACTCACTCCCCTTGATCATGTCACATATTCAAAATGTCTAAAACATCAGACTACCATAGTGGTGAAGTATATTCAGTTGAAATCGGAAAATAAAGAATCAAAATTGATGTTAATCAGCCCTTTTGGGATCTTGTTTCCCCTTCGATTGGGACCACTTTCTCAATGACCATAACTTGGAACTCTGGGAGCCAAGAAGATACAATGAAGTAAAACTACTTACTCTGCAGGTAGCACCCATGTCCTTGGAAAGATTGCATACTCCTTAGGAAACAACTTTGATAGTCTAGTTAAATTACGAGCTAACAGGTCCTTCCTACAAATCTCAACCATTCCTGGAAAATGGTTGATTTTCTGTGCAAACAAAACAAAATTTATAAAATATTATAACCTTTTCTGATAACAGCAAAATTTTAAAGTATCAATTGGCATTTTAGGAAAGGCAACAGATATGATTGCTGAAACTGTATGGAAAACAAGTGAGTTTTTCTTGAAATTTTATTATGAAAACCTTTAAATATGATTTCTGAATTCCTGATGAATCTCTCCAATAATATAGGTTATAGGGCTTATTAATTAATACTTGATATTTCCATGCCTTTATAATCCAAGCAAAGTGTACTGTAATCACACAAAAGCATTTAATGTGCACACAGATCAATTGTATGATTAATGATGTCAGTGTGATTGTACACACTCATGTCTGTGCCAGCCATCAAAACAAGGACGTCTGAATTAATATTTAATCAACATACCGAGGACCAAAATGGCGGATTTTGTGTGTGCAGAGCTGTGTATGATACCCAGTGCGCAATATGACTACCAACCACAATGCACAATAAAGGATACATATCTAAAATGTATTTGGCATGCAACTGCAGACCACTGCATACCAAGGATAGTGCTCGTTTACAAGTTTGTCCACGGATTAAATGTGTGAAGTCTCATGTTTGTCCTCATTTGCAGGACACCGATGCATCCCTATACACCCCAACCATATTAAAGTACACACGCACACAGACACTTACCTGGTATCGTTTCATTTCCATAACTCTCTCTAAAGCCACTGAGAAGTCTGTCCAATATAACGTCCACTCATCATCCTCAGAAACTTCTTTCATACCAAACCTCCTTGACATTCTTCTCACTATAATCAAGAAATTATATTTATATATATATCAACGTTTGATGAACTTTAAAATAATAAATAAAAAAGTCACAAAACTAAATGTCACTATGAACAATATTGAACATGCTACAGGCTCCATCCACTCCATAGGTTGGGACAGGGTAAAAATATAGGATAGAGATACTTGGTTGGAGGAGTCAATGAAGCCATCCACATCAAAGTCAAGGGAGTGATCTACAATGTAAACAGGGTGGATCCTTCATGTAATTATTTCGTGTAATCTAATCCTAACTCTAACCCTAATCCTAACCCTAACCTAGGTGCCACCAACTTCTACCACTTATGACTTGTTAATCCATTCACCTAACCAAAGGTCAACACCCAATGCTTGTTTTGTTTTATTTCTTCTTTTGCCTGGGTTACTCATTCAGTGGATGTCTAAGGTGTCCTCTGTTCTTCCATGAGGCTATTTCTGATCTGATGACTAGGCCTGGCATTTTCGGGTAATTTTGTACCCGGTACCCGCCAAGATTTTTCGGCGGGTAACCGGCACCAAATTGCATTAAAAAAAAAAGTTTTTTATTTTTTCGGTTTTGTAGTGTCCCTGGACCTAGACCTAAATGCCAGGATCATTCATGGTTGACCTAAAAAAAAAAAAAAAAAAAAAAAAAAATTCAAGATATTTTGTATTTTTAATATGAAAATCGATATTTGTATTCATAAATCATACTTATTAATGATTTCAAAATGCATTCAAATTCAAATTCAATGCATTTTGAAATCATTAATAGACTATGACATGAATACAAAATCTTGAAAAATAAAAACTTAACATTTTTTTTTTTTTTTTGAATTTCGGTACCGGGAGGGTATTTCCTACCCGGTAATGTAATCTCGGCGGGTACCCGTTTACCCGACCGAAAATGCCAGCCTTACTGATGACCCAGTTTCATGTAACCCCCCCTCAACATCAGTCGGTATTAAAAACCAATGGATGCTGGTCGCAAACCATCAACACTCCACAATGTAAGTCATGAGGACTTCGCTATTAAAAATCTACTCCCGCCTTGATAAATGTCACTATTTCGATATGAAAACCCACAAGTTTAAGACAATTTCAAGAGTTATTTGCAGTGAAGTCCAGTAAAGTTTAGAAATGCATGCATTACAGAACAACTTCCTCTTACAACTTAAAATCATTTAATTATCAAAGAGTTTAAACTTACCCGACTCATATCTACAATTGGATAGATTTATTCCAATAACCCTGTGGAGAAAAAAAGAACAAATCAATGTCTACATATATGACTTACAAGTGCACTATTAATAATAAAAATATTTTAAGAAAACACACACCTTGTAGTATTTGAAGGTGCGTGGTCAGATTTTTCAGATTGTGTTTTCTATGTACCTTATATTGAGGCCTACTATTAAAACAATCTATTTGAGTTATTTTGCTTAAGTAGTTCTGTTATGAGCACTGAGCAGCAAAAATGTGTATGACAGTGCTCTCTTTCTGATGATGTCACCTAATCGATATTGGGGTCTCAGATGTAAACAAACAACACATGTGTTTCCCACGTGCCCACGGTGTGAAAACACCAAATACTGCGTATTTTCTCCTCTGTTTTGTCATCTTTCACTTTAGCTTCCATAAAATAATTGTTTAAACGGGAACTGTATACTGGTTACCTTTGTTTCAGGTTGTTTGATACTACAAAATACAAAAGATACGGAAAAACCGTGATGCTATTTGAAAATCAATCTTTGTTTTGTTTCACATTTTCGCTTACTTTCTACACCGTGATTTAACTAAACGCCAGCATCTGCGAGCTGGCAATCCCGCCGCAGGGCGCCTAGCATGGCGCAAGGTTGACCGCACGCGCTGGCGCGCTATTTGCGTTTGGGTGTTGATGACTCAAATGCTGGACCTAATATCGATTGATTGGTGACGTATGAGAAAAAGGTCTATAGATAGAATGGTACATACTTCTGGTGGTGGTTACCCCTTATCACATTTTTGTTCACTGTCTTAACGAAACATATCTCCGACATTAAATTTTACTGTGGTAATGAGACATACATATATTTTTGAGCATCTTCTGATACTAAAATTGCAGTTTTGATGAAGAAATATGAGGGAATGAGGCTGTCAATCTGGCCACACACCAATATGTGTACTAACTAACTTTCATCAAACTCTCAGATAGGTGAACTGAAGTTCAAGAATTTCTTCTGAATAAAACCTTTACAGAACTTTAGCTGAATTAAAAATAATTATTCCGCTCGATTAAACTTTTTGCTTACTGTTTATCAAATGACCATGACTCTCTAAATCCATCACACAGACCCAGTATTGTCTGTGTTAATTGATCCATTAAATGTACTCACTTCTTTTTCCTTCTCCTCTTTCTCTTTGTTGGTGATGTCTTCCCTCCTGCCTGTGTCTTCCGAGGTTTCGATTCTGTTTCGGTGACACTGTCCGCTCCTTCCCCTTCTTCCTCCATGTCCCCTTCTCCATCCTCCTCCTCCTCTTCGTCCTCTTCCCCTTCCACCTCATCATCTTCATCTTCGTTATCATCGAGCGCATCGTTGATTTGCGTAGGTTCGTTGTTGATTCCAACCATATCTTGTTGTTGTCTAGCTCTGTCTTGTGAGGTCACTGGTTCGGATCTTGTTTCTGGTCTACTTGAGTTGGTCATGCCTTGTCTTGAGACAGTACTTGTTGATGTTGGCCTGCTGTTTGTATTTTCATCTTGTTTAGTTACCATAGTGAGTACAATCTTGTCTGATGCATCAAATAATATAAAACAAAACACTGATTAATGATTTGTGAAATGGCTTTACAAACAGAACATTTTTTAATACTTTTTTTTTTCAAACAAAAAATAAAACATTCTTAAGAATATTAGTAGAGAAAACAGTATTAACCCTAACGGGGGAAAAACTTACAAAATCTTTAAAGAACCACTGCGCATGCAAGCATTGCACATGTCGGGCATGATGCTATCAGCCTAAGTCTTATATACCCCGGGAATCACTAGCCGGGTCAGCCAAACCCCCGTAACTACAAGTCGGTGATCTTGTGCATGGCACTCGAGGGGTCTAAGGTTCGAAACCCAGGGGTGCCAAGTAAAAAAATGTTCATCTTCTCTCCTTTTTCATTCCTCCTTCCCTTTCCGATAGCTAAAAACCATGTTTAGCATTAGGGTTAATTTGTGTATTTTTATTAACCCTGCGGACATTCAGAAAAGGATCCAGCCCTCTCAAAATGGGAGAACACTTTTATATTTGCAACCAATTGAATATTAAACAGATATCAGCTCATGATCTCATCATAATTTAACTGCCATTTACCAAAGGTCAAATCACTTTATTCCTATCACCTTCAATCAGAATCTAATCCCAAACAGTCAAATTTCACCTGCTGTTTTCAGAGAACTCAAGTAATTTTCTGACAGGCCTAAATATGGTTTGTAGCCTATTCAGTCACTCTATGATTAATTTCTCTTCACAATACATGAATATGAAAGGGGAGAAATCATTTCCTTTTATGATCGTCATCATTCATATCACAGCAATGCTGCATGAAAAGAAATTAAGTCCCTATTTATATTTCAATGTCAGTATATGTGACAGGTGACATAGGCCAAAAATACATTATATATTTTTGCAGGCCCTTTATAAGTGTTGTGCAAAATAATACATGCTGGATGATTAGCAGTACGCTTAATTTGTGATTTTTGGGGGGGCAAAAATATTTGCCATTTTTTGCCCAAAGTGGAAATTCCCTGATTTCTATTTGACTTGGGAAGTGCTACTAATACTGTACATGTAAAATTTCAATAGGCTTTCAGTCAGAAAATTTTAATAGTTGCTTAACACTTTGTAATTTGTAACCACCTACAACCTACATGTACTTTTAGTGTAAAAAATTATAACCCCCTACTGTATATTTTTTCATATACTAAACACACTTACGTGCAGACGTTTCGATAGCTATCAGCTATCTTTCTCAATGCTACTGTTGATGTGAAGATCGCTTTACAGTTGTTGTTGATCGCTGCTTGGCAACGGAGTTGCCAGACGATTTCTCCATCAACAGGTCGTCATAGATGTGACTTAGGTTGTACTGGCCCTCGTCCTCGGTTCATTGTTGCTCCTTGCTTTCTGATGGTGATGGCCTCCTTTATCCATCTTGTGTATTTATCACTCTCTTTTCCGACAATCCTTGCCTCCTCCCAATTGATGATATGATTATTGTCCACAACATGGTCAGTTATCGCAGATTTATGGATGGTAGATTGCTAAGCTTTCCTGTTGGCTCTAGTGCGGATATTGGTAGCGACTTTATCTGCCTCACTTCTATGTTCATCTAAGCGCTTCCCGAATTTTCTACCGGTTTCACCTATGTATGTGAGATCGCAGTTTTTGCATGGGATAGAATAAATGACATCCGTAGAATTTTGCGGCTCGCGTTTATCTTTCGGATGGACGAGAAGGTTGCGTAAAGAGGTGTGGGGTTTCATGGCGGCATGGATGTTATAAGACTTCATGACTCTAGCGACACGCTCAGACACCCCTTCAACATACGGTAATGTCACAAATCCCTGGATTTTTCACTGTCGCCTTTGGATTTCTTTCCTTTTTGCTTAGGAGTAGCCATTTTGCTCTTGACTTTATCCACACACCAGTCCGGGTATCCACACTGTTTTAAAGCACCTTTAATTATCTTCTCCTCCTCCTCTTGTCCTGATCTTCGGTGACAATCTTGTCTTTCCTATCTAACAGTGTGCGAACTACCCCAAGTTTTTGATGTAGGGGATGGTGTGATTTGAAGTTCAAGTACTGGTTTGTGTGGGTGGCTTTGCGATAAACTAAAAGCTTCACGGACCCATCTTCGCGGCGAACAATTAGAGTGTCTAAGAATGGTATCTTTCCGTCGACTTCTTTCTCGAAAGTGAATTTGATGGACTGTGTGTCATCGACTTGGTTAATATGGTCAGTAAGCGGTATAACTGCGTCTTTGGCTACTACTTCCAGAATGTCGTCGACGTATCTTTTCCAAAGCTTGGGCTTGCATTCAATAGGGGCAGTCATGATGGCTGATTCCTCTAAGTATTCCATAAAGATGTTGGCTGCTAATGGGGACACGACGGGGCTACCCATAGCCGCTCTGAATCGCTGTCTAAAAATTTTGCCGCGAAAGGTGAAGTACGTCGTGGACAAAATGAATTCCAAAAGCTCCTAAGTCACATCTATGATGACCTGTTGATGGAGAAATCGTCTGGCAACTCCGTTGCCAAGCAGCGATCAACAACAGCTGTACAGCGATCTTCACATCAACAGTAGCATTGAGAAAGATAGCTGATAGCTATCGAAACGTCTGCACGTAAGTGTGTTTAACTTGGACTAGTATATGAAAAAAGATACAGTTTTATGGAACAGTCCTGATGAATTTGTTCAAGAGTATAACCCCCTAGTTTTTGGTATAAAAATGTTATGACCCCCTCAGTATATATATTCCTGATCCCCATTTTGAAGAAAATGACAGCCCAGGTGAGCCCCGTATAAGGCCCTAACTTGTATCTGCATGACAATTGGGTCAATTAGTTATTTAAGGGGGTACTACACCCCTGCCCAAATTTGTGCCTATTTTTGCATTTTTCTCAAAAATTATAGCGCATTTGATACAAGTAAGATATGTATATTATAGGGGCAAAGACTACAACTACTGCACTGAAAATTCAGCAACTCAAGGCAAGTAGTTATTGATTTATTGATCAAATACGGGTTTTCCCTCATTTTTGACTGTAACTCCACAACTGTTGTCCGTGCTGAAATAAAATTTCCAGTGCAGTAGTTGTAGTCCTTGCCCCTATAATATACATATCTTACTTGTCACCAATGCGCTATAATTCTTGAGAAAAATCCAAAAATAGGCACAAAATTGGGCAGGGGTGTAGTACCCCCTTAAAATGCAAAAATGTGTTAATTAGTTCATTTGCAAATATATGCAAATCATAGTTAGATATGCTTATTTAATAGACATTCCATTATGAAAATCAAATCTAACTGGGGGTGGGTAAAGCTAGGTTCGAGTTTATCTTCAAGTTTCAAACACATAAGGTGTCAAGTAGAACATGTAGAATTTCCATTTTACAGACAGCATCACCATGATCACAATAAATGTTTGAAATGACTGAATATCATCTCATACTTAAATTTGTAATATCCAACCAAACCAGAATGACAATTTATATATTACCCGGCTTCCTGATAATTCTACAAACTGATATGTGTAATATGTACCTCCCACATATTCAATGTTTACATCATAAAGACAATAGAGTCTGCACACATAACTTTTAACTTCCACTGCTAAACATGTTAGTTTAGTCAGAGCAATGACTTGTTGTCCTTAGCTACAGGGCTGGTTGTGATGTACACCAGCAATGATATCAAAGAAACTTAATAGCATTGTTGACATTACCAATTGTATTGAAGCTAAACAGACATTTGTATTTCACACAGAGGAATGAAGGGCTACTGCTTAAATTTCTACATTCCTTTCTCATTCTGGGAAGTTCAAACTCAAACTAAACTTTTATCAAATAATTTAATATCTGTCACAAAAAAATTATTTCAATTCAAGATCAAGGAAGATTGGGTACCGGTCCGGAATCGTAGGGTTATTTTATTTGACTACCCGCAGTGACATAGCCAGGGGGCACCCTCCGAGAAGTCTTCCCTCCATACTGGCCACCCTGATATTTAAGAGTTTAAAGCTATTTTTGTACTTTTTTGATCGCTTTCATCAAATTTTGTCGCCCTTGCCCAGCCCTCCCCTGTCCTCATACTACAGCACACAGACTCGCAGGCTCATAGCAACAAATTAGTGAGAAGATGAGTAAGTTTAATGTACTTTTTAATTCATATTTTAAACAAAAAGTGTGAAATTTTATAGAACCATTCACAATATTCTGACTGACCCAATTTCTTGTGGGGCATATTGCTTTTAAAATTACAAACACATTGCTTTCGGAATTAGCATTTTTTTTGCAAATTAACTTCCACATTTCTGCCCATTTTTCAGGTTAATTCAACTCCTGGTTCAAATTGATCACCCATCTCCATCTTAAAACAAAGGACTTTTCAGCAATATAGTAGGGTGGCCATAATGCTAGGCTATTGTGTGTACCCCTGCCTACATACACAAATGTATGGTGGAAATGTAACAGAATCTGCAGCAGTTGGAAAACCAGAGGGCATTTTGAATTCAATATATTTGGTCTCCTAGTAACTTCTGTGCAAACCTGACTACCTAATTAGATAGAAAATATTGTACTCGTAATGAAGGTGAATATAGCACTTTTGTACGGTCACACATGAAAAAGTTACGCACAAAATCATTTTTTTGTCATCAAATAAAACTATTTTCCCAAAGATGTACAATTATGCTATATTGAGTTTTACAATCTAGACCCTCAGAGCCAAATCCTGTGCAAAAATCAGACAATTTGGTTGTGTGGTTTAGGAAGGTCATATATAATTGGCACATAATAGCACCCTCAACGGTGAAAATCACACATACGGTACCGTATTTCGTCAAATAGTCGCCCCCCTCCTCAAATAAACGCCCCCCACCACTTTTTTTTCAACCAAGATGTTTCAAAAATTCCGATATTTCCATGCTATCTTAATTGTGTAGTAAGCTTACCAAGTTGCTCACATGGTTGATAATAGCAGCAATAAATGGCCAAAATCTGCATCGGCAACCCGGAAGTGAACCAAAAGTCAGTGTCAAAAGTTCATAGTTCGTCATTTTAGCGTGACTTTTAAGCTTACCTAATGATTTTAACGGAATTGTCGTGCTAAAATGACCTCTAATAAACGCCCCCCCCCCCCTTGGGAAAATTTAACGCCCCCGGGGGCGTTTATTTGACGAAATACGGTATTTACCTTAAAAGTCCTGGCAAAAGAATTATTTTTGTGATTTCAGCCATTTTAAAAATGTTGTAAAGAAAATATAGCAATTATGCATGGTCATAAAAGAACATTAAATAAACAAAAAACAATACAGTATACTTCTTTCGCTCCGTGAATTCACTGAATATGCAAATTTATGACAAAATCAGGATTTTGGGGAAAAATGGTAAAATTTTGTGAATCTTTAGAAGGCTGTATCTTAGCAACAGATTGTCCGATTGAGTTGATTCAAAAGGTTTTTTAAATCATTTTGCAGAAGGAACAATCCTGACAGAAAAAGTAATTCCAGTGGTGGGTTTGAAATTTTCATGTGTAGCCACCCTAAATATAGTGACAAATTATTTATTTCACTGTTTTTATGTCAATAAAAAAAACAAGGCATTTTTTAGCTTTCACAGAGCAAAAAAAAAAAAGGTTTTGTCATTTATTGCAGGCCCGTATGCAGGATTTCATTTGGGGGGTGCTGATTTTGAAAAAGTGGACTTTTTTCCAAGGGGGAGGGGCGATTTTGTGAAAAGTGGACAAAACCTGGACCTTTTTGTCCAAAAAGCGTAAAAAACTGATTTTTTTTTTGCTCGCTTCACGCTTCATAAATTCAAATTTTCGGACTTTTTTTATACTTTTCCAAATTGGGGGGCACCCCCATGCACGGGCCTGATTTATTGCATCAAAAAAAAAAAAAAAAAAAGCCCAAAACATACTTATGTATGTCAAACAAAATATGTTACAATATGGTCATTTTCACGGTAAAGGGTGTAACTTTGGATTTTTAACATTTTAATCCGTAGTGTTCTAATAAAGCCACAGAATTCCATAATTTTTGGCCACATAAGTCATCTAGTTAGCAGCTACCTTGGGTAGCATAATCAGCTTTGGGAGTTACTGCGTTCAGTTTTAGCAGGCTTAAATGTACTTAATATTGCCATTTTGAAAAACTATAAAAAACAGTAACATTTTTGTAAAACCCTGTGTTTTCTTCAGTTAGTTCATGGATAATTTTTCTTATCCTGAAAGTACAGTCATATGTTCAGTAAACACTGCCACATTAGATTTAATTGTGAACGGCCCTGTATTTTTGAGAACCGGACTTCGATATTTATCGCTTCGAGGCTTCATTTTCCGTTAACAATTGTTAACAAACTTTGTGGGTGTAGCTTTGGTTCATAATTCTTGGTTATTTCTTCACTTCTTCTTGATTCATAACAGTTGTTATCTTAACTTGAAATGGGTAACAAAAATTAGCCGATTTGCAAGCTTTTAAAATTTTTATAAAATCTTGACTTCAAATAGCCGTTTTTCCGTTAACTTTTTTGAAGCCTCCGAAACAAACTGTTCAGCAAGCTTGTGCAAATATAAATAAAAGAGCTCATCCAATCTATTTATTAAAATGTAGCAAACTAGATCCTCAAGTCACATGTTTTTAAATCGTGGAGATATATATCACCGTTTGAAAATGGGACCCAATACAAACTTTCCGTTAACAATTGAAGCCTCCGAAACAAATGAAGCCTCCGAAACAACAGTAAACTTAATTATCATCTATGCATATCTAAATTGGTGTGTTTCATACTGATATCTGCATTGTAATTATTACTTGATATGTGCAGAATGTCATAAATTAAAAAAAATTGACATTATGGTTAATGTTTGAAAAATATACTAATACCTTAAAAAGCCTGTTTCGGAGGCTTCACATGCAAAAAACACCATACTTAACAAATGGGTGAAAAAATTAATGTGTGATAAATCTACAATATCTGCCGCATAGAATCATTGATTCAATACACACAAGAAAATAACAGCTTAGATGATCCCAACACTGTTGTTTTCAAAAAACTACTTCTGCAATGTTTAACAATTGTTAACATGAAGCCTCCAAACAAAAAAAAAATGACTTGCTGTGATAATTTAATTTTTGTCACAACTGAAATTCAATACTTAGAAGCAAAGCATGAAAATTGGTAATTGTGATATTTTTTACCTATTTTTTTATGTCAACTTGTAGTAGTTAGCTAAATATTTTACTTTTATGATCACCTGTGTTGTTAACTGAAGCCTCCGAAACACAAATCGCTTGAATTGCCAATTCTAAAAAATAACTCCAATTTCTGTGAAACTTGGCTGGGAGGTTCCTTTCATCAAGTAGTATTTGTACATGAAGTTAGACATTCAAATTATTTTAGGAACCCAATTAAAACTTAAAAAATATGTTTAAGGTTTGGAAATTTCCATTGTAAATGACACTTGATGTTAAAAATTTTCAAAACTGCAATTACAAACATAGCAAAACATGGTATAAAATTTAACTTATATCTGTTGACTTACTTTAGAATGGAATTTCACATGTATTCCAGCTTTCATGTCAAAATTTTCTGAGGTTATGTAAAATACATTTTTCTTAGATTTTAACCAAAATGTTATGCAAATGTCAAATTTTTATTAGAAATCAAAAGGTTTAAGCCTTGAAACATTATTTTACTTGAAATTAAGTTGCTTCTATGCATGATTTCAGTAAACAGAAACATATTTAAGTGGTTTGAAATTTTGACCCTAAAAATCAAAAGTTACACCTTTACCGTGAAAATGACCATATACAATACACAAAAAAAGTATAAGAATGTACACTATTATCGTATTTGTTCCATTAACCGCCCAGGGCGCTTTTAAACAAAATCATTTTTAAAATTAAAAAAAATTTTGGGGTGATGATGATCTGACATTCACTCGGTCGCACTGACGCAGGGTCACAATTTCGACAAGAATCGATTCTCGCAAAGATTCTCGTTTACAAACAGCTTTGCGTTCAAACTTTTTCAGTTTACACAGAAGTTGATTTGCAAGAATCAAATGATACCCACAAATTTATTCTGCAAGAATCAAGATTGATTCTCACACTTTGAAACAAAATTCTGACCCTGGAACTTCTTCCATCTACATGTATTGCAATAGGCCCCCTACCCACTTCTCACATCTGTCAAAGGGGGACATTTGCAAAATCCTTAAGGGGGTACTACACCCCTGGCCAATTTTGTGCCTATTTTTGCATTTTTCTCAAAAATTATAGCGCATTGGGGACAAGTAAGATGTGTATATTATAGGGGCAAGGACTACAACTACTGCACTGGAAATTTTATTGCAGCACAGACAACAGTTGTGGAGTTACAGTCAAAAATGAGGGAAAACCAATATTTGATCAATAAATCAATCATGCAATAACTATATTTGCTTTGAGTTGCTGAATTTTCAGTACAGTAGTTGTAGTCCTTGCCCCTATAATATATATCTTACTTGTCACCAATGTGCTATAATTTTAAAGAAAAATGCAAAAATAGGCACAAAATTGGCCAGGGGTGTAGTTAGTACCCCCTTAATAGTTTGTACAGGGCCTTTCAGTTCAAGTCAATTTTCTGATTTTAATCAGCACAGAAAATAACAATTTGCCTTGTCTTTGGTAATTATTTGAACTTGATTTCCCAAATAATAAATATGCTAGCCTGAGGTACTCACACCTCCATCACTACGATTTCCACTGTCCTTCTCCGTACGAAGGTCTGAGACTCCTGAGCCTATCTGGTCCAGGGTACACATAAAATTCCACTTTTTCTCATAAATACCACTTCCTACCATTCCTCACGTGAAGATGAGACTAAAGTCATAATGTACGATCTTATTCTTATAATATGAATTTGGTTAATTTTTTTCAAACCTGATTTTTTGGCATATTTGTATTAAATGTTTACACATGTATGTCACAACTTGCACCTAAATGGAATCAGCCAAATTTGTTGTGTTTGTAGGTAAACAGAGCAAAGTTAGACATAAAGTCATAATTCAAGAAATTATGACTTTATGTCCGCCCATAGAACTGTGTGTTAAACGGCAAAAATAACAAGCAGTGTTTCTTTCACGTTACCTCGTTATTTCAGCTCAAAATGGACAGAAACCATTCCCGATCATTATTACTAGTATTATTTCAGCATGTTGAGTATATAATGACAAATTTAAAATTTGAAGGAAATCGTACATAATAAGCCTTTAAACAAAACATATTTGGTGCATGTTCGTAAATATTGAGCACATTTGTGGATGTAAAAGACCAGACTTGTGACTGTTATCATCGCCGTGTTTTGAATTCTTCCTATATATAGATGCCGTCGTCACCGCGACGTGAGTTCACGGTGCCCCGTTTCTACGTACGTACGGCATTCATGGCCCTATGTTGAGGAAGGAACAACTAGGGCCATGATGTTTCGGGCTATATGCATGTTGGCCTTGGGCACTTCTTTGCCCATGGTGCCCCTTGCTCGAGAAGTCTAGCAACAAATTTGACAGAATTGACACCGTGTAATGGAAGTTCAGAAGTAAACACTGCTGATCCGGACAGGTGATTGCATCAAACATGTTGCTAAAATTACACTTCAACAACATTTTAGACTGTTCAATTTTAGGCATATTTTACTCAAAAGATACAGGTGACTAATCGAAATAACTTTCATTAAAATTTCAACATTAACATAACAATTAACATTACAAAATAAATATCATCTGTTGCAAAAAATGTGAACGCTGTCCGACCGAAAAATGTTAGCAACGTCGTAGGGCTACTCTAGCATCGAATGCATAACTATCGTGCGTAAATTCGAAGCTGCCTAGAGATTTCGAGTGAGGTGCCCCCAAAAAAATTTGATTTTGAGGGCGTAAGTAAGTAGAGGGCGAAGACCTGGCCTCCATGCCATTTGGGCCACAGCACAGAACATGGGTCATGAGTATGACAGAACAGATTACAGTACACTACAGAACATCTGATAATCTCATTATCTGGTTTATTTATAATCAATCTGACTTTACCATGATTTTACCAGAAAATGTTCGACTGACTACTTTTAAATACTTACATAATTACCCTCCATGCAACGACATTTTGTATCATGATGATGATATTGTAGGCCTACTATAATGCTGAATGTACTGGCACTGACAGTGATACTGTGCATTGGTCTCTCAGTCAGTGATAACAAAATGAGATAGCGAACTCACAGTCATACATACGAATCACGTCATTTCAAGCGTTGAATTCACTGATATAACAAACGATTTAGCTCAAGTCTTAAAATAACGTTGTCGTTATATGATCCATATAAACCTTTTAATAGAGAACATTAATTAACGCAACATTTTGATGTTAGAAATTCCGTTTACATGAGTACTATTTTGTCCATGCATGTTGCCATCATAATCGACCTTATCAACTTGTTTACATGAGGTTGCCAGTTCCCATTGCGATAATTGATTGCTGCAACTTCCGAGTCAGAAATCAGTGAAATTTCTTTTCCAGAACAAGAGAGTAAGGGGCTGGCATTTTCTTCGGAATGGGGGATGGGGTCCCAAATATGTCGGTGGCCAGAGTCAATTTTTTTATGACCCCCTATCGCAGCCAAAAAATTTTATGACCCCCCCCCCCCCTTCCAACTACACAGACTCAAGAAAAATTATTCATTGCCAAAACTTAAAAGTGAAGAAAGTGTGTGGAGCTCGTTAAAATTTTTATCCTAAGTGAAAAGAAGGTGCGCGGAGCGCGTAAACGTTTTGCATATATTGTACGCACATTTCGATTGTGAAGTTAAAGAATGCGTGGGCTGCGCGCAGCACGCGAAAATTTTGAGAAATTTTGAGTCACCAGCCCTTAATAATTCTATAACCCCCTATTTTGGGTGTTAAAAAAATTATAACCCCGCCCCTATTTTTGGTCTGAAAATTCTATGACCCCCCTGTATTTTTGGGACCCCCCCTTCCGAAGAAAATGCCAGCCCCCTAATCACTAATCAGGCCTTGTAATTATAGATTTTGGTTTTGCACACATATTGTGCATCTGTTTTGGCCTGGTATAGGCCTATAAGAGTCACACAAATAAAAGTACAGGTTATGCGGGCGGGTGACGGGAAACTAAGAATCAACTTTCATTAAATATCATCATTAGCCTAAATCATAATTTATTAGATTAATTTGTGGGAACTTGGGGTGGGTGGGGGGGGGGTGGGGCTATAAAATATATAACTTCGGAAAGAGTTTGTACACTGGCAGTTGAGATTGAATTATGAATTTCCTCTTTTAAGTTGTCCCACACACCATGATCGAGGCTGACATGACACTAAACATTTGTTGGGAATCGAGTGTTCTTCTTTTCCTTGTTCTCATTTAATTTAAAAATATGCCAAGAAATCAGGTTTGAAAACAATAACAAATTATTAAAAATCGTACATTGATAGCTAGTCTATAGCTTTAGGAAATTTTAAGTTAAAAGGAAGTACCAATATTTTTCTATGCACCTGATTTATTGTATGGTTTCATTGATAAGAGCTTGTTTTGGCATTAAATTAAATTTCATGATAAATGATCATTAATCATTTGTGACCGTACACCACGAATGAGCCGTAAATGTCCTCAATTGTATTCTGAGTTACAGTGTAAAATGGGCATGAAGGTCGTATTCATAGGTACCTCAATTTGGTGCTACGTGTACCTCATTTAATGAGGTACACGTAGCACCAAAAGAATGCTGGACGGTTCGCACCCTTTCAATTTCGGACCCGTGCACTTTCGCCCCCTTTCTATTTCGCACCCGTGCACTTTCGCCCCCTTTTTATACCGCGGGTATTGTGCTGCTGTTGATTGATGCACGATCGATTGCTTGAACTCCCGGCGGTGCGGCGTAGTATGTTTATAGTGCTGGGGCCGTCGGGCATGCACTTATTAAGTCATGATAAACCCGGAAGGAAGGAAAGAAAGGATATTTTATAACAAAATAGAGGAACGATTTTTTTTTCTCAGTATTATATTACAGGCCAGATATTTTAGCAGCAGGTTTACCCAAAATAATGAAATAATTAGAATTCAATGATAAAAATAGTAATAATAATAAATAGTAATAATAATAATAAATTTATATTTAATTATTAATTATAATATGTATAAAAACAGTGAAAATTTGTCCCAACTGACGACCAAAGGATGGATCCAAAAGGATACAAGTGTCAACAAGCAATGGATAAAATTAAAAACAATGAAAGTATGACACAACATCCAATGGGGGAGTAACACAAAACATATAAACAAAGTTAATTTAATAATATAATATGATGATAATAATAATAATATGATAATAAACAACATTTATTTTCATTTTAGACTTTTTATAGTCTATATTTTCTTCATTTCAGCTTAATTTAGCAGTTGTCATGGTTGTGTGCAAATTCCTATTACTATTAGATACGTTGTAATAAAACATGATTTTAAACATTTGTATATTACTTTTCTCTGAGGGCTTGCAGCAAAATTGATATTTTATTTTCCTTGGTATGGGTTTGTGGCTAGTAGTCAGGTAATGATGATGATATGATGATGATGACGACGACGACGACGATGATGATAATGATGACAATGACGATGATGATGATGATGATGATGATGATGATGATGATGATGATGATGATGATGATAATAATAACAATGTTAATAATATAAACAAAGTTTATTTAATAATATAATATAATGATAATAATATGATAATACTAATAATAAGAAGAAGAATAACAATGATATGAGGATGAATGCAGATTATTTTTATCATATTCATTTGTTATAATTTTTTTGTCTCTTAGTGAAATATTGTATTAGTCTATGTACATTTTTGCATTATAATTATCTTTTAACAAACTTTTATATTTTATATTTTAGTAATGTTTTAATATCCACACGGACATGTGGAAGATCAATATTGTATTGAACATGTTTTACCGTGTATAAATAAAGTTATTATTATTATTATTATTATTATTATCCCCTCACTTTTCTCAAAAAAATTGAGATTTTTATACCACTGGAAACCTCTGGCTACATAATGTTTATGTCCAAAAAATAATTCTTGCAGATTTAATTCGTCTAGCAAAAATATCGTCAATTTTGAATTACGTTCTGGTGTACCAGAACGAAATTACAACAGTGGCCTATGGAGCAGTGTAATACACATAGTCATGCATAACTCGCATAATGCAAAATCGGAATCAACATGTCTACTAAAAAATGTCATAAAAAGATGATACTAGGATCACGAAATACTCCTTTAAGATAGATGTCATTTATGCGTCGGGCCCCTATAGCCTGATCATGCAAACGAAAAAAGAAAGAAAGGAAATAAAGAAAGAAAGGGAAAGAAAAAACGAAATCCAAAGAAATTAAGATGAACTGAACAAATCTAATTGATAGAAATAAATTGATTGTTTAAAACTGTTTATTATGTGCAGCAACATCCAAAAACAAAACAGGGTTCAAAAGACAAAGCAGCTTTCTTGATTAAAAAGAAGAAGAAAAAAGGCACTATAAAAACGAAAAAAAAAAGGAAAAAGAAAAGAAAAATAAAGAAAGAAATTCATCTCCTTTACACGATCTTATTATCTAAGAAATAGATGCTATATTACATTATTGACATCTTCGAGTTCAAACATCCCGCCTTAAAATTGTCGGCATATTTAGCAGATTAAGATATAAGATGTGCCGTGGTGTTAATAAAGCATCGTCGTAATGAGTCCGTGATTGACAGGCCAGTAAACAAAATGAATCATGAACACATAAATGTCAATCATTTACAATGCAGAATTGATAGCATTTTTTCCACAAATTTGTTTATTTACTTTATGTTATTTATTAAAACCATATTTATACAGGGCTACCTTTCAGATAAATCTGCTATTACAGGGGCTCTGTGTCATAAAAACAATATACATAACAATTTGTAGAATTATTCATAAGCCCTATATAATGTAAGAATTTTTTAAAAACATAAAAATGCATAAACATCAAAAAATCATACATCAAATATATCAAAATTCATTAAAAGTATTTACATTTCTTTGTTTTATACAATTTACGTAACACTTGTAGAAATATATATTAAATTAATTAAGAACACAGACAAAATACATCATTCATTAAAAGACATAAAAGTTAAAACATTTGGTACATTATTTACATTTCTCATTAAAACGAACAGAAAACTTTCCTGATTAATAATATTTTACGATCGTACGTCAAGAGGCATATGGCACTTTTGCGTGTCTGTTTACGGTACCCTACCATTGATTGGACCCACACCATACCCGGCGCTTTCGCGTAAGTCATTCATTACATAATGGGTTGAAGGAGTCACACTTTATACAATCACGCGGCCGCGTGGCCCGGAGACTTGTCAAGCAATCGATCCAGTACGGGTGTGTTCTGGGACGAATATATGCGTGCTACTGCCTAGTCACCGTAGGCTACCATTGCATTGATTGAACCCATGTCACGCCCGGCGCTTTCGCGTACTAGTGGCAGCTAATACTCGCGGTGAAGAAAGGTGGTGAAAGTCGGCACAGCATTATCGCAAAGCTGCTGCAGGCATTTGTTTTGCTTGTGCGCATTTGTCTTTGAGAAATTTGCTAAATATGTTTTTTCCATTAGTGTCATGTCAAAGAAGATCAATTCGGCAACATAAAGATGGGATAAAATTATAAATTATAAGCCATCATATTTTTGGCCATATCAATATTAGGCCCTATAAATTTGATACTTTATAGGCCATAAATAATTGAATACTAAATTATATAGCCTATTATAAAGTACTAATAAGGCCTAGGTAACATAATTCTAATAACAATAATATAATAATAATTAATAATAATAATAATAATAATAATAATAATAATAATAATAATAATAATAATAAATAAAAAAAATAATTAATAGGCTTAAAATAAAATAAAATAGAAATGAAATAAAATAAAATAGGCCTAAGTAAAACAAAATAACAAATCAAAAACATAATGAATACCAATCTTTAGTCGAAGCACATTTAATATATCGTAATAATATAGGCCTATTAAATTCAATCGAACCGGAGAGTCCATCAACATACTATTTGCTTTTGTACACGCTGGACCCAGTACCGGTACTGCAAACACAGACAATCAACACTCAAAACTCAACCAATACTATACACATACAACACCCCACTGTACCGGAGTTGAAGCGATCGATCGTGCATCACCAATCAACAGCAGCACATTACCCGCGGTTTAAAAAGGGGGCGAAAGTGCACGGGTGCGAAATTGAAAGGGGGCGAAAGTGCACGGGTCCGAAATTGAAAGGGTGCGAACCGTCCTGTTTCCGCACCAAAATTATGTCTCGTATACATGAACATGATGAAAATGGCTCAACAAGTGTTTGAGTTCCCAGGGATTTATTCAATATGGCAACAGGTATACTGACAGTTTCTCACTTTTGAACTTGTTATTTTTCTCATTATAAAAATATCAATCGTAGTATAATGTATGAATAAACTTGAATTATTTCATTTGATACTGTTGTTTTATGTCACCACAAAAAATAATAGGTCCGATGGTTTAACCATTTATTGAATGAACTTTATTGTGTCAATGGAGGTAGTGCAAGTTCCAAACAAAATCTGACTGCACGGCAACGGAAAATACTGGCTTATGATTGGTTGGAATGCTGTGATGAGGTCGATGTAAGATTTTTCCGTCGGCTGCTATATTTTCTAAAATTCATTTGTCCTGATTTGTACATCAACCCAGGAATAATAGACAAAGGGATAGGCATCCTAGTCTGCTACCCTCTTTCGAAATATGTATCCTAGGTCTCACAATAGGCGGATTAGCGGCCATTTTGTCTTCGACATGATTTTATTCACGTGTCCTTATATTTTAGTACACAAATATATAAATTAACAGGTTTACTATTTTAAAATTATATTTTGAGTATATTCTGTAGTAAATAGATCAAATGACGATGATTGTTCAGGTATTATATGCTTGATAGAATTAAACTGTTTGACCAGCTAGTATTCTCCTCCGCCGTCAGTGTGATTCCAGTCACTCCACGTACCGTGTTGCGAAGGTGGAGGAGTCTAAAGCTGTATTGACGAACACGCATGCGTTAAAAAATATGTAGCCTAGGTCGAACAATAGCGTGACGTAGTTTCCGGCATTGTTCCTATGCACTTTCACCCTCCTGATCAACCTCTTTGTTTGTTGTTATATCTGAATATGAACTTAATGATGTAAAGCAATACTTAATTTTTTGTATGGATCGGTACGTTTCATAAAAGATTTAAAATTTAAAATGTGAAAAATAAGTGGTTTTCCCACTCCTCTTACTGTTTTCTACGTGTACCCATAATGCACTGTTCAAAATGGCCGCAAATCAGGGAGACGTGGACGAATTGTTCGAGATCAGAAATGCCTTTTATTTGGGTAATTACCAGCAATGTATCAACGAAGCTCAAAAGTTAAAGGTAAACGACGAAATTCCGTTGTATGATTCACTTGTTAAAATTTTTATTGATTGATCAGAATGGTCACAAATTCGTATGTAAACATGAAACCAACCAATAATAAACAGTAAGCCTGCAGAATTCTGCACCTAGGTCCTACAGTAAAATTAAAAGTATTTCTTGGCCAAAGCTGGGCGTGATACCATGTATATGGTCTACCCAGAATTCACGTAGAAGTAGAAGAACACTATGCTTCAGTGGTCATGAGTCCGAGTTGCACAAATGCAGCAATAGTATGTCTGCAACTGCAAGTGCAATATTATATAGCGCTAGAATATTGAAAAACTGGGGGGCGGGTCTGCAGTGCAGGCTTGATCGAGAAATCTATCTACTAGTACTATCCACAAGTCACGACGATAGTTGTGGATAGAAGATAGAGGGTGCTAGTATAACACGGTCAGTCATCATATCGTCTTCAGTTTTAAAACGCTGTCCGTAAAACAATTTTTTAGATTGTCCAATTTGGCTTCAAAGTTCAATCTAACATTTATGTATATCTTAGCTGTAGTGTTTGCAAGCTTACTTTTAGGCCCCTAACAGTCAATTTTGAGTTTCCCGTCACATAATTTCTGAAAACAAGTGAGGTATTACTTTTTGATTATTCATTATTTTTCTACCTTTCATTTTATATGACCAACACGCATGTAAAATGTGTTGTTATTTGCCGCTCACTCACTTGAAGATGGATGTTTAGCCCAAATGAGATTCAAAAGTAACGGTATATTATTAAAAAGAGTCTGCAAGGTTGACAGCAAAATGTATGTTTTGATTTTGATTTTGCCACAAAAAATAAAGGGATTATTCATAATTATTTTTGCAATATAACCAGTTTTTATCGGTATTTTTTGGAAAATCACAATAATGAATTCAAGTGAGGGTCAGAAAATGAAGTGAGGGCGGGTGACGGGAAACTCAAAATCGACTTTCCTTGGCCTTAACCGTAAACACAGGCGCTGAACTGAAGCTGAAGTACAAATTCCGACCATTAAATTATGAGTTGGTTTAATTCTGCAACCTTGCTTGATCAAAGTTGTTTTGACAACTGTCAACTTCGTTGGTGATTAAAAGATTTGAGAAAATCCAGTGCTGGGCAAATCAATCCATCTCCCGATTTGCAAAGGTTGACTTGTCATTGCAAACTGATGGTCATACCCTTCCGGTTCTTGAACATGTGAGCCCAGCACTACACGTGTTGATCACCAATACAATGGGGACTGTGTGTGATGTCTGACGATCACTCGAGAAAAATTGACACAAAATGACGTTTGGAGCGATTGCCAAATAGTTATTACAAGACTGCCCCACCCCAACCCTAAACCCTAACCCTAAACTCCGTAAACGAGGACTGGAATCAAGTCTAGCAAGTTGCACCCTATTCGGTAATCGTACCTGACGTGTGACGTTTTTCGTGAGTAAAGTCATGGTGAATTGATGAAGGAATATAGCACATGTGTCACTAATAATGTCATGAACAATATCCTCATGTAATCATATTTTGAGACAATAATTAACTTGAGGAAGAAGTTTTTATTCATATGCATTATGCATGACATTGGGCCCTGTGTATGGCAACCGTGTACATGTGCCAAACAAGGTATGTGACATGAGCACAAACACTTGCACCTTCTAACTTTCGTATCACAAGCTATCGGTTGTTCATACTAAAGTTAGAATTTTTGAACAACTGCAGGCCAGTGCAGGGACCTCTGAACTTGCAGAAAATTTAAAAACAGGGGGTCTGAACTCTATTTTGGTGGGTCCGGGACCCCAAAAAGCAACCTAGCGCTACTCCTGGCCCGCGTGTTGTTTGTATCCTCCGCTGTCAGTTTCTTATATCCACTCACTACATGTACAATAGCTACAATGTATACTATAGTGGCATCAAGCATTCAAGCTCGTGGTTGAAGAGACAGAACGATCATGAGTTAGATTTGATTCACCAGTCCAGTCCTTCAATTGTTAATACGCACAGTCATTTTTGTTCCGCCGTGGTTAATAGTTTTGAGATCGCGGCCCAGGGATTTTTAATCGCCATCTTGGTTTGATATCAAAACAAAATTACAATGCGAGTAAATTTGGATGTGGAACTGAAAGAAAAGTTGATAAATTACATGGGTAGAAGTGTAGCGATTGCTGAATTGGTGATGCGGGGAGTTGTAAGTTCTTAGGAACAGGACAGGTATATATAAATTTGAAAATGCTGCAATGAATGTGCGATTACGTAATGTGTTATGGCAAATATTGCAATACAATGAAATAATGATTTGTAGGGCGGGCTTCTTCTTCATCTTACGTAATAGTATTGTTCTCCAAAAAACCTGGTTGTTCTACCGATGGCGTTCTAGCTGAAATACAGCAAGATAATGTAAGATATATAGTAATTTATGTAAACCTGTATTTTAGCTAGAGTATCTCGAGCTAGCTGTAGCCTAGGTGTCCACCATGGTCTTAGCTAGCCACCCGTCTGGCCGTCATTTCAGACGGGGAGTTTGCTCCTGGGACGGGCAAAATTAATGCCTTTGACAGATGGTATATTATAAATTTTATGTTTTGAGAAGCTAATTGACCTTTTAAGTAGACCAAATTTGTAGGAGAAGGCCATATCAGCACATTTTTGAACCCCCAATGGGCTATAGATGTCTGATAAATGTTTTAAAGGTTAAATTAGGACAGGCAATTTTATTCAAATGACGGGCAACTCTCAATTTCTAGCTAAGACTCTGGTGTCCACACAGCACGTACATTGTCCGTTGTTTTCTGTGCACTCACACAGCATACGCACGTCCGGTCAAATCCAAAAAGTAAACATTTTAGACATTTGTTTTTTTTTACCCTGTACTTCGCGGCCAGCCCGGTTTTGCGAGTGGCTCCACTTTTTGGAGCCAGGGAATGTGAATTTCAAATTGGGCTGCCTGAATGGGTGACTCCATTTATTGGAGTCTCTCGTCTCCCTTTGTGGAAGATCAAGGTCATTCCATGGGGGTGTAATATGGATTTCAACTGGAATAGCTCAAATTTTGAAGCTCCATTTAAATATTTGTGTTTTCACAATTTAATAGGACTTTGATTGTTTTCTCTGCAGCCATCGACTCCAGAATTGAAGCTGACACGAGATGTATTCATGTACAGGGCATACATTGCAGATGTAAGTTCAATTTGAAGTTCTGAAAGATATTGAATTGATTTGTCTCTGTTGTAGCTTAGCAGATTTTTAATATCAAATACCAGTACCGTATTGTCTATACTTATAATAAATGCCTCCTCTAATAAAAAAATGCCCACCCCTGTGGTTTGTCAATGAAAAGGTGACCAAGATGGAAATATTTCCATGCCATATTGTGCGAGTAATTTAAAATTACTTAGCTTAAAACTTCTTCCCAGATCAGTACCTGAGGCTGAGACCCTGCAATGCACAAAGTGAATTTCAGGGGGGGGGCAAAATTGGCAAATTTTGCGCAAAATTGCCCGCCACTACAGGCATGAGAATTTTAGTTTTAAAACTGAATTCAGATTTCAGGGTTTTTTTAGTCAAAATGTCTGCAACTCTATTTAATTTCAGCCTGTTTTTCGTACTTTTTGCCCAATTTCACACACATTTTCAGTTTCTTCTTAGCAAAGTGCAGTCTCATGCTTGGATAGGATGTGCGGCCATATTGACTCCCATTTTTCGAAGTTCACAGAATGATCCTGTCTTTTGTTTTACTCAATTTATTGTCATCAAAAGACTCCCTTTTTCAAGATTTTGATAATTGTTTTGATAATTTCTCACTGAATGACAGCAGTTTTTCTCTCAAATTCACAAAATAATTTAATAATTTTTCTTCAAATCAAATTTTGATGACTTTGTATCAAAAATTTGTCAACTTTTATATTTTGACCCAAATTTTTTTCTCAGTCTCACAAAAAGACCCCTTTCTTAGTAAACTTTTCCCCAGTCTCATGGAAAGAACCCTTTTTGGGGACTTAAGTTGGCAACCCTGGTAAAAGTGTATTCTTTTTTTAAAAATTTTAGCAAACTTATTATAATTCGTAAAATTCTTTTAACTATCATTACCATTGCACCTATAATTTTATCTTGACAGCGCAAGTTTGGAGTTGTATTAGATGAGGTACGACCATCTTCAGCACCAGAGTTAGTTGCTGTGAGGATGTTTGCAGACTATCTAGCGAATTCTAATAAAAGGTAAATTTGTTTCTCCTGTGCACAATAAAACATTGTGTACTGTTATTAGTTTTCCCATAGTTTTTTAGGAATTTCCCAAAAATGGAAAGTAGCCTAGCACAGTGGTTATATCTGTTGGCTTTGGAGCAAGAGGTCCCTGAATCAATTCTTGTTTGAAGTAAAAATCATTGACAATCATCCACTCTCTTCCTTACTACATTTGAATCGTGGGGCATAATGCTTTGGATGACAAAGACCTTACAGCCAGTTCTCATTAGGGTAACACTAGGCTGTTTGTATATTGTACAACATCCTCAATCATGATAATAGCGTTTGAAGGCTAAAATATTCATCCACAGACCTGGGCACTGTGGGAGTGTTGTTTGAGTGCTGAATGATTTGCCCATGTCATCCAAAATCCAAGCCGGAGAACTAATCCTGATAAACAATTAATATCATTTGTAAATACCTCACAAAAAGTTTGTAACTCAGCTGTTAATAAATATGCAGGGTTGTGGATACGCCAGTCGGCTGTAACTGCCACAATCATTTACCGACCAGCACTCGATCAAAATAAGCTTCCTTCCGACCGGCACAAAATTGAGCAAATATTGAATGACTATGTACAGAATTGAGTAAATACCAAAAATGTAAAATTGCGATGCAACAAAAATGTCAACATGCTTATGAAACTGCTATTTTGCAGTGACATATACTGCCATTCACTCGATCATTCATTTCGGCCATTGTCGCTGTTGTTTTGTAGTTAACACAGTTTCATCTATGTAGCGCACTAATACATGTCCCAGACTGATGTTTTCTGGATAGTAAATTAGCCGGCACTCGAGTTAGGCTGGCTTTAACCCTGTAAATATGCCTAAAATCATGCGTATAATTGGCACATTCCTGCCATTAAGCCCCATGTACCAACTGGGAAAGACTGACCACAAAATACAGGTGACCGCTAGTGATTATACAAAATAATCATGCGATACCCTCCTTGACCTTGCTTTTGTTGTTTCATAGTACCCAGGTACGTGATGTCGATGTTCACCCCATCAACGGTATGATTATATCAAATGATGTAAGTGACAAAGGTGCATGTTTTAACATTTAAATTGGTTAAATCATTCGATACAAAACATTATCCTTCCAATTCTGATGATCATATTTGTGTTATTGCTTGTGTATTGTTTTAGGGAGAAAGTTGTACAAGATCTGGACAGCAAGATGAGTAGCAGCGTTGACATATCCAATGACACATTCCTTCTGATGGCTGCTGCTATTTATTATCATGAAGAGGTAGGAAGATTACAAAGTGTATTATTCAGGGATGTAAGATTTCTTTTTTTTTTACAGCTTTCCTTTTTTTTCCCAGAAAATTTGGATTTTTTAAAAACATTGCTGGAATTGGATGATGATATTTCATTTTTAGCACATTTGTAACGCAAATGATGCTATAGCTATGGTCTAGATTTTTTTATGTTTTTTACTTTCTCTTGCTACATCGTTGAGGGGGCGATCTTTGCATGATCGTTCATGATTGTTACTTATTTAGCTAGAAAAATTTGGACCGGAAATGTGATTTTTGGAGCATTTTGTTACGAAAATTTGTATAAAATTTCAGAGAATAGTCTCCTTTGCAGACTGTTTGTCATGCTGATCATATTACAAACACTGTACAAACTCCTTGATCTGGCGATGCTGTTGCATTTTGTAAAAGAGATGTTGAATTTTGTTCCTTCAATGTTTGCTTTTCAGTGTTGCTTTGCCTTACATTCGGCAAGTCAATAGAAGCACCAATTTGGGCTTGTGCTGTCTATAGGCCCCTACTTCTGTGCATGAGCCATGAGCAAGTAGTGTCTCAAATTCTCTAAATTAGTGCACATTCAGAACATTCAAAGCAAAACTTTGTTTACACCTTTGTAGTTTTTCAATTAACACATTTAATGATTTATTGGTCTTGCACAGATCCTGTACACTGTAAATATAAACTTAGAAATGTGAGGAAAAGTGATTGACTATAGCAAGGAAGAAATTAATGTCCAGACTTGATGTCTTTTTAACATATTAACACCTACTTGTTAGGTCATTGTTAAGGTGGTGTTAAAGGCAAGGTTTAGGGAAATCATGAATTCCAACATTTGTGCAAATATCTCCAAAACCTTTCATGATACAATCTCAAGTGAGTTTGTACTTATGTAGGGATATGTTGGCCATGTTATGAAGGTAATAAAACCGTTGCCATGGTAACCAAGCAGTTGCTATTGGCTTCTGACCAATCACATTGAACGTTTTTTCCTGTTTTTTCGCAAATCACTTCATTTGTCCCGATAAAAGTATACTTACATGTTGAGTCATGTTCCTGCGCACCTCCACTGATTTTCCCGTAAAAAAATCCCAGTGGAATTCCCCCTGGGGGTCAAAGTGAAATTTTCGTTTTTTGGCCACAGATTCCATATTACTTACTAACTTTTTATGGGAAAATCAGCAGAGGTCATTTGTGATGTTCTTGAGCGATTTGACACCATTTCCGAATTTATTTGGACATGTGCAATTTCAACCATATGAGAGCAGTATCCAGGTCTGAAATTTCTCGGTCCCTGGAGAGCAATAATCAGAGGAGGTAGGGTGCTGAAAACACTGCCGAATATTTTTAAAAATAATTATCTTCTTCTGTGCCAAAGATGAAAAGCGATCCATAGATCTTTAATTTGCATTTTAAACCACCTTAAGTTGTAAATTTCTCAGTATCAATAAATTTACTGAGCAAACATAGATAATGGAATTATCTGTGGAGCAAATTAATATGCTTAATTCCAATCAGTTAATTCCAATCATTTACAATCTGATTATATTATTAGGGATAACCATCAAAATTTCATGTTGACCCTATTGCTACAAAAGATTGTTTTCTGGGTAGAACTCATCAACAGAAGTATTTTGGTGGTTAAATGGTCAAAATCGGTCAAAAACTTTTCGAATTATGAATTATCAAAGTTTCCCATTCTGACCGGTCATTGGAACGAAATAAAATGACAATAGCAATTGGGAGCAAAGCATATATTTACCTTTATATATTTCTTTATTTTAACATATTTGCAAACATGAAACAAGCATATTGTGAAAGTATCAAAGGGGTTTCTTATGAAATGGCACTTAACTAGTCATTGGCATAAATTATTTTTTCAAACCGAGGCATTGAAATCATGCATTTAGAGAACATTTGCCCAAAATCATCCAAGATGGTCGATATGGCACAAAATCAAAATTGCACTAAGTAGATGGTATAGGCCTAAATATAAGAAAACATTTAGGGTTGAGATCAGGTGAAAAATACATCGAATGAGCACGAAACTTCACATTTATGTTCAGAAAGGTGTCTTCTTAACATGATTTGAAAGGAGTATGGAAATTCAAAAGGGAAGCTGGTGATTTCATTTGTAACTCGAGATCTACTAGTTCAATTTTTTAACCTTTTTACAGAGGGTATGATAGAGGTATTACTGGCAACTCTGCCAAATTACAGCTCAGTAGGCCACGTTTTCACCTGATCTTACTGATTTGAATATTTTGTGCCATTCTTGAGCAGTGCTAAACTCAGCCACTGGCAATTAAGCGCACTGTGGCGATGGACCAATTTTGACTCACACTTAAACAGGAAGCCCCGCTTGACCAGTTCTCCACAGAAGAACTGACTTACACCTGTTACTTTGATGACAGACAGAACAGAATTTACATGGATAAATTTTAACCTTGACTAATTCCCTAAGGAACTTGAACCAAAAGTGGGGCTTCCACTTTAAAGAAAAACAAAATAAGTTATGTTGCTGTAATTTGCAAGATAGTTACAAAATATAATTGGCATTAACTTCCCCAATTTTTACAGAAAAGTATTGAAAAATAAAAGAATGAGATCAATTTAGAAATGTCTGTGCAAGCAGTGCGCAGTTGAGCTCCCTGCATGTCTATGGGAGTGTTCTAATCAAGTTGATGGTTCATTGGTCATCCCTAATATTATCTTCTGTGCCAAAGATGAAAACGATCCATAGATCTTTAATTTGCATTTAAAACCACCTTAAGTTGTTGTAAATTTCTCAGTATCAATAAAATGACTGAGCAAACACAGATAATGGACTTATCTGTGGAGCACATTAATACCCTTAATTCCAATCAGTTAATTCCAATCATTTACAATGTGATTAAAAAACTAAACTCCTGTATAAAGGGCTGTAACTACAGATCTATAATACACTGTAAATGAAAATATCATTGGAAAGAGCAAATTCTACATGTTTCAATTAAAAAAAATTGATGTAACTGCTCACAGCAAACCCAGAATAAAACCACCCATATTTAGCGGCACACAAAGTACACAGCTTCACTTCCCACATACCTAGTTTATGCATATTTTTAACATAATGTGACATAAAAATGAACAAATATGCTACAATTTTTATTGAACCTTACCTCTGGCAAAACTACATTTTCCCAGATTATTGTGCAATATATTATATATTTATTTGTATGGCGCAGTTGTATACAGGTTACTGCATATTGGTTATAGATGGTACATTTAACTCCACAACTTCAAAAATACGCACTCACACAACAAAAGTCCTAACATTCCCAGCAACCAACTCCACACAACTCAACCCTATAAAATACCTTCAACTATAAACTATAAACTACAAACCAGCAAACATGAAACAATCCAATTATACCAAATCTACATTGCCTGCCCAATGCAACCAGCCAAAAACCTGTCAATAGCACCAAATACACTAACAAATATCTACAATCAATAAGAGAGGTACACCACTAAACACTACATCTCAAATTAACTTGTCAGTATACCTACTTTGAGCAATTTCACTGGTGCTTATTTGAATTCTACGATGTCTTGAAGTAATTTGGCAACTCAATTTTAGTATAATATTGTATTTCTAATGTATTTTATAGTGTTTTTTAAATGTGTTTATAATTATGTACTGTGTAATTTTAGTTCTTTTATTTGGTGTGTGTATAAGGGACCCCATCTAGTGGGCGTGCATGCCTGTTCGGGGTTGCCCTTTTGCAGCACACACCGCAATTTGATATTTTTATGTGCAATGAAGGTAATAAACTAAACTACACTCTTTATCACAGCCCTGCCAACAAACTAATAAAAATTAACAACTGCACTTACAAACAACATAACAATTAAATCTGCACACAACCACCAACACAATGAATTTCAATTCCTGACCATAACCCATAACAAATGTGCTACAGCACCATTGGTGCTCTTGTTAAAAAGAGCAAAAAAACAACTTGTTTAGAGGGATGATACCCCTAGCATATTCCCCCGATCCCTTGCATTCACTGAAAAGCTTGTGCCTGAGCAAGCATTGGGCTTGATTCGCTCGCACCTTTTCAGGAATCCCTGATTATCAATTCATAAAGATCCGAATCAGAAGATATAAAAATAGGGTTTATCTTTTATTGGGCAATTTCAGTTGAAAACCATATACCATACCACCCCCCCCCCCCCTGGAAGACATGATCTTAATCTTCCACACATTTGCAAATGGAGTTACCTGAATGGGTGACTCCATTGAAAATCCACACCTCCTGTGTGGGAGGTTAAGACCATGTTGTCCACAGGTATGAATTTCAAGTGGAATAGCCCAAACATTTTAGTGTCATCAGTTTTAGAAAGTTGTGCATCCCCATGTGTTTTATTTCTCACAATCATAAAATTAACAAGAAATGACTATTTACTCAAAGATGTGCTATTGCAGTCACAAGATTTTTTTTATGGAGTGTACAAAATGATTTTTATTCACAGAATTTTGATGCAGCACTTAGATGCCTTCATCAGTCGGAATCATTAGAGTGGTAAGTAACTAGAATTCTTTCAACCTCGCACGTTGATGTTCATGACTTTATTGAAATCTGATGTTGATGGTTCACATTATCATAAAGACCCATTGTCCCATTCTCTGATTTTCCTGTCCACAACACCCTAGGTAAGGGTAAAATGAAATGTGCAATTCTAGTGAAAACAGTCTAATGAAGATAAATTCCAGCATAATGGCTATAAGAATTCTTGTAAAAGCAATGTATTGAGGATAAGTGCCAGCATAATGGCTATAAGAACTTCTTTTTACCGAGAATCAATTAGAGATTGGAACTCTATTCCAGACAACATAGCCAACATCCTTGAACCCTAACTTTTCAATACAGCAGTAATAAAAATTCCTTTAAAAAAGGAATGGGCGCCCAACTGTTTGGATACTTTTTTTTCTCTTTAAAACAATAATGTAATATTAGCATAGAAAGCAAAGAAAGATCTGGAAATGTAAAGAAGACAAGGACAAACAATCTGAAGAAGTGTTATTTAGTGATTAAAAAAAACAAATCAATACCAAAAGATATATGAATATTAACATTTAGATAACAATGCTTTAGGCCTATACATACTAGTCCTAGATTAGACCACTTTCCGTGTTATAGAAATAGATAATAAGAATTATAGGTTGTTACTAAGGTGATTTATAAACATTTAATTTATTTTTCACAAAATATTTAATAGGCCTACTGAAGACAAAATAGCCCATGTTCAGGGCCTACGTGATAGTATACATGCATACATAATAATCATTGCTATTAAGCCAGAATTTATTATTGAATAAAGCCAATACATATCTCAATGTGCTCAACAACACTGAGAACTAAATGCCAAAAAAAAAAACTAGGCATACAATATCGATTTTGTTCAAGTTTCTCCCTCTCTAGCTCTTCAGGGCTTCCATCACCTTTAGTCAGGTAGTTTGACAAATTATCTTTTGTCTCATCACCGATAATATTGCATTTCTCCATGTGGAAATACACCTAAAAATATTTTTATTGGACAAAATATGTGTCATATATGAGTGAGCGGTTTTGCCGTATCGCACATCACCTGGAACATACTCTGTGTTAGTATAGCGCCATCTCTTGATTGCTAAGATCTTGGCAATCAATAGATTTCAAGAGATGGCGCTATTAAAGAGACTGTAAACGGGTTCAAAGGTCTCGCTTTATTTGGTGTTTTTATAAGTCCATTAATTTTGTATTTTAAACAAAGAATATCGCACAACATTTTATCCCGTACATATAAGAAAACAATAATAAAATAAAATCCAAGCAAATTGTGGTTTTATTTCTAAGCTGGGCATACTTTTAAGCAAAACAGTTGCGAAGTAAATCTAGCAAGACTGAAATTAGAAGCTGTTTGCAAAGTCAAGCCAAATAATAGGCGGCCGCCGTAGCGGGCGCCAAAAAGTCATCTGTATAAGGTGAACTTCAAAATATAGCATGTGCATGCATTTCATGGCCGATTGACTCCAGCAGGGAACATTGGCCAGTATTTTGTCAAAGTCAAATTAACATGAAATTAGAATCAAAGTACATCACTATGGACCACAATGGCCTCATCTCAATGACATAGTTCAATAACCTCAATTAAACACTCATAGTGCAAAATTTGACCTCAAGTTGCAGAATATGGGTTTTTGTACCCAAATTTTCTAAGGTCATTCAGTGAATGTACAAATGTATTGAGGTTAAAGAATTGTGCCATGATAGATGAGCATGTTGTGGATCCTAGTGTATGTACACTTTTATTCTCTCAAAAGTGCAGGCCTTGCCGTCTAGATTTTAAAGGTCAATCACTCACTAGCATGATGCTAGGCAAGTGTTCAAATCACTCTGTAGTTGTATGTAGTGGTCGAGGCACTATCTAGGTCTGAAAGATCATTAATTCATACCAATATGAACCACGTACGCACTATTGACACCCTCTCTTTCGTTTTCAGGGATTAAGGCTATAATTTATTACGTAAAATCGAATAAATATGTTTATATTGCTGAAACTGGAGTGTGAATTGGATTCAATTTTGGGTGATCTTGGCGGTTCGCAGCAAGCGATATATAGTGTCTATGGCGAGTGGAAAATTGCTCACTAGTAATTGAGTTTGGCCGATCACTCGCCTCAAACGGCAAGGCCTGAGCATGAAGCTCTTAATATGATCACTTGACCTATATGCTAATCAATTCGTGAAGCAATTGATCCAGTATATCATTGACTTGGGGCTTTATGAAGACAAAAATCATTGTTTTATGGGCGAATGGACCTTTCAAATAGTGTTGATCAGTCTGAGGCTTAAATTACGTTATCAATTTTTTGCAAACATATTTCCTAAAAATTTTCAGCCCAAAACGGCTGATTTTACATGATTTTAGCTAAATAAAGAAATTTAATAAAATTCTCTTAAAGTGCAAATTCTGGGTCGATTGGGCCCGTAGAACTTTTTAATTTTTTTTTTGTTGCCTCACTACAGTATTTACAAGTGTTAACTTAAGATAATAAAGTGATAGATATTTCAAGGGGAAAACTTTTTTGTTTTAAAGTGCAGTGATTTTTAGTGCATTATGCATAAGCATAACTTAAATAAACCCACGAGCCTTGGCACGCTTTACAGGTGATGTGGAAACGTGTATCAATCTTTAATCGGACAAATATACATCCACAATTCTTGAGTGCTAATTAATGGTTATGTCATTTTCAGTGTGACAAGTTCAAGTGTTTTCATAAAATCAGATTATGCATATACAGGGTGTAACAATAAAATGTGTACAATTTTGAAAATAGAATGACACAAGACTTAGTATGCTGATTATTTTGTGGTTTGATATTTGTATCTCTATCAAGATAATTTCTTTAGCCACCAGATAAGCTTTGTTCCAATAAAATCATAGGTATATAAGTGAAGATATAGCCAATTATGTAACCTAGTCTTAAAACCGCTTGGGCCACTTAGAGTTGAACCATGGCCCAGTTAGATGGTGCTCTTATGATAGGTCGTTTTAAGCAATGGGGTATATTCGAAGTGGTAGAAATGATTACATAATAGAATATCTCCTTGAGTTTTTGAAAGTCACAACTAAGCACTGACATAACAACTTCATTTACTAGAAATCGTAGCTGCAGCTCAATAACTTCAACCCCAATTTACGTTGGAAGAGCTAATTTTTATGGTTGTTACATTAGGTAGCACATGGTGTCAAGCAGAAACCATAAGATTGTTTATAGCTCATTTTCCAAACTCTAGTCTTCCATCAAGGCATACAATTACATATAACTATGAGAAGTATGTAAAATTTGTTGATAGAAATGCTGGCAATAGTGGTCGCCCCAGAACAGCTAGAAGCCCAGCTGAACTTAATTTCAATTTTTATTGTTTTGTACTTATGGGTGCAAAAACTGTTCTCAGTTTTACCAATGATATTTCAGGGAGATGAGAAATTACTTTATTTATAAGATAATTTGAAAGAAATATCATGACTTCATTCATAGATTTGAACGAAATATCATATTATTATTAAGTTCATGTTAATTATATGAGGAAACTCCACTTATAATTCTTTTGTGTCAGTTCTTTGATGTTTAATCATGATAAGCACAATCTACGCGATTCAAACTTGATATACGCTAACATGGCAAAAGTGGCCCAACACGTTTTCTGGACGATTTATTTAATCGGACATAACTTTTGAACCCAAACTAGTAGAGAAACCAACTAAACGTCTTCTTTTAGCCAAGATATTACTGATTCTATTGCATGTAACACTTTTGCCGTAACTTTTTTAGTTTTTTCCTCAGAAGTCAAAATGCAATTGTACAAATTTTATTGTTACACCCTGTATTTGCATATAAAAATAGTGTACTTCAATATTAATAAGTGTGTTAAATTTTGTTTAATACAGCTTGGCTTTGACTGTACAGACCTACTTGAGGATTGACAGAGTGGACTTGTCAAAGTAAGTAATAGTATGCATTAACCCTTTCCATGCATGCGTCGTCTGCCGCAGACGACAAGTTCTTTAAAAGTTCAAAAATTTTATAATTGTACATTTTCACGACCATATTTGGAAGCAGCATGAAAAATGCATTAAAATGAGTGCAAACAAGGCCTGTATTGGTTCAGTGGCTCTTGAGATAGCTCTTGATATTTTCAGAAAATATCTCAAAACTTGGACTTTTTGTGTTCAAGGCTATGGCCAGCATGCGGAACATTAATAATTGATAAGATGAGTTTTGTGTCTGTCAGAAAGTCACATCCTGTTTTATTTGTTTGTTGGTTTGTTGAAATAATCACACGGAAGTACTGCTAAGCTGCGGGGATATCTTTATTGAATTGATGCTGTTTTGCGTAGAAATGAACTGGTGTTCAGTGAATTGTCAACAAAATGCCTTTTTAAGGTTATTAATTATTTTAAACTGTTGTGATTTTGTAGTTCACAGCATCTTACGAATGGTAGTGAGCTTTGGCAAAAACTGCATTGCTCAATTCATAGCGAGTGTGTAAAAGAATTAAAATATCACAGATATACTTATATAGGTGCTGCTGTTCTTGAGTTACGTTGTAAAGAGGGCTTAAACAACAACACTTTTGTAAAACGTACATAACTCATTAACAACAATAAATTAAGCAAGTTTGCAAAGTAAACGATTTGTAGAATGAACTTTTGCAAAACATCAAGGTGTTATTTTCCAATAATATATTGATCTAGATAATGAAAATCGATTTTTAGGTTGCTTCGACCAACAATACCTCGTCTACCCTTAATGAAAAAGATAAGAGCTTTCTTTGATCAAAAACTGACCACAAAGTAATCCGCATCGCATCACAATTTGCATTTCAATATTAACCTGCTTCAAGGTGGTGTGCGAAATCGAGAAAGAACTTTTTTTTAAATGATAAGTATTCTATTGCACCTCATACTCCCATTGGGCTGTTCCATTTAAAATCCATCACCCCCTATGTAAGACATTACCTTTCAAATGGAATCCCTCATTCAGGTATTCCCATTTGCAATTCATACCCCCTGTATGGAAGATAAAGGTCATGTCTTCCATAGGTGTTGCACTAACTTGGGCATGGGGGTCCAGGATAATTTTCACTAGTAGTATATATTTCATGAGAATAGATAGCTGATGTCATCAAAACTGGTGTTTTTATAGATTTTGTAAGAATTAATCTTTAGCTTCAGATTTTTAGGTAATTTGGTATACTTCAGTACATGGCACTGCATTATTGGCACACTATAAAGTGTTTGGTAGAAATAGATTTTTTTAAATTTCTGTTGTTTTTGTCAGGAAAGAGGTGAAGAAAATGCAGGAAAAGGATGATGATGCAACATTAACACAACTTGCCCAGGCTTGGTTCAACCTTGCAGTAGTAAGTAGTATTATTGTGTACTCTCTTCTTTTGGAGTCAGTGATGTGAGTGTCAGGCTGCGACAAATTTAATTCCTGTAATTTTCAATGGGAAAACTAAGTTTTAAAAAGACCTGAAGGCCTTATTTTCTGGAAGATTTCCATCATGAAATCATCTGTCATGAGCTGTGTACATTGAATGCTTCACATTCTTTTGATCACACATGTTCATGCCGTGCTGCATACTGTTCCGTCCAACTCACTTAATAAAAACAACACTGTCAATCATCCAACTCACCTAATGAAAACGGCACTGTCAATCATTACATTTTCAGCGAGTGTAAATCATGGAACAGCCAAAGCATCGCCAGATTGACCAATAATATGATTTTGTTACAATATTTTGTTTATGTGGCGCTAACAAGGTACATGCAAATCGGCACGCAGCAACATCGTGCTGGTTATTTTTCAGGACAATAATATTCGTAAGGTAACTTTAGACCAGAAAATAATATCATTATCAGTATGCTATTATTACTCGTATTGTTTATTTTTAAATTGTTTTCTGCACTGTAGAATATTTGTGATGATATAATTTTATCATTTATGGTATGTAGCTAAACCCGGGCTAAAACTGAATTAATATTTACTGCAAAAAAAACCCTTTAAAAGGGTTAAGCAGCGTCAAAGGAAATCTTTGAAATTTTGGAAACTGTGATGATTTTTGTGTGTGTGTGGGGGGGAGATTTGGATAGAGTTACTTAATGAGGTATACAAACCAAAGTAATAATGTGTTGACACGAATGTTAAGTTTGTTAGGATGGGTTAAAATGTACACTGTGAGTCCAAGTGTTTAGGGTGTCTGTAACAATTTTGGCATTATACAGTAAAGGTATGACACCAAAACACACAAGTTAACACATAAATATTTAATAAGAGTAAACACTGACGAGTATTTAGATGTTTATACCCGTATGCGAAGCATGAACGGGTATATTGCCATTCTATGGTTTCTTCTCCTTCTCCTTCTCCTTTTCCTCCATCAAACACAACATTCTGTCAAGGCTAGCGCTAAAACTACAAGGCCACAGGGCCCATATGTGGTACACTTATGGGCCCTACCCATCAGATTTATCCTTTGCCCATCTTGGCCCCAGAGGTCAAAGGTCACAGGCCCCAGGGGCCCAAATGTAAAAATACAAAGCATGCCGTTTCTCATCAAATGAAGCAGCCTCAGGGGCCTGAGTTGGTACACTGATAGCCCCAGGGGTATTCTATATATACAAGTATACATGAACCCCATATGTCATATATTATGGGCCCCAGGGCCCCAAATGTTAAAACAAGGGGTAACAGATTGACAAAGCTAGCGCTAAAACTACAAGGGCCCATATGTAGTACACTTATGGGCCCTACCCAGAGATTTATCCTTTGCACATCTGGGCCCCAGAGGTCAAAGGTCACGGGCCCCAGGGGCCCAAATGTAAAAATACAAAGCATGCGGTTTCTCATTAAATGAAGCAGCCTCGGGCCCTGAGTTGGTACACTGATAGGGCCAGGGGTACTCTATATATACAAGTATACATGAGTCCCATATGTCATATATTATGGGCCCCAGGGCCCCAAATGTTAAAATAAGGGGCAACAGGTTAACAAGGCTAGCTATAAAACTACAAGGGCACTAGGGCTCATATGTGGCACATGTATGGGCCCTAAGTTGTAATGTGTCTTCTGCCCATTTTGGCCCCAGATGTTTAAGGCTAGGGGCCCCAGAGGCCCAAATGTCAAAACAAAGGGCCGGTCGTTTCTCAACAAATAAAGTAGCGACAGGGTTTAGATTTGGTACACTAATAGGTCTTCAGCATTATATTGTTTTATGTATATATGAACCCTATGTGTCACACAATATGGGCCCCAGGGCCCCAAACGCTAAAACATAGGGCCGGTCGTTACTCAGTAAATAAAGCAGCTACAATGTCCAGCTTGAGTCTGCTGATAGCACTTGAGAAGTATATTTCAACATATGCACAGAGCCCCATAAGTCAAATATTATGGGCCCCAGGCCCCAAATGTTAAATCAAAGGGCCGGCCATTTTTCACCAAAGCTCAAAGTTTGTACACAGACTGCACCTGAGAATTATATTGTTATATGTACATATGAGCCCCATATGTCACATAATATGGGCCCAGGGCCCCAAACGCTAAAACATAGGGCCAGCCGTTACTCAGTAAATAAAGCAGCTACAGTGCCCAGCTTAAGTCTACTGATAGCACTTGAGAATTATACTTCAACATGTGTACATGAGCCTCATAAGTCAAATATTATGGGCCAGGGCCCCAAATGTTAAAAAGGGCTGTCCGTTTATCATCAAATAAAGCAGCTTCAGGGCTCGGAGTTTGTACACAGATTGCACCTGCGAATTATATTGTTAATAACACCCACCCCATCCCATTCACAGACAATTGCGTAATTATAATAATATAGATGACAGAAACGTTAAGGCTGTTCCAGTTAAATTACATACCCATTGGCTGTTCTATTTAATTTACATACTCCCTCTGAAATGGCTGTTCCATTTAATTTACATACTCCCTCTGGAATAGCTTTCCCTAATCAAATTGCACATTGTGAATTTCAATCTATCAAATTGCATAGCTTCACTGTGAATTAGAGAGACTGACAACAGCAACCTAAGTCCTCAGCAAATAAGGACTGTAAGTTTGTGTAAACCGATAACATGCGGGTATAGCACTTGAGAAGTATATTTCAACATATGCACAGAGCCCCATAAGTCAAATATTATGGGCCCCAGGCCCCAAATGTTAAATCAAAGGGCCGGCCATTTTTCACCAAAGCTCAAAGTTTGTACACAGACTGCACCTGAGAATTATATTGTTATATGTACATATGAGCCCCATATGTCACATAATATGGGCCCAGGGCCCCAAACGCTAAAACATAGGGCCAGCCGTTACTCAGTAAATAAAGCAGCTACAGTGCCCAGCTTAAGTCTACTGATAGCACTTGAGAATTATACTTCAACATGTGTACATGAGCCTCATAAGTCAAATATTATGGGCCAGGGCCCCAAATGTTAAAAAGGGCTGTCCGTTTATCATCAAATAAAGCAACTTCAGGGCTCGGAGTTTGTACACAGATTGCACCTGCGAATTATATTGTTAATAACACCCACCCCATCCCATTCACAGACAATTGCGTAATTATAATAATATAGATGACAGAAACGTTAAGGCTGTTCCAGTTAAATTACATACCCATTGGCTGTTCTATTTAATTTACATACTCCCTCTGAAATGGCTGTTCCATTTAATTTACATACTCCCTCTGGAATAGCTTTCCCTAATCAAATTGCACATTGTGAATTTCAATCTATCAAATTGCATAGCTTCACTGTGAATTAGAGAGACTGACAACAGCAACCTAAGTCCTCAGCAAATAAGGACTGTAAGTTTGTGTAAACCGATAACATGCGGGTATAGCCGTATTTGTGTACAAATATATAGCCTTCTAGTTTACTGTTCTATTTCATTACTTTTTAAGCAATTTTGGAACTCACCCCGTCCGATGTTTAGGATCTTAATACTGTCATATGTTTATTCTTTGTGTTTATGTGTTAACTTTGTGTTTGCTTTGGTGTTTAGGTGTCTTATACACTTAGTGTGAATTGGATAGGCCTAAATAAACACTTTTCAGTGTTAAAAAGTGTTACAAAAACTCTAAACACTTGGATTTACAGTGTATGTTCAACGAAATGTTGGGCATTAAATAGGTTTGTGTTTTATAAACACTGTTCAAGTGGAAGCAAAGAAGTTAAGCTATATACTGTAAGAACACTTTGGAGTAAAGCACTTGAACACAGAAATTGTACTTCGTATCAGTTTATTTGGTGGAAAAATATAACGTTCAGCTGTGTTGAAAGATTACATACAGTACACCAATCACGTAATTGATATACCTCTTGAAGCCCTCATCATGCTCATGATACACGAAGAGCAATCGTGTCAACTATGATTATACACCAATCACGTAATTGATAGCCCTTACCATTTCCTGAAACCCTATACCATAAATGAATGTTACTGTGGCCATTACGTAACTGGGAAGATATGATACACCAATCACGTAATTGATATACCCCTACCATTACCCAGGGATGCATTACCTGAACCCCTATACCACAAACAATCGTTACTGTGTCCATTACGTAACTAGAAAAATCTGCCCAAGCTTATAAAGACATACCATTATATTTTTAGGGAACATAAACTTGTAATCGGGCAAATCAGAGTTTGCTCCTAAATTTATACACACAAAAGACGCTATAGTTGATAAGCTTTTTCAAGTTTCACTAAGTACACAAGTAACTTTGTAACTGGCGTGTTGTTTCGTTATTAATAGTACAAACTCTTTGAATTCACGGAACCCCTGCATATACCCGTGTACCATTTCCTGAAGCTTTCACCATATCACTATGCCCATTACGTCACTTGGAAGATCAGCGTAAGACATAGAACACATAGGCCTACCATTATATTTTTAGGGAAACATAAAATTGTAATCTGGCAAAAGTAAATTACACACAAAAGACACCATTATAATTGGTAAGGTCTTGTCAAGTTTCACTAAGGGCACTACAGTCACTTTATAAAATGGTGTGTCGTTTTGTTTTTATTCAGAGTGTAGTGCAAACTCTTTGAATTCACGACTGAATAATATAATATAACCCCTTCAAAATCTGGTGGTCTCACCTTAGTTAACCTCTACTTAGACTGTTAATACATACTATAAACCGGCCAACCCTTGCACAGACTGTTAAAAAGACAAACTATGCTTATTCTCTTTCTCAGTCATGTACTGCCATACAAAACAAACTCATAAAAATACAGAATGTGCATGCGCCTAACCTACAATATTCTAGGCTCATTTGAGCTCGATTATCGTGATGTATTTTGAATGGTGTATCAACGAAAGTTGAGGAATATCACCATATTAATCGTATGCAAGCCATTTCGGTGAAATTAAATAGGGAAGCATCGCCTGCGGGCGCTGCTTCAAAAAGACTTGCGGTCCCCGGCGACTGGAAATCCCGACTGGGCCGTGCAGATCGGAAACTTTTAGGTTTAGAAAATCAAACTTTCTTTCTTTTTCATATGATGGGAATAATAATTGAAGCCCAAAGTCAAGCTTGTGCTCATGTATAAATAGGCTTTCAATTGCAGGTAAGCTTTACTCGGTCAGTCTCCTAACGAAAGCGCTTTTGTTTATGACATCATCACAAACTTTTGGTTTGTCCCCTAACATGTGCATGGTTTTTGCAATTCTCTTTACCAGGGAGGTGAGAAACTTCAAGATGCTTTCTACATCTTCCAAGAATTAGCAGATAAAAACACAGAGTGGTCAGCCTCCAAATGAAAGTGCTTTTGTTTATGACATCATCAAACTTTCAGTTTTTCCCCTAACATGTGCATGCTTTTGGCAATTCTCTTTACTAGGGAGGTGAGAAACTTCAAGATGCTTTCTATATCTTCCAAGAATTAGCAGATAAAAACACAGGGACATCATTATTACTCAATGGTCAGGCATCAGCCTGCTTACAACAAGGTAAACTAGACGATGCAGAGGGGATACTGCAGGAAGCTATGGACAGAGTGAGTAACTAGAAATAAGTAGATAGACTCTCAGCGCACAGTGTATTTTACCCATAGAAAAAATCATTCTGTACCATGCGTGTACAGATCACTGACAGTGACGCAATCAACCAATCAGCATTCGGAAAATCGTTGTGACGTCATCGTTGGATTTTCATTGATAAATTTGCAGAATCATTCAAAAACATGAGGCTTAATTGCAAATATTTAATTTATTTATCTATGAATGACAATGTCTATCTGTTATTGACATAGTGTACCATAAACGTTCGCCTAATGGCGCACCTGGTCTCCTTTGCCTTGGGGTAAATTTCATGTAGAAATAGAGAGCTCCCTCCTCTAAAAATCCCAACAAGAATTAAGGGTACATGCCCTTATTTGTTGGTGGGATTTTTATGGGAGGGAACTTTTAGTTTGTGTCTAAAATTCCAGTTATGTCAAGGGAGCCCATAGCGCCATCAGGCGAACGTTTACGGTATTATCGTAGCATTGAATGCGCCGAGGCTTGTGAGGCGGGTCCGTTGCAAATTTTGCGGATCGTTTGCTTTTTGTGACATTAAAAATCCATCTTTCGCATGGCCTGTGTGTGTGTGTGTGAATGGGGGTCAGCTATGCGTGCATGGATTCTGTTGATAACGACCTGCATGCAGAAACACTAACATTGCTGGCCGAGTCTACCAGTTATAGCAGGGTGTAAAAATATACAAAAAAGTCAATGTTTATTCTCAAATATATTATGGTGTAAATATAAGCATTTGAATAATTTAACAATAATTTGAACCTGAAAAAAAAAATGAACATGACAGTTCATGAATGATTTTTTAACATATTTGACTGTTGGATAAATATGGGTGCTGCAGCTCTGGAGCTAAGGCAATATGGCGCATTACTTTTCAGTTGGTAATGGGCAAATTCACTGTGCAGCAGGAATTCATAGTGAGTTATAGTATTTGAATATGCTGTCGGTTATCACAATACCGGTGGAGCCGGTCCATATGTGAGTGGTCTAGCTTTTGTCAGATGTGTCTCTCCTGTTGAAGTCACAGACACATCTGACGATAGCTCAACCACTGGCACAGGGACCGACTGCACTGGCGCCTGTGTCCTACTGCATTGTTATGACATGATTGCACTCCTCTGTTCCCCAGGTTCTGGGGAAAATCAGATTTTTTTCAGCACGTATGTTTCCTAGTCGTCAACCCAGAATGTTGACGAATGAGGGCGTCAGTCTAACTCTGCCCCCTGCCCCGCCTAATATTAGGGATGCCCACTGTCAACTAGAACGATTTTTCATTTACTGTTTGCATGCACTCACACACATATTGTCTATGGAGAAACTGATCGATATTAGAAATCCCAGGCCTGTTAAATGGCGTACATACTTGTTTTGATCCAAATGTAGGCCTATATCAGGGTGTTTCAAGAAATTCCTGATTCCACCAGAAAACATTAACCAAACTTTTTCCTGATTGGTCAGTAAATAGAGAGGACCTTCCTTCATGAAGAGATCAACTTTTTTTAAAGAAAAATTTAACTAGACTTAGCTGTGGTCTAAGACCACGAACACAGCCGTGTTGTGACCCCTTAATCACCTTTGGCCCGAAAATATATGAAAACCCCATAGGCAATACGGTTACTGTCCTATGTTTTTCTTAGCAAATAAAATTTTTTTGAAGGTTTTTCGTTTTATACCGGAGGTGACCCCTTAATGACCTTTGACCCCAAATCTGAGTACACCCCATAGGCACTGGGTAATAACAATGCATGTGTGCAAGTGGCATCACTGTCCTACAGAATCTGTGGAAGAAGATGCATTTTAAAGGTATTTTGTTTTATACCGGAAGTGACCCCTTAATGAGATTTGACCCCAAATAAAAAAACCACATATACATTGGATGACTGCAGATCATGTGTGAACATACCGTTACTGTCCCATGTTTTACTTAGCTAATAAAAATTTTTTGAAGGTATTTCGTTTTATACCGGAAGTGACCCCTTAAAGACCTTTGACCCCAAATCTGTGTACACCCCATAGACACTGGGTGATAACAATGCATGTGTGCAAGTGGCGTCTCTGTCCCACATAATCTGTGGAAGAAGATGCATTTTAAAGGTATTTCTTTTTATACGAAGTGACCCCTTAATGAGCTTTGACCCCAAATAAAAAAAAATACCACATATACATTGGGTGACTGCAGATCATATGTGAACATACCGTTACTGTGCTATGTTTTACTTAGCTACTAAAAATGTTTGAAGGTTTTTCGTTTTATACCGGAAGTGACCCCTTAATGTCCTTTGACCCCAAATCTGTGTACACCACATAGACACTGGGTAATTATAATGCATGTGTGCAAGTGGCGTCACTGTCCTACGTAATTTGTAGGAGAAGATGCATTTGAGTTGAAATCACGTTTTTGACCCCTGTGACCCCTCGTGACCTTTGACCCCACGAGTTTCATGTGACATGTAGGGGCACGGTCTATGATCATTGTGACCAAGTTAGGTCAAAATCGATGTAAGCATGTGAGTGCTAGAGCAAATGTAATGGTTGACAGAAGAAAGAAGAAGAAGAAAGAAAGAACCTGTAAGAAAAAAGACACAGCCGTGACTAACGTCACGGCTGTGTAATGAGATGAGAACTACAACAGGTTGAAGTGACACCATTCTGTGCATCAGGTGTTCAAACACAATTATCTCCGAATTTGGATTGATTCAGACAAACAAACTTACATAGTCATAAAATGTAACTATTTTTGAAGACAAAATGTACAGGTATTAAGAAATTAAAGAATGTTTAAGCCTGCCGAAACCCATCTCAAATTATGCACTCCTGACCACCATGTCCATTTTAGATATGCTACATCATGGCTTCCATGCACACACAGTACATTGCTCAATGTAGTAAAGATAACCTTTGAGTTGGAGCAAATGTCTCAAAATTGGTAGTGATTAATGTTACCAAACTTATATCATGATGAAATATAATCATTTTTGAAGATAAAATGTGCTGACATTAAAAGATTGAACAATGTTTAAGACTGCCGCTATTCATTTGAAAAAAGGCACTTATTGTTCAGCTCCTCTATGGAGATATTTTCCATGGCAGCCATCTATGATCATACTTGAGGTTCCACCAAACAAACCATGGGTTTTGAGGTCTTATATTTTTTGTTGTATGTCAACAAAATCGTTTAAATTTTCAGGATGATCTTATTTCATGTGGTTATAAGCAAATATAATGTTCCAGATAACGCTAGTTAATAAATACATTAAGAAAAAGCACCTTAAAATTGTACTTTCTGTTAGTATTCCATTTTGGACTTAAACTTTTTAACATGTTCTAGCAGCCCTATATAAAAGCGTGACACTCGAAATATCTCTGGAATGAAACGTCCGATTAAAATGATTTAAACGCCAAAATGTTTCTTTCATCAATTCCCAGCCAATAAGTAAAGTCTGAATCAATTTAAAAGTACTTCAATTTTTAGTGGACATGCCTACTAATATGTCAATGGTGATTACAGTTTGGTAACTAAGTTGGTAAAGTAGATAATTTTTTAATTTCTAAGTCAAAAACAATTAAATGTGTAGATATATTTTCTACAAGTTCCCTTTTCCAAAATATAACAGCAGTGAAATGTCAATGAATTATATGAAGATATGATTTTGCTGGAGCACTGGCTAGTACCCTGTTAGTTTGACCTTATTGGAATGAAAAGTGATAAAACATTGACCCCTCATTCTCTAACTGGGCTGTGTAGGAATGTGTGATACTGACTTGACCCGTTCCTTTTACATAATAAAATAAGGTGCACATGTTAGCACATTAGCAAGTGGTGTCCTTTCCAAGTAGTAAGTGTAAGCATTTGGAAATCCTGAGTAAGGGCTATATATTATTACACACAAAAATAGATTCAGCTAACACCAGGGGGTCTATGCAGACTATTAACCCCCTGGACACTACTGGTCATCTAACAGCATTTCTGATTGGTTGATAACTTGAAATGCTCATTTCAATTGCCAATTATGACTAGGCTTTTAACTATTTATGGTCAAACTTGCATTTGCAGATGATCTTATTAATACCCTCCTTGATTGGTTAATAATTGGATACAATATTCATTTTGGCCAATCGGCAGGTAGTTCTCATGGGGTTAATATTTTCTGCTAATTTCCATCCTCAATGTCAAAGTTTGACGTCAGAATTAAATTGCACGTCACACCTATATTGACAGTGGCGTAGCGTCATAGGGGCACGGGGGCACGTTCCCCCCTCCCCCATCGATCTGAAATTTTAAAAAATCCTATAGGAAAATGGCCGAAAAACGGCTTGTGCCCCCCAATCAGACCTGGTGCCCCCCAATCGGATGACCCACGCTACGCCACTGTATATTGACGTAATATTTTAGCTGCGATGTTACTTGAAACTTGATGATATTGGAATGTTGGATCACATAAAGATTTGTAAGTTACTGTGTATTTATTTTAATTAAGATAATGAATAATTGGCACCATCAGCTCATAATTATGTAAGCTAGTGGTGTAATAAAACAAATTACATGATTAGAAGAATTTTTTACTTCAACACTACTAAAATTTGATTGCTTACCGGGAGCGCTTTCACAGTACCAACTGCGTTCTCAGCCGGATGTTATGGCTGTGATGATTTATGGCCTGACAACCTTGGATGACGTAACACTTTTGGATAACGTCAAAGGTGTTTCCTCATTCCCCTGACGATCTTAGGAATGAGCAGGTTGTCCCAAACTGGATATAGGTCAAACTATTTTTCCTGAGATACTGGCTACAGGCCTATCACCCCTCACCTGAATAGTTAGCCATATTTTCCCTTTAAACATGTAGTATTTGTATAATATTACTCAATTCATTTCACTCATTCAAATTGGTTATTATAAAAGGGAAAAGGAAACATGTTACATAATGAATGGTTTGGTATAACTTTTTGACATACTTTTCAAACTTTATTCCATATATATAGTACATGGTGTAATGATGGGCCACTCTTACTTATCTCTTCTCAGGATAACAACAACCCAGAGACTCTAATTAATATGATAGTACTCTCACAACACATGGGCAAAGCTCCTGAGGTAAGTACACAAAATGAATTAGGTAAAGAGTTTATAAACATGATTGACTTGAAAGACTCCAGACTCTGAAGACTCCAGACTTTGAAGAGTCCATACTTGGAAGAGTCCAGACTTGGAAGAGTCCAGACTTGGAAATGTCCATACTTGGAAGAGTCCAGACTTGGAAGAGTCCAGACTTGGAAGAGTCCAGACTTGGAAGAGTCCAGATTCGGAAGAGTCCAGACTCAAGAAGAGTCCAGACTCGGAAGATTCCAGACTCGGAAGATTCCAGACTCGGAAGAGTACAGACTCAACCATTTTTGTGTGTCACTTAAGGAGGGCAAAATATGTACGTACATATCGTTATGAATTCGTCAGACGGCAGAATCCGGATTTGTCTTTTTGATAAATTTATGTTTTGCATGAATTATATTGAATTGGAGAACAAGAGATCAAGCGCTGTAGCTCCTAAATGGCAGCATATTAATTTTTTACCAGTGTTCAATGTGTTAAGTAAGCGAAAGAGGGCGGCATACAGGGTTAGCTAACGGTGCAGCGCAGTAAGGTCGATGATGAGCACTGTTAACAAATTGATATGCTGCCCTCTATAGGTAAAGCGTTGATCCCTTGTACGCTAATTAAAAAATAATTTGTGTCTAAAATGAATTTACCTAAAGATGAATACGGATTCGGTTGTGTGCTGAAATCGTAACGATATTATGTACTGTGATTTAAAGTGCTTGTTTATCTGCGTACGGCATGTATTGTATTGTGCCTATCGCATGTGCTAAGAGCTATATACAATCTTTGTAATGCTCAAGGGACTGTTGAAGATATGAATTATTATTCAATTTATGGGTTTTTGGCATTGAATGACAGAGATACACTTATTTGATCCCCAGGCATGACAATCCCATATAGGTCATATTTACTATAGTGTTATGCATAGGCCAATTTCAGTTAGAATTCTCCCGGTCTAATCTTGTACAAATATCTGTTTTATGACTAAGAGTGAGTTACTACTCGAAGGTAATGGTATGAACATAATTTTTTTCCCCCACGAGGAGACCAGGGAAGAAAAAAATTGCATCTTTGACCAGGATTTGAACTGGGTATATAGACCAGCACTCTAACCAACTGAGCTTACAAGGAAGCCAATGGCATCAAAGCGTTATTATAGTGTACTTGTCCGACGGCGAACCCGCTAAAAACCCACTAATTGTAATTGATTGTGTACTATGTTGGCCCAAGGTTCCAATTCCAAATCATATCTCTCTTGCTTCATTAGCGCTATTCACAACATTAAGAAGAAGTAATATTTTATCAGTTGTAGCACATTAATTATAAACATTATCTACCCAGGGGACCCAGGTTCAACTTTCTTCCTTGGCTTCTGAGGGAAAAATAAATTATGTGCATCAAGTTACACCCTCTGTATATTGACTGCTGAGTGCCAGAAGTGGGCAAGTGCAATAGCTGCCCTGTAAACATTTGGCAATTTATGGTATATTGTACTCATCTACACATGGCAGCAATTGCACATACCCACTTCTGGCACTGAGCAGTCAATATATTTGCAGGTTAAGTCATGATTCTACATATTTGATGCAGCTAAGAATTAAAAGCCCTTTATCTTTCATGATCTATTTGTTGTCTCTCCTCCTTGATTAGCATAGCTTGATAACAGAAGTCAAGTGCTCTGCAATTGAATTTTTCATGAGATTGCATATTTTGGAAAGGTGTTTGTTTAGGATTATACAAAGTACACTTTGTTTGACTTTGAGTTTGGCAGTGACGTCAGTGCTTTTATGTTGTTGTTTTACGCACATGTGCCAATGCCAACAAACTGCCCTGGTCTGTGTGTGTTTACACCTTGTGGGATTTGGTTAGAACATGCGTTTTGATACTGCAACCAACAAATTACACACATCAAATTTGAGCTTAAACAGAAACAATTTACTTAAAAATCATCCATTTAGGCCATCTATAATTTAATAGATTGTCTCAAAACCCTGCGTGCATTAGTAAAATATTTGCCCGCTTTTTAGGCGTTATACCCACTGGATTGAGTACATTTCAGTTTTTTTCCACTGTTATATATTTTTCCAAATCCACCACACAAAAATTTCACGTCTGACATCGTCAAAATAGCCTAAATCATCTCAATAAAATCCTTCATCTTGACCACAGTGAAACCTCCTTGAGAGATGAAAAGGTGGTCTATTTTTGTCAAAAAGTTGGTACCACAGATAAAAAAAAAAGTTAAAAAAACCAAAAACGCATTCCGCATTACTAGGTTTTTAACTTGGGAAGGGCTTTGAGATGAACTATTAAATTAAGATGACCTTGTCTGAAATAGTTGAATGGCTCCATTTCCATTTATGGCAAGTAGGATGGCAGGAGCCATGATTTTCCATATTTTTTCAGTTTCAGCCATTTAACTTAGAAAACTGCGGTGTATTTCTTAATATTAATACATTGATCTTATAAAGGTGACATGATCTGGTCCATGGGGGCCAAAGGCGGCACATTTGAAATTGAGATAATTGTTAAAATATAGAGTAATAAACAATAAAATACATAGGAAAATAGACATAAAAAACTTCATAACTTTAGAACCAAGTATGATACACCTTTTGTGTTTTCAGTAAATGATAGCTTGTTATATGTATAATGTAATAATTACAGTAACTCAATTTTCAAAAATGCCTCCTTTGGCCCCATGGACCAGATCATGCCACAAATGGAGTCTAGGAAGGCAATAGTTGCATTTATATTTCCATGGGCCAATTATATATATCAAACCAACAGTTTTAAGCATTTTCCTCCTCCCAAGAAAAATTATGCAATTGGGGTGGAAAGTATACCCCTTATATCAAGCCTTGTGATCTCCTTTATAGAACCTGTACCATTCCTCTTGTGTGTCAGATTTATTTGTCTCAATATTTGAGTGCAAACACCAGGCTCCATCCCAACTGCTTTTTAATAAGCCAAATCGCTATTGTAACTTCCGGTTTTTTTAGGACACTTTGCCCTTTGACCTATCTGGAAAATTCAGAAAAATTCGGGTTTTGTGCGTCCAAAATATAATTTAAAACGTATTACTAGAATAAAAACAAACTTAAAAAACATTATTATAAAATGAATTAATTATTTAAATATTTTTAATGATAACATTATGACAATAATAAATAAATTATTAATAATTACAGCAATTTTCCCGATAGGTCAAAGGACAAAGTGTCCTAAAACTGCAAAAACTGTCCCACAATGCATTGCAAACTTCCAATGCCGATTGGGCTTATTGACTAGCAACAATGTATTCAGTATGACCATGCATTTATTCTAGTAAATAAGAGATTAAGATCAATGGATGATTTTAATGAAATTCATTGTCATTATCGCAGAATAAAATCTTATTATCTGATTGCCCATGGCATTGTTTACTGTTCGTAGGTCAGGCTTAGTGTTACCATGGGATTTGTAATACGCTATATCATTGTTCCACATAAGCAAATTTGATGCATGCCTTTGTCCATAACTAAACCATGCCATATTGTAACTTTTGCTTAGGAGGATGCCCTCATTGTTTTCAAAATTCTGATTTTTAAATGATTGTGTAATGTAATTTAGTAAACTAACATACCCTGAAAAAAATCAAGTCTTTAGGTGCTGTAGTTGTGACTGAATATGAGAGTATGAATAAAACAATGGAACGCATCGTTTAATTGTTACAATCAAAATATTAGTCAAGCGTGCATGTTGTATGCGATGCCCATAACACTTTATGTACACAGGGTTCGGGAAGGTCATAACCCTGGGGTCATAACACATGAAAAGGACCAAACAGACTCACAATCTACAGAGTGCCACTTATTGGCGTCATATGCGTTGGTATTAAATAGTTTGCCTAATCTGTTCAGGTCAAAATTGAAAGGAGTTGATGCTAACTTGTAAAATGGGCTGAAAATTTAAAAAAATGTCTTACATGAATATTTACTGTGCATGGTGTTCACCCATGGATATCTTCAGACGATCTGCTTGGGATCACAGTCCCTATTATTTTACTTCTGTTACCAAAACTAATTGCAAAAGCAGGCCCAACAACAAAATGTCAGTTTCCAAAATCAAAACCATTTATGTGTAAATGGTATTAATGCCAGCAAAAAGTGTCTTTTTGATCTAGAGAAGTGATATAAACCATCAAAACTCTTCAATAGGTAGGACATATTCAGATTCAGATATTATCTTTTCACTCATTTTGCATAGTTTTATATATTCTTTAAAACAGACAGACAAAGGGCTTTACAATTTTGCAGAACAAAAGGCTTTGCAATATTGCAGAACAAAAGGCTTTGCAATATTGCACAACATTTTGTAGGAGTCATGAAATGAAGTTAATACACCTTTTTGGATTACATAATTCAAACAAAACATATTTCAACCTGATATTTCTTAGGGTTAATGAGAAAAATATGAGGTTCACATTTTCCGACTGTCTGATACCAAAAGTTGTATTTTGATGGAGAAATTGGAAATTTCTGGATCTTTGCATACAGTCAGACAAGCAGTGTACAGCATTATAATAATTATATAATATTGAATGGCTTTTGAGTTTGATATAAGAATATATTTTTTCATGTGATATCGATGTTCACCCCATCAACCACAGGAAGGTGCCAATTATAGGAAAGGTGATTTGATAATTAACTGAGATTAGGCACAGGCCAGCTAGCCGTGCCAGATATGCCAACCCTCCCTATTTAATAGGGAGGCTCCCTATTTTGGAAACATTTTTGTCCATTTTGATATATTTGGCAACCTCCCTATTTCTGACAAGTTATGTGACATTGAAGTTGAATGTAATTGAAAACCTCTTATTTTTTGTTTGAATCCTCCCTATTTTCTGGATGTTAATGTTGGCATCTCTGTAGCACCCATACTATGTCAGCTTGACAAAGCAAGATGCTTTGCCCATATGGGGATACGCCATCACCGTCAAAAGGGGGATCTGTTTGTATGTACCCCTAGATGACCAAACTAGTCTGTAGTAAGTGGGCGGGATCCGGCGCCTCGAACCCTACCATGCAGCTGGAATCACTTAACCCTAGCTAACTGGAGTTGATATGAAGCAATGAGAACAAGTAAAAGAGATGGCTAGCTTGCCTGCCTGATCTGGCTGAGGATACTGATGATGTACTTCACTTTCAGATTATATAATTATTGTTGTTATTTAATCTGTCGTGGAGAAAGTGACACTCCACCTCGCTCATCTTAATAATTATGTGATTAACATGCGGGAGATGGAATTAAAGGGCAAGCAACCTCTGAAACTACCCGGTGTATGTGTGTGAGTTATCGTGTGATTTGATAATTAACTGAGATTAGGGTGTTGACAGCAGATTCACAAGGTTGTGAGTGTGACTTATTACGCCAATTTATACATACTTGTTATTTTGTGTGTGCATATTTGTATCAAATTGCTTGGGTAGAAGGGCTGTTACATAATTACGTTCCTGGTTAAAATGGGCCCAGTAATAATGTCATCACGTTGTGTAATTAGTAGTGGCCAGGGGCGTAGTCAGGACTGTTTCAGAGGGAAGGGAGGAAAAGCAACTTTCAAGGGGGAAAAATTTTAACGAAAATTGTCATGAAATGGGTAAACAAGTAATGGAAAAAGGCTGAAATAATCTCAAAAAGGACAGCAGCAACTAGGGACATTTGAATTTCATGTATTTGGTGATAAAATCCACAAAATATTATGCCTGTTTGTGATATGTACCGTTATCATTGTTTCCCATCATATTTGGTGAAATATTTAAATCATAAAAAAAAGTAAACTGATCGACCACTGACTTTGGAGCTATATAATAAGGGATGTAGAAATGTCTTTTATGCATGTACCTACGTACTAGCTAGATTTAGTACTATCATTTTTCACTATTTACAGCCTTGGAAATATTCAAAAATTGCACGGGGTACCGTATATCTGTATGAAGTGTGAATGATTATTGCAGATAGTAGTCACGTACATGTAGCATTCATTCATTCAACAGTGTTCTATTGTCTGTCCAAATAACTTAGACACCCAGTTTTTAGGATATATTTCGAAAAGTTTTCACTTTGGCAAAAAGTCATGAAAGAAAAGTGGCTAAACACGGTCAGACCTAACAGAAATTATTAGTAAAGCGATAAAAAAATATTCTTCATTGTCTACTTTTATTCAATTTTGACCAATTTACAGCAATATATCTGGGTCCGGCCGAATATTCCTAATGACTTGGAACTTTTGATGGGATAATCTATTTACAGTAAGGGGTGTTTGAACATTGTAATCATGCATATTGATCAGTGATTCCACACTTTTTTCTTTGATCCTTTTACTAATTCACAATAATGGCGGTCTACTCAAATGCATTCAAAAGCATCTTTGCAATCTACCGCGAGAGGTCGTCACACGCATAACAAAATACACTACGATCAAATAGGTTGATGACAATATTTGATTGAATGGACTACACTGTGCCATGATTTCGTGAAGGACACGGTTCAAATCCTTGTTTGGAGCCAATCAATAATTTCATGCACAACCTCTATAACTCAAAAGATGTCACAGTTGGTGCATTATAACAAATGATAGGGCAAGTTACTATGCGTCTGGAGTGTATTGTGAATTATACTCCTCACCAATAACATCAGAACATTCATATGGCATACAATTTGTATTTTCTTAGAATTGTGCCAAGCCAAAAGCATGCACAGAAGAAGATTCAAATACCGCGCCCGAATTGTTGTAATTGGTTGAGGGACAGCTGGGATCACTGAGTTAATACACTAAGAATAAATATATGTCAATTAGAAACACTGTCTGCATTTTATGACCTGAATTATATTTTTCATATTTATAAAATGTTTTTGGTGAGGAGTATAATTAATTTACTATTCATCCATTCACTATCCAAAATCACCATACCTACAAATCTGTATAATGAGACCTTCCAAAATAATGGTACCCAACTTCTACCGGATTATTTTTAAAGTGTTGAGAAAAACCTTCCAATTTCAATAGAATTTCTGGTAAACTCTCACTCAATGCTTTGGAAACACAAAAATCCCGTTAGGTCTCAGCGAATGTTAACACTTTTCTTTCATGACTTTCATTGAAAGTGTATATTTTTTCAAATAAGTAACAAAAACTGGGTGTCTAAGTTAATTGGACAGACAATAGGGTCATACATTCATACATAGAGACATTTCTATAGCTTTTTACACAGTTCAAAGCGCAAAGGGATCTAGAATGAGCGTTTATGGCGTTTAGACAGTATTTTTGTGGGACATGAGAGCACCTCAGGCGTGTCGAATTGCATTCTGAATACTGAAGCATGTCTTTCTGATATCAAATAATTTTCATTTTTGAAATTCACGATATAATACAAATTTTATGACAAATTATTAAAATTTGATAGTTTTCAAATTTTTGATATATAACAGTCCTCAAAATAAATTGTATAAATCTAATGATATATTCTTAAAGTGTATGTAGCTGGGAGGAAAAGCCGACGATCAATTGAAAATTTTGACCTTTTATATTGAAGATATGGATTTTTTTTTCCCAAAAGACCTATTTTTTTTGGTGTTTTGGGAAAAAATCCATATCTTCAATATGAAAGGTCAAAATTTTCAATTGATCGTCGGCTTTTCATCCCACCTACATACACTTTAAGTATAAATCATCAGATTTATAAAGTTTACTTCAAGTACTGTTAAATATCAAAAATATCAATTTTAATGATTTGCCATAAAATGTGTATTACATTGCTAATTTCAAAAATCAAAATTATTTGATATCAGAAGGACATTCTTCAGATTCAGAATGCAATTCGATATGTCTGATGTGCTCTAATGTCCCACAATAAATACTGTCCAAATGTTCATACCCCTTCCCTTAACGAAGAAAAATAAAATAAAATTGCAATGATTCAAAAAGGTGAGTCTGAAGATGCCTTTCAATGATCTGAAGTGATGAGGCCTGTTTGATCATCCAGAGGTGTGGTCCTAACACAGAAACCACAGACACCTACAGATCTTTTGGTTTTAGGAATAGTGAGTCTCGTAATATCCTTGTAGCGAAGATTATGTTTGTTACAACCACCGATGTTTTTCATGCAGATGAGCTTGGACAAGTTGGGGGGAGCACTGGTATTAATGCACTGATTTATAAGAACAAGGACTTTGAAGTTAACTTGCTGCTTGACTGGGAGCCAGTGAAGACGGGTGAGATACGGTGATATGTGATTGCACCTTCGGATTCCAAAAATCAAGTGGGCAGCTTGAATTTGTATGCGTTGGATTTTCTTGAGTTGAGCTGCAATGATTCCAGCAAGTAGCGAGTTTCCAAAGTCAAGTCGGCAGCTCACAAGGGCTCAAACACCACGATGGGAGCACAGATGTGTTCCAATATCTGTGGTGGGAGTTTTTTCATCGAGATAACCGGCACCTTATATAAGAAATATTTTTGAGTTGATAATTAAGAGTACGGGATAACCAATTTACATGGTCTGACATAGATATAGTACTGTCAAAAATAATACCAAGATTTCGGACCTTATCTAAAAAGTAGTCGTACTTACTCTAAGACTAAGAGCACTATTAGATTTAGAGTTATGATGAGTTGAGCCAACTACAAAAAAAAACCCTATGTTTTCTCCATGTTTAACTTCAACTTGGCATGAGTCATCCAGCATTGAATATCAAATAAGCAGTTCTGAATCCGATTTATAGCATCAATTTGATCTTGAGTGTTTAGAGTATAATCAATGTCAATATGGTGTGAACATTTGTGCTTACGAATGAGCCAACTGGTAAAGTATAAATGGTAAAAGGCAACTTTAAGTACTTGGTATTTCAGTTATTCACCTCAAAGTACACTTGAAAAACCACAGATAGATTACCAGCTCACATTTTCATTTTAACATATTCAACTGTTGAAAGTAATGAGGAAAATACAAAACAAATATAACTCAAGATACACTCAGTCAATCAATGTGGGCATGGCACACTCTTTAAAGCGTGCAGATCTGGCTGTCAGAAAATCGGAAAAAAGGGTGGAGATTTAAACTTTATCTGTGTGTGGACTGGTGAAAAGTATGAGAAGGAAATAAAAAGGGTGGGGTTGTTTCAATCTGTAATCAGTTAATTTTGAAGGATAAAATTAGTTTAGTTTCTAAGAAAAATCACCAAACTTAATTAGTAACATTGTATACTATGCTGACAACAATGTTACTAAAATAACTTTGAAAATACTTGTTGTCAACTGAAAAGGGGAATTAGCCTTGCAGCACAGAGTTGGCTATTAATTGAATACGGCCAACTCGTATAGCACTGGGTTCTCTTTGATGTCGTAAGGAAGGTGTGGATTGGTCACTGGCAGGGTTGCCGCTAGCATAAGTTGAGTGCAGCGTAAATTTACTATTCAACCTTTTTAGTGAACGTGATTGATAGGGGAATAAGCTCCAGGGTATGAAGAAAAAATCAAAAATTTCAATTTAAAAAAAATTGTGCCGGTCGGCCATCGTTAGTCCTAGGTAGGGCTGCCCACCGTAACTACAACCCTGGTCACTGGTATAAAGGGTGGGCGGTCTTGACTTTGTAAATAAAAGGGGTGCTTTGGCAGTAAGTAACCTGGTAGATACTTTCTTTTTTACTCTCTACTGCTCCCAAAGTAAAAGCAAATATCCAGTGTTGGAAATACAGGTAACACAACTTCTAAGTTCCCCCCTAATACGTTTTAGTCGAAAAATATTTTACTAAATGTAAAAATGTAAAAAGATATGTTTAGCCCTGTTTGTTTTATCCCTGTGGACCAATTTATAGCGTCACGCATCATTGCGTTCAGTCACAATGGTTAATTATGTAAGAAAAGGGGTCGTTTTAAAAGTTGCACCTGAGCCCATAGTTCTAAGTTCCCCCTAAACACTTTTTAAAATAAATCGAAAAATATTTGACGAAATGCAAATTTGTAAAAAGACATGTGTAGCCTTATTTGTTTTACACCTATGGAACAAATTATAGCGTCACACGTCATTGCGTTCAGTCGCAATGGTTCATTATGTAAAAAAAGAGACCATTTTAAATTGTGTTAAAAGTTGCATCTGAGTCCACAGGAGTCAACTCTATACCTTTGTACAGACGCCAATTGTTGTTAATCCGTGATGAATCCACAATTTGCCAGTAGCGATATCTGTGAACATAAGTTAATGGAAGCGCCAGATATCGCCGATCACGTGTCAGAAATGTTGTTTTCATTATTTTGGAGGAAGCGGCTAAATACTGCTCTTTTATTCTGTAGTTTTTTTTTGCTACTATCAACAGGAAAGCATCGATCGTCTTGTGTTTAGTGGCAATGACTAAACTGGTCATTCCTCATGAAATAATCGTGTGAATTAGACGATCTTTAGCTTGTTTTCGTTGTTGAAAGGGATTCGATCATGTTTCACCGTTGTTCATCATCGATTAACGATGATGTGTCTGTGTCGTCTGTGTGGTTTACTTCGCGAGGACACCTAAAGCTAAAGCTAAAACTACCCTCGTGAAGTAAACCACGCAGACAACGCAGACGCATCGTTGTTAATCAGTGATGAACAATGGTGAAACATGATTGAATCCCTAGTTACAGAAAACCTGACTGCTATGGGCTCAGGTGCAACTTTTAAAACGACCCCTTTTCTTACATAATTAACCATTGTGACTGAACGCAATGATGTGTGACGCTATAAATTGGTCCACATGGGTAAAACAAACAGGGCTATATACATATCTTTTTACATTTTTACATTTCGTAAAATATTTTTCGACTTATTTTAAAAAGTATTAGGGGGAACTTAGAAGATGTGTTACCTGTATGCCTTTAAAAGTTATAGGCCTGTAACTCTGAAAAGTTACAGGCCCGGTTGAAATGTTACCAGCCCAAACGTTTTAGAGATTTTAACCGGGAAACTAAGCCGGGACACAAATCAACATATTTGCGTTAATTCCGTCAGTTACATCAAATTGTTGAAAACCAGTATCTCGCTACTACAAATCAAGTATGACAAATACGTTGGTATTAAATATAATGCACAGAATAGAACTTAGGGTGTTCGAAGTGGCGGTTAAACTTTGGAAATGTTTCTTGCAAGATCAAGAATTTTGTTTTTGATTGCAGTTTATTTTATACCGTGCTTTGTAAGTGATTGAATATTACAAAACTAATACTTTGAGCTTTAACATGTTACCGGCCAGCCAGGCCAGCAAACAGACCATGTGTAAGATAATCCTCTCAGGTGGGTGTACATCACATCATTAATTTTAATAGTTTGCTGGGCTTTGCTTGATACTGGCATCATCATTATTTTCCTCCCATTTGATTGGACAAATCAAATTTACATATATATGTGCGGTTTTCTCGCTATTTACTGACAGACCCTAGAAAAAGAGGATCTATGGGTTTCAGCTTGTCATGACAAGTGTTGACATTTTTTAATATTATGCAAAATTCTAGATGCTAAAAAATCATACTTGATGAATGTTGAAGGACATTTTAATGCTTTCTCATTTTTAATGTGAAGTGTTTTCAACCTATTTTTAGAATGCGAAGGTGTGTATGTGACATGGCACATGTTTGAACATGTGTATTTCCTTATTATAGATTTGAAGTGACATAATGTTTTGTAGTGGCTAAAAAGAGATTTGAGTATGCATGTTTAGGAAATTATTAATCTCGGTATAAATTTGCACATTTTGCTTCGGTTTTCATGTTTTTGCACAAATGCCAACTTGTTTTTGAAGAGATTCACGGTGATTCTCGGTATAAATTTGAATATTTTGCTTTGGTTTTCATGTTTTTGCACAAATGTCAACTTATTATTGAAGAGATTCATCGTGATTCTCAGTATAAATTTGAATATTTTGCTTCTGTTTTCATGTTTTTGCACAAATGCCAACTTATTATTGGAGATTCATCATGAATCTCAGTATAAATTTGCATATTTTTTGCTTTTGTTTGCGTGTTTTTGCACAAATGTCAACTTACTTATTATTGAAGAGATTCATCAGGAATTAGATTAAAAAATCTTTATCATAAAATTCCAAGAAAAACACTGACTTGTTTTCCTATGTATGTAGTTTCAACAACCCCATCTGTTGGCTTTCGAAAATTGGAAATGCCAATTTATCCTTTGTTAGAAACAGGAGATAAGAGAATTATTTTTCACTAGTTGTTGTTGCTACTGCTATATTGCTAAGTTGTTTTTATTGTTGTTTAATATTTTGTTCCAAAAGTTATATGACTGATATTTGAATTCCATACAAGGGCTTAAGGTCCGTTCATACTACCACCGCATTTGCGATGCGTTGCTTTGCGATGCGGTGCGATGCCGCACTGCATCGTACTGCAAACTACTGCACTGCGATATCGCAACAAAGTTGAATACATTTTAACTTGGAAATGCGACGAGTTGCGTTGAGTTGCGGCAAAAGTAATCGATATATCGGTATCGCAAAGCAACGCATCGCAAATGCGGTGGTAGTATGAACGAACCTTTAGGCAGCCAGCCATGTAGGGAGTGTTTTACACACCTAAATTTGTAAATACACCCACAGTTTTTGACCACATGGCCTATACTTTATTAGCAGTCAAGTTGGCTCAATCAATAAGGTGTTCGACTATGGTGCAAGAGGTTGTGGGTTCGAACCCTGGCGGTGCCTAGTATGCTCTCGTGGAAAAATTGTCCCCTGGACAAGGAACTTACTGCTAATTTGTCTCGTTGTAACCCGTACAAAACTCGGGGAGCTGATCCTGGTTGCAAAGGTTATTTGTGGAATGATGTGGGGCCGTAGTGGTCAGCGACAACCTGTAAAGTGTGCTGAAGGCGTTGTGCCTGTGCGTAGCGCACTATAAATCATTGTGCCTTTTTTTTTACTTTGTACACAAATCTTAAATTTACACACCCAAGTTTTTGAATTTAAACACCCAAACCTTCAAATCCTGCCTAAGACACTGACCCATATCTCCTATTACACACTGCAGGTATCTACTACTGTTTTGTTTTTACTATCCTCTACTGTGACAGACTATGATATTCCATTTCATTCTTATTCAGTATTAAAAAAATATTATTTTAATAACTACATGTAAACACTGTTTTTTATCAAAAAGTTGCCGTCATGAAAACTCCCCTTCTGAAATGAAAGGATATATTGTTTTGCATATTATGCTCTAGAACACGCTACATACTCGTGCCTCGACAAGCATGTTCCGCATTGACATGGCCATCTACCACGTGATAGACGGCATGCAGAGACCAATGATATTCGGTGCTAATAAGCTAAGCCACTGACTAAGAATTAGTTTTCAGTGTATGCAATATACATACATACATACAAAAGTTTCTTAGGGTGCAATTCGCCAAATCAACATTGCATTTACAAAAATAACATGAGCAAAAATACATAAGCAATAAGAACTAAAAATCAGAACAAGTGTGTTTTAAGAGTTTCTTGAAAGTGTTTGTAGATGAGGCTCCCCTGATGTGTCGTGGTAGACCATCAGGGGTAGCGCGAGCACAAAAAATCAAGGGGTCCAATTTAATTTTTCTGGACCCTTTGGTACGTGCAAAACCAACATTTAAGGGGTCCGATGAGAATTTAAGGAGTCCATCTGTCCGAAATTCTAAACTTCGGAACTTGTCAAATATTCCAGTGAAATTATTAGTGTTGTTGACCTATGGTCATGATGGTGATTCAAAAGATTTACTGATCTTTTTATTTTTTTATTTTTAATTGATGATTTATATCTCCGTGCAACGTGAAATTAAGGAGTCCATACAGTTTTTATCGGACCCTTTGGTCACTTTCAACTTGAGATTTTAGGAGTCCAAAATGGAAAAAATCAAAAAATAAGGAGTCCCTGGACACGCAAACTCCTTAAATGCAACCCCTGTAGACCATTCCATGCTTTGGCAGCAACAACAGGAAACTTGTGTTCTACCGGAAACAGAGTTGAATCTGTCAATTGCAAGACGCGAGGGATCATTTGAAGATCTGAGCGCGCGAGCAGTAACATAATAAGAGAACATTTGAGCACCAGGTGATTGATCATTAAGTGCCATGTATGCACGAAGCAAGATCTTAAAAGTTTTTCTATTACATGTACCATATACTCAGAGCAATTGGCTAACACAATAATAAATAATAATTCTTTTTTCTTTTTTCTTTCTTTCTTAGGTGACCAATCGATATCTCTCCCAACTAAAAGATTCCCATACAAATCACCCATTTATCAAAGACTTTTTATCAAAGGTGAGTTCCATCATCAAATATATATCTTTGTAGTCATCAAGTATTGGTAAGTACACCAGAGACTCTGGGGAGGTGAGCACTGAGCAGGGGCATACCTAGCCCTACTATAGGACTTTTTAAACACACTATATCCGAGAACCGCTAAATTCCGCTAACTGCTCCACCCGATTCTGGGGAATTGGCAGTCACTGGGTTTAGCAGTTCTCTCGAGATAGCCAGGTTTTATGATATAGCATGGTTTTGGATCACCACAGTCAAAAGGCCCTATACTAGTATGGCTAGGGCATACCCAGGACAGGGGGACATGGGGGAAGGGGGCAGAGTGATTCCTAATAGCCCACTAAAACAGGCCATTTTTGCATAAACATGGGGCTACACACTCCCTCCGTAAAACAGGTCTGGACATGCTGATGAAGAGTAATGGTCTAAATGAATATTGACATTGAGCTTATATTTTGCCTGAAATTCCATTAATTCACCTTTGCAATCTACAAGCAATAACCGAATTAACTTCTAACTTGATAGGTTGATAGCGTATGATCAACTGTTGTGTTGAAGAGTTTGTGTCATAATATTTCACAATATTTTATGAATATTAATGACTTCATTTGTATAGTCAATATATTTACAAACCTTTATTATTTACAAACCTTTGTTGTGGGGCACCTTAATTAGGAACTGTGTAATTCTACACTATCAGATTCCTCTTGCTACCGCCCCCTACTGCTGCCCAGCTACTTCAACGGTACTCTAAAGTACCTGTGTTGGTACTCTAAAGTACCTGTGTGGGTACTCTAGAGTAAACACATTGGAATCACACATACAGTACATGCAGTGGTACTGGATTGGTTCTCTAGAATAGCCACACATGTGTACCGTCGGCACCAATAGGAATCTGATATTGCAATTACCAATGATAAAATCATAAAAGGAGCTTAAAAGTTCACAGGGGGGGGGCACTTGGGAAAGGGGTGCTCATTTGGTCAAATATTGTACTTTCACAATTGTAGGTAAGCAAGTCACATTTTATGTTTTCATAACAACTAAAATGTAATGTTTTCATAACAACTTGGTGGGTGAGTACTGTAAAAAATGTTTGTAAAGATCTGTTTCCAAAGGAGTCCTTGGGTATTTGTTATTACTCAAAAGACTCTGTAGGTAGACGAATCACATGAATAACTACTGTCAGTAACATGAAGTGTATTGAATTGGGTTTTTTTTCTGATTTTAATGAAATTTTCTTATGCAGCTACCAATTTCTGAATAAATATGAAATGAATGAGTTTGTTAATTCTTGAAAGAAGTCATTGTATATTGCAATATTGCAGATTGCTTTAAGACCTGCGTGGGTGATGCAACATGTATTTTATCCGCATCAGTTGTTGTGTATGTGAGCTAGGACCAAAGAAGAAAGACATGTGGTTTCATCTTTGCCATTAGTTCATCATCAATTCAATCAAAAAAGCGTAGTAATAAATAAAAACAACCATTTATTCTTTTATTTGCACCTTTTCCATTGCATGGAGTGACAGGGACACGCATGTATGAGCTCCTAGAGATCCTGTTTGTTAACTGCTACCTTAACACCCCTTCCTTGTGTATTAGATAAATATACAATGGATATATCGCCCAGGCTGCTCAAGCTCATAGAGATCCTGTTCGTTAACTGCTACCTCAACACCCCTCCCTTGAGTATTTGATAAATGTATAATGAATATATCGCCCAGGCTGCTGAAGTGTTATTTCCTATATTTTACATTATGTTATTACATTATAGTATATAATATCTTCAATCAAAGTATGACATCCAAATCAGTGTGGGTGTCAAGTGGGAAGGCTAGTACCTTATTCTCTGAAATAAATACCCCCCCCCCCTTTTTCAAAAGTTGGGGCTCGTTTATTAGAAGTGGATTAGCAATGAAAAAAACGCAGGCCAAAACTCGAAAAAATATCACTACTGGCTTGAAATACAACGTGGCAGCGCCATGCAGGGTCGCATATTATACTACAAAATCTGTAAGTGCATTTTCATGCAAGAATGTTATTTATTAGCTAAATATATGAACATAATGCGGCAATGAATTATGTGAAAATTCAAGTTAGGATAGAGTTTGTCCATGAAATTTCACGATCATGACACAACAGTTTTAAGCTTACTTGTCATGCTTAAATGCTACGACATGAAAATTTCTGCACTCTTCATTTCGGTCACTTTTTCTTTGAAAAAGACGGGGGTGTTTACATTAGAGGAGGTGGTGTTAATTAGAATAAATTCATTTTAGATTACTCAGATCTTGATTGCAGGGATTGTTTGATTTAATTGTCTCTCTATCTTGCCCTTGACTCGTAATATCTGATCTCAGTTGGGTTGTTTAGATATGCATCTGCTGATATACTGCCCAACACTCCTTGTTGCTGTATGCAGGTGGAGTAATCCGAGCAGGGTGGGGTGAGTGCACAAGTTATGATTTAGTTTCTTAAGTGTTCATGGAGTTGTTGCTTGAATACTTCTTGGTCAGTTGTTGATGTGATGTGAAAAGGTAATTGGTTCCAGTCGACTATGGTCCTTGGGAAAAAAGAAAACTTGTAGCAGTCTTTCTTCGTAGATATACGGTGGTAGGTGTTGTTTGTGTTGACAAATCTAGATGAGCGTGTGGTCGGGCGTAAGATGGTTCTTGCCGGGATGGATAGGTGACCGTGTAATGCATCATACAGCACATTCAGGCGACGTTCCTTCCTCCTCAAAGAGAGAGGGTCCCACTTTAAGGCAGTGATCATGGATGTAGGACTGCTCAGACGCGTAGCAAGGCGTATAAAGGTGGGGCGCCCAATAGACGGACCCAATATGACACAGAAAATAATGTTAGAAACTTTTGCAAATTGAAGACCCAAATAAAGCGATTTGTTGACCCATTTTAGCACTATTAGTGTTTAAAACTTTAATTTCCAAAAGCCGAAAATTAGTGAAATGAGCGTTCCATGAAGCCTTTCGCGCGAATTTCGTCGACCGCGGGTGCCGTACATTAATTAATGCGTTTCCATCTATCATAAGACCTACTTCCGATCGACCCGACTGCACGGTTTTTTAGGCATGTGCCTACTATCATGACTATGTAACGCGCAATTTAACTTATTTTTCTCCTCCTTTTCTCCCTTTGCTCTTCTCTTTTTCCCCATTTTCCCTTTCTTTTTCTCTTCTCTTCTTTTATTTGCAAAAAAGTGGGGCGCCCCCAGGGACTGCTTGTATACTGGTAGTCATTGAAGACAAATCTGGCTCCCCTGCGTTGAATGGCTTCTAACTGTGTAATCTGATCTTGTGTATATGCAATTATGCATCCCAAACAGCAGCACTGTATTCCAGATGAGGTCTTACGAATGTGGTAAAAGCCCTGGCCTTGAAGAAGATAGGAAGAAGATCAGTTTGATTTAGTTTTAGATAAATAATTGTAATTCTTTTCTCTGCTCAACTGATCTAAGTCCTCCCACCACCACGTTTATTATCTGATCATCTTAATTTCTTCTGTCCTTTTGAATTCCTTTTGACTATCTTAATTTCATCTGATCATCTCAGGGATCGGTCACCCACGTTTGCACAGTATTTTTTGTGGGGGCTGAGAGCACATCAGACATATCAAATTGCATTCTTAATACGAAGAATGTCTTGATGATATCGCGATATAATACACATTTTATGACACATTTTTAAAAATGGATATTTTTGATATTTAACAGTCCTCAAAGTAAAATTTATACACTTAAAGTGTATGTAGCTGGGAGAAAAAGCTGACGATCATTTGAAAATTTTGACTTTTCGTACAATTAGGTCTTTTGGGGAAAAATGAGTACAAAATAATTATTCTAACAATGTTGCTGATTGGTCCAATTGATAATGAAAACTTCTTTTTGGCCAATAGGCAGATAGTTCTCATGGGGATAACACAAGGCAGCTTTTGCATTTTGCATCTGAACTCTGTACTATAATTACCTGTCAAACTTGTAATTTGATCAGCAGGAGATGATGGTGATTTGTCATTGGATTGGGCTCTTCCAGTTGAAATCCATACACCCCCTATGGAAGACATGACCTTAATCTCCCCCCCCACACAGGGAGTGTAGATTTCAAATGGAGTCACCCATTCAGGTAACCCCATTTGAAAATCACACTCCTTGTGTAGAAGATCTTCCATAGGGGTATATGGATTTTAACTAGAATAGTCCATTTGATCATATCATATTTTGCAAGACATGACCTTAATCTCCCACACAGGGAGTGTAGATTTTGAATGGAGTCACCCATTCAAATAATCCCATTTGAAATTCACACTCCCTGTGTGGAAGATTATGGCCATGTCTTCCATAGGGGGTATGGATATCAACTAGAATAGTCCATTTGATCATGAGATTTCATATAGCTGTCAACTTTTAATATATTTCCAATTTTTTGTGCATTGTCTGTATTGGTTTCTGGTAACATGTAGAGATCTATTCTTAGATACAGCAATTGCATTCAAGTCAGACAGCGTCGGAATTGAAATATCTTGTAATGATTCTTTATTAAAAAATTCACTGTTGGGTGACATTTATCACATGTACGGCAAAGTCCTTTTACACTGCCCTATCACTCTTCCAAATTAAAAAGTACTTAGCCGCGCCTGGGTCACAAAATGCTACGCAGCTTGTTCAGGGAACGACACGTAATGATGATGTGATTCAATTAACCAATCAGAACCCCAATTCAGTATTTACACTGTAAACAGCGCCAAATCGGCAGGGTGTGAGGACCTTGCCAAATAGTTTAGCTGACTATTTTGTTTGATTTGTTCGGGTTTTGACAACCCTGGATAACCCAAGAAAGCCTCTATTGAAGCTTATTTCTATTGGGGTCCATTTGAGCACCGGGACGAGTTGGGAACAGTCAGGGGTTAGCACCCTACTCTTTTCGAAACTGACTGCGAGATACATGTACAGGTATAGCTCTCTGTACACGGGACCGACGGCTTAACGTCCCCTCCAAAGGACGGAGTGCTTTCATGATTCATTTACCCAATTCTAAATGAATCATGGGGAGAGCGGATGTCTGAATTTAATCTACAGATGTTGCCAATTAAAGGAGTATTTCGTGATCCTAGCATCCTCTTTTTATGACATTTTTCAGTACATATCCACGAAAAAGCATATTCCCAAAATTTCAGTTGATTCCGATTTTATGCGTATGCGAGTTATGCATGATTATGTGTATTACACTACTCCATAGACAATACGTTGTAATTTCGTTCTGGTGCACCAGAACGAAATTCAAATTTCATGATATCTTTGCTAAACGAATTAATCTGCAAGAGATATTTTGTACATAAACATTATGTAGCCAGAGTATTCCAGTGATATAAAAATCTCAACTTTTTTTGAGAAAAGTGGGGAGATGAGGCTGTGGATCACGAAATGCCCTTTTAATTTCAGACATTTTTTTCCAAGTCAATATCCCAGCAAATCTCCACTGCCGGGAATTGAACCTGGGACCTCATGCACTAAAGGCAAGTACCCTAACCATAAGACCATGTTCTCCCTCTGAGTCAGGGAATGTTCCTAGCCCTCTCCCTTGTGCATACCTTAGTAAAATGGATGTATACTAGAGTTATGCACAGAGTTGTGCCTTGCTAGTTGAGAGAATGTCACCCAAAGGGGGTTACGGTTTTATTTCAGTTTCTATCCAATTTGGCTGCTGTCGGTACAGAAAATTGAAATGGAAGAAATGCATTGTGGGAAGTGTAAGAGATTGATTTGCATGAAATGAATAAAAAAGTGAATGTGAGCAAGAACTTAAACAAAGCTACGACTTGTCCAAGGTCTTAGCAATGAATTTCTGCAATGCTATTGGATTCATTGTTGCAATACTAAGATCCCTTACCTAAAAAACTAGCATTCCCTAGGCACTCACTAGGCATTCCATTGAATGGTAAAGAACCGGTAATGAATGCCTAAATGGTGAATGCCTCCAATACTATAACATTGAGTTAATAGGCGGTTGTTAGCACTCAACCGCCTGTTTGCTAGCCCTCGACCGCTTGTAGCGGTTCATAAGTGGTTCATAAGCCCTCCTCAGAGGCGAAATATGAAAATGAGCTTGGCACTCGAGGGCTTGGCGAATACCTACAGAATGCCAAATAGGCATTCATGTTTGGTAAGGGAGCTTTATGAAACACATACAAAGTTTATTGATAGAAATCAGTGGGATATCAACAGGAAATAATGAGATTTTAAAAAGCTTTTAGCGAGGAAGCTGTACTTCATTGTTGCATCCTCTTTGATTTTACCAATGATATGATATCAATCATAGGTATTACTGTGTATAAAGACAGAAAAAAAGTAAAAACAATATATACATAGAGGGCAAGTACATGTATGATGATATTATCCAATCCACTCGCATCTAGAGGGCAAGTACATATGCTGATTGTGGTTCAATATGTGTGGTAGCTTCTATAGACCATTCCTATATTTGGCACTTTCCTGCCTTTGAAGTTTGATGGCCCATCTAAATGAAACATCTCTCCAGTTAGACCTATATAAATATTCTACTGGGGTAATGAGTCAAAATTTGAGCCCATCTAAATGAATCATATCTCTGGTACCAAAATCTCAGTTTTGATGAGACAAAATGGGGGAATATGGCTATCCATTGGGTCACACACCAGTTGAAATACATACCCCCCTATGGAAGACATGACCTTAATTTTCCACACAGGGAGTGTGAATTTCAAATGGGGTTACCTGAATGGTTGACTCCATTTAAAATCTACACCCCTTGTGTGGGTCTGTGGGAGATTTCAACAGAAATAGCCCATTTTGTTGTTGTTTGATTGCTGTTAGCTGCTATACTCTTCACTGAGAAAGAATTGTAAAATTTTTATGAAAATCTCATTATGGGTTTGGGCGAATTGTAGATCTGGAGCTTTGGCTGCTCAAGCCAAAGTTCGGGGGTTCAAGTCCCCGCACAGGCAGGTATGTCCAGATTTTTTTTCTGTGGTTTATCTGCTTATGCATGTTACATTTTCATTGTAATCTTATTTGGAGGTTAGTAACTATTTTCAATTATATACCTCATATGTACATGTAGATTCCTGTCATCTGATTGGTTGAAAGTGTTGTCATTGAATTAACTATGCCCGCAAAATGAACTATGTACCGGTCATGGAAATGAACTATGGACCGGTCACGTGCATCCTGATCAAACTGCGCAATCACAACACCCACGTATCCATTCGGTATATAAAACAAATATTGACTGCTTTATATTCGGGACATGGTTAAGATTATATAGGCCCGCGGTGATCTCAAAACCATGCCCATCATAGCAGTCAATATTTGTATACTATTGCGATTTGGTCGTTCACAGCATCCTGCGAATGGTAGTGAGCCTTGGCAAAAATTGCATTGATCATTTCATATGAGCTTGTAGAAGGATTCAAATATCACAGATATACTTTTGTAGGTCCTGTGGTTCTTGAGTTATGTTGTAAAGAGGGTTGAAACCATATCACCTTTGTAAAACGTACATAACTCATTAACAACAATAAATCAAGCAAGTTTTCAAAGTATATGATTTGTAGGCTGCACTTCTGCAAAACATCAAGGTGTTATTTTGATATATTGATTTAGATAATGAAAATAGATCTTGTTGGCTGCCTCGACCAACAATACTTAGTCAAATTGTGCTACTGTGTGTGGTTCAAATTTCCTCTTAATCTAGAGATATTCCTTTAAAATCACTTAGTACTTTCAATGGTGGGTCCCAGATATTGCTTTGGTTGGCCCTTGATTTTCTGCAAAGTCACACAGATTTAACCCATTTTGTCTATTTTGGGCTGCACAAAATATTCCTTTAAAATCAATCTGTAGTTTCAGCGGTGTGTCTAGGTTATTGCTTTTTGATCTTCGGCAAAACTAGCCCATTTTGGTCGATTTTGAGGCATACACCAGCCAGCTTCTCATTGATCAGCGCCCACAATGGACTATTCTAGTTGTAATTTGCACTCCATTTGAAATTCACATTCCCGGTGTGGAAGATGGAAGGTCATAGGGGGGTATGGATTTCAACAGGAATAGCCCAGTACGTGGGTAGTATGCTAGCCTTGGCACACCCTTGCCTATAATAAGAGAATATATACAATTTTCTTTGTTTTATGTCAAAGTAGTAACTTTTGACTTTATGCAGTAATGACTGGGAGTAAAATGAATTGATTTTAAATTAGAATGCTATTTCGGAGCATTAGAAATATATATTTATAAACTCTGGTTTCTCTGCAATTTTCAAGCATAAATCTTTCGCCTTTTATTAAAGATTTCCATGCAGAGGAACAAATAGAGAGGAAAAAAAGAAATATATATTTATATCTCTTAACCCTCTCCGCATCACAGACGTCGACTCCTGCGGCCCTGATTTGGTAAAACGATCTAACTTGAAATTTGGACATTTTGAGATAAATCCATATCTTGGGTAATGTACGGGCGCTCTTTCCATTGGTGACATCCTCAAATCACCACTATGCCACCAAATAATGAGATTTGTATATTTTCTAAGACATTAGATCTGTTTAATAATTTATTTTATTCAAAAAGATAAACGTCAAGTGTTCAAACTTAAAAGCTCTTTTTCTCGAAACAGCGATTTTAATTTTAAGTTAGATCATTTTACCAAATCAGGGCCGCAGACGACAAATTAAAAAAAAAATTCAAATTTTAAAAATTTCAGAATTGTAAATTTTCATGACCATATTTGGAATTGGCATGAAAAATACATAAAAACGAGTACAAACAAGCCTAGTATTGGTTCAGTGGTTCACCCAAAGTGATATTTTGAGAAAATATCTCAAAAACTTTTGACTTTTTATGTTGAAGCCTATGGCTAGCACACAGAACAATCAATTAATACTTTTCATTGGCATGCCCTTGATTTTCTGTAAAGGTAATCTATTTTAGAGCAACTTGAAGCTCCTTATCCCTTCCATAATATATGTTCTTCCAGTTGAAATCCATACACCCCTATGGAAAACATGACCGTAATCTTGGTTTAATCTCCCATACAGGGAGTGTTAACTGCAAATTATGGGATTACCTGGATGGTTGATCCCATTTGCAATCTATATCCCTTAAAGTCATGTCTTATGGGGTATAATGATTTTGAGTAGAATAGCCCATTTTAGGGCAACCTGGAGCTCCTTATCCCTCCCACAATATGCTCTTTCAGTTGAAATCCACACACCCTGGAAAACATGACCTTAATCTCCCACACAGGGAGTGTTAACTGCAAATTATGGGATTACCTGGATGGTTGATCCCATTTGCAATCTATATCCCTTGTGTGGGAGATTAAAGTCATGTCTTCCGTACCAGGGTATAATGATTTTGAGTGGAATAGCCCATTTTAGGGCAACCTGTAGCTCCTTATCCCTCCCACAATATGCTCTTTCAGTTGAAATCCACACACCTGGCCCTCTGGAAAACATGACCTTAATCTCCCACACAGGGATGTTAACTGCAAATTATGGGATTACTGGGCCTGGATGAGTGACTCCATTTGCAATCTACATCCCCTGTGTGGGAGATTAAAGTCATGTCTTCCATAGGGGGTATAATAATGATTTTGACTGGAATAGCCCATTTTAGAGCAACCTGGAGCTCCTTATCCCTCCCACAATAAGCCAGCCTTGGCATGCCCCTTGGCTTTAATATCAAAGCAGTAACCGATTGACATTTCGCAGTATAACTTTGGTTTTTTATGAATTGATTTTTTATTAGGAAAAGCATTAGACTTGAAAAACGCAGGTGATGTGATCATGTGAATTCCATTATATTTTCTACTTTCTTTGAGACTGAATTTAATTTTGCAAAAAAAAAATATTGACAAGTATTGAAAAAGAAGCAGAATTTTTGCAGAGTCATGTATTTACATATATTTTTACTACATCGCATCATTTATGTATATTTTTTCACAGATAAGAGTACCATACCCTGGGCAAAGATATGGCACTATTTAGATGCATTAGGCTTACGTGTCAGATTCATAGCCAAAATGTCAACGTAATATTTGCTTGAACAAAGTAATAATTCAATTTATTGCAAAGAAAAGGCATGGGCATGGAAATTTTCAATGTGGATTTATACATGTTGATTGTTGAAGGAAAATGCAGTCCTTGATAACAGGAAATGAAAGGTTAAATGATTTTAATTTTCCAAAACTGCCATTGATGATTGAGTGCTTTTCATGCGAAGTAAAGTGAAAATAAAATGTTCTAGCCAATTTTCACTAAAAACTGAAATTTACATTAAGTGGTGTTTTAAGCGTGGTCTTGTCCCTGGAATTGTGGAAGTTTTTTTGGCCTCGTAACTGCTAAATTAGTGGTCTAAAGTATATAAAGGTATACATAATTTAGAATGGCATAGACTTGAATGATGAATTCAGTTGCGAGGTCAAATTTAGGCAAAATGCTGATTTTTGGAGAAAATATCCCCAAAAATCTTCTGAAAAGTTTTGTGCATTGATTCTTCGGGAATATGTTTTTTTCTTTGTTGTTTTGTTTCTTTTCCTTTTTTTCTTTTAATGTTATTTTTTCATTTAAAAGCATAAAAAACGATGACAGTAAATATGCCTGTTCACCACATTATCCCTAACCGTACCAAACGTCAATAACCTTAATTCAGAAAGTGTAGGCACAAGTAGGTATCTAGTGATGCTATTGCGTCATCATGGGAACAGTCATATGGCGACATAAAGCTTGGCCGGGCAAGCTACACCCCTGTGGCAAGGTAGGCCAGTGCACGGGCATGGCACCTGAGGGGTCAGGGATTCAAAACCGCACGGTCTGAGAAAAAAAAAAAGTTTTCTCTTCTTCGTTTTTTCTTCCTTCTTTCCTTCCCCTCGCCAAAAAGCAACTGGGACGTTAGGGTTATTGGACATATTGAAGGAGCAGCGTGGCACACTGGTTAAGGTTTTTGCCTTTGTTGCGAGAGGTCATCCCAAGTTCAAAATCTCCTCAGGATCACACAAAATTAACAAATTAAATCACATAGTGTCTCCCCTTGGCTCATATGCAGAAGGAAGGGCAGGTAGGCCAAGGACAGGTGAGAACTCTGGCACCAGGAATTGGTCCTAAAGACTAGAGGAAGAACTTGTGACATTTCTTAAATGGTTAAAGCATATAAAAAGATCAATACCTCATGTGACCCTTGACCGTAATAACTAAATTTGCCCAAGGGTGCCTTTTGGCACCCAGAGATTTTGACTAGATCTGCACATCCCTGGTTGTTACTGATAAAAATTATATTACAGTGTAGTACACAACTTTGCGGCCGTACAGCCATTTTCCCGGGGGTCACTCCCATTGTGGCCTGTACTGACACCATCCGCGATAATCAACTTTTGAAAAGCACCCTAAACAAGGATTTAACCCTTGGCTAAAACGATACCCTAAACAAGTGTTTTCACACCCTAAACAGGGATTTTATTCCTTGCATCAATTTTCATACCCTAAATTTCATTTCCGCGTATTAGCAATTGCAATTGTGCTACCCTTTTTTCCAATATTTCATGTTTTTGACACCCTAAACACGATACATGCCTATCGTGCCTACCCACGAAAAAATACCCTTTTTACGCATTTTTATTATCGCGGATGGTGTACAGGCCACAATGGGAGTGACCCCCGGGCCATTTTCCCTGACTGCTGTGAGCTTGTTTATATCGTGGGCAGACATGTGATATTATAGTAGCAGCAAATAAATATAAAGCCCTTTGAAGATAACTTGATCTTTATAAAGGCAGTATATAGAAATCCCTGCATGATTTATTTATAAAAGGCACCTTGACTGATTTATTTATATAACAAGTACCTTTACTGACATCAAGCATCATGTAAGCTGACTTCTTGAAAGTACATCAATAAAAAACAAGACACAATAATTATTTCTTTGCATAATGGATATAATAGACTTGAATTTAATGAATATTGATTAAAAGTCACGTCTTTGATCAAAGCAAAATTGCCTACATTGTAGAAACACATGTATACCCTCGTGGTCAGGTGCGACTAGCACTAATCTTGTTGATAACTTCTTGAAATTGTATCAAAAGAAAACGAGACAAACTGTGTTGCATAATGGATACAATGGACTTGAATCTGAATGAATATTAATTAAAAGTTTGTGGTCTTTGATCTTTGTAGCAAAAATTGTACACATGTATTTCCTCGTGTTCAGGTGCGACTAGCACTAATCTTGTTGAAAATCTAGACAAACTATTTCATTGCATAATGGATACAATGGACTTGAATCTGAATGAATATTAATTAAAAGTTTGTGGTCTTTGATCTTTGTAGCAAAAATTGTACACATGTATTTCCTCGTGTTCAGGTGCGACTAGCACTAATCTTGTTGAAAACGAGACAAACTATTTCATTGCATAATGGATACAATGGACTTGAATCTGAATGAATATTAATTAAAAGTTTGTGGTCTTTGATCTTTGTAGCAAAAATTGTACACATGTATTTCCTCGTGTTCAGGTGCGACTAGCACTAATCTTGTTGAAAACGAGACAAACTATTTCATTGCATAATGGATACAATGGACTTGAATCTGAATGAATATTAATTAAAAGTTTGCCGTCTTTGATCTTTGTAGCAAAAATAGCATGTATACACATGTATTTCCTCATGTTCAGTGTGAATAGCACTAATCTTATTAAAATGACTTCTTGAAATTGTATCAAAAGAAAACTAGACAAAATATTTCATTGCATATTGGATACAGTGGACTTGAATTTGAATGAATATTAATTAAAAATCCGTCAACTTTGATCGTAGCAAATTGCCTGCACGTGCATTTCCTCGTGATCAGATGCGACTAGCACTATTTCTGCATGATTTTTCCCGATTTTTGGACCTTGTGTGGCCAAAATGTACACAATTGATTGCATTTCCTTATGTTCAGGTGTGAATAGCACTAATCTTTTTATTGACTTCTTGAAATTGCATCAGAAGAAAACAAGACAAAATATTGAATTGCATATAATGGATAAAATAGATTGAATTTGAATGAATATTAATTAAAAGTCAGTCGTCTTTGATCTTTGTAGCAAAAATTGCCAGCATGACGTGTATTTCCTCGTGTTCAGGTGTGAATAGCACTAATCTTGTTGATGACTTCTTGAAATTGTATCAAGAGAAAACAAGACAAAATATTGAATTGCATAATGGATAAAATAGATTGAATTTGAATGAATATTAATTAGAAGTCAGTCGTCTTTGATCTTTGTAGCAAAAATTGCCAGCACGTGTATTTCCTCGTGGTCAGGTGCGAGTGCGACTAGCACTAATCTTATTGATGACTTCTTGAAATTGTATCAAGAGAAAACAAGACAAAATATTGAATTGCATAATCGATAAAATAGATTGAATTTGAATGAATATTATAGGAAATTGCCTGCACGTGCATTTCCTCGTGATCAGATGTGACTAGCACTATTTTTCCCAATTTTTGGATCTTTTGTGGCCAAAATGTACACAATTGATTTTCAGCCCATTTTGGGGGATTTGAGCCCAATTTCACACTGTTTTTCAGGATTTTCTATTACTTTCAGGATAATTCACAAGCTTTGAATCAAACCCCTGTAATCTTGTTAACAACAAAAACAAGTTCAATAGAAAATTAATGCAACCCTGATTGGTGCATGTTTTTTAAAATTTGCTTTATTTCCGCTTTGCAGCTATTTTTGCCAATCTCTAAAGAGCCTCTTATATCTGTCCTTTGTACCAACTTATAAACCAGCTGTAATTATGATTAATATCTCATTAATATCAGTGTCATAAATTATATAATAAGGTGATAAAGTAATCAAACCTTTACTATAATATTTTATATCTGGCTGATATTGTATGTGGCAAATTATAAAATGCACCACCCCCTCATTACAATATATGAAGTCACATTTATCAGCAATAGAGAGATTTTTGGCCTATAAAATATGCATTATGTAAAACTTGGAGGTTAAGGATATGGATTGTTTTCAAACTTACCAGGGCCTCAGATTCGAAGAGAATCACAGAATCGATTCTCGTAATGATTCTCGTAACATCTGTTGTGAGAATCAATTTCTTTCACTGAATCATGCAGTAAGTGAAGGGACTCAGATGGTTTTTGATTCTCGCAAACTGGCAGAAATCTAGGCCCTGCTTACGTACAATGTCAAATATCGTTCCCTTTATGCATCCATGTAAAAAAAAGGAGAGCATTTTCAGCGTAAATGTGAATAATTAACACAGTTAGCAAACCAATACATTGGTACGAGCGAATTGCATATATGCGATGGTATGCCATATTAAACTTCATTTGAAAGTTAAATTTGAGAAGAAACAGTGATTTTATGTCAATATATAGTTCACTTTATACAAGTTAAAGGAGTATTAGTCCGGGTATCAGTAAGCTATTATTATTATAAGGTGCCTCAGTGCATTTTACAACAATGAATAAAAGCAATATACAAGCACAAAAATTCAAAGTAATCCTTACTCACTAGTCTCTCGATCATAACCCCAATCATAACCTTAACTACCTCCACTTGGGTGTCGACTGTTGACGATAAGTTTCAAATTTTTTTTTTCAAAAGTCAAGTATTTCAAATTTGAAGATATTTGTGCTAAACGAAATAATCTGCGATAATTTTTTTTGTATATTAAACATTATGTAGCTAGAGGTTTCCAGTGGTATAAAAATCTCAACTTTTTTTGAGAAAAGTGGGGGATGAGGCTGTGGATCACAAAATGCCCTTTTAATTAAACATGATTTTTTCTTCAAGCGGGACAGATTGTTTTATTATATAGTAGTAGAGTAGATCAGTATATAGTGAACCTTTAGTTTGTACCCAAATTAACTGATTGCAATTATCATCAAGTCGGTGATTTATATTGCCTTGGAATATTATCAATCATTAGCTATTGAAGATAACTGTCAATTTCTTCTTTCACCAGGCCACATGGAGTAAAGTGCAACTGTTGATAACAAATGGGTTGGAAAATGATGTAAATACCATTTGAGTTGCATGACTATTTCACTATATTC